>NC_047106.1:16083907-17283907 GCF_902500255.1 Thalassophryne amazonica
AGAGACGGAGAGAAAGACAGAGAGACGGAGAGAGAGAGACAGAGAGAGAGAAAGACAGAGAGAGAGAGATAGAGAGAGAGACAGAGAGAGAGAGAGAGAGACGGAGAGAAAGACAGAGAGAGAGAGACAGAGAGAGAGAAAGACAGAGAGAGAGAGACAGAGAGAGAAAGAGACGGAGAGAAAGACAGAGAGAGAGAGAGAGAGAGAAAGACAGAGAGAGAGACAGAGCGTTCTATTTTCAGTAAAGGAGCTTCCTTTTCATCTTTCTCCACTTTCAAAGAAACTAAGGAACTGAAATGATGTAAACCCAGTTTTTCCAATTATTGGATTACTAAAGTGCATGTAAACGCGAGAGACCAGATTATTACAGTTATCTGATTATTATGGTCATGGAAATGTTGCCAGTGTTATAAAGAAAGAAGATTATAGCTTTCCAGATCAGCTGTGTAGTTTTTAATCCTTGCTGGCACCATAGATACACAAGAACAACAACAACAACAACAACAACTATAATTTGTGATTTTTAACACGTCTTCAAACCATGCCCATTTTGCATAAAATACGATTACAATTGATTATTATGTTACAATGTGCACACCATCATACACTCCTGTTTCTCCTGGATTTCATGACCATCTCCTGGCCCCCGGAGCATTGTGTTTGTTTGTTTTGTTTCTGCATTATTATTACTAATCTTCATGTTTGTTTGACCCCAGTTGCCAGAGTGTCCATGAAGCACAATTTACACAGGCAATCCACAAATTACATAAAATTTCTATCCATCTGTCACTACAACCTGACTCCCCACAACTCGATTTAAGGGGGCGTGTGCAGAAGCTCTCTCAGGAAGACTGCCTGCTATCTTAATGTTAGCTGTTAGCTTGTAGATACAGCTGTTGTTGATATGGAACCAAAAAATAAATAAAATGAATTCAGACATTTGGACAGACTGTTTCTTGTTTTTAATTACAATTCACTTATAACACAAATACCTCAGACCCAATGTCACACTATTCTGTTGCAACTATTAAGCCAATGTTACTCTACGGGCACACTGACCCAGTCTGTTCAGTAAGAATGGACAGGGTGGATGTGTTAGATGGTAAGGTCATATCTAGATCTTGATCGTATGTATCATATCAAATAGGAGAGTGGAGAATGGGCCTAGTGCGCCACTGAACACTACAACCTGAACTGAGTGTATGTGCCATCATACTGTTGGAGCTTACAACGGGCACTAACACAAGAGGAAGAAAGCATGTGACATACGAGGTCTGTCCATAAAGTATCGTACCTTTTTACCTTTTACGACCCTTGATTGGACTAGTGTGTACATCAGTAGGTAACCTGTTCTACAGTTTTGGTTCAGTGACCAAAAATCACGATCCTACCAAAGTTTATATTTTGACCTTGGAACATCTAAGTAAAGCTGAGCAGCCACCCATAATGTCCTACGGTCAGTGCAGAGAGCTAAAATTTCAGATAAGCAGGAAGGTGCAAGGCCATTAATAGCTTTAAAAACAAACATTAAAATCTTAAAATCAATTCTAAAATGAACTGGAAGCCAGTGGAGTGAGTAAAGTACGGGGCAGGCATAATATGCTCACATCTGGAAGTGTTCGTTAAAAGACAAGCAGCAGCATTTTCACCAATTGAGGCATGCAAGAGAAGACTGGTTAACACCAGCATAAAGGGCATTACAGTAATGATGTCTGGGCCGATGAAAGGATGAATGGCTGTCTCAAGATCACATCTACTGAGGAAGGACTTTATTTTAGCCAGAAGACGTAGCTGAAAAAACCTTGCTTTTACAACACAGTTTATCTCTTAATCAAGCCTCATAAAGCTGTCAAATATCACTCCCAAATTCCTGACATCTGGTTTTAAATACTATACTATGCTATTCCCTTTCATTGCTATGCTGATGACACTCAACTGTACATGCCAATAACTGCTGGTAATCTCATTCACATAAAATCTTTGGAAGATTGCCTTGTATCAGTAAGAAGTTGGATGTCCAGTAACTTCCTACTTTTAAATTCTGATGAGACTGAAGTTATGGTTCTTGGTCCAGCGAGGTATCGGTATCAATTTGATCAGCTAGCACTTAGCTTAGGTTTGTGTGTTATACATCATACGGATAAAGTGAGGAACCTTGGAGTAATTTTTGATCCTACGTTGTCCTTTGATCTCCACATTACAAACATTACGAGGACTGCTTTCTTCCATTTACGAAATATAGCGAAGATTCGTCCCATCCTGTCTATGGCTGATGCTGAGACTTTGATTCATGCATTTGTCTCTTCTAGATTGGACTACTGTAATGCTCTATTTTCTGCAGTCCAGGATTAGGGGTCTTCAACTGGTTCAAAATGCTGCTGCCAGACTTTTGACACAAAGCAGAAAGTTTGACCACATTACGCCCATTTTGGCGTCCCTGCACTGGCTTCCAGTTGCTGCAAGATCGGATTTTAAAGTACTGTTATTAGTTTATAAAATTGTTCATGGACTTGCACCTCCCTATCTGGTTGACCTGGTAAGCCCCTATGTACCAGCTCGGGCCCTACGTTCTCAGGGTGCAGGACCTCTGTGTGTTCCCAGGGTGAATAAAAAGTCTGCCGGTCACAGAGCTTTCTCCTACTGTGCCCCAGCTCTGTGGAACGATCTCCCGGCACACATTCGGCAGTCTGATACTGTGGAGACTTTTAAGTCACTTTTAAAGACTCATATGTTTTCCCTGTTTTATCATTAGTGTTGTGTTTTTGTTCTTATATTCTGTTATGCTCATCTTTTTATTGTTTTAAATTTTTAATTCAGTTTTTTTTTTGTTGTTTTATGTTGTGTGAAGCACCTTGAGACAATTTTGTCGTGAATTGGCGCTATATAAATTAATAAATTTGATTTGATTTGAAATAAATAGCCAGAACACTAAAGTTTGACAGTACACAGAATGTCCAAACACAATGGTCTCAGTTTTACCATCATTCAGGTAAAGAAAGTTTTGGGACAGCCATTGCTTTACATCATGAATACAACTAAATAATGATGCCAAAACAATGCTTCCATTAGTCCTCATAGGCAGATAGATTTGCAGATCATCGGCATAACAATGAAAGGACAGGTTGTGCTTGGATATAACTGACCCCAAAAACAGCATGTACAATGAAGACTGAATATGGCAAAGAATAGAACCCTGTGGCACTCCACAACAAAGAGGAGCAATTGATGAGGAGAGGTCACCAATCATAATGGAAAAACTCAGCCAAATATGATTTAAACCACTAATGTCAACAAGATGTTCTAACTGGGAAACAAGTACTGTGTGATCCACAGTATCAAAGGCTGCTATGAAGTCTAACAGAACCAGCAAACAGGATCTCCTGCATCCACAGACAGAGTGATGTCATATGTACTTTTAAAAGTGCTGACTAAAACTGGATGAAACTGATGAGTCAAGGTTATTTTTAAGAAGGGGACAAACCACAACATGTTTAAAAGCAGTTGGAACAGACCCTGAACTAAGCCTAGAGTTGATAAAAGTTAGGAGGATGCAGGGAGGTGATGGTCTAGTGGTTAAGGCATTGGGTATGAGACCAGAAGATCCTCGGTTCAAATCCCAGCCTGACCGGAAAATCACTAAGGGCCCCTGGGCAAGGTCTTTAATGCCCTAGTGCTCCAGGTGTGTAGTGAGTACCTTGTATTGCAGCGCCCTGACATCAGGGTGAATATGAGGCATTATTGTAAAGCCCTTTGAGCGTCTGATGCAGATGGAAAAGCACTATATAAATGCAGTCCATTTACCATTTAAGAGACCCGTCCCAACAGTATTAAAAACCTCTTTCAGCACCATAGCTGGAACAGCATCTAAAGGACAACTTGTAGGTTTTGTGTTTCACTATCTCACTAAGGGATGAAAGAGAGATGGACTCAAACTGCTCAAGCCCAGCAGAATGTACGAGGGCTGTCAATAAAGTAACGGTCCTTTTTATTTTTTACAAAAACTATATGGATTTCATTCATATGTTTTTACGTCAGACATGCTTGAACCCTCGTGCGCATGCGTGAGTTTTTCCACGCCTGTCGGTGACGTCATTCGCCTGTGAGCACTCCTTTTTGGAGGAGTCGTCCAGCCCCTCGTCGGAATTCCTTTGTCTGAGAAGTTGCTGAGAGACTGGCGCTTTGTTTGATCAAAATTTTTTCTAAACCTGTCAGACACATCAAAGTGGACACGGTTAGAAAAATTAAGCTGGTTTTCAGTGAAAATTTTAACGGCTGATGAGAGATTTTGAGGTGATTCTGTCGCTTTAAGGACTTCCCACGGTGCGAGACGTCGCTCAGCGCTCTCAGGCGCCGTTGTCAGTCTGTTCAAGCTGAAAACCTCCACATTTCAGGCTCTATTGATCCAGGACGTCGTGAGAGAACAGAGAAGTTTCAGAAGAAGTCGGTTTCAGCATTTTATCCGGATATTCCACTGTTAAAGGAGATTTTTTTAATGAAAGACGTACGGACGGATCCGCGCGTCGGGACGCAGCCGACGCGGTGTGGCGGCACAGGAAAAACACCTCCGTGTTGATAACAATTTGTAAAATCCAGGCGGCTTTTGATGGCTTTCAGTGGAGTGAGTATATGAGAAATTGTTTAACAGGCAGGACATGTTCCAACTTGTCCTTAAGGCTTTCAACAGAGGTGTTTTTCCTGTGGCGGAGCGTCGCGGCGGCTGCGTCCCGACGCGCGGACCCGTCCGCACGTCTTTCATTAAAAAAATCTCCTTTAACAGTGGAATATCTGGATAAAATGCTGAAACCGACTTCTTCTGAAACGTCTCTGTTCTCTCACGACGTCCTGGATCAATAGAGCCTGAAATGTGGAGGTTTTCAGCTTGAACAGGCTGACGACGGCGCCTGAGAGCGCTGAGCGACGTCTCGCACCGTGGGAAGTCCTTAAAGCGACAGAATCACCTCAAAATCTCTCATCAGCCATTAAAATTTTCACTGAAAACCAGCTTAATTTTTCGAACCGTGTCCACTTCGATGTGTCTCACAGGTTTAGAAAAAATTTTGATCAAACAAAGCGCCAGTCTCTCAGCAACTTCTCAGACAAAGGAATTCCGACGAGGGGCTGGACGACTCCTCCTACAAGGAGTGCTCACAGGCGAATGATGTCACCGACAGGCGTGGAAAAACTCACGCATGCGCACGAGGGTTCAAGCATGTCTAACGTAAAAACTATATGAATGAAATCCATATAGTTTTTGAAAAAAATAAAAAGGACCTATACTTTATTGACAGCCCTCGTACACGAGGAACAGGCAGTTGAATATTACATTTTACAACATTCTGTCTGACCGATGACTGCTCATAGGTTGTGGTTGTAGTGTCCATCAAAACAGAGGTACACGGGTTTACAACTCAGGTTATAGTCTGAAACAACACTCTGGGACGATGACAACTGCTGGAAATAATATGAGCTTTTGCCTCCTTCACAGCCTCCTAGTAGTCAGTTAGACTGTCCCTCAGAATACCCAGAGACACCTGTAGTCTGTCCTTTTTCCAACTTCTTTCCACCTGTCTGCAGCGTTGTCCAGGGGTTGGATCTTGATTTAGTGGATTTGCAGAAAAAAGGGGCAACAGAGCCCAGAATCACTGAGAATGTGGAGTGGAAAGAAGAGTGGATGTTTTCTGGGAGTAATGAAACCAGTCCATTCATGGCATAAAACTGAGAGTTTATGAAGGCAGCAGCAAATTCCCCCGCCATCGAGGAGGTTACCAACATAGAGAAGACATTCTATAGTTCCAGCCTTCACACCACAATTCCCACCAGCAGGGATCCAGGTATCATCTGGTCTCATGACCAGAGCAACAACATCATTTTATTCATCTGTGAGTTCAGTATTTATCCAGTGTGCTGCCTCTGCTGTGTTGATAAGGCAGCTAAAAATACATCTAAACCCACATTTACACATTTGTTCTTAGAGTGTCTGAAGTCATATTCAAGTTTCAAAAACAACAGTTTCAGTTGTGCTTCTGTTACCAGTTTGATAAATAAAATGCTTCAGAAGTCTCCGTGTTTCATCTGAGTCTGTCTCACCACCGTTTCATTCAAGCTCAACATCAGAAAAGCAGCAGGTTACCAAATTTTTTCTGATGGCACAAAGAAGCAAAACATAGAACATCCTGCAGCATGGATGGAACGAGCTGAGGGAATTCCAAACCCGATCACAGTGATTGGACTTGGGCCCAACCAAACAATTTTTTTTAATTGATCAACATCAGCTTAAGTAAATACAAGTCAAGCAGATCAGTGTGCATACATCAGGCTCCACTTCATGTGTTCTGTGCTAATCAAGCTAACAGCCAATACTCTATCACTGGATTATGATCTTCCATCAGCAGCGCTGTTGTGCGTTTTTTAAAGTCAAATTTACCCAGGGCGGAACAATAGACTAGCTCCACGATATGATTCATATCACAACACACCATTAAATCACTGTTCACACAAGTTCTGAAGTATAAATTGTAATCCTTAATGTTTCCGATTTATATATTTTATAAGTAATTTATGATTCCTCTGCAAAATATTAAAATTTCATCTATGCAGTAGTTAACTTTTTATGGGATCATGATAATCATTAAAAAAGATACAATTTGATACAGGGCCCAAGGTATGACGACCCCTAAGGGTCCCTTCACACATAGAGTGAATTTGGTCGAATTGCATATGAAGTGCGCATGAAGCAGGAATCATATCAAACCGTGTAATTTCGTAGCAGCTTCCATCGCCTCGCACACCTGTTGCTACGCCTATTTGCGCACACCAGCAATTGAAAGACTAAGTGTGCGCTGTGTGAACCTATCGCACCCTCTCGCGGCAGGTGTCGGCCAAATTCCAGGTGACACGCATGAACATCTAACACCGCTCGCATGGCACTTAGAAAATGCGTGGCCATTCATACTCTTGGCATGACAAGAGACTGCAGACAATCACTGTTGTATCGCAATGAAATTTGTCTAAGTGCCCCACGAGTATGGCTTTGGTGTGTGCGCTGAACTGACAGTAGGTGTGGCTATGACAGAAGTGGCTGTGGAGATCTGTCATTCTGGACATCCCAGCTGGACAATACTGTGTTTGGACAGACATGGACTAACAACTGACCACTGTGGCGTACGTGTGTCTGTTTGCTGTCATTAAGTGGACATAAATAAAAACATATATCACTGTGGCAACGGGCTGTGGCAAGCGAGTGCGCGCACACGGTGTGCACATGGACAGGCTGCCCCCAGGTTAAAATGGACCGTCAGGTCATAATATGCAGTAGGCAATTTCACTGTCACATCACCCACGTGAGCTCTATTCCTCATGATGCGGTGTCCTGCGGTGTGCCATCTACAAGACATGCGTGTCAGCAGGACGCCGCCAGCAGATGTGGACATGATTGAGACAAGCAAACTGCTTCTCATTCATACTATACTACATATACTACAATCTTCTCCTGTGATGTCTTATCCATCTTATCCGTCTTATGTCTTATTACTTATTACATTATATATACCTTTTTCTTGAGCTGCTTGGGTGGGTAGGGAGAGTTCCCATGGGATAAAATAGCTTTTTAACATACCATCCCTGGTTCTCAAGACCAGGCACTTAAGTGGCTCTACTCTACTCTTTTCTTCTCTCCTATTTTACACTTCCTTTTTAGATATTTAGATATACCTTTGTATACTGGCATAGTTCCACCTTAGAATTGGAATATAACATATAAGATATACCTTACTGAATTTTCATGTCATTTCATGACTGCATGTCAGTGACCATGGGTCATCTACAGAGGAACAGACGGATCATATTCGTATTGCCTGCTTGAGTTTGAATCCTGTGGTTGACATGTTTTTTTTTTTTTCTTCAGCTGCGTGATATGTAACTACATTGTGCAGTTGCTGCGGAAAAGCTGCTGTGTTTCCATGTGCACGGAATCGTTGCAGCATGCATTTTTTTATTTGCTATTTATTTTTTCTTCACACCAGCTGCATGATGTATAACCACCTGGTGGAGCTGGTGGCACTGTGTTCCCGCGTGGATGAACCATCGCACCAGTATCGTGCATGCCTGCCCATCGGCGCAATGTTTCATGATGCGCTCATACCAGCTGCTCCGACGGACGTCACCCTGGAGTTGTACATATTCGCACTATGTGTGAAGGGGCCTTAATATTTACACTCCAATTAAAATACACAATAATTTTAATTTTGTTGGATGAAGCATGTGATATGCTTCTTACCAGTCCATTAGGCAGTGCTTTCCACATGAATGCATGAGATTTCCTCATCATCTTGTCTGTGTTGTTGAAATGCTAACAGACACTATACAAGCCAATAGCTAGAATAAACAATCTACATTATAATAGCCAAGTGACGTCTGTGTGCGTGTGTGCGTGCGTGCATGTGTATGGCTTCAATTACAGAGAAACTGGGGAAAGCTGACATTTGGCGTTTGGTATGTTTATGTTTTTTATTGGGGGGGGTCAAGGATAAATGCTGCAAAAACAGAAAGTTGGTAGGACTAAAATTTTTGGAGGAATCAGATATATTAACCCTTGTGCGGTCTTAACATTCTGTATACTCCCCTTGTCCTACGGGTCAAAAATGATCCGGCTTCACCAAAGCCCTAAAATAAAGCAGCTTTATTGAATTTTAAATCCAATATCTATTTTGCATGATAACACATCCAGTTATTTATAAAATCAACTCAATTTTATTCAATTTTATCATATTTTTTCTAACAGTGGAAAAAAGACGTTCACCAGTGAACATGATTATTATTATTTTTCTTTCTTTTTTATTTTACCACAGACCAACTGTCATAATAGTTGTCTTTTACACAGTAAAGGTTTATTATTACTATTATATCAATGTGGAAAAAAAACTACTATTGAATTAATTTTAATGAAAGAAAAATAACAGTCAACAGTCTGAAACTTTTCCAACAGTTTATTCTTTGTTAATATTCTTTCAGAAGTGAATTATCAGATACATCTCTTCTCTCTTCTCTTCTCTTGTCTAATTACAAAACCTCAAAATGTTGCTTGACATTGACCAATCCACTACATCAACTCTACTTAGCACATGTGGGACAGCATGTGCAAACGTGAGCACGGGCTCTGCAGACGTATTTCTCACACGTGCAGCACACAACTTTCATCTTGCAGTCCTTCTTCCAGGGGCAGAAATTGCATCTTTTTCTCTTGCCTGATCCAGCTGCAGCCTCAGGTGGCTCAGGACAAGATTCAGCTCCCTCAGCAGCTCTCACAAGTGCTGCAGAGGCGTCTGTGTGGGGGAGGCGCTCCCTTTTTTCGATGCCTGGGGTGACAAGAGACTCTCCCAACTGATTGAGGAAAATCCTCCTCCTGTTCTTCCTCTCAGCCATCCAGGTTGGGTGGATCGTCTGCCATATCACAAAGGCATTGTATGATAAGACATCAAGGATGTTGTGGAAGATGATCAGGGGCCAGCGTGCAGTCATCCTTCTGCAGCTATGCATTCCAATAACCTTGTCAAGGTTATTTAGTGCGGTTGTAATCCAGGATGATGGCTGGCTTCCTGTCTTCACGATCAGTTATTTCAGCTGCCTTGTGCAGTGTATTCAGCAGGACCATGTTCTTGTTCTTTTTTGGGAGGTAAGAAACAAGAGTAGTGGTGGAGGTGAAGGCAAACTGTGTCAAGAAGACCTCTCTCCCTCCTGTTGCGAGGAGTGCAGGGGGGAGTTCAGGCTTGTTTTACCGAACAGTGCCAACCACTGTCATTTTCCACTTCAGGAGGTCATAGGCGGTGATGTTGTCACATGTGATGCTGTGCCCCGTCAGACCAACCGTCAAATCAAGTACAACACGCATCCCCTGGTTCTTCTCTGGTGCTCCACTGGGCAGCTTTCCAGTGTAGACTTGCATATTCCATACATAGCTGGATTTTGCATCACAGGCCACCCATATGTTGATGCCATATTTTGCTGGCTTGCTTGGCATATACTGTCGGAAAGGACAGCAACCTGATTAAAAAAGACAAAGATTACAATCAGTAATGAGTGTGAGTATCACAGAAAAAAATCACATGAATCAACAAAGTAAAAATAGAAGTTTCAGGTAACATTACATATATGAAAAGAAAAATTTACCTTTGAATGGAACCAACTGCTCATCTACTGTGACCTCAGGTCCAGGGTTGTAAAGGTATGGCAGATGCTCAATCCACTTGTCCTAGGCCTCTCTGATGGCTGCCAGTCTGTCCGTAACACACCTTGCTGGTCTTGAGTCATGGTTGTCAAACCTTAGCATTCTTGAAAAAGTGTAGAAGACTTTCAGGGGCATTGTGGCACAAAAAAGTGCCCTTCCACTCTCTGCATCCCAGAAACTAGATGTAGCCGTGCCACAAGACGTACAGACACCTGCTAAGATCAAAAGCCCTATGTAGCCACACAGGTCAGTCTAATCCATATTTTTCCACTCATCTCCATATTTAAGGGAACCCTCCAAATTTGTGATTTCCAGTATATTCTTTTCAATGGCTGGTGTGATGAGCAGGAGGAAAGTGGAGTACAGTCCATATGGAAATGTAAACAAAACCAGAGTTTTACTTTTTTTTAATGTTGGGGTCCCTTTAGAAAAAGTCATACAATTTCAAGTTGAAATAAGAGTGTTATAGGGTTTTCTTTTCTTTTGTTTGTTTGTTTTTTTTTTGTTTATTTTTTTGCAGCTAAACATGGCCGTGGGTCATTTTTGACCCACAGGACAACACAAGGGTTAACAGTGAACAATGGACTTTGTGCTGCAATGTACCATGGGAGTTTGAGGTTTTGGGGGTTTAAATGTTGTTATTGTGGCTCATGTTAGTTTAACAGTGTTGCTAGTGTTATTGATTTATTGTGTTTTACAGTTCAATTGGTTTAGTCAGTTAAGTTTCATGTTGCTGTAACCATGAGTGAGCTAAGTGCCATGGTGCCACTACTATGAGTGAAAAGTGTAGTGCTTTTAATGTCTTCCACTGCCATCTCTGTTTGTGGGTATGCAAGATTAAAAGCACCTGCTTGCATCAGAATGTGGAAAAGGCAAAAAGTTCTGCATGTGTGCATGCAACTTTGATCACAGACAAACTCGGGAGAGCTGCCATTTTGCCATTTCGTATGCTTATGTATTTTGGGCCAAGGATGAACATCGCCAAAGCAGAACATTGATAGGACTAATATTTTTAGAGAAATTACGGATAATAGCTAACAACACTGAACAATGTGATCATTACATTCTGGACTCGCATGCCATTCCAGCAAGGGACCGTAAATCATCTATATATTAAAAGTGTGCATGTGTGCGTAGGTGTGTGCTTTTATTTAGTAAGTTCAATGTAAGTACATAATGTAATTGTAAATACATTAAAAATACATAAATGACACAAGAAAGTGAAAACACTTATTTCCATTGTGGGCCATTTAATAAACAAATGACAAATTAGAAGTAATAATAAAATTTTATTTATTTATTGAAGCTTTATCTAACCAAGTTAGGCCCACTGAGATCGAGACCGCTTTTGCAAAGGAGACCTGGACAATAATAAGTTTCCAATTCACATTAACTGCGTGTCTTTAAATATGAGAGGAAACCGGAGCACCCGGAGGAAACCCACGCAAACACAGGGAGAACATGTAAACTCCACACAGAAATGCCACAGGTGAGAATCAAACCCATGACCTTCTTGCTATGAGGCAAAAGTGCTAACTACTAAGCCACCATGCTGCCAAGATAAAACAACAACAACAATAATAATAATAAGTATATGATATCAAGAACATAAACAATTTATAAATACATTAAAACAGTAAATTAACATTAAAAGAATTACGTAATTAAAATGAAATAAAAGGGCTGAGTTCTTCTTCTGAAAAGTGTTGATGTCTAAGATCTAAGGTTCTAAAATTATTCTGGACTCACACACCATTCCAACTCAGCAACTCTGCACAATGTATTACCACCCTTGTAAAATGTACCCAATCTAGAGCCTGTGAATCCCCATGGGCATTGCGCTAGTAATTATTATTACTACAAAGATGATGAATGTATTTGTTATAACACCCACCAGACATTAATCAATGACATTCAAACAATATTACTCTGACTGTTTGAGGTTTAGTACTACAATACTGCAATAAGTGGACTTGAGAAGAGCCATATAAAAAAGTCTGTTTATTTTCTAAAAATAAATCAATAAATGAAATAAAATAAATCCAAAAGAGGATCAAGTTGGACAGGTAGTTTGTTTTTTCCCAAAAGCATTGCAGAATTATAATTGTCAGACACATACTTCATATTGATTTTAATTTTATTGTATTTGCAGTGTGCACTGTGCAAGTGTAATAGCTCAGAAAATACAAGAATCAAAGCAAGACTTTGGATTGGCAAGATACTCTGTGTTAAATGACTCAGAACAGGGGCAAAAAAAAACAAACAAACAAACAAAAAAAAAAAACAATAAAGCACAACAACAAAATCCCAAAGTTGAACAGGACATCCCTAAATGAGACATATTATCCCCCCACAAAATACCTTTTAAATAAAAAGCATGATAAGAGGCAACTTGCACAGCTGCACTGATAAATTAAAACTGCTGTTACTTGTAATCAGTGTGAGCCCTGGGCTTTCTGCCATAATGTTCCACACAAGTGTGGCTGCTGAAAGAATTATCATTTCACTCGTGTCTAAAGGCGCCTTTGCATTCACAAGAGCTCGCCACCACAAAGGAAACCAGATTATAAGTCCTCAACATTAACTGAAACTGCAGACGTCAAGACTAACTGAAGCGTATAAAGTAAGTGGTGTGAAATTATGCCAAATAAACCCTCTAATGATGTCCAGGTCAACCAAGCACCTAAGGATTGATCCACAGGTTGGGCACTTAAATTAACTTAAATTATTACTAAAATACTGTGGGTGTGGGCAGGGCAAGAAGTGACAAAGCAGTGTTCCCTCTAAGTAATTAAGAATTTCCAGATATGTTACAGGCTCTCTAAACCACATACAATAGGTTAAGATGTGTTTACATAATCTTTTCCCCTCTCCTTCCAACACACATGGGCACCAGAGGGTGTGCGTAACACTGCTTGATATTGTCTGCATTTATGCTGGGTTCACATGTTGGTGATAGAAAAACCACCACCTGCGCTACTTCAGATTGTCTGCATTAAGGAGCACAACATACCTGCAAAAAATCTCTCAGTACCCAATAATTGTTAAATATAAATTATAATACATTTACAGGCTGGCAATAATCTGCTTTTGCTTGAAAAAAAAAAATGTAGCCTTAAGGTGCCAGAGAGAGAGAGAGAGTGTGTTCATATATTCTACCTTAATAGGAGGGATTCAATCACAACATAATCCACATTTCATAATACCTTCATTGTTTAAAAATCATGATACTATTTTTGTGTGGCAAACACAACCCCATAAACATTTTCATAATGTCCCTGTGCAAACAAACCGAGCTAATGCAGGAGTAAATGTTTGATTGACAGATACGATGAGCAGTCAGTCAAACTTGGGCAGATGGTGAGTAGTAACGAGAAGCAGCAAATCCTGTCACCCTTCACACTGTGTGACCTGACTAGGAATTTCACAATTTCAGTAAATGTTTTTATGACAGTTGTGTAACCCAAGTTTTGTTTTATTTTGTTTGTTTTTTTACCCTGAACATGGTTACAATAATGTGTTTCTAATTAGGTGACAAGACCTGATGGGTCATTGAATTTGATACTTGTCAAACACAACACTGCAGCTTGCAAAGAACCAAGGGCTGTTTATTAGTAGATTTACTCATGGTAAACCAACACACAATTTACCACTAAACATGTTACTCTGCTCAGATTACTGCAGCTACCAACCTAATAAGTAGAGGTGGGCGGATCGATCCTAATATTGATAATATCGATACCAACGCTGGTATTGAAACTGAACGATCCTCGTGTAAAAAGATTGATACTCAAGCTTTTTTTCTCTCCCGCACGCACTGACTGCTGCGCATGCAGATTCATCAAAGTCTACTCTCTGTCTGTAAGAGCAGCGCTGTGCTGTGTCGTACAACACAGAGCAGCCCACCTTTGTATTGTGGTTTGTCAGCCCTCTACCTCAGGAGATTTTGTTTTAAGTTGTGTAGAGTGATATTTTTTAAACAAAAATGTTGAGTGTGATAATAAAGTATTTTGTTGTCACGTACAATATTTGGTGAAATTCTATCCTAGGTCTTTTGGATTCTTTGGATCTTTTCTTCTTCTTTGTCTTTCGGCTGTTCCTGTTAGGGGTCGCCACAGCAGATCAATCGTTTCCATCTCACCCTGTCCTCTGTATCTTCCTCTGTCACACCAACCACCTGCATGTCCTCTCTCAGCACATCCATGAACCTCCTCTTTGGTCTCCCTCTTCTCCTCCTGCCTGGTGGCTCCATCCTCAGCATCCTTCTCCCTATATACCCTGGGTCCCTCCTCTGCACATGTCCAAACCATCTCAATCTCGCCTCTCTGACTTTGTCTCCAAACCATCCCACCTGAGCTGTCCCTCTGATATGTTCATTCCTAATCTTGTACATTCTTGTCACTCCCAAAGAGAATCTCAACATCTTCAGCTCTGCCACCTCCAGCTCTGCCTCCTGTCTTTTTGTTAGTGCCACCGTCTCTAAACCATACAACATAGCTGGTCTCACTACTGTTTTGTAAACTTTCCCCTTCACTCTTGCTGATATTCTTCGGTCACAAATCACTCCTGCCACCTTTCTCCACCCACTCCACCCTGCCTGCACTCTCTTCTTCACCTCTCTACCACACTCTCCATTACTTTGAACAGTTGACCCCAAATATTTAAACTCATCTACTTTCACCACTTCTACTCCTTGTAACTGCACTATTCCACTGGGCTCCCTCTCGTTCACGCACATGTACTCAATCTTGCTTCTACTGACTTTCATTCCCCTTCTCTCCAAAGCATATCTCCACTTCTCCAGACTAGACTCAACTTGCTCTCTACTCTCACTACAGATCACAATGTCATCTGCAAACATCATAGTCCATGGGGACTCCTGTCTGATCTCATCTGTCAACCTGTCCATCACCACTGCAAACAAGAAAGGACTCAGAGCTGATCCTTGGTGTAATCCCACCTCCACCTTGAATGAGTCTGTCATTCCGACTGCGCATCTCACCGCTGTCACACTATTCTTGTACATGTCCTGCACTACCCTAACATACTTCTCTGCCACTCCAGACTTCCTCATACAATGCCACAACTCTTCTCTTGGCACCCTATCATAAGCTTTTTCTAAGTCCACAAACACACAATGTAACTCTTTCTGTCCTTCTCTGTACTTTTCCAACAGTATTCTCAGAGCAAACATTGCATCTGTAGTGCTCTTTCTCGGCATGAAACCATATTGCTGCTCACAGATCTTCACCTGTTTTCTAAGCCTAGCTTCTACTACTCTTTCCCATAACTTCATGCTGTGGCTGATCAGCTTTGTGCCTCTGTAGTTACTGCAGCTCTGCACATCACCCTTGTTCTTGAAAATAGGAACCAGCACACTTCGTCTCCACTCCTCAGGCATCCTCTCACTTTCCAAGATTTTATTAAACAATCTGGTTAGAAACTCTACTGCCATCTCTCCTAGACATTTCCATGCCTCCAATGGAATGTCATCTGGACCAACTATCAGGTTTGACGGGCTGGACACAAATGCAGGACGCAGGTACACAGCTCAGTGGAGATAAGAGGTTTACTCTGTAAACATGCTGGGGTCGGTACACAGATAGGCAGTCCAAAAAGAGCAACAGTAACAAATACATCAGGCTTGGCGTGGTCGAGGTACACAGGCAGGTAGTCAAAAACACGATGAGGCAAACGAAGCAAGGCAAGGAAATACACGAACAGAGCTGGAAAGAGGCACAAGGCGCTACAATCTGGCGAGGGAGTAAGGCACAATGGAGAGCTTAAATACACCCTGGTGATGAGGTGCAGATAGAGAACAGGTGTGCGTGGAACACACCAGAAGGAGGGCGTGGCCAGACAGAGGGAAACACCCACCACCAAGAGCCAGCAGAGACAGACAGGAAAGACAGACCCAAACAGAACAAAAACCCCACAACAGAAAAAACAAAAGTAACTGAAGAACAGAGCCAAGAAATAAAAGCTGGCAAGACCCAAATCCTGACAGTACCCCCCCCCCAAAGGCCGGCCTCCGACGGCCCAGGTGCAGCAGGGTGAGAGGCATGAAAATCCCTAATGAGAGAGGGATCCAGGACAAAGAGGGAGGGAATCCACGACCGCTCCACGGGGCCGTACCCCTCCCAGTCCACCAAATACTGAAACCCGCGGCCCCTCCGACACGAAGCCAGAAGCCGACCCCCCCTCCCCCCCATGAACCGGGCGGTAGGCGGGGGAACGGCTGGGGGGCACAAAGGGCTGGACCTAAAGGGTTTGACATGACTGACATGAAAGGTGGGGTGAACATGCATAGAACCAGGTAAACGAAGACGGACAGAAACAGGGTTAATGACCTTGGACACGGGGAAGGGACCAACATACCTGGGAGCCAGTTTCCGAGGAACACCCCGTAGCGCTGGGGCCCATTTGTGAGCCCAAAAGGCATCACCAGGTACTCATAGTGCCCAGTTGGGGTGTTAAAGGCAGTCTTCCATTCAACTCCCTGCTTAATCCTGACCAAATGTAGGCATTACGAAGATCTAATTTTGTGAACACTTTAGCGCCCTCTAACAGCTCAAAAGCAGATGAAATCAGTGGCAGTGGATAGCGATTTTTAATGGTGATATCATTTAACCCCCGATAGTCAATGCAAGGACGTGGGGGTTGATGATGGACGAATCAATCCAGCATCCAGTGACTCCTGGATGTATGAATTCATCGCTGCTCGTTCAGGACCTGAAAGAGAAAACAATTTTCCCTGTGGAGGAGTCGTCCCGGGGAGAAGATCGATGGCACAGTCGTACTCCCGATGCGGAGATAGAGACTTAGCCTTAGCTTTGCTAAAGATGAGCGCTAAATCATGGTAGCAAACTGGTACGCCCTCTAGATCAGAGTTACACATATTGGATGGAACCTCGGGTGCAGACAGGCAAGACTTTTCGCAAGAAGATCCCCATGCTTCAATTTTACCCTGAGTCCAGTCTAGACTAGGTTTATGGCGTTGCATCCAAGGGTGCCCCAGAATCACAGAGTGAGTCATGTTATCAAATACATGAAAACTAATTTGTTCAGAATGATTGCCAGAAATTATCATGCAAACAGGTTGGGTGCGGTACTCAATTTGACCTAATTCATGGCCATCCACCGCATGGACCACCAATGGGCGTGAAAGCTGATAAAATTTCAGTTGGAGGGACCTGGCAACAGAGGATGACATGAGATTAGAATCAGCCCCAGAATCAATGAATACAGGACAGTCCATGGTGGTATGGTCGGATGAGAAAGTGGCAATTAAACCATTCTGAGAGGACGTATGAATTGAACTCTGACTCACCTGCACAACCCTTCTCGGCCACACGGGGGCACCCTTGACTGGACAGAGGGTTGCAACATGACCTGACTGACCACAATAAAAACAAAGTCCTTCCGCTCGATGCCGCTCACGCTCCGCCAGGGAGAGGCGTGTCCGTCCTACTCGCGTGGGCTTCTCTGCAGAGCTGGGCGGAGAGTTGCTGCCAGAGCAGCCGGCAGAGGATGATCGATACGACAACGAGAAGTCTTGCTGGGCATAATGAAGGCTGTCTCGGCGGGGAAGGTCAGACAGACGGCGATCAGTCCGGATAGCCAGTGCTATCAGAGCATCAAGGTCGTTCGGCAGGTTTATCGCCACCAGCTGGTCTTGAATGACGTCACTCAAACCCCGGAAGAAGACATCTTGGAGCGCCGCCTGGTTCCATTTGCTCTTCGAGGCAAGGATGTGAAAATCGATGGCGTAATCTGCCACTCGGCGACTGCCTTGCTTTAACCTCATCAACGAACGCCCCGCCTCGCGCCCCGGCGAGGTGTGCTGGAAGACCTGCTGTAGAGTGTGAGTGAGGCCGCCAGGGAGGAGCAAGATGGCGAACCACGGCTTCACTATGTCGTGGCCCACGCTGCAGCCCGGCCGGTCAGGTGACTAATGACGAATGCTATCTTCGCCCTATCGGACGGAAACATTGACGCCATTAATTCAAAATGAAGTTCACATTGTGTAATGAACAGCTTGACATCCCCGGACTCTCCAGAAAAACGCTCAGGCCGGGAGAGTTGATTACAAACCACGGGTACAGGAGCGGGCGGGGCTAACAACAGTCCCGGAAGTGGTGCATCGGCGAGAGCCGTACTAGTCATAGCCTGATACTTAATGGTAGAGAGTAGTTGCTCCATCTGAGAGCTCACTGAGGCCATGAAAGAAGCCTGCTGCTTCGCTAACTCACTAATCCCAGAGTTCAGGACGGCTAGCTGGTCCTCTTGCAGAGCGAGTTGCCGACTGTGGTGGCGTACCGCCAGCTGAAAGACGTCTGCGTCTGCTGTGTCCATTGTTGGCCAGATTGTACTATCAGATTTGACGGGCTGGACACAAATGCAGGACGCAGGTACACAGCTCAGTGGAGATAAGAGGTTTACTCTGTAAACAGGCTGGGGTCGGTACACAGATAGGCAGTCCAAAAAGAGCAACAGTAACAAATACATCAGGCTTGGCGTGGTTGAGGTACACAGGCAGGTAGTCAAAAACACGATGAGGCAAACGAAGCAAGGCAAGGAAATACACGAACAGAGCTGGAAAGAGGCACAAGGTGCTACAATCTGGCGAGGGAGTAAGGCACAATGGAGAGCTTAAATACACCCAGGTGATGAGGTGCAGATAGAGAACAGGTGTGCGTGGAACACACCAGAAGGAGGGCGTGGCCAGACAGAGGGAAACACCCACCACCAAGAGCCAGCAGAGACAGACAGGAAAGACAGACCCAAACAGAACAAAAACCCCACAACAGAAAAAAACAAAAGTAACTGAAGAACGAGCCAAGAAATAAAAGCTGGCAAGACCCAAATCCTGACACCAACTGCCTTTCCACTCTTCATCCTCTTCATAGCAGCCCTCACTTCTTCTTTGCTAATCTCTTTTACTTCCTGATTTACTCTCACCACATCATCCAGCCTTTTCTCTCGCTCATTTTCTTTATTCATCAACTCTTCAAAATATTCCCTCCACCTTCTCAGTACACACTCCTCACTTGTCAGCACATTACCATGTGCATCTTTTACCACCCTAACCTGCTGCACATCCTTTCCAGCTCTGTCCCTTTGTGTGGCCAATCGGTACAAGTCCTTTTCTCCTTCCTTACTATTCAACTTCTTGTATAGCTCGCAATATGCCTTTTCCTTTGCTTTTGCCACTTCTCTAGTCGCCTTAAGCCGCATCTTCTTGTACTCCTGTCTACTTTCTTCATCTCTCCGACTATCCCAAAACTTTTTCGCCAACCTCTTTCTCCTTATGCTTTCCTGGACCTCTTTATTCCACCACCAAGTCTCCTTGTCTTCCTTCCACTGTCCAGATGTCATACCCAGTACTGCCCTAGCTGTCACCCTCACCACATCTGCAGTACTTTTCCAGTTGTCCAAAATTGCTTCCCCTCCAAATAGTGCTTCTCTCACCTGCTCGCTAAATTTCACACAACAGTCTTCCTCCTTCAGCTTCCACCATCTGATCCTTTGTTGAGCTCTCACTCTCTTCTTAATAATTAAGAAGAGAGAATAAAATAACTAAGATAATTATAGTGGGCGATTTTAACATCCACACAGATGCTGAGAATGACAGCCTCAACACTGCATTTAATCTATTATTAGACTCAATTGGCTTTTCTCAAAATGTAAATGAGTCCACCCACCACTTTAATCATATCTTAGATCTTGTTCTGACTTATGGTATGGAAATTGAAGACTTAACAGTATTCCCTGAAAACTCCCTTCTGTCTGATCATTTCTTAATAACATTTACATTTACTCTGATGGACTACCCAGCAGTGGGGAATAAGTTTCATTACACTAGAAGTCTTTCAGAAAGCGCTGTAACTAGGTTTAAGGATATGATTCCTTCTTTATGTTCTCTAATGCCATATACCAACACAGTGCAGAGTAGCTACCTAAACTCTGTAAGTGAGACAGAGTATCTCGTCAAAAGTTTTACATCCTCATTGAAGACAGCTTTGGATGCTGTAGCTCCTCTGAAAAAGAGAGCTTTAAATCAGAAGTGCCTGACTCCATGGTATAACTCACAAACTCGCAGCTTAAAGCAGATAACCCGTAGGTTGAAGAGGAAATGCCATCTCACTAATTTAGAAGATCTTCACTTAGCCTGGAAAAAGAGTCTGTTGCTTTATAAAAAAGCCCTCCGTAAAGCTAGGACATCTTACTACTCATCACTAATTGAAGAAAAGAAGAACAACCCCAGGTTTCTTTTCAGCACTGTAGCCAGGCTGACAAAGAGTCAGAGCTCTATTGAGCCGAGTATTCCTTTAACTTTAACTAGTAATGACTTCATGACTTTCTTTGCTAATAAAATTTTAACTATTAGAGAAAAAATTACTCATAACCATCCCAAAGACGTATCGTTATCTTTGGCTGCTTTCAGTGATGCCGGTATTTGGTTAGACTCTTCTCTCCAATTGTTCTGTCTGAGTTATTTTCATTAGTTACTTCCTCCAAACCATCAACATGTCTATTAGACCCCATTCCTACCAGGCTGCTCAAGGAAGCCCTACCATTAATTAATGCTTCGATCTTAAATATGATCAATCTATCTTTATTAGTTGGCTATGTACCACAGGCTTTTAAGGTGGCAGTAATTAAACCATTACTTAAAAAGCCATCACTTGACCCAGCTATCTTAGCTAATTATAGGCCAATCTCCAACCTTCCTTTTCTCTCAAAATTCTTGAAAGGGTAGTTGTAAAACAGCTAACTGATCATCGGCAGAGGAATGGTCTATTTGAAGAGTTTCATTCAGGTTTTAGAATTCATCATAGTACAGAAACAGCATTAGTGAAGGTTACAAATGATCTTCTTATGGCCTCAGGCAGTGGACTCATCTCTTTGCTTGTTCTGTTAGACCTCAGTGCTGCTTTTGATACTGTTGACCATAAAATTTTATTACAGAGATTAAAGCATGCCATAGGTATTAAAGGCACTGCGCTGCGGTGGTTTGAATCATATTTATCTAATAGATTACAATTTGTTCATGTAAATGGGGAATCTTCTTCACAGACTAAGGTTAATTATGGAGTTCCACAAGGTTCTGTGCTAGGACCAATTTTATTCACTTTATATATGTTTCCCTTAGGCAGTATTATTAGACGGCATTGCTTAAATTTTCATTGTTACGCAGATGATACCCAGCTTTATCTATCCATGAAGCCAGAGGACACACACCAATTAGCTAAACTGCAGGATTGTCTTACAGACATAAAGACATGGATGACCTCTAATTTCCTGCTTTTAAACTCAGATAAAACTGAAGTTATTGTACTTGGCCCCACAAATCTTAGAAACATGGTGTCTAACCAGATCCTTACTCTGGATGGCATTACCCTGACCTCTAGTAATACTGTGAGAAATCTTGGAGTCATTTTTGATCAGGATATGTCCTTCAATGCGCATATTAAACAAATATGTAGGACTGCGTTTTTGCATTTGCGCAATATCTCTAAAATTAGAAAGGTCTTGTCTCAGAGTGATGCTGAAAAACTAATTCATGCATTTATTTCCTCTAGGCTGGACTATTGTAATTCATTATTATCAGGTTGTCCTAAAAGTTCCCTGAAAAGCCTTCAGTTAATTCAAAATGCTGCAGCTAGAGTACTAACAGGGACTAGAAGGAGAGAGCATATCTCACCCATATTGGCCTCTCTTCATTGGTTTCCTGTTAATTCTAGAATAGAATTTAAAATTCTTCTTCTTACCTATAAGGTTTTGAATAATCAGGTTCCATCTTATCTTAGGGACCTCATAGTACCATATCACCCCAATAGAGCGCTTCGCTCTCAGACTGCAGGCTTACTTGTAGTTCCTAGGGTTTGTAAGAGTAGAATGGGAGGCAGAGCCTTCAGCTTTCAGGCTCCTCTCCTGTGGAACCAGCTCCCAATTCAGATCAGGGAGACAGACACCCTCTCTACTTTTAAGAGAGGCTTAAAACGTTCCTTTTTGCTAAAGCTTATAGTTAGGGCTGGATCAGGTGACCCTGAACCATCCCTGCTATAGACTTAGACTGCTGGGGGGAGTTCCCATGATGCACTGAGTGTTTCTTTCTCTTTTTGCTCTGTATGCACCACTCTGCATTAATCATTAGTGATTGATCTCTGCTCCCCTCCACAGCATGTCTTTTTCCTGGTTCTCTCCCTCAGCCCCAACCAGTCCCAGCAGAAGACTGCCCCTCCCTGAGCCTGGTTCTGCTGGAGGTTTCTTCCTGTTAAAAGAGAGTTTTTCCTTCCCACTGTTGCCAAGTGCTTGCTCACAGGGGGTCGTTTTGACTGTTGGGGTTTTTCCGTAATTATTGTATGGCCTTGCCTTACAATATAAGGCGCCTTGGGGCAACTGCTTGTTGTGATTTGGCGCTATATAAATAAAATTGATTTGATTTGATTCGATTCTTCTTCTTTACCTCTAAAGTCATCCTACAAACAACCATCCTATGCTGTCTAGTGACACTCTCTCCTGCTACCACCTTACAGTCTGTGATTTCTTTTAGCTTGCATCTCCTATAAAGAATGTAGTCCACCTGTGTGCACCTTCCTCCACTCTTATATGTTACCCTGTGCTCCTCCCTTTTCTTAAAGTAGGTATTCACCACAGCCATTTCCATCCTTTTTGCAAAATCAACTACCATCTGTCCTTCCTCATTCCTATCCTTGATACCATATCTACCCATTACTTCCTCATCACCTCTGTTCCCTTCACCAACATGCCCATTGAAGTCTGCTCCTATCACCACTCTTTCATGCTTGGGCACACTCTCCACCACCTCATCTAACTCACTCCAGAAATCTTCTTTCACCTTCATCTCACAACCTACCTGTGGGGCATATGCACTGATGATATTCATCATCACCCCTTCAATTTCCAACTTCACACTCATCATCCTGTCAGACACTCGCTTAACCTCCAACACACTTTTAACATACTCTTCCTTTAAAATGACCCCAACACCATTTCTCTTCCTGTTCTCACCATGGTACAACAACTTGTACCCACCGCCGATGCTCCTGCTCTTACTTCCCTTCCACTTGGTCTCTTGCACACACAATATGTCTACCTTTCTCCTCTCCATCATATCAGCCAGCTCTCTCCCTTTACCAGTCATACTACCAACATTCAAAGTCCCCACTCTCATTTCCACCCTTCAAGTTTTCTTCTTCTCCCGCTGTTCATGGCAACGTTTTCCTCCTCTTCTTCGTCGTCTTCGCCCAGCAGTAGCCCAATTTCCACCAGCACCCTGTTGGGCAATAGCACCGGTGGCGGACGTTGTTAACCCGGGCCGCGACTGATCCGGTATGGGAATTCGATTCTGAGTCTGCATAGTTGGGTTGGCTTGTTTTAACGCCGGATGCCCTTCCTGACGCAACCCTCCTCATTTATCCGGCCTTGGGGCCGCCACTCAGAATGTACTGGCTGCACACCCCATGTGGCTGAGTTTGGATTCTTTGGATCTATGAAGCTTAAATATGAAAAAAAAAGTATCGGTATCGATATCGGTGATACTGGGCCTGTATTTACTTGGTATTAGATCAATACCAAAATTCCCGGTATCGCCCACCTCTACTAATAAGCTACCCCACCAACAAACATTAGCGATGCACTTTGCTTTCATAGGAAATCTTGAACACAACCTTTGCTCTTTGTTCATCGTATTTGTGGCCACTAACAGCTTGGCAGCTGTTTTTGTGTTGGACTGGATGGACCTGGCGGCTCTCTGTTGACTGCAAATATGTAAATGCAGCTTTACTGAAGTAGATTTCTTCAAAATGTTTTGCCGCTTATCCAAGTGACTTTTTTCCCTCTTAAACAGCTCTAACATCTGGTTGAGTTTAGTGCAGGGTTTTTCCAAAGTCGCCCCTCAGCACAGTCCGTGTGTGAGGGTAAAGCCTGTTTCTTCATCTTCTTTGCTTTGAAAGTTTTGGGAGCTCGGTCAGTCTTCTAGTTATGTCGACCACCTGGCATTCAGCTAAGGTGGCCCAGTGCAGTCTCAAAACAACTCTTTGTCCAATTTTCTCACCGAGCTTGAAGGAATGTCCCTGAGATTTTGAGAGTTGAGGATGAAGTGTACACCACGTGCATGCTGAGTTGTCTGAGCTGACCAGAGCAGAGCTGGCTGAGAATTTAACAAATTCCACAAATAAACAACTTTCTCCAATTTTTGCCATGTGGTGTGCCTGCCTGGGAGGACGGGAAACGACACCAAGTGGTGCAAACCGAGAGCTGATTTGGTGAAATCAGCCAAGGTGCACATAACTGTAACTCAGCCCATTCTGCACCAAATTCTGTCGGGTGTGAGAGATGCTTCAACCCAGTAGAGGATGTTGTGGCCTTGTAGAGTCATTGTGAAGGTCACCTCTGACCTCATGGGTCTCTTGTGTGAGTGCCATTCATATTTTAGTGACCCTGTCATGGGAAAATCTAGTCTACTTCACCTGCTCACCAAGGGGACCACAGCACTCTGGGGCGAGGTGACCTTAATGACTGTCCCACAATAACACGGCCCAAAATAAACACACTTTTGATAAGTGGTCAAAGACAAAAAACAACAATTCCAAGGACCAAAATGTTACCATGGTGGCATTTTCTCTTGGTTCAGTTTGCTTTGATATGGTAACATTTCTAACTGGACAAACCGTGGAAATAATAGCCACACATGAGCAAACTGTGCCCACATTGGCCAAAAGTGCTGTTTGTTACCTTTATGTCATACCTATTCTTTGCACTGTGATGACTGTGTTGGCTAGATTAAGTTGTTGACATTTTGCCAAGATCCTGGATGTTTCTGGTGGAAACAGATGGTGGATTGCTTATCACAGCAACATATGTGGAATGGCAAACCTGGTGGCAAGCAGGTTTGCTGGATGTAGGCAACACTATTAAAGTCACTGTTATGGGAATTATGTCAAGTTACTGGCTGTACTGTTGTTGCAGGAAAACATTGGGCTTTAGCATCGGCCAACCCTAGTACAGTCAGGAGGGAATGATATTATCAATATTATAAATATTTATTATTTAATTTTTTTGTAAAAGTTTTTAATTTTAATATTTCTCTATTTTATTGTACCCAGTTCTCAAATCATTACTGTGCTGGTAATTGCTCTGAATTTAAGGAATAAATCATGAGACTGTACAAAAGGTGTCATCATTAACAAAGTGGACACACAAATACAAAGGACATGTCACTTTTCATTCAGTTTCATTCTCAGCTTTACTCCAATAAGCTTATACAAAATGTGTTTTTCAGTTTTATAATGCTCACTTGGATTTTTCTGGCTGACTATTGAGCTGTATTAGTGGGATGATTATTAATAATGAGTTTCATTTGTTGATCACTTTTTGGGACATTACTGTTCTTTTTTTTAACTTTCCAACACTGCGAGTTATCTCAATAAACTCCTCATAGCTGTCCAACAAACACTGTTACTCTGCTGGAGTCAACCTCAGCACCATCTTCTATGTGTAGAAATTGGTCGCACCCAATCACAGAGTTGCTAATCATAACAATGTGATGGGCACAGCGCACAATGAGCAGTTTTCTTGCATGAAAATGAAATGATGATGATGATGATTAGTATTAACAGTAATCCTTATATTTAGTTTGTGGTGACGTACACAAGCAGAATTTCAAATACTGCATCATTTTCCAAATAGTTAGGCCCATAATTTTCCAATTATGGGCCTAACTATAACTTAAACAACACCCACTCCTAATTTTCATCATCCATTCAGCAGGTGGCAGACAGGTCTATGTTCGATTGATGTGGTGTATCACAGCTAGCCAACGTGTAATCAGTTTATCCAAGATATCATTTGTTGTTTTTAACTTAACATGCTCCACAGCCTGTCCAGTGGATTTTTATTTTTATTTTATTTTATTTTTTAGCACTGTTGTTGTGCGTTACCTGTGCTGCTCCACAGCCTGTCTAGTGGATTTTTATTTTGTTTTAGCACTGTTGTCGTGCGTTACCTGTGCTGCTCCACAGCCTGTCTAGTGGATTTTTATTTTGTTTTAGCACTGTTGTTGTGCGTTACCTGTGCTGCTCCACAGCCTGTCTAGTGGATTTTTATTTTGTTTTAGCACTGTTGTTGTGCGTTACCTGTGCTGCTCCACAGCCTGTCTAGTGGATTTTTATTTTGTTTTAGCACTGTTGTTGTGCGTTACCTGTGCTGCTCCACAGCCTGTCTAGTGGATTTTTATTTTGTTTTAGCACTGTTGTTGTGCGTTACCTGTGCTGCTCCACAGCCTGTCTAGTGGATTTCTATTTTGTTTTAGCACTGTTGTCGTGCGTTACCTGTGCTGCTCCACAGCCTGTCTAGTGGATTTCTATTTTGTTTTAGCACTGTTGTTGTGCGTTACCTGTGCTGCTCCACAGCCTGTCTAGTGGATTTTTATTTTGTTTTAGCACTGTTGTTGTGCGTTACCTGTGCTGCTCCACAGCCTGTCTAGTGGATTTTTATTTGTTTTAGCACTGTTGTTGTGCGTTACCTGTGCTGCTCCACAGCCTGTCTAGTGGATTTCTATTTTGTTTTAGCACTGTTGTCGTGCGTTACCTGTGCTGCTCCACAGCCTGTCTAGTGGATTTTATTTTGTTTTAGCACTGTTGTCGTGCGTTGCCTGTGCTGCTCCACAGCCTGTCCAGTGGATTTTTATTTTTATTTTATTTTATTTTTTAGCACTGTTGTTGTGCGTTACCTGTGCTGCTCCACAGCCTGTCTAGTGGATTTTTATTTTATTTTAGCACTGTTGTCGTGCGTTACCTGTGCTGCTCCACAGCCTGTCTAGTGTCGGATTCCCTGTTTGGGAATCCGCTAGCTTAGCGTAGCTACTAGCTCTTAGCCGTTTAGCATGGCGGCTTCTCCTGTCTCTCCCGTACTTTTCTGCTCTGGGTGTGAAATGTTTAGTTATTCCTCGGCCTCTTTTAGCAGTAACGGTACATGTAATAAGTGCAGCTTATTCGTAGCTTTGGAGGCCAGGCTGGGCGAATTGGAGGCTCGGCTCCGCACCGTGGAAAATTCTACAGCTAGCCAGGCCCCTGTAGTCGGTGCGGACCAAGGTAACTTAACCGCCGTTAGTTACCCCCTGGCAGACCCCGTGCAGTTGGGAAGGCAGGCTGACTGGGTGACTGTGAGGAGGAAGCGTAGCCCTAAACAGAAGCCCCGTGTACACCGTCAACCCGTTCACATCTCTAACCGTTTTTCCCCACTCGACGATACACTCGCCGAGGATCAAACTCTGGTTATTGGCGACTCTGTTTTGAGAAATGTGAAGTTAGCGACACCAGCAACCATTGTCAATTGTCTTCCGGGGGCCAGAGCAGGCGACATCGAAGGACATTTGAAATTGCTGGCTAAGGCTAAGAGTAAATTTGGTAAGATTGTAATTCACGTCGGCAGTAATGACACTCGGTTACGCCAATCGGAGGTCACTAAAATTAACATTGAATCGGTGTGTAACTTTGCAAAAACAATGTCGGACTCTGTTGTTTTCTCTGGGCCCCTCCCCAATCAGACCGGGAGTGACATGTTTAGCCGCATGTTCTCCTTGAATTGCTGGCTGTCTGAGTGGTGTCCAAAAAATGAGGTGGGCTTCATTGATAATTGGCAAAGCTTCTGGGGAAAACCTGGTCTTGTTAGGAGAGACGGCATCCATCCCACTTTAGAGGGAGCAGCTCTCATTTCTAGAAATCTGGCCAATTTTTTGGGATCCTCCAAACTGTGACTGTCTAGCGTTGGGACCAGGAGGCAGAGCTGTGGTCTTATACACCTCTCTGCAGCTTCTCTCCCCCTGCCATCCCCCTATTACCCCATCCCTGTAGAGACGGTGCCTGCTCCCAGACCACCAATAACTAGCAAAAATCTATTTAAGCATAAAAATTCAAAAAGAAAAAATAATATAGCACCTTCAATTGCACCACAGACTAAAACAGTTAAATGTGGTCTATTAAACATTAGGTCTCTTTCTTCTAAGTCCCTGTTGGTAAATGATATAATAATTGATCAACGTATTGATTTATTCTGCCTAACAGAAACTTGGTTACAGCAGGATGAATATGTTAGTTTAAATGAGTCAACACCCCCGAGTCACACTAACTGTCAGAATGCTCGTAGCACGGGCCGGGGCGGAGGATTAGCAGCAATCTTCCATTCCAGCTTATTAATTAATCAAAAACCTAGACAGAGCTTTAATTCATTTGAAAGCTTGTCTCTTAGTCTTGTCCATCCAAATTGGAAGTCCCAAAAACCAGTTTTATTTGTTATTATCTATCGTCCACCTGGTCGTTACTGTGAGTTTCTCTGTGAATTTTCAGACCTTTTGTCTGACTTAGTGCTTAGCTCAGATAAGATAATTATAGTGGGCGATTTTAACATCCACACAGATGCTGAGAATGACAGCCTCAACACTGCATTTAATCTATTATTAGACTCTATCGGCTTTGCTCAAAAAGTAAATGAGTCCACCCACCACTATAATCATATTTTAGATCTTGTTCTGACTTATGGTATGGAAATAGAAGACTTAACAGTATTCCCTGAAAACTCCCTTTTGTCTGATCATTTTTAATAACATTTACATTTACCCTGATGGACTACCCTGCAGTGGGGAATAAGTTTCATTACACTAGAAGTCTTTCAGAAAGCGCTGTAACTAGGTTTAAGGATATGATTCCTTCTTTATGTTCTCTAATGTCATATACCAACACAGAGCAGAGTAGCTACCTAAACTCTGTAAGGGAGTTAGAGTATCTTGTCAATAGTTTTACATCCTCATTGAAGACAACTTTGGATGCTGTAGCTCCTCTGAAAAAGAGAGCTTTAAATCAGAAGTGTCTGACTCCGTGGTATAACTCACAAACTCGTAGCTTAAAGCAGATAACCCGTAAGTTGGAGAGGAAATGGCGTCTCACTAATTTAGAAGATCTTCACTTAGCCTGGAAAAAGAGTTTGTTGCTCTATAAGAAAGCCCTTCGTGAAGCTAGGACATCTTTCTACTCATCACTAATTGAAGAAAATAAGAACAACCCCAGGTTTCTTTTCAGCACTGTAGCCAGGCTGACAAAGAGTCAGAGCTCTATTGAGCTGAGTATTCCATTAACTTTAACTAGTAATGACTTCATGACTTTCTTTGCTAACAAAATTTTGACTATTAGAGAAAAAATTACTCATAACCATCCCAAAGATGTATCGTTATCTTTGGCTGCTTTCAGTGATGCCGGTATTTGGTTAGACTCTTTCTCTCCGATTGTTCTGTCTGAGTTATTTTCATTAGTTACTTCATCCAAACCATCAACATGCTTATTAGACCCCATTCCTGCCAGGCTGCTCAAGGAAGTCCTACCATTATTTAATGCTTCAATCTTAAATATGATCAATCTATCTTTGTTAGTTGGTTATGTACCACAGGCCTTTAAGGTGGCAGTAATTAAACCATTACTTAAAAAGCCATCACTTGACCCAGCTATCTTAGCTAATTATAGGCCAATCTCCAACCTTCCTTTTCTCTCAAAGATTCTTGAGAGGGTAGTTGTAAAACAGCTAACTGATCACCTGCAGAGGAATGGTCTATTTGAAGAGTTTCAGTCAGGTTTTAGAATTCATCATAGTACAGAAACAGCATTAGTGAAGGTTACAAATGATCTTCTTATGGCTTCGGACAGTGGACTTATCTCTGTGCTTGTTCTGTTGGACCTCAGTGCTGCTTTTGATACTGTTGACCATAAAATTTTATTACAGAGATTAGAGCATGTCATAGGTATTAAAGGCATTGCGCTGCGGTGGTTTGAATCATATTTGTCTAATAGATTACAGTTTGTTCATGTAAATGGGGAATCTTCTTCACAGACTAAAGTTAATTATGGAGTTCCACAAGGTTCTGTGCTAGGACCAATTTTATTCACTTTATACATGCTTCCCTTGGGCAGTATTATTAGACGGTATTGCTTAAATTTTCATTGTTACGCAGATGATACCCAGCTTTATCTATCCATGAAGCCAGAGGATACGCACCAATTAGCTAAACTGCAGGATTGTCTTACAGACATAAAGACATGGATGACCTCTAATTTCCTGCTTTTAAACTCAGATAAAACTGAAGTTATTGTACTTGGCCCCACAAATCTTAGAAACATGGTGTCTAACCAGATCCTTACTCTGGATGGCATTACCCTGACCTCTAGTAATACTGTGAGAAATCTTGGAGTCATTTTTGATCAGGATATGTCCTTCAATGCGCATATTAAACAAATATGTAGGACTGCGTTTTTGCATTTGCGCAATATCTCTAAAATTAGAAAGGTCTTGTCTCAGAGTGATGCTGAAAAACTAATTCATGCATTTATTTCCTCTAGGCTGGACTATTGTAATTCATTATTATCAGGTTGTCCTAAAAGTTCCCTGAAAAGCCTTCAGTTAATTCAAAATGCTGCAGCTAGAGTACTAACAGGGACTAGAAGGAGAGAGCATATCTCACCCATATTGGCCTCTCTTCATTGGTTTCCTGTTAATTCTAGAATAGAATTTAAAATTCTTCTTCTTACCTATAAGGTTTTGAATAATCAGGTTCCATCTTATCTTAGGGACCTCATAGTACCATATCACCCCAATAGAGCGCTTCGCTCTCAGACTGCAGGCTTACTTGTAGTTCCTAGGGTTTGTAAGAGTAGAATGGGAGGCAGAGCCTTCAGCTTTCAGGCTCCTCTCCTGTGGAACCAGCTCCCAATTCAGATCAGGGAGACAGACACCCTCTCTACTTTTAAGAGAGGCTTAAAACGTTCCTTTTTGCTAAAGCTTATAGTTAGGGCTGGATCAGGTGACCCTGAACCATCCCTGCTATAGACTTAGACTGCTGGGGGGAGTTCCCATGATGCACTGAGTGTTTCTTTCTCTTTTTGCTCTGTATGCACCACTCTGCATTTAATCATTAGTGATTGATCTCTGCTCCCCTCCACAGCATGTCTTTTTCCTGGTTCTCTCCCTCAGCCCCAACCAGTCCCAGCAGAAGACTGCCCCTCCCTGAGCCTGGTTCTGCTGGAGGTTTCTTCCTGTTAAAAGAGAGTTTTTCCTTCCCACTGTTGCCAAGTGCTTGCTCACAGGGGGTCGTTTTGACTGTTGGGGTTTTTCCGTAATTATTGTATGGCCTTGCCTTACAATATAAGGCGCCTTGGGGCAACTGCTTGTTGTGATTTGGCGCTATATAAATAAAATTGATTTGATTTGATTCGATTCTTCTTCTTTACCTCTAAAGTCATCCTACAAACAACCATCCTATGCTGTCTAGTGACACTCTCTCCTGCTACCACCTTACAGTCTGTGATTTCTTTTAGCTTGCATCTCCTATAAAGAATGTAGTCCACCTGTGTGCACCTTCCTCCACTCTTATATGTTACCCTGTGCTCCTCCCTTTTCTTAAAGTAGGTATTCACCACAGCCATTTCCATCCTTTTTGCAAAATCAACTACCATCTGTCCTTCCTCATTCCTATCCTTGATACCATATCTACCCATTACTTCCTCATCACCTCTGTTCCCTTCACCAACATGCCCATTGAAGTCTGCTCCTATCACCACTCTTTCATGCTTGGGCACACTCTCCACCACCTCATCTAACTCACTCCAGAAATCTTCTTTCACCTTCATCTCACAACCTACCTGTGGGGCATATGCACTGATGATATTCATCATCACCCCTTCAATTTCCAACTTCACACTCATCATCCTGTCAGACACTCGCTTAACCTCCAACACACTTTTAACATACTCTTCCTTTAAAATGACCCCAACACCATTTCTCTTCCTGTTCTCACCATGGTACAACAACTTGTACCCACCGCCGATGCTCCTGCTCTTACTTCCCTTCCACTTGGTCTCTTGCACACACAATATGTCTACCTTTCTCCTCTCCATCATATCAGCCAGCTCTCTCCCTTTACCAGTCATACTACCAACATTCAAAGTCCCCACTCTCATTTCCACCCTTCAAGTTTTCTTCTTCTCCCGCTGTTCATGGCAACGTTTTCCTCCTCTTCTTCGTCGTCTTCGCCCAGCAGTAGCCCAATTTCCACCAGCACCCTGTTGGGCAATAGCACCGGTGGCGGACGTTGTTAACCCGGGCCGCGACTGATCCGGTATGGGAATTCGATTCTGAGTCTGCATAGTTGGGTTGGCTTGTTTTACGCCGGATGCCCTTCCTGACGCAACCCTCCTCATTTATCCGGCCTTGGGGCCGCCACTCAGAATGTACTGGCTGCACACCCCATGTGGCTGAGTTTGGATTCTTTGGATCTATGAAGCTTAAATATGAAAAAAAAAAGTATCGGTATCGATATCGGTGATACTGGGCCTGTATTTACTTGGTATTAGATCAATACCAAAATTCCCGGTATCGCCCACCTCTACTAATAAGCTACCCCACCAACAAACATTAGCGATGCACTTTGCTTTCATAGGAAATCTTGAACACAACCTTTGCTCTTTGTTCATCGTATTTGTGGCCACTAACAGCTTGGCAGCTGTTTTTGTGTTGGACTGGATGGACCTGGCGGCTCTCTGTTGACTGCAAATATGTAAATGCAGCTTTACTGAAGTAGATTTCTTCAAAATGTTTTCGCCGCTTATCCAAGTGACTTTTTTCCCTCTTAAACAGCTCTAACATCTGGTTGAGTTTAGTGCAGGGTTTTTCCAAAGTCGCCCCTCAGCACAGTCCGTGTGTGAGGGTAAAGCCTGTTTCTTCATCTTCTTTGCTTTGAAAGTTTTGGGAGCTCGGTCAGTCTTCTAGTTATGTCGACCACCTGGCATTCAGCTAAGGTGGCCCAGTGCAGTCTCAAAACAACTCTTTGTCCAATTTTCTCACCGAGCTTGAAGGAATGTCCCTGAGATTTTGAGAGTTGAGGATGAAGTGTACACCACGTGCATGCTGAGTTGTCTGAGCTGACCAGAGCAGAGCTGGCTGAGAATTTAACAAATTCCACAAATAAACAACTTTCTCCAATTTTTGCCATGTGGTGTGCCTGCCTGGGAGGACGGGAAACGACACCAAGTGGTGCAAACCGAGAGCTGATTTGGTGAAATCAGCCAAGGTGCACATAACTGTAACTCAGCCCATTCTGCACCAAATTCTGTCGGGTGTGAGAGATGCTTCAACCCAGTAGAGGATGTTGTGGCCTTGTAGAGTCATTGTGAAGGTCACCTCTGACCTCATGGGTCTCTTGTGTGAGTGCCATTCATATTTTAGTGACCCTGTCATGGGAAAATCTAGTCTACTTCACCTGCTCACCAAGGGGACCACAGCACTCTGGGGCGAGGTGACCTTAATGACTGTCCCACAATAACACGGCCCAAAATAAACACACTTTTGATAAGTGGTCAAAGACAAAAAACAACAATTCCAAGGACCAAAATGTTACCATGGTGGCATTTCTCTTGGTTCAGTTTGCTTTGATATGGTAACATTTCTAACTGGACAAACCGTGGAAATAATAGCCACACATGAGCAAACTGTGCCCACATTGGCCAAAAGTGCTGTTTGTTACCTTTATGTCATACCTATTCTTTGCACTGTGATGACTGTGTTGGCTAGATTAAGTTGTTGACATTTTGCCAAGATCCTGGATGTTTCTGGTGGAAACAGATGGTGGATTGCTTATCACAGCAACATATGTGGAATGGCAAACCTGGTGGCAAGCAGGTTTGCTGGATGTAGGCAACACTATTAAAGTCACTGTTATGGGAATTATGTCAAGTTACTGGCTGTACTGTTGTTGCAGGAAAACATTGGGCTTTAGCATCGGCCAACCCTAGTACAGTCAGGAGGGAATGATATTATCAATATTATAAATATTTATTATTTAATTTTTTTGTAAAAGTTTTTAATTTTAATATTTCTCTATTTTATTGTACCCAGTTCTCAAATCATTACTGTGCTGGTAATTGCTCTGAATTTTAAGGAATAAATCATGAGACTGTACAAAAGGTGTCATCATTAACAAAGTGGACACACAAATACAAAGGACATGTCACTTTTCATTCAGTTTCATTCTCAGCTTTACTCCAATAAGCTTATACAAAATGTGTTTTCAGTTTTATAATGCTCACTTGGATTTTTCTGGCTGACTATTGAGCTGTATTAGTGGGATGATTATTAATAATGAGTTTCATTTGTTGATCACTTTTTGGGACATTACTGTTCTTTTTTTTAACTTTCCAACACTGCGAGTTATCTCAATAAACTCCTCATAGCTGTCCAACAAACACTGTTACTCTGCTGGAGTCAACCTCAGCACCATCTTCTATGTGTAGAAATTGGTCGCACCCAATCACAGAGTTGCTAATCATAACAATGTGATGGGCACAGCGCACAATGAGCAGTTTTCTTGCATGAAAATGAAATGATGATGATGATGATTAGTATTAACAGTAATCCTTATATTTAGTTTGTGGTGACGTACACAAGCAGAATTTCAAATACTGCATCATTTTCCAAATAGTTAGGCCCATAATTTTCCAATTATGGGCCTAACTATAACTTAAACAACACCCACTCCTAATTTTCATCATCCATTCAGCAGGTGGCAGACAGGTCTATGTTCGATTGATGTGGTGTATCACAGCTAGCCAACGTGTAATCAGTTTATCCAAGATATCATTTGTTGTTTTTAACTTAACATGCTCCACAGCCTGTCCAGTGGATTTTTATTTTTATTTTATTTATTTTTTAGCACTGTTGTCGTGCGTTACCTGTGCTGCTCCACAGCCTGTCTAGTGGATTTTTATTTTGTTTTAGCACTGTTGTCGTGCGTTACCTGTGCTGCTCCACAGCCTGTCTAGTGGATTTTTATTTGTTTTAGCACTGTTGTTGTGCGTTACCTGTGCTGCTCCACAGCCTGTCTAGTGGATTTTTATTTTGTTTTAGCACTGTTGTTGTGCGTTACCTGTGCTGCTCCACAGCCTGTCTAGTGGATTTTTATTTTGTTTTAGCACTGTTGTTGTGCGTTACCTGTGCTGCTCCACAGCCTGTCTAGTGGATTTCTATTTTGTTTTAGCACTGTTGTCGTGCGTTACCTGTGCTGCTCCACAGCCTGTCTAGTGGATTTCTATTTTGTTTTAGCACTGTTGTCGTGCGTTACCTGTGCTGCTCCACAGCCTGTCTAGTGGATTTCTATTTTGTTTTAGCACTGTTGTTGTGCGTTACCTGTGCTGCTCCACAGCCTGTCTAGTGGATTTTTATTTTGTTTTAGCACTGTTGTTGTGCGTTACCTGTGCTGCTCCACAGCCTGTCTAGTGGATTTTTATTTTGTTTTAGCACTGTTGTTGTGCGTTACCTGTGCTGCTCCACAGCCTGTCTAGTGGATTTCTATTTTGTTTTAGCACTGTTGTCGTGCGTTACCTGTGCTGCTCCACAGCCTGTCTAGTGGATTTTTATTTTGTTTTAGCACTGTTGTCGTGCGTTGCCTGTGCTGCTCCACAGCCTGTCCAGTGGATTTTTATTTTTATTTTATTTTATTTTTTAGCACTGTTGTTGTGCGTTACCTGTGCTGCTCCACAGCCTGTCTAGTGGATTTTTATTTTATTTTAGCACTGTTGTCGTGCGTTACCTGTGCTGCTCCACAGCCTGTCTAGTGTCGGATTCCCTGTTTGGGAATCCGCTAGCTTAGCGTAGCTACTAGCTCTTAGCCGTTTTAGCATGGCGGCTTCTCCTGTCTCTCCCGTACTTTTCTGCTCTGGGTGTGAAATGTTTAGTTATTCCTCGGCCTCTTTTAGCAGGAACGGTACATGTAATAAGTGCAGCTTATTCGTAGCTTTGGAGGCCAGGCTGGGCGAATTGGAGGCTCGGCTCCGCACCGTGGAAAATTCTACAGCTAGCCAGGCCCCTGTAGTCGGTGCGGACCAAGGTAACTTAACCGCCGTTAGTTACCCCCTGGCAGACCCCGTGCAGTTGGGAAGGCAGGCTGACTGGGTGACTGTGAGGAGGAAGCGTAGCCCTAAACAGAAGCCCCGTGTACACCGTCAACCCGTTCACATCTCTAACCGTTTTTCCCCACTCGACGATACACTCGCCGAGGATCAAACTCTGGTTATTGGCGACTCTGTTTTGAGAAATGTGAAGTTAGCGACACCAGCAACCATTGTCAATTGTCTTCCGGGGGCCAGAGCAGGCGACATCGAAGGACATTTGAAATTGCTGGCTAAGGCTAAGAGTAAATTTGGTAAGATTGTAATTCACGTCGGCAGTAATGACACTCGGTTACGCCAATCGGAGGTCACTAAAATTAACATTGAATCGGTGTGTAACTTTGCAAAAACAATGTCGGACTCTGTTGTTTTCTCTGGGCCCCTCCCCAATCAGACCGGGAGTGACATGTTTAGCCGCATGTTCTCCTTGAATTGCTGGCTGTCTGAGTGGTGTCCAAAAAATGAGGTGGGCTTCATTGATAATTGGCAAAGCTTCTGGGGAAAACCTGGTCTTGTTAGGAGAGACGGCATCCATCCCACTTTAGAGGGAGCAGCTCTCATTTCTAGAAATCTGGCCAATTTTTTGGGATCCTCCAAACTGTGACTGTCTAGCGTTGGGACCAGGAGGCAGAGCTGTGGTCTTATACACCTCTCTGCAGCTTCTCTCCCCCTGCCATCCCCCTATTACCCCATCCCTGTAGAGACGGTGCCTGCTCCCAGACCACCAATAACTAGCAAAAATCTATTTAAGCATAAAAATTCAAAAAGAAAAAATAATATAGCACCTTCAATTGCACCACAGACTAAAACAGTTAAATGTGGTCTATTAAACATTAGGTCTCTTTCTTCTAAGTCCCTGTTGGTAAATGATATAATAATTGATCAACGTATTGATTTATTCTGCCTAACAGAAACTTGGTTACAGCAGGATGAATATGTTAGTTTAAATGAGTCAACACCCCCGAGTCACACTAACTGTCAGAATGCTCGTAGCACGGGCCGGGGCGGAGGATTAGCAGCAATCTTCCATTCCAGCTTATTAATTAATCAAAAACCTAGACAGAGCTTTAATTCATTTGAAAGCTTGTCTCTTAGTCTTGTCCATCCAAATTGGAAGTCCCAAAAACCAGTTTTATTTGTTATTATCTATCGTCCACCTGGTCGTTACTGTGAGTTTCTCTGTGAATTTTCAGACCTTTTGTCTGACTTAGTGCTTAGCTCAGATAAGATAATTATAGTGGGCGATTTTAACATCCACACAGATGCTGAGAATGACAGCCTCAACACTGCATTTAATCTATTATTAGACTCTATCGGCTTTGCTCAAAAAGTAAATGAGTCCACCCACCACTTTAATCATATTTTAGATCTTGTTCTGACTTATGGTATGGAAATAGAAGACTTAACAGTATTCCCTGAAAACTCCCTTTTGTCTGATCATTTTTTAATAACATTTACATTTACCCTGATGGACTACCCTGCAGTGGGGAATAAGTTTCATTACACTAGAAGTCTTTCAGAAAGCGCTGTAACTAGGTTTAAGGATATGATTCCTTCTTTATGTTCTCTAATGTCATATACCAACACAGAGCAGAGTAGCTACCTAAACTCTGTAAGGGAGTTAGAGTATCTTGTCAATAGTTTTACATCCTCATTGAAGACAACTTTGGATGCTGTAGCTCCTCTGAAAAAGAGAGCTTTAAATCAGAAGTGTCTGACTCCGTGGTATAACTCACAAACTCGTAGCTTAAAGCAGATAACCCGTAAGTTGGAGAGGAAATGGCGTCTCACTAATTTAGAAGATCTTCACTTAGCCTGGAAAAAGAGTTTGTTGCTCTATAAGAAAGCCCTTCGTGAAGCTAGGACATCTTTCTACTCATCACTAATTGAAGAAAATAAGAACAACCCCAGGTTTCTTTTCAGCACTGTAGCCAGGCTGACAAAGAGTCAGAGCTCTATTGAGCTGAGTATTCCATTAACTTTAACTAGTAATGACTTCATGACTTTCTTTGCTAACAAAATTTTGACTATTAGAGAAAAAATTACTCATAACCATCCCAAAGATGTATCGTTATCTTTGGCTGCTTTCAGTGATGCCGGTATTTGGTTAGACTCTTTCTCTCCGATTGTTCTGTCTGAGTTATTTTCATTAGTTACTTCATCCAAACCATCAACATGCTTATTAGACCCCATTCCTGCCAGGCTGCTCAAGGAAGTCCTACCATTATTTAATGCTTCAATCTTAAATATGATCAATCTATCTTTGTTAGTTGGTTATGTACCACAGGCCTTTAAGGTGGCAGTAATTAAACCATTACTTAAAAAGCCATCACTTGACCCAGCTATCTTAGCTAATTATAGGCCAATCTCCAACCTTCCTTTTCTCTCAAAGATTCTTGAGAGGGTAGTTGTAAAACAGCTAACTGATCACCTGCAGAGGAATGGTCTATTTGAAGAGTTTCAGTCAGGTTTTAGAATTCATCATAGTACAGAAACAGCATTAGTGAAGGTTACAAATGATCTTCTTATGGCTTCGGACAGTGGACTTATCTCTGTGCTTGTTCTGTTGGACCTCAGTGCTGCTTTTGATACTGTTGACCATAAAATTTTATTACAGAGATTAGAGCATGTCATAGGTATTAAAGGCATTGCGCTGCGGTGGTTTGAATCATATTTGTCTAATAGATTACAGTTTGTTCATGTAAATGGGGAATCTTCTTCACAGACTAAAGTTAATTATGGAGTTCCACAAGGTTCTGTGCTAGGACCAATTTTATTCACTTTATACATGCTTCCCTTGGGCAGTATTATTAGACGGTATTGCTTAAATTTTCATTGTTACGCAGATGATACCCAGCTTTATCTATCCATGAAGCCAGAGGATACGCACCAATTAGCTAAACTGCAGGATTGTCTTACAGACATAAAGACATGGATGACCTCTAATTTCCTGCTTTTAAACTCAGATAAAACTGAAGTTATTGTACTTGGCCCCACAAATCTTAGAAGCATGGTGTCTAACCAGATCGTTACTCTGGATGGCATTTCCCTGATCTCTAGTAATACTGTGAGAAATCTTGGAGTTATTTTTGATCAGGATATGTCATTCAAAGCGCATATTAAACAAATATGTAGGACTGCCTTTTTGCATTTACGCAATATCTCTAAAATCAGAAAGGTCTTGTCTCAGAGTGATGCTGAAAAACTAATTCATGCATTTGTTTCCTCTAGGCTGGACTATTGTAATTCATTATTATCAGGTTGTCCTAAAAGTTCCCTAAAAAGCCTTCAGTTGGTTCAGAATGCTGCAGCTAGAGTACTGACGGGGACTAGCAGGAGAGAGCATATCTCACCCGTGTTGGCCTCCCTTCATTGGCTTCCTGTTAATGCTAGAATAGAATTTAAAATTCTTCTTCTTACTTATAAGGTTTTGAATAATCAGGTCCCATCTTATCTTAGGGACCTCATAGTACCATATTACCCCATTAGAGCGCTTCGCTCTCAGACTGCGGGCTTACTTGTAGTTCCTAGGGTTTGTAAGAGTAGAATGGGAGGCAGAGCCTTCAGCTTTCAGGCTCCTCTCCTGTGGAACCAGCTCCCAATTCAGATCAGGGAGACAGATACCCTCTCTACTTTTAAGATTAGGCTTAAAACTTTCCTTTTCGCTAAGGCTTATAGTTAGGGCTGGATCGGGTGACCCTGGACCATCCCTTGGTTATGTTGCTTTAGACGTAGACTGTGTTTCATAATTATTGTATGGCCTTGCCTTGCAATGTGGAGCGCCTTGGGGCAACTGTTTGTTGTGATTTGGCGCTATACAAGAAAAAAGTTGATTGATTGATTAATGCTTTGAGCGTCTGATGCAGATGGAAAAAGCTCTATATAAATGCTGTGCATTTACCATTTAACATGTTAAACTGGTGGAGGAGAGACATTCATTGAGCTCATCTAGGCATTTCCAAAGCCTACAAATAAACATTTTGAAACATGTCCCAAACCAAGATTTCAGTAAAATATTGTACAAGCTTTGCACTGTGATTAAGAAGCAAACCCCAAAATCTGGCAACACTGATGATTTGCACAGACTTTGATTGTTTCCGGGGCTCTCTCTCTAACAGTGACAGTTAGCTGGATTGGACAGCACTGCTTAGTCACGTCAACAGAATGGTGCTTCTTGAGGAAACGCCACAGAAAAGCCCGGTTATGATCCACAGTTACTCATTCTAACACCAAATGTGGAGGCAGCACCATTGCTTGTTTGGCCCCTGAGATGTGCTCCAGTATTAGGTTTGTGTGTCCAATTATGAACTTCAATATATCTGCAGTCACTCTACTGCCACAGCACTGGGCTGCAAAGGAATAAGAGCCTGGAACTCTCCTGATATTTGATTAAGGCTTTGTGTTCATGTAGAGTTTTGGGTTTTTTCTTGGCAGAAAAGTGCAGCTGTGAGGACTCAGACAAATGTTTTATCCGGTGGAATTTGTTTCTATGACAACAATAAACAGCTAGTGGCTAGTTTATAATCATATGGCAGTGAAAAGCACTCAGTCTCAGCAGGAATATAATGTCTGTCCAATCTGTTCAGATGAGTATGTTATCTCACAAATCAAATAGTATCTGTCTGTGGGCTGCAAGATTACAAGACACACCCCAGCATTACTTAGAGACCACCGAGAGCAGAAGACACACCCACTTAAATATCACTGATAGTAGAAGACACGCCCATTTAGATACCACTGATAGCAGAAGACACGCCCACTGATACCAACAATAGAGAAGACATGACTACTTAGATACCAATGACAGCAGAAGACACGCCCACTTAGATATCACTGATAGCAGAAGACACGCCCACTGATACCAACAATAGAGAAGACATGCCCACTTAGATACCAATGACAGCAGAAGACACACCCATGTAAATATCAATGACAGCAGAAGACAAGCCAACTTAGATACCAACGACAATAGAAGACACGCCCACATAGATACGAACAGCAGAAGACACACCCACTTAGATACCAACAGCAGAAGATACATCTAGTGAGATAGCAACAACAGCAGAAGACATATCTACTTCGATACCAATAACAGCAGAAGACACTCCCCACCACTACTTAGATACTAAAGACAGTAGAAGACACCCCCCACTACGTAGATACCATCAACAGCAGAAGACACACCCCACTACTACTAAGATATCAATGACAGCAGAAAACACCTACTTAGATACCATCAACAGCAGAAGACTTTCCCCACCACTACTTAGATACTAAAGACAGTAGAGGACACCCCCCACCCACTACGTAGATACCATCAACAGCAGAAGACACACCCCACCACTACTTAGATACTAAAGACAGTAGAAGACCCCCCCCCCCCCCCACTACATAGATACCATCAACAGCAGAAGACACACAGTGCCACTACTAAGATACCAATGACAGCAGAAAACACCTACTTAGATACAGAGGTGTCAAGTAACGAAGTACAAATACTTCGTTACTGTACTTAAGTACACTTTTTAGGTATCTATACTTTACTCCTTTACTTATTTTTCTGCCTACTTCTGACTTCTACTCATTACATTTTCACACAAGTATCTGTACTTTCTATTCCTTACATTTTTAAAACAAACAGCCTCGTTACTCTTGGCTTCAGCGCCAGTGGATGTGCGCTGACACCGCAGCTCCACCTGAAGCCCGAGGCGCCAGCGCAGTACCACCGGCGCAGCTTTACCTGAAGCCCGAGGCGTCAGTGCAGTTCCACCGGCGCGGCTTCATCGAGACCCGAGGTGCCAGCGCACATCCACCGGCGCGGCTCCACCTGAAGCCCGAGGCGCCAGTGCAGTTCCACCGGCATGGCTTTACCGAGGTGCCAGCACAGATTTATCTGACCATGGGTCCGAAGATGGCACTGACGGCGGAGGAGGGAGACGATATCAAGAAGTCCCTGGACTTTTTGTCTGAGGAAATCTCTGTTGTTAAAATGCAGCAGAAATCCATTATGGAGCTGGTGGAAGAAGTGAAGGCTCTCCGGATCCAGAATGCAGAGAAAGACCGGCGTCTGGTGTACCTGGAGAACCGTGTTGCGGAGTTGGACCAGCACACAAGGATGAACGACGTTATTGTTACAGGAAATCATATTAAATCTCGATCCTACGCACGGGCGGTGTCAGAAGACAGCGGAGGGGAGGCCAGTGAGCGGGAGGCCAGCTCAGTGGAACAACAAGTGGCTGACTTCCTGCAATCTAAAGGTATTCAAATGGACTGTAATAACATTGAAGCGTGCCACCCCCTGCCCAGGAGAGAGGATGGAGACAAGCAAGCAGTTATAATGAGGTTTGTCAACAGAAAACATAAAATGGCATTGTTAAAACAGGGACGGAAACTTAAAGGAACAAACATATTCATCAATGAACATCTGACAAAAAGAAACGCAGACATCGCCAGGAAAGCTCGTCTCTTAAAAAAGCAGGGAAAAATTCAACAGACATGGACATCCAACTGCAAATCATTCATCAAACTGAACGGAACACCAGAACAAGCGAAGGTTATGGTAATCAGGAACATCAAGGAACTGGACAAATATGACCAATAAGGTATGAGGACACAAACACATCACAACAGCATGACACAGACCAGAGGAACCTATTCATCTACTACATCATCTACATCTGGAGACAAGAAGGATATAACTCAAAGGATTGCTGATCATGGAAAACTAGAACTGAGAACATTTAAATACACAGATCACAATGTACTGGACTTGGAGCACGATATAGACCCGGACAATAATTTCTTCTCAAATATCAATGACAGTTGTTGCTATTATACAGATGAACAGTTTAATCGGATCATTAAAACGGATAACAAATTATCAATAGTCCATTTCAACAGCAGAAGTCTGTATGCAAACTTTAACATTAAAGAATATTTAAGTCAATTTAAAAAAATATTTAACATAATTACTATATCAGAAACATGGATCAATGAAGATAAAGGAATGGATTTTGAACCAATCGAAGCAGTGGTTCGCAGATTGAAGCAATGCTTCGACCTATTGTTTCGTTTATTCTTTCTTTCTTTCGCTTAATTTTCCCCCGCTAAAACCCTAAAGAGCATACTTCTGTGAGTATTATTTACCTTTTCTATGTTAAACTGACCTGTTATGGTCTTCTGAAACAGTTGATAGATGTATTTTATAACTTAAAAACGGGAGCGACGCTAACGCGTTAGCATGTCTATGGCATTTTCAATGTTAAAAGTTAGCATGAAGCAGTTCTAGCTGTCTTCACGTTTGGGTGCATTTGTTTTCAAATTGTAATATTTCTTAAATTTATTTTTGTTTATATATTAATAATCTAATGATTATTATATACAATTTCAGAGAAAGAGACAAAAAGAACCTGAATAGAAACACAACAGAAAATAAAATATAAAAGCAACTAACAATGAACATACATAAATAAATACATACATACATACAGAAATAAATAAGTGTTTCCTGTGAACACCTAGTGACTCTTACACCTCCATTTCGTCCCTGTTTTATTTGTTTAATGAGAAGACACACCCCACCACTACTAAGATACCAAGGACAGTAGAAGACACACCCCACCACTACTAAGATACCAAGGACAGTAGAAGACACACCCCACAGCTACTAAGATACCAAGGACAGTAGAAGACACACCCCACCACTACTAAGATACCAAGGACAGTAGAAGACACACCCCACCACTACTAAGATACCAAGGACAGTAGAAGACACACCCCACCACTACTAAGATACCAAGGACAGTAGAAGACACACCCCACCACTACTAAGATACCAAGGACAGTAGAAGACACACCCCACCACTACTAAGATACCAAGGACAGTAGAAGACACACCCCACCACTACTAAGATACCAAGGACAGTAGAAGACACACCCCACAGCTACTAAGATACCAAGGACAGTAGAAGACACACCCCACCACTACTAAGATACCAAGGACAGTAGAAGACACACCCCACAGCTACTTAGATACCAAAGAGAGTAGAAGACACACCCCACCACTGCTGTTTTGACTGTGTTGAATGTTTGGTCTCCAAAGTAAACGGTCAAACAATGTTGACATCCTCTGGATTCTATGAAGTGTGACATACAGTATGGTACCTAGTAACTTGATAACTAAGCATGTCACATGTGCAAATGCAAGGTGCAAACAATTTCTTTTTAAAACCCTTTTAACTCAACCAATAATCTGCATCACTTTTTACCAACACTGAAGCAAGTTTAACATTTGACCCTTGTATGAACTGAAATTCACCTTTGTCACCATTCTTGCTGCTTTTACCCCATAACTCCATAGCGTTTAGGCATAGATAGTCCAAACTATACTTTTTTTTAGGAATATTTATGTTCAGACATACAATATAATATGGTATAGCTTTCAATATGACTGGAGCATTTCTTTTTAATTTTCACCCCTGTGTTCTTCAATTGACCCCTACCTGGTCACATATTGAAAATTCAAGTGGCCAATCCTCTTTATTTTCAAGACAGTAATGTCTAAGGAGTATTTCTGCCAAATTTGGTGCTTGGATCAACATTTGAAGGATTCCTCTGTGAATATTCTGTTCTCTGCTGCACTAGTTAGTGTAGGCAGCACTTGGTAGCCGCGTGTTAAGTCATGACATCACCCTGCATGTGAATTCAACTTCCGGTCCAAACAAGCACACTGGTGAAATACCATAGAGCAAGGACTGAGCAGTAAGTTTCATTTTCTCAGATCAGTCTTCTCTCAAGCGTCAGAAAGGTTGAAGAAAGGATTAAACTTCTTCAATTTGAACAGGGTTTTGTCAGGTGACGTCTAACCTGATGGAATATTCAGGGGGACGGTGTGTCCTGAGACAGAAGTCACATAAAGTAGAGCTAAAACATGGATTAAAGAGCTTCGTCCAGTTTTCTGTCCCGCCTGCACATGCAAGTCAAACACCTGTTAATTACTTATTTATAAAAGCAATTTGATTTAATAACGGTCATTCCAATGTCTGAAATGTTTTGTGTGTGTGTGTGTGTGTGTGTGTGTGTGTATGTGTGCAGTAGCCGACTTTGCATTTTGCACTAAACTGCTCATTAAGCCTAAATGATAGTTAATTAATCATAGCAACAGATCTCTTAAATGTGCAAAAATGTTTGTGTGAAAACACTTGATTCATGCTGAGAGAGCTTGAGAAATTGATAATTGGACACAGAGGGAAACAGAAACATTTGGGCACAATTTTTTTCGTCATGAAAATTAAGAGTTGTAGTGACTTTTCAGATCTTGCATTATCATAGAAACAACATTCAGGCATTGTCACTCTCTGTATTCACACAATCTGCAACGAATATACTAACAAATTACTGTTAAAGTAGCGGAAAATGAACAGTCCAAATATTTGGACTCAAAATTGATGCACATCATCACATTTAATGTGGACACAAAATAAAAAGTTATGCCCATGATACAGTCTACAAACACACCCCTCTCAACAAATCAGCTGACAGCTTCTTCTCTCATTAGAGTGACAGGTTTTGTTTTGCCATCTGACTGGTTGCCTAAAACAGTTCTAAAATGTACAGAGATTTTTAACTTTAAAGCAGTCAAAGTGGCTGCACAAACAAAAGCAGAGCGCGGCAAAAAAAAAAAAAAAAAAAGAAAAAGATGCTGGGTGCAGTGCATTTTCTCTAGACGTGCAGTCTTGACGGGTGCATTCCGTCAAGACTGAAATGATGGTTCTTGGTCCAGTAAGACATCGGCATCAATTTGACCAGTTAACGCTCAGCCTAGACTTGTGTGTCATACATCACACTGACAAAGTGAGGAACCTTGAGGTAATTTTTGATCCTTCCTTGTCCTTTGGCCTCCACATTAGAAATATTACTAGTACTGCTTTCTTCCACCTGCGAAATATAGCGAAGATTCATCTCATTCTGTCTATGGCTGATGCTGAGACCCTGATCCATGCATTCATCTCTTCTAGATTGGACTACTGCAATGTTCTATTTTCTGGTTTACCACAGTCTAACATTAGGGTTCTCCAATTGGTTCAGAATGCTGCAGCCAGACTTCTGACACGAAGCAGAAAGTACAACCACATTGCACCCATTTTGGCATCCCTTCACTGGCTTCCTGTCCCAGTGAGATCAGATTTTAAGGTTCTGCTACTAACCTATAAAATTATTCATGGACTGGCAACATCACTACCTAGCTGACCTAATTAAACCTTATGTACTGGCCCGGCCTTTACGTTCTCATGGTGCAGGACTACTTTGTGTCTCTAAGGTGAATAAGAAGTCTGCGGGTCATAGAGCTTTCTCTTATCGTGCCCCTGTTCTGTGGAATGATCTCCCTGCGTCAATAAAACTGTGGAGATTTTCAAGTCCAGACTTAAGACGCACTTATTTTCCCTTTCATATGGCTAGCACACTGGTACAGTTTTGTTTTAAGCTTTTTACTCTTTTAATTCATTTATTAGTAATTGTAGCGGGCCGCGGCCTCAACTTTACCTAAATTCTGGGTCTTTTAGTGAAGTTTAGGGCTAGTGGCCGGCGATCACCTTAGTATTTCTCTGTTTTTCTTGTTGTTTAATGCTGGCAAATTATACAGTATTTTTTGACTTTCTGATGCCTGATTCTGTTTTTTTCTCTCTGTTTAAGGTGCAGCTCCATCCAGAGATGGGAGTTGTATTTGTGTTGGCGACCCTCCTGTCCTGTGCGCCAATAGCATTTCTTGTATATTCGTCTGTGAATTGTTCTGTGAATTGTTCTGTTTGTAATTCAATCAATCAATCAATCAATCAATTTTTTTATATAGCACCAAATCACAACAAACAGTTGCCCCAAGGCGCTTTATATTGTAAGGCAAGGCCATACAATAATTATGTAAAACCCCAACGGTCAAAACGACCCCCTGTGAGCAAGCACTTGGCTACAGTGGGAAGGAAAAAACTCCCTTTTAACAGGAAGAAACCTCCAGCAGAACCAGGCTCAGGGAGGGGCAGTCTTCTGCTGGGACTGGTTGGGGCTGAGGGAGAGAACCACTGAAAAAGACATGCTGTGAAGGGGAGCAGAGATCGATCACTAATGATTAAATGCAGAGTGGTGCATACAGAGCAAAAAGAGAAAGAAACAGTGCATCATGGGAACCCCCCAGCAGTCTACGTCTATAGCAGCATAACTAAGGGATGGTTCAGGGTCACCTGATCCAGCCCTAACTATAAGCTTTAGCAAAAAGGAAAGTTTTAAGCCTAATCTTAAAAGTAGAGAGGGTGTCTGTCTCCCTGATCTGAATTGGGAGCTGGTTCCACAGGAGAGGAGCCTGAAAGCTGAAGGCTCTGCCTCCCATTCTACTCTTACAAACCCTAGGAACTACAAGTAAGCCTGCAGTCTGAGAGCGAAGCGCTCTATTGGGGTGATATGGTACTACGAGGTCCCTAAGATAAGATGGGACCTGATTATTCAAAACCTTATAAGTAAGAAGAAGAATTTTAAATTCTATTCTAGAATTAACAGGAAGCCAATGAAGAGAGGCCAATATGGGTGAGATATGCTCTCTCCTTCTAGTCCCCGTCAGTACTCTAGCTGCAGCATTTTGAATTAACTGAAGGCTTTTTAGGGAACTTTTAGGACAACCTGATAATAATGAATTACAATAGTCCAGCCTAGAGGAAATAAATGCATGAATTAGTTTTTCAGCATCACTCTGAGACAAGACCTTTCTGATTTTAGAGATATTGCGTAAATGCAAAAAAGCAGTCCTACATATTTGTTTAATATGCGCTTTGAATGACATATCCTGATCAAAAATGACTCCAAGATTTCTCACAGTATTACTAGAGGTCAGGGTAATGCCATCCAGAGTAAGGATCTGGTTAGACACCATGTTTCTAAGATTTGTGGGGCCAAGTACAATAACTTCAGTTTTATCTGAGTTTAAAAGCAGGAAATTAGAGGTCATCCATGTCTTTATGTCTGTAAGACAATCCTGCAGTTTAGCTAATTGGTGTGTGTCCTCTGGCTTCATGGATAGATAAAGCTGGGTATCATCTGCGTAACAATGAAAATTTAAGCAATACCGTCTAATAATACTGCCTAAGGGAAGCATGTATAAAGTGAATAAAATTGGTCCTAGCACAGAACCTTGTGGAACTCCATAATTAACTTTAGTCTGTGAAGAAGATTCCCCATTTACATGAACAAATTGTAATCTATTAGACAAATATGATTCAAACCACCGCAGCGCAGTGCCTTTAATACCTATGGCATGCTCTAATCTCTGTAATAAAATTTTATGGTCAACAGTATCAAAAGCAGCACTGAGGTCTAACAGAACAAGCACAGAGATGAGTCCACTGTCCGAGGCCATAAGAAGATCATTTGTAACCTTCACTAATGCTGTTTCTGTACTATGATGAATTCTAAAACCTGACTGAAACTCTTCAAATAGACCATTCCTCTGCAGATGATCAGTTAGCTGTTTTACAACTACCCCTTCAAGAATTTTTGAGAGAAAAGGAAGGTTGGAGATTGGCCTATAATTAGCTAAGATAGCTGGGTCATGCATTTATTTCTTCTAGGCTGGACTATTGTAATTCATTATTATCAGGTTGTCCTAAAAGTTCCCTGAAAAGCCTTCAGTTAATTCAAAATGCTGCAGCTAGAGTACTGACGGAGACTAGAAGGAGAGAGCATATTTCACCCATATTGGCTTCTCTTCATTGGCTCCCTGTTAATTCCAGAATAGAATTTAAAATTATTCTTCTTACTTATAAGGTTTTGAATAATCAGGTCCCATCTTATCTTAGGGACCTCATAGTACCATATCACCCCAACAGAGCGCTTCGCTCTCAGACTGCAGGCTTACTTGTAGTTCCTAGGGTTTGTAAGAGTAGAATGGAAAGCAAAGCCTTCAGCTTTCAGGCTCCTCTCCTGTGGAACCAGCTCCCAATTCGGATCAGGGAGACAGACACCCGCTCTACTTTTAAGATTAAGCTTAAAACTTTCCTTTTTGCTAAAGCTTATAGTTAGGGCTGGATCAGGTGACCCTGAACCATCCCTTAGTTATGCTGCCATAGACTTAGACTGCTGGGGGGTTCCCATGATGCACTGTTTCTTTTTATTCACCTCTTTTTGCTCTATATGCACCACTCTGCATTTAATCATTAGTGATTGATCTCTGATCTGCCCCTCCCTGAGCCTGGTTCTGCTGGAGGTTTCTTCCTGTTAAAAGGGAGTTTTTCCTTCCCACTGTCGCCAAGTGCTTGCTCATAGGGGGTCGTTTTGACCGTTGGGGTTTTTCTGTAATTATTGAATGGCTTTTGCCTTACAATATAAAGGGCCTTGGGGCAACTGTTTGTTGTGATTTGGCGCTATATAAATACAATTGATTTGATTTGATTCTGTAATTTATGTTTGTAGCATGGCCCAAGCAGAGGGTCACCCCTTTGAGTCTGGTCTGCTTGAGGTTTCTTCCTTAGAGGGAGTTTTTCCTTACCACTGTTGCTCTGGGGGTTAGTAAGGTTAGACCTTACCTGTGTGAAGCGCTTTGAGGCAACTTGTGATTTGGAGCTATATAAATGAAAATAAAAAATAAATAAATAAAATCCCCTCCATTCTTAGTTAAACCAACAAAAAATGCTATATGTGGACGCAGGGCCTTAAATGAGCAGCTGCTGTTTTAAATATGCTCTATGATCATATCGGAGTAACATTTATATCACTGCAGCAACTAATAATAGCACCCTGCCATCTACTGCTGCACTGGAAACAACTGTGTATCGTATCCCATCCATTCGCATCAGTGTATTGACACTCTTGGTGATATCGGAAGGGCTTATGTGACTTTAAGTTGGTATGTGCTGCATGCCTGAAGAAGTGCTCTACTTGGATGGAAGCTGATCCTGCCATGCCAGTCAGCTCCTGTCTGAATACTCTCTCACTCCGTAGCAGATAATCCTGAGAAAAAGACAACTCTTTAATACCTAACATCCTGAAAGCAGCGCTCTTTATTTCTAGAGTTAGAATTAGCTACCATGGATACCCAATCCGTTTTGTGCCTAATCGTGGACCTATTCGACATGTCACTGAAGATGTGCCATGAACATGAATCCTGTTTGCACTGATTGGGAGAAAAGCCATCGCTGATAAGAAATCAGCTGGTGAGTAAGACGGGCACATTAAACCCACACAGACTCTGTGAGCTCTTATTCTCTTATTAAATTATCTGAAAACAAGCTGATGTATTTGCTATTTGTCTATACTGGACTCATTCCACATGCAGCTTTGTCCCAGCTACAAAAAGAAACAAACAAAAAACAAAACAAAACAAGATTTCTATTAAGATAAATTGAGAAATGTTCTGAGTGAAAGGGCACAAAAAGCAGACTGTTTACAGCCATTCTTTCATCGAAAGACTACAAATTTGCTGCTTTGTGAGGTGAGCTCTGCTTCTCAGGAGGACCTGATGCTAAAACACCACCAGTGAACCAACACTGGCTCCAGTATCCTGTTTCTCTCATATTTTCTAACGTCAAGCTGCTTGCACGTGATAAGAGGCTCCTGCACTGCGGACAGCCATCTGCAGCCGGAGCCATGTTGATGTCACCATGGCAACACACGCCATCAATTCTTGCACGATGTGAGTCACATTTCGACTAAAATCCCAGATTATGAGCAAAAGTGAACCCTGGACTTGCTGCCTGCCCAAAAGTCATGACTACATTAGGTTTTTGAAATCTTGTGTTTTTGATGTCCAGGACATGAAAAGAAGTCTTGGGTCCTCACATCCCATAGCCAGCTACTAGGCCGGTGGAACATTTTTATACCATTTTACATAAAACTATGCATTTTAATGATATTTTAAACTATTATTCCCATATTTGTGAAGAGAAAAACATGATTTGACAGTTACTTGGTAGGGGAAGCACTGAAAATACAATGGAATCAATTTACATTCAGTTATTTCCTGCAAGACTGATACTCTAGACTGACAACAATACATGTATGAGGCTATATGGTTGTTGGTATTTAATCCTCTGATTTCCAGAAAATGTAAACATTTCTCTGATTGGATTGAGAGCTGTCACGCAGTCTGCACGCACTAGAAATGTGCTCTGTTCCTACTGCAAAGCAGACGGATGACAGTCCCAAATTACTCACCAAACATTATATTTCGGTGATAACGGATGCTTTTTAAACCATTGAAATCGTTCTGAAATAAATACAGACAATAGGCTTCTTTTTTAAAATTTCAGAACAATGTTTTATTCTTTAATGTTTTTTTCTCCATAATAATCAGTTAAATCAACACACAGCTGCTCACCTTCTTCCTCAGGGGTTAATTGGGCTTGTTCAGGTTGGGGACTGACAGATGTGCTGCTGCTCTTGACATGGCTGTTCAGAACTTACATCATTTTTTTGAGCAGAGCAGCTTGCTAAACATTTGCCTGCATTGATTAGTTAACTAAAACAACAGTGAAGTGTATAAATCCAGAGGGTTTTTTTTTTCAGATATATGAGCTAATATGAGGAGAAAAGTGAGGTAGCTTATAAACCTTGGACAAATTTATTAACAGACAACATGCTAATGTTCCAGAACTTTCCATCTGTAACCAGAACAGATTCAGTGCACAATAACTAGAATAGACTGAGTGCACCTTAACCGCAAATGATTTAGTGCACTGTAACCGCAATAGATTCAGTGTGTTGTAACCCAGAATATATTCAGCATATTCTGGTTACTGAATCTATTCAGTATGTTGTAACCACAACAGATTCATTCTTTAATCACTGATGTGCTTCCGGAAATCTAGTTTGGGAGCACAACTGGAAAATAGCCACATTTATGACTGCAGCTCTGAATATGGAATCAGTTTGCAATGAAGAATTTGAAAGAATGTGAAAGAGCATAAATCAGCAGGGAGTCTGCAATGTGGGCTGACATCCAGAACTTCATATGCAAGAAAAGAGCAGCCTCAACAAATCAGCTCTTTTTTGCAGTCACAAACAAGGAAAATAAGCCTTGAAACCAAACATCTAACATTAAAAAGGGGAGAAAAACACATCAAAATTAAAGTCAGTCTCAACACAACAGATACTTGCATTCATTGTGGAATAGCATGTTTGAATTTTGTCGTAAAGGCTTGAAAGGAATGTTATTATAATATGAGCAAAGCGTCGTGCAGCTGCGCAAAGCTCACTCATGGTACAGGGCATCCTAAACGTGAAATGCCAAATTCAAATCCACAGTAAAACAGGAAATGTTCAAATGTCAAACACTTCCTGGATTGACAGACGAGATCACATGGAATCTCACGGGAACTCAGTGGCAAGCTCACACTCAAAGAGGAAGTGCCGAAAACTCAGTCACAGTGAAACAGGAAATGTTGAACACTTCCTGGCATGGGTGGAGCTAGAGTAGAGGCCGGAGTTTCACTGGACTCCCCTGAAAACAGATGATTGACATGTCACACGTCTGGCTGAAAGAGCTGCATTTTCAAATCAGTGAGTCACATTGACTGCTAGGTTCATCCTGTCCAGTAGTTGGTGCTGTGTACCACAAAAAGTTCTAATCCATCTTAGTAGAAAAAGAAAAAAAAATGTTTGCTTCAGATTTGAACTGAACACATCGTTTGAACTATGTATTTCTAATCACACCAAACTTATATTGGTGAGTAAATGACCGTATTTTATGCCAGAAATGAGGTCCAGGTTGTTAAAAGCAGCATTTCTCCTTTAATTTGGGTAGCCTTATATACACATGTTTAAGATAACAGACAGCAGCTGGTTCATGCTCTGTTGGCTTATTAGTGCAGCAGATAACTGAAACAATCCTTCAAATTGTGATACAAGCATCAAATTCAGCACAAATACAGATGGAGCAAAATTAATGAAGCAACTTTAACTTTTGACCCCTGTACAAACTGAAAATGACCTTTGTCACCATTCTTATCATTTATCATGTTTCCATCCCCTGACTTGTCTAAAGAAAACTGGCAATAAAACATATTATTTTTTTTTTTTCAAGCATCCAAGATGGCCACTGAAATGGGGTTCTTCACTAAAACACGTTTAAACAACATATAAACAACTTAAATCTCACAGAGATTCATTGGGAAGACCATTGCAGGTTAAACTCATTTGTGCCTAAACTAAATTCATTCATGGGTTTAAGATTCAAAATGGCATCCAAAATGGCCACCGATAGACCCTTATCATTAAAATACATAGTATTTCTTTATACGTTCTTTATATGTTGTTTAATGGTGTTTTAGTGAAAAAAACTATTCTGGCGGCCATCTTGGATAACTGGCTTGAGGCCAGTTTTTATTTTTGGGAACATCCTGATTGTGTTTTGGGTCATCTAAGGAACCTAAAAAAATTGGTTTGGTTTAGTCCTGGGGGGGGGGGGGGGGGGGGGGAGTCGTCTCGTAAGAGACGTTTGTATGTAAGATCTGTAACCAGTGGGTCCTAATCCTGGATCTATATTTTAAGATGGTGATGGGATTCACAGACTTGTCTAAACACTGCATGAACTGATATACCAAATTCCTGATCACAGCCTGACAACACTGTATGTCAAAGACTGTGCAGAGTGTGCTTGTGCATTGATATTTGGAAAATGCAATGAATAATTTAAAAATGTTATGATAGATATGACACATACGGTTTGTTTATAGATGATTTCTTGAAGTTCCACCAAAGTTGAGCATTTAGCTGCCTGTATCGTCTGGCTATATCAAGGTCATCACTTAGGCCATGACTGATTATATGTCCGAGGTATCGACATGAGTCACCTTCTTTCACCATTTACTTTAAACACCGGAAAATCAACCCCTTTTAGATAGCTGGCCCTAAAGGACATCACAGCACTCTTTTTGGGGTTGTATAGTACACAGTGGTTATCACAAAACAGCTCACATACTTTCAACAGTTTGTTGAGTCCTACCCAACCCAGTCTCAGCAGCACAAAATATACATTATTATTATTATTATTATTATTATTATTATTATTATTATTATTATTATTATTATTATATAACCATCCCTGGTTCTCAAGACCAGGCACCTAAGTGGCTGTACTCTTCTCTCTCTCTCTTTTTTTCAGATATTTAGATATACTTTAGTATACACTAGTAGAGTTTTACCTTAGATTTGGGGTTGTATAATAGAGTATATACCTTACTGAATTTTCATTAATCTATTGGTTCATGATATCGTGGCATGTAACCTCTTTTCCTGGTAAAATAGTCTATATTTTTATGGTTATTGTTGTTCTTATTATTATTAGAGTCATAATACGTAGTTATGAGTCCATTTGTTGGACATGACAACATGACAATTTTTGGCCATTTGAAAAAAATAATGCTTCATATTTGAACTCATTCATCAGCTTCACATTTTCACACTGATACAAACTACAGAAGACTTCAAACTGTAACAGGATGGGATGCTGATGTCACTATCAGAAAAGTGTTTCCCCAAAAGGAAACAGTTTATCGCATTGACAAATGACCCACTAGCTGAGAGTGAAGGAGGCTAGAATCACAATGAGACTCATTTTCAGTCTGATGTTACTTCAGAAAAAACAGGAAGGTAACAGAATTGAAAAGTGATGATTTCTCTTCCAGGAAACTCTGCCTACAGATTTGTGAATAGTGCAAAAATAATAATGCAGCATTGTTTTAATTTGTGTTTTCGGGACATAAATGCACTATGACAATGCACTTTTGATGGTCAAGATAGGGCCCATCAAAAGCAACCCAGAGGTGCGACATCCCCACAAATAAGCTTTACAACTGTTCTTAGTCTAAAATTCTAAAGTAACTGTGCAATGACTAGAATTTGTGTCAAAAATGACGTTAAATGGATGAATTAGAGCTTTATACCTCGGCCAATGAAGTTGGAGGAGATTATGTTATCGCCCCCTTTGTCTGTCCATCTGTTTGTTTGTGAAAAGCCTGGAGCCCACAATTTTTCATATATCATTATAAAATTTTGACTGGTGATTCATATCCTGATAGGCCGGATGTGATTCGATGATCCGGGTCATAGTTCAAAAGGCAAAGTCAGAAAAAATCTTGGAATACTGGAAAAATCCCTATCTTTAACATTGAAAGAATATTCACAAATTCATAACTAACAAAAATATCACATTTCTTTCATATTTGAAAGCATTATGTAGGATGTATCCTTTAGCAACTGACAAAGTTTGATTCACATATGATCCAGACTACAAATTTTGTGGCCATTTAAATTTAACATTGAAAATCCCATTTTTATGTATATTTTACATTATATCTTATCAAACATGCCTCAGTCACTCTCATATTTGAAAGTGAGGTGCAGACTGACACTCACTATCACCTGACAAAGTTTGATCTGGATCTGATCCAGATTGTGGATTTTGTGGACATTTGAATTTAATATTGAAAAGTCCCTTTGATGTACTGTATCTCAAACATAAGTGCCTCAATCACTCTCATTTGTAACACTGAGGTGCAAACTGGCACTCTCAATGAACAGACTAAGTTTGATCTGCATCTGCATCTCCCTTTGCAGATTTAGCAGATATTTGATTTTAACATTGAAAAGTCCTTTTGATCTTATTTTGTATTATATTTTAGCTTATGAAAAGCCACTTCTAATAGGACTTTGACCACAAGACTTTGACCTTGAAATTTTTCCAAGGTAAAAATTTGTGGAATTGAAAACTAGTGTAGGTGGACGTTTGAGCTCTACGAGGGTGGTACTCGAGTTTTAAAACTGTTATTTCTCAATATTTATCAGCCGACCATGTGGAATCAAGTGCAGGTTATGATTTTAACTTGACCTAGTTGAAGTCAAAATAAAAGTTATAAATCACAGCCTCTTTCATGAAAACAATTAAAGCTGAAAAAAAAAAAAATCTTTTGGCATATTTACAAAGAAGGCTTCTTGTATTACCATTTGCTGAAAATTAAAAAAAAAAAAATAATCTTTTGGCATATTTACAAAGAAGGCGTTTTGTATTTCCATTTATTTCACCCCCACACACAATCAACAAGCACCAGATGCTTTTGTGCACATTTCGGTTCTGGAAGTGTGACAAAGGTGGCCTTGCTTTGTGCAGCGCTTGACCGCAGAGAACAGGAGGCAGCAGCGTCAAGGAAAAACAAATAGGCCATAGTTAACGCTTAAGTGCTCGTTCCTCTCAGAGCCGTGAAACAGCTTCCTAATGCCTCGTTACGCCATGAGAAAGAGGAAGAGAGACGAGGGAACGTGTTTCTGCTCCGCCAAGGTCAATCGTTCCGTGTTATTTTATAATGAAGCGGAAACAACATTTAATAAACTTGCTTAATAGCTGCGTTTCATAATGTATTGGTAGACCCCCCCCCCCAAAAAAAAAGAAAAAAGTGGGAACACACTGATCACAAAGAGGAAATCTTTAATATTCGGCAGTAAACCCTTTTAAGTCGGGGAGTACGGGGCTGCACACAGCCTCACGTTAACCGAGCTAACACTCAGCTAATCATGCAATTAAAGAAAAACTAGCTATGAAAGTCCAAGATATGTGGCAGAAACTTATTTAAGCAAGTAGACATGTCAAGAGGACCAGAATATTGAAGATGTTTGTCTTTGAAGGCAACACAGTGGTTGGTGCCACTGATTTTCATGAAGTGGTGATCGATCTACTGGGACGTTCACACACAACACATGCTAGTATCTCACTGAGCTGTGACACAACATGTGAATTAGAGACAGTTTTTCAGTTGGTATCTCACTGAATTGGCACTAATGACATGTTGGCGCATTGCGCCTGAATGTGGGCTGAATGCTCCACAGACTAGCGGCAAAAATATGGGTAAAAATCAGGAGTCGTCTGCATACATAGGAACTTTTTGAGCAAATTTATCGAACAGTTCAATAATCAAGCAACAAGTGAGCAATGCCCTGCGGCTCATGATTTCCTGCGCAAACGCAATTTGTAAACTGCCACAGTCCAGTGAGATACTACTCTTAATGGCAGAAGTTCGAGAAGAACAGCCAAAGTGGCTTGAAGCGATAGAAAGCAACTCAAAGATTTAATGATGCAAACAAGGCCTCCTCCAGAAGAGCATCGCTGAATGCGTGGAACCTTGAAGCGGCTGGACCACAGCAGCAAAGAACCACACCAGGAGCTACTCCTGTCAGTTATGAACAAGAAACCAAGGATTTAGGTGGCACAGGCTCACCAAACTTGAACATAAGAAGATTTGGAAAAACGCTAACTGGTCTGATGAGTCTTAATTTCTGTTGCAATATCGGTTCTTAAGACTTTGAAAGTATGGCTCCATCCTGCCTTCTATCAACAATTCATGGTGGTGGTAATGTCATGGTGTATCAACTGTGTGATACCATCAAGCAAATAAGGATCAAAATCATTGAGGGATATTTCCAAAATGTTACTGAAGTTATCCCATGATGATGTTGAGCAGTTCTAAAAGTAAATGGTAAATGGACTGCATTTATATAGCGCTTTTCCATCTGCATCAGACACTCAAAGCACTTTACAATTATGCCTCACATTCACCCCGATGTCAGGGTGCTGCCATACAAGGCGCTCACTACACACCGGGAGCAATAGGGAATTAAAGGCCTTGCCCAAGGGCCTTTAGTGATTTTCCAGTCAGGAGGGGTTTGAATCCATGATCTTCTGGACTCAAGCCCAACACCTTAACCACTAGACCATCACCTCCCCTAAAAGTAAAAGTGGGTCCAAACGTGCACTGGTAATGTGTACTGACTGAAGTGGCCAATCTGTCTTGAGCTTGTCCACAGAGTATTCATTCATTCATTCATGTTTATGCTGCTTATTCAGGTCTGAGTCACGGTGGCAGTAGACTAAGCAGCTCATCCCACACTTCCCTACCCTTGACCAAGTCCTCTAACTCTTCCTGGGGGAACCAGAGGCACCTCCAAGCCAGGTGGAAAACGGGATTCCTCAAACATGTCCTGGGTCCTCCCCAGGGTCTTCTCCTACTTGGACATGCCTAAAAGACCTCCCTAGAAAGAAGAATGCCCAAACCATCTCAGCTGGTTCCTTTCAAAGTGAAGACACAGCGGCTTAACTCAGAGTCCCTCCTGGATAGTTTGCGCTTCTCACTCTGTCCAGGAATGCAAGCCCAGATGCACGGTGGAGGAATCCAATTTCCACCACTTGTATCACGTAATTGCACAATCAGGTGTACCACTAGTGTTTCACTTTTGGCGAAAAATGAAATTCAGTATAATGCTTAATAGTTTGTTTTCACGGGGACAGACTGAGTGCTTGATCCTTGTGAACAAAAACAGGTACTACGGAGACTACATTAGTTTTGTGAAGAACTCTTTTATTCCAAAAAGTTACACACCAAAGCATTGGAAATTGTGTTATTTCTGTGTCCTATAATATGAGTCAAAAGACTGGACCAAAATTTCTGCTGTAAAACCTCCATCATAGTTTTACAAGTGATTCCAGTATAGAGCTACTACTACGGAGACTTAGTAGAGAAGCTTGAATCTTCGACTGGACTGGGTTGCTTGACGCGAGGACGTTTCGCTTCAAATCGCAGAAGCTTCCTCAGCTAAAATTCTTGCTCTGGTGGTCTGACTTCTGTCTTGACTCTTGTAGAGAAGAATAATCAAGAAGTCACAAAGCTGGAGTTTTAAACCTAACCAGACTCCTCCTACCGAGAGGCAGACTGCTATAGGCTGGTGACTAAACAATAGCTCTAATTAGCACCTATTGTGCTCTAGTTAGCACCCTCCTAATGACAGGGCAGCTGTCCCTCTCCTAATGGCTCCCTTGACGACTCTGCTGATGACGTGAATGACTCATTACCATGAACAAAAGACTGAAACTGCTTTGACCTGAGTACCCCATTGTAAACAGGGGATAAAGCGTGTCTCAGACCCCCTCCCCGGTTAAGGCTGGGTTTCAAACATTTCACAAAGAATGCCTCCTTGACCCCTCTCTCAAACCATTTCTTCTCTCTGGCTAATATTTTAACTTCCTTGTCCTTAAACGTGTGGTTAGTGTCTTTAAGGTGGAGATGAACTGCAGACTGAGGTCCACTGGCACCCTCTCTGCGGTGCTGGTATAGCCTTTTGTGTAAAGGTTGCTTAGTCTCACCTATGTAGTGTTCGTTACAGTTTTCCTGACATCTGATAGAATACACTACATTGCTCTGTTTGTAACTAGGGATCCTGTCCTTAGGGTGAACTAATTTCTGTCTCAAGGTGTTAACCGGTTTAAAGTAAACTGGGATTTTGTGCTGTCTGAAGATCCTCTGTAGTTTTTCCTCTACTCCTGCTAAATAAGGGAGAGACACTCCTCTTCTTCTTGTCTCCGTCTCCATCTGGTCTCTTTGTTCTCTGGGACTTCTGCACTTTGTCCAGGGACCATCGTGGGTACCCACATACTAGGTTTAGGTTTAAAACTCCAGGTTAGGTTTAAAACTCCAGCTTTTGTGACTTCTTGATTATTCTTCTCTACAAGAGTCAAGACAGAAGTCAGAGCAAGAATTGTAGCTGAAGAAGCTTCTGCGATTTGAAGCGAAACTTCCTCGCGTCAAGCAACCCAGTCCAGTTGAAGATTCAAGCTTCTCTACTATGGAAACCACCTGGACAACTGAGAGCCTACACGGAAATACTACAGAGACTACAATGCTCTACGGAGACTACATTTGGCACAAATTGTCATTCTTGAGGTACTAAAAATAAATATATCACTACCAATTTCTAGATCATGGTTGAGACAAAGACACTCTACTGAAATATATTGGTATCATTCCTGCACCTAGTGTTGCCTGTCTGTGAGTATGCTACTACAGGGACTACAATATTTTGGGGGACATCCACATCCCTGATTATGTGAATTTCCCAGAGGTTCCAGCAATAAAACTGAAACAAATTACTAGCACTGTTTTGTAGGGGATCCATTTAGGTGTCAAATCTAATAAACAGGAATTATGAAATCAAAGGGTTTATGTTTAGAACATAGTGTTTTCTCAAATGAATTGACAAATTTGGATTCTGGTTACAAACCTATTATTTTACTCAAATGACTGCTGCTTGGCTTCAAGTGAAGATATTTTGATTCCGTAACTTGTGTCATGACCAGAGAAATACTGGGAATGTCACTGATTGCTGTAGTTCTTTGAAAAGTTCAAGAGGATAAATATCAGCTTTATTATATAATGAGCAAATTTCACATGAAACGAGGTAACATGCAAAAAATTGCATTTTTTTTCACCATATATGTTGTGTGGGCTGCTGAAGAGGAGGTACTGCTGGCCCACCACCACCAGAGGGCACCCTGCCTGGAGTGCGGGCTCCAGGCACCAGAGGGCGCTGCCGCCTCACAGGAGCAGCCGGGGTGACAGCTGACACTCATCACCTGTGACAGCTGTCACCACTCATCTGATCTGCATCGGTATATCAGCAAGACGTCATCTCCACCTCTTTGCCGAGATATCGTTCTACCTGAAAGGTAATATCCTCAGCCTGACTGCTTGATAGAAAGCCTTTTTGTTGTGATTTTTGTGAGTGATAACAGACTTTTTCTCCAACGAGAGGTGGAGGTAGCTTCCCTGCCGTGCAGATTGCTGGGTGCAGACGCACCCACGTTTAATTGTGTTTTTGTTCCTCGCCAGCAGTACCAGGTCCGACACGCGGAGGCAGTGGCCACCTGGGAGTTCGGGACTTGGCGGCTCCAGTATTCCCGGGTTCTGGTGGCGGAGGAAATCGTGTGGTTCCGGTTCTGCTTTGGACAGGCGTCTCCTATCTTCGAGCCTGCCCACACGACACCTTCTAATTTGACCTTTGATCTATTGTGGAATCTGTTGTGTTTGTTGTGCACGTTCGCAACAGTAAAGTGTTGTTATTTGACCTATTCTATTGTCCGTTCATTTGCGCCCCCTGTTGTGGGTCCGTGTACTTACACTTTCCCAACAATATATTCACCATTTTTTAGGTTTTTTATGCATTTCCAAACTGTAAAAAGCAGAGCAAAGATAAAGGTATGCCCAAGGGTCCTTAGCAATAGCTTCTAATGTCCCTAATGGCATTATTTTATGAGATATAGGTTGGTAACATTGCATTATTAAAATGGTAACACCTGATTGTGCACTTACCGTCCAGCGATCTTATTCTTTCAGTCATTACCCAAAACTCATGACTACAGGTAAGGATAGGAGACTAAACTGACAGCTCTTTCTTCACCATGATGGTCCAGTGGTCCACAGTCAGTCTATCAATCTCACACTCCAACTATTCCCCACTTGTGAACAAGGATTTTTCCAACTCTTGACACTGACATCTACTGTAACACCTCTATTGGTAGCAGATTGTATTTCTATGCCTTAAAATATTGCTGACAGTATTTTTAAGTTGTTAAACAGTGATTAATTTTGAAAACTCCTCGGCTGCAGACTGTCACGCTCTCAGTGTTTGATCCTCACTTGACATCATCTATTATTTATGACATTGTCCTCCACACATTCCAACAGACACAATAATTATCATGTTTGTCAGTTACGCTACTGCGGCTATCCCGACCAGGACGGGAGAAAACAAGAAGTGACCTGTTTGTCAGCAATTTGTCATTGTACATATTTAGGTTGGAGAGAGAATATAATTATGTAAGATGAGCCGTGTTTCATTCCACATGGGAGTAAGCAGTGAAATAAGACTCAGCCTGCAGAGGGTAAAGATAGATTTCAGATCAGTGTTGTAGTTAATCCCATTATAAGGGCAAACAGGAGGCAGGGTGAAAGTGGACACGTATAAATGGGATCAGGGAACAGGTTTGAGCCGTTCAGGATCAGTTCATGGATTAAATGTTTAAACTGAGATGACTGGCCTGAGCGCCTGTTTGGGGGTTTTGCACCTCACACCAATGAACTAGTGAAGGCTATTCTTGAGCCGGAGCCCGAGAGGTCTGCATCCTAACGATCAAGCGTCCCGACAAGCCTTCGGACACCCTGCAGGTCCATCTGTGAAAAGCAGCTGATGGGGGAGTTTGACTTGTACAACACGCCACTCTATGACTCACAGATGGAAGCCAGACCAGGCAGGATTTGTCATCATAATGGGAACGGTGTTTGTACTGTATATGTGTGCGTGCATGACTGTGCCTTTGTGTATTCACGACTGTGAGAGTGTACATCAGCACACACACGCGTGTGCGTGTATGTGTGGTCAAAGTGTGGTGTTGACTTTCAGCGGAAAGAAGGTGGGAGGAGGAGAAGCGCTTTGACAAGTGCGTGATGCACACTCCTGTGACGGCAGCAGCAATCACAGAGCGGTGGGCTGTCAGAGAACGATAACCCACACAGGAGGGGTAAACCACGACCCTCGGCACCGGCCATAATCCACAGCTGAATGGGGCCCTCATAGACTGGAAACCACTGTTTGATAGTGGCTTGAAAAGAAACCTTTGCTTTTCAATCAAAGGCCGACTGCAGTAGTTTTAAGGATTTAACTCATTTTATGTACAAAAGCTTTTGTTCAAATTCCAACACAAGTGGTCTGGATTTAGACTACAAATAATGCAGGGACCACAAGTTGTATTATTGAGAACAAATAAAAATGTTTTTAAATGTTGAACTAAATTGTTACATTCGTCAAAAGGTTCCATTTGACTGTGGGAGCTAACAAAAACAGGAAAACTAAGCTTAAAAGAACACACTAGTAAAGCATGTATCACCACTAAAATTACACATTCCTGGAAAATATCGAGCTTTTTTTCCTCAAAAACAAGTCAGGTCGAGCAGCAAGCACGGGTGCCACGTTTCGCCTCATTCACCACATTATAGAACTGCTGTTGGTCCTGGATGGCGGCCAACATCACAGGCAGATAAACGGTCTACCCTCAACTCTCAGAAGTAACAATCTACCTGTCAGAGCCAGGCGAGGCGCAGGTGTCCCCTTGGCCTTCTCCAGCCACTGAGGCACCTGAGCGCTGGATCAGGCCCAGAGAAATGTGCCACAAGGTCTAAACGCCGGAGCCGATGCTCCCTCACGAATTAAGTGATACTTCTCATCTGAGTAGCCATTCATTTGACAAAGTCATCCCAGTGATACCTAAGGGTCCTCCAAAAATACCTAGTACCAAAGGCACCCAGTCATCCCTTTAGGTCATAGGTTAGCATCCAAATCTTAGAATTTAATTTTAGTACTTAATTTTTTATTTGGCACACACACACACACACACACACACACACACACACACACACACACACACACACACACACACACACACACACACACACATATAAAAACTTAAAAGCAAACAAAGAAAAACAAAAGCAAACAAAACCTCAAACAATTTCAAAAAAACAATTTCAAAAAAACAATTTCCAGGTTGTGTGCTGCCAAAAGGGAGTGGGCTGAAGCAAAGGCTTGTAAACGCCCACCCTATCACGAGTTGCCATATACACACATATATATATGCACTCATAACAGCAACTACAAAAACAAAAACGGACAAGAAGACGAGCAAAAAGGTTTGTAGATTAATCAATACACCAAAACATCTGAACATAGCAGAACAATCAGCAGTATGACGCACAGATGAAACAGAAGAACAGAAACAAAAACAGTTTACCTAATTTATCGTACTATAACAAGCAATTTTGTTATTTTTACAAGCTCTGTTCAGGCCAGCCAAAGTACCAGATAATTTAATACTATGAGGGCAGTCATTCCAGATTTTAACCCCTTTAACAGATACACAATGATTTTTTTTACAGTAATACGATATTTTAAGCAGTCAAATACTAAAATTCTTCTCAGATGATAACAGGACTCCCTCATTTTAAACAATTCCTGGACAAGTTGAGGCAAGAGTTCATTTTTAACTTAATACATGAACTGTATCTCGCAACCTTACAGAAAGACAGGAAGCACCACCAGGCCCTTAAAGACTTGGATCTTGGACTTAGTGTTGCAAGGACAGACATTGCCAGACACATCTGCCCATTATCCTCTGACTCCATGAGATCTTCCAAGGCATCTCTCAGTCTCAAAAGGAAAGAACCCACAGAATCGCTACCAAGATAAATGAATGTCTGTCCAAGTTTGACAATTTTATCACATGCAGATACACTTCTGATGGCTGTGTCCAGGAATTCGTTGGAAGCCTGGATCTTCACCCTCTGAGGTTGATGGATGTGCCCACTCATCCAGCTCTGGTTTTTGTGATGTTTCTATGAATAACTCTGACAGAATGTCACAGAAACTTTATTCGAACACTTCCTGAAACTGCAGTTGTTCTAGATGAGGGGCCTCAGAGAGTATTTGTATGTTTTTAAGGAACTGTCTATGCATTTACACATTTTACAGTCTTTGTAAACATTTTAAACATGTGTTTTTAAAGAACATTTCTTAACGATTTTTGAAAAGAACCAGTTCTCGATACCCATCCCTCGATACCCCCCCCCCCCCCCCCCCCCCGAAGAACTCTGCCGCCCCCTGGGGTGGAGGGGTGCCTCACAGTTTGAAAACCACTACTGTTCTAGATGATCTTTGCCTTAGTCCTAGTCCCCAGAGAAGGTCACATGGGTCTGTCTCAATCAAACTCATTCACACTACCACAAAACTGCCACAAATACTTTGGTGGTACTATTTCTAGCACCAAAACAGTTCATCCACATGAATAAATATGTATTTTCAATAAAGCAATTGAAGAATTTTCTCAAAATACATTTAATTTTTTTTTTCAGATTTAAAGCCAAAATATTTCTATATACAGAGACATATTCTGAAAGCCAAGATTGTTGTGAACATTTTGATATGCAGCACATGGGCATAATACTTTTAAATAATATGACTGGGAATTTCCTAAGGGCCCCTTCACATATAGTATGACTAAGTACAAATCATGGCAAATCACGGCAGAGCAGCTCATATGAGCGAACCACGAACATATTGAGCCGACAGGCAGGCATGCACAACGTGCAACCGTTTTGTGCACGCGGGACCATGTGCAAGCAGCTGCGCGATGCGCGATGTGTAACCACATGCTGTGAAAATAAAAAAATTTAAATTGCATGCCACCCACAGGATTCGAACCTGCACCTTCCAAAAGCTCTGATTGCCAACCAGAAACTTTACCACTGAGCTATCATCGCTGGCCTGTAAAAGATGCAGGAAAATGGCTGATATCAAGAAGGACATGGACATATTCAAGAAAAAATAAAACCACATACCATATAAAACACCTCATTTTATTGAATCCCTCTTATCAAGCAGACAATACAAGTATGATCTGTCTGTTCATCTGTAGATGACGCGTGGTCACATGTGTGTCTTGTGGATGATACGCCGAAGGACAAACGTCGCATCATGTGGAACAGAGCTCACGGGGGTGACGTGACATTCAGATCGCCCCCTGCGTGTTATGATCTGACGGTCTGTTTCACCTGGGGCAGTCTGTCAATGTGCAACCCATTGCAACAGCAATATATGTTTTTATGTATGTTCACATGATGACAGCAAGCAGACACACAAGCGTCACAGTGGGCAGTTGTTAGTTTATGTCCATCCAAACATGATACGTGTTCTCCAGCCGTGACATCCAGAAGAACAGATCTCCACAGTTGCTCCTGTCGGTGGACACACCCCGTCAGTTCAGCACACACACCAACATGTCACAGTGTCTGTTTGCAAAGCCACACTCGTGGGGCACTTAGACAAATTTCACATCCAGCTCGAAAGCGATTGTCTGCTGACTGTCGTCGTGCTAATAGTGCGAATGGCCACACATTTTCAAAGTGCCAAGCGAGTGGTTTTAGATGTTCGTGTGTGTCAGATGGATTGGATGGGAGACCTCTTTGGAACACCAGCGGCTGTGTGTGTTTCTCCAGGTAAAACTGGAGTTGCATCAGGGAGGGCGTCCGGCGTAAAACTTATGCCAATTACCAATGCGGATCTGGCTGTATCCACTGTGGTGACCCCGACCAAAAACCGGGAGCAGCTGAATGAATGACAACAGTGTGTGTGTCAGATGGAATTTGGCCGACACCTGCCACGAGAGAATTTGATGGGCTCTCACAGTGCACACTCTGTCTTTCAGCCGCTGGTGTGCACAAATAGTTGTAGCAACAGGTGCACTAAGAGTTGGAGGCAACTACAATTTTACACGTATAGCATACGATTCCTGCTTCAATTCGACCACATTCGTACTATGTGTGAAAGGGCCCTAAAGTATGGTATAAGTAAGTCTCTTCAGCTTCTCCCTTTTTTCACTTTGGGTCACCACAGGGTTAGTCTTGATCCAGGATATCGCAAACTCAGACACTCCGATTCCTTTCTTAGCTTCTTAAGTGCTGTAATCAGGGTAGGAATTGATAAACATGAAGGTCACATCACTGTACGTACAGTCAAGGTCAGTAAGGATTTCCTTACCTACAAAGGCAGCTGAACCTCTGTGTTCCACAGCCCTACTCAACACGCAGCCCAAGCAGGAACTGCATCGCAGAACTGAATTACCTTCACCACACACTGTACATTTCACTGTTGCTCTCTGTGTTCTGCTATTCAAGAGGGTTTTCAGACTTCATTACTTGACTCGAGTACATGTTTAGCAACTGCAACAAATCCAGATCCTTGATTGATTGTCATGAAATACGTATGTTTGACAGGTTTGATCAAGACCAGCCGCTGTTTGAGAATTTGATCCAGATGTTGAAAGGTGTCACGTCACTTTAGACAATAAAGGATTCAGAATGAACAGATGGACTCTTCCTTTATTCCTCCTGATTCCACTAAAAATGTCAGTGATCACTTCCACCTCAAAGTTAATGATTGATTTTTGTGAAACCTAATGCAAGTGTTTTTTTGTTTGTTTGTTTTTTGAGAGAGAGAGAGAGAGAGAAAGGACATGAAATGTTAATGTTCATCGAGATACCACTCCATGATTTAACTTTAATGTTTTTGTCAATAACTACAAAAATGGATAAAACTATTAAAAGCTGGTTCATATGTATCGCACCACTGCCTGTGCGGTCATGGTAGTCTACACCTGCTGGACTGTTTGATTATAGGTTCTTATTACCATGGACACACTAGGAGTTTGACACAGTTTTTTTCTATGTGATGCAACGGAATGGGCAAGGCTGGGTGTCTATGCATAATTAGCCAATGTTAAAATTGCTAAACTAAATTATTTAATACATTTTCTGAGTGGTGAGCAGCCTAACTTTACAATAAAAGAACTGATTTTTTTTAAAGTTCTGTTGAGCACTACGCTACAGATGCTGCTCAGAGTGGCTCGCTGCAGTGGTAGAGGCACAAGACAGCATCCAATTATTCACTTTGAGCATTAAAAATATTAGAGTTGGCAACAACAGATCTCTGCACGATGATACTTTGTGACGGTGGCACACATCATAACATACCAATTAAGGAAGTACTGCCCAAATCCAAAAACTATTTTTTTAACTACTTTTCATGCAGCCAAGCCTGGAGTTAAAAATACATTGGCAGGCAAGCCGTGCATTTCAACAAAGTGTTTTAATTATCTAATTACCAAATATGTCATATTGTTCTCCTGAAAAAATGGCAACACAGAGCTCATCCAAACAGTTACACACACTACATGTACAGAAAAAAGAAAATACTTGAACCAACTAGATTAACAGATGTGGTAATCTAACTTATTAAGATAATTTCAAAGAACTTAATTCATTTAGGTGTTACCAATTGAAACAATTCAATTATGTTGTTTTTTTTTTTAGTGTACTCATTCTTAATTGTGACAGAAATGTTTTATCTAGTTTCAGTTATTCTCAATTGTTTTAGTTGAATAAATACGAGATTTCAGTCAACTCAATCTCTAACAAAAACTTGGCTAAAACTAAAAAAAATTCAGAATAAATATAAATGACATTTTAGTCAAGCTTATGAATAAAACATATCTAAAATATGCTGTCTAAATTAACACTGTAATTACTGTATTCAGAATTGTTTACCACACAAATACAACTGCTATAGCTTTAAATCAAGATATTTCATTTCTACTTTATTTGGTGTAAGAGCTATGGTGGATCCTAAAACCCGGAGACATCTCAGAAACATTACTTTTTATGCAAATCAATGCATTTTATGACATTTCTGTCTATAATTACAAGTAATATTGTTGAAAATGTATAAAATGGGGGAATTTTGTACATTTTAAGAATGATGTAGTGCTGTCCCTACAACCTGTTGAAGATGAATGAATGTGTAGTGCTGTTTTAAGAACAATGTAGTCATTTTTTTGGTTTTGTTTCTGACCGCAACCCGTTTCACAAACAAAATGATTTCTCCATAAGTCATTCTTAAAACTGTGTAAAATTAAAAAAACATCTACCATATTAATTTTATTACAGACAGACATATCGCAAAATAAATTAATCGGCATAATAAGTAATGTTTCCGTTTCCAATATGTCTCTGAATGTCTCCATGTTTTTTGGATCCACCAAGTGCTAGCGCTTAGCTTATCTTCATTTTCAGCAAACACAATCTTCAAACAAGGAAATCAATGTTACAACCAATAGTCCTCATCAAACAACAACAGGCAGCCAAGCACTAATAAATGACTTTCACTTGGTATTTATGAGATTAAAAAAATACAGCTACTGTAATGTGAAACAGACAGCTGCTTTTTAGACGAGTTAGGTTGTGATGCTAACAATGCTATGCTACCACAAACGGTGATACTAATTAACAAGCAAGAAGGAGCCCAACCCAATCGGTCACTTAGCAGGAAGACAACTTGCTTATTGTTGTCGTTGTTGTCGTCCATTTTGCTTCAAAATTAGCCACATCTTAGACTAGTTTTTAGTTCAGTGACAGTTTAGGAGTGTGTGTGTGTGTGTGTGTGTGTGTGTGTGTGTGTGTGTGTGTGTGTGTGTGTGTGTGTGTGTGTAGTGACTTTTCCCCAGCCTGGTTGGGAAAAAAGAAAAAGAAAGTAACCCAAATTCATTCAGATTTCTTTTTTTTTTAATTGATGACTTTGTCCAGGTCATTGTTCTCAGCTATTTTATTCACAAAACAGGAGGGAGCACGAGCGCTGCTCTTCATTAACTTCTCCGGAGACAACATGCAATACATTTCAAGTAACACAACACTTCAGTAGTTTCAGACAAATGAAACAATACTCAGTCTGCTCACTGCCTATGGGAACAGACAGCTCAAATCTTTGCAACATCGAGATGTTCTAGAAGATTCTGCACTTACAGTCTGTCACCAAGAATAAAACAACAACCCGACAGTAAAACAGTTATAGCCATCAGTTTTTCTATGCAGACGGACCATGTAAAAGGTTTCACAAAATGTAGTATTGTCCATTTGAATTTTTTTATGATTTAAGTCACAAAAGGGATTTGGTTTGATAAGTCAGATGGACTGGTGCCGTGTGTGGCACTATGGAACACGGCCGTGAGAGAACCTGTTGAGAAGAACTCTAGATAATCTTGGACAAATTTTACAGAAGGTTTTGTTGGATATCTGCTGTTAGACAGTTTAGACACTCACACGAGTCTGCTGTGTCAGTTGTCAATACCACCCTTTGCTGCAGTTGTAACACTTTTTATTTGGAATTCCAAAATTAATCAGTGGGGAGATGAATGTTTTATTGTGGCTTTATCACTGTTGATGCAATCGGAAATCCCAAACTGACATCTTCCATCAAAGGCAGCATGAACTTCAACCCTTGTGCATGTGTTCAACACAGCATACAAAGGTGGACCAGCTCAGAATACTTTGCATACCATGAAATTTTTGGGAATTTTTGGAAGAACGCTACGTGCTTCCGCATTCAGAGCCAACATCAATCATCTTAAATGGATTTGGAGGCTTAAGGGTTATGATCAAGATATGAGTTAGGGTTTAATAAAACATTATGAAATGCACATTTAAAAAAAAATCTCAAAATTTGAGAAATACTGCTCCATCCACACAAAGGCTGAATTCCAATTTGATCCAGGTTCAGTTCCAGAGTTATCCACCTTCACATGCTGAGCAGAACACATCTCATCTCATGGAGTGACGTCAATGCACTTGCTGTGGAATCCCTAAAAGTAAATACTTTACCGGAAATAAAATTTGTAATTTTGTGACGGACCACAGAAATGCAGCGTAAGCTCATTAACTCACACGCAATGGGAGAAGTGCATGTTATGTAAAAATGTCCCCCTTAATTCATCTCTCTCTGTTGTTCGTAGTGTGCAGACTCAGAAGCTTCTTTCTCCAGCACACCTGTCCCAAGTTAGTTCCTGTGCAAGCCTGATCCTGTCATATCTCAGAAGCTAAGCAGAGCAGGATCTGGTTAGTACTTGGATGGGAGACCTCTTTGGAACACCAGCGGCTATGTGTGTTTCTCCAGGTGAAACTGGAGTTGCATCAGGAAGGGCATCCGGCGTAAACTTGTGCCACTTACCAATGCGGATCGGTCCGTTGTGGCGACCCCGAACAAAAAACCGGGAGCAGACAACAACAATCTGGAGTAAGGCTCCACACCTTGAAACGCATTCAAGTACCTCTGCCAAAGACTCTCTAAAATTTTGTACATTGTCTTTATGAATTAAAAAGATAAATTCAAATCTTGCCCTGTGTGTCTGGTAGAAATAAAGATTCTTTACAATAACTAGATTTGAACAAAAAAATAAGTTTTGTCAATTACGTTAAAATTCCAAAGGAACTACACGCCTTTAAATGAGGTATTAATGCAATCATCAGTTAATAATGGATTAAATAACAAGTACCGAATTATATTAGAAATTGTGGCTACTTTCCTTCTGAGGAATGTTTGACTATATTTAATTCTCCGTCGCCTGATGATGTTATATCCAATTGGCTGCCAAAGAGTGTTGGATTTCACAAGTTAAGTGAAACTTGGAAGACAAATGGTTAAAAAAAGAAGAAGAAGAAAACAGATAATGCTGCATTAATAAGGTGTTCGGCAGCCAACTTCCGAGTCTTGGACGGCAGAGCTTCCCACATGCAGAGGAGACTATTTTTCACATCAACCCCCTCCTTCAGTTCCATTAACATGCACTGATACTGTGACTGACAAAAATGAAACCAATATGGAAAGTGATGGATTGCCCAGCTCCAGGACGTTTTATGTCTCAGATGATATCACGCTGTTAAGAAAGAATTTTTTTAAAAATGGCCTCATTGGAAAAACACATAGCTGGTGGTGAAGTGGTCTTGATTCAGAAGAAGTGGGATGAAACATGCATAAACAGCAATACGGCTCTTTAATAGTTGATCAGTGAATCCCTGCTGTGCTGGAGAGGTGGAATTATTCGTACAGGCCTGATGGTGCCTCACATGAGGATGACAGTTAAAATAATTAACAGGGAAGTCAGCTGAACCCTGGTGATTGCAGGAAATATGAGCCTGTGCAGGCGTGCTCAAACCCACACGTGTACAGATTGTTTTTTATTTATTTTTTAAATGTCATTATTTACATTATGAATGCTGATTTAGAGTTTACCAACAAAGCGTGCAATCTTAAAACCTACTGTATCCAAATAATGTATGCTTTTAATATGTTTTAAATGAAGTAGTTGTTATATATGATGTACATATTTTGATTTCAGGGTAGCACAGTGGCTCAGTGGTTAGCACTGTTGTCTCACAGGAAGAAGGTCATGGATTTGATTCCCACCTGTGGCTTCTCTGTGTGAAGTTTGCATGTTCTCCCCATGTCTGTGTGGGTTCCCCCCCGGGTGCTCTGGCTTCTTCCCACATCCGAAGACATGCAGGTTAGGTGAACTGGAAACTTTAAATTATCCTTAGGTGTGCGTGTGGGTGTGAATGTGTTTGCTTGTCTTTATGTGGCCCTGCGACAGATTGTACCCCGCCTCACGCCCTATTCAGTTCAATACAATTCAATTTATTTCATTTATACAGCGCCAACTCACAACAAAGCTGCCTGAAGGCGCTTCACATGAGTAAGGTCTAACCTTACCAACCCCAAGAGCAACAGTGGTAAGGAAAAACTCCCTTTGATAATATTGAAGAGGAGAACTCTGTGAATTGTTCTGTAATTTATGTTTGTAGCATGGCCCAAGCAGAGGGTCACCCCTTTGAGTCTGGTCTGCTTGAGGTTTCTTCCTCAGAGGGAGTTTTTCTTTACCACTGTTGCTCTTGGGGTTGGTAAGGTTAGACCTTACGTGTGTGAAGCACCTTGAGGCAACTCTGTTGTGATTTGGGGCTATATAAAGGCGATAAATTGAAATTGAAAATTGAGAACTCAAGCAGACCAGACTCTCAGGGGTCACCCACTGCTGTGGCCATTCTAACAGAAATCCGTTATATGTATAACATGGACAAAAGTCGTTATATGTTTGTAACAAATTAGTTACAGTCAGAAGGTGCTAGATGATCTATGGGGAATAACCAGCAGAAATTAGGCTTACATATTTCCTTGATTAAAGCCTGACCTTGAATCGGGACCTGCCTCATTTAATGACCGGGTCAAAAGTTTGTTTGAAAAAATAAACACCTGCCTTAAATAAGCGTCAGATATTATGTGCATTAAAAACTATTACATTTGGTTGAATCACTATTTTTTTCTAAGTCAGCTGTGGAGTGGTACCTTAAAATCCTAAAGCCTTATGCTTCTTCAGCTCCGTGGCCATGCAATGAAGCTTCCAACCCTGTGTTGTGAAGTTGGTCATATTGATGGACTTTTCTGCTAAATACATTTGATCCATGATGGGCGAAGACAACGAAGAAGAGGACGAAAACGTTGCACGAACAGCGGGAGAAGAAGAAAACTAGAAGGGTGGAAATGAGAGTGGGGACTTTGAATGTTGGTAGTATGACTGGTAAAGGGAGAGAGCTGGCTGATATGATGGAGAGGAGAAAGGTAGACATATTGTGTGTGCAAGAGACCAAGTGGAAGGGAAGTAAGAGCAGGACCATCGGCGGTGGGTACAAGTTGTTGTACCATGGTGAGGACAGGAAGAGAAATGGTGTTGGGGTCATTTTAAAGGAAGAGTATGTTAAAAGTGTGTTGGAGGTTAAGCGAGTGTCTGACAGGATGATGAGTGTGAAGTTGGAAATTGAAGGGGTGATGATGAATATCATCAGTGCATATGCCCCACAGGTAGGTTGTGAGATGAAGGAGAAAGAAGATTTCTGGAGTGTGTTAGATGAGGTGGTGGAGAGTGTGCCCAAGCATGAAAGAGTGGTGATAGGAGCAGACTTCAATGGGCATGTTGGTGAAGGGAACAGAGGTGATGAGGAAGTAATGGGTAGATATGGTATCAAGGATAGGAATGGGGGAGGACAGATGGTAGTTGATTTTGCAAAAAGGATGGAAATGGCTGTGGTGAATACCTACTTTAAGAAAAGGGAGGAGCACAGGGTAACATATAAGAGTGGAGGAAGGTGCACACAGGTGGACTACATTCTTTATAGGAGATGCAAGCTAAAAGAAATCACAGACTGTAAGGTGGTAGCAGGAGAGAGTGTCACTAGACAGCATAGGATGGTTGTTTGTAGGATGACTTTAGAGGTAAAGAAGAAGAAGAGAATGAGAGCTCAACAAAGGATCAGATGGTGGAAGCTGAAGGAGGAAGACTGTTGTGTGAAATTTAGCGAGCAGGTGAGAGAAGCACTAGCTGGAGGGGAAGCAGTTTTGGACAACTGGAAAAGTACTGCAGATGTGGTGAGGGAGACAGCTAGGGCAGTACTGGGTATGACATCTGGACAGTGGAAGGAAGACAAGGAGACTTGGTGGTGGAATGAAGAGGTCCAGGAAAGCATAAGGAGAAAGAGGTTGGCGAAAAAGTTTTGGGATAGTCAGAGAGATGAAGAAAGTAGACAGGAGTACAAGGAGATGTAGCGTAAGGCGAGAAGAGAAGTGGCAAAAGCAAAGGAAAAGGCATATTGCGAGCTGTACAAGAAGTTGAATAGTAAGGAAGGAGAAAAGGACTTGTACCGATTGGCCAGACAAAGGGACATTGCTGGAAAGGATGTGAAGCAGGTTAGGGTGGTAAAAGATGCACATGGTAATGTGCTGACAAGTGAGGAGTGTGTGCTGAGAAGATAGAGGGAATATTTTGAAGAGTTGATGAATAAAGAAAATGAGCGAGAGAAAAGGCTGGATGATGTGGTGAGAGTAAATCAGGAAGTAAAAGAGATTAGCAAGGAAGAAGTGAGGGCTGCTATGAAGAGGATGAAGAGTGGAAAGGCAGTTGGTCCAGATGACATTCCAATGGAGGCATGGAAATGTCTAGGAGAGATGGCAGTAGAGTTTCTAACCAGATTGTTTAATAAAATCTTGGAAAGTGAGAGGATGCCTGAGGAGTGGAGAAGTGTGCTGGTTCCTATTTTCAAGAACAAGGGTGATGTGCAGAGCTGCAGTAACTACAGAGGCATAAAGCTGATCAGCCACAGCATGAAGTTATGGGAAAGAGTAGTAGAAGCTAGGCTTAGAAAACAGGTGAAGATCTGTGAGCAGCAATATGGTTCATGCCGAGAAAGAGCACTACAGATGCAATGTTTGCTCTGAGAATACTGTTGGAAAAGTACAGAGAAGGACAGAAAGAGTTACATTGTGTGTTTGTGGACTTAGAAAAAGCTTATGATAGGGTGCCAAGAGAAGAGTTGTGGTATTGTATGAGGAAGTCTGGAGTGGCAGAGAAGTATGTTAGGGTAGTGCAGGACATGTACAAGAATAGTGTGACAGCGGTGAGATGTGCAGTCGGAATGACAGACTCAGTCAAGGTGGAGGTGGGATTACACCAAGGATCAGCTCTGAGTCCTTTCTTGTTTGCAGTGGTGATGGACAGGTTGACAGATGAGATCAGACAGGAGTCCCCATGGACTATGATGTTTGCAGATGACATTGTGATCTGTAGTGAGAGTAGACAGCAAGTTGAGTCTAGTCTGGAGAAGTGGAGATATGCTTTGGAGAGTCAGTAGAAGCAAGACTGAGTACATGTGTGTGAATGAGAGGGAGCCCAGTGGAATAGTGCAGTTACAAGGAGTAGAAGTGGTGAAAGTAGATGAGTTTAAATATTTGGGGTCAACTGTTCAAAGTAATGGAGAGTGTGGTAGAGAGGTGAAGAAGAGAGTGCAGGCAGGGTGGAGTGGGTGGAGAAAGGTGGCAGGAGTGATTTGTGACCGAAGAATATCAGCAAGAGTGAAGGGGAAAGTTTACAAACAGTAGTGAGACCAGCTATGTTGTATGTTTAGAGACAGTGGCACTAACAAAAAGACAGGAGGCAGAGCTGGAGGTGGCAGAGCTGAAGATGTTGAGATTCTCTTTGGGAGTGACAAGAATGGACAAGATTAGGAATGAACATATCAGAGGGACAGCTCAGGTGGGATGGTTTGGAGACAAAGTCAGAGAGGCGAGATTGAGATGGTTTGGACATGTGCAGAGGAGGGACCCAGGGTATATAGGGAGAAGGATGCTGAGGATGGAGCCACCAGGCAGGAGGAGAAGAGGGAGACCAAAGAGGAGGTTCATGGATGTGCTGAGAGAGGACATGCAGGTGGTTGTTGTGACAGAGGAAGATACAGAGGACAGGGTGAGATGGAAACGAATGATCTGCTGTGGCGACCCCTAACGGGAACAGCCGAAAGACAAAGAAGAAGAAGCATTTGATCCATGATCAAAATGTAATCAGCGGGCACACTGCAAAGTAAAATATGATGGGAGAGGAAGGAGTGAAAACGGAAAAGTGACAAACTCACAGCCTTTTGCACTCTCAGTCATTTAGCAGGTAACTTGCTGCTTCTTGTCAAAACTCAGCAGCATTTTGAACCAATTGGGCATTGCAGTCTCGTTTGAGGGTGGGTGCTAAAGGGGTAAAATATGACACATATGACGTAATTTCTCTACTTCCAGGAACAGAAACATGGCACTTTCTCTGAGATTTTGGGCAAATTACACGCATACTAAGTGAAAATACAAATAAAAAGTGATGATGCTGTGGAAAGTGGACATGTGTTATGATTTGTTTATGACCCGGAGCTCAAACGTGTCGAGGCGGTTTTGCAGGGGAGAGAACGGAGCTACTCTGGTTAGCTGTGCAGGCTAATACTTACCGACATGACATCTCCTATTTGCTTCTTCTTCCCTTCTCCACTGGGGTTCAAATGAGACTGCGCTGCCCTATTGGAGACCCCTAATGCTGGACTGCGGTAAACCACAGAATAGAACAATGTAGTAGTAGTATATATATATATATATATATATATATAAAGCTATTTTTGTATTAACAATAATTATGTTAGTTTGTCCAGATAATTTGTGGCCTCAGAAAACAGAGGGACTGTGTATTAAAATGGCTGTAAGTATTTTTAAGTCCACACTACAAGCCCATCTGGTTGATTTCCTGTTACATTGTGATGGTCTACAGAGTCAAAATGACAAAGATTGTCATTTATGGACCTGACAGTTGGCTGACCTGTGTCTGACCTAAATGGCACACTGCAGAAAGTGTGCACATCTGATAAATGATGGGAGCTTGAATTGACTCTATACTTAATAAATCTAAACATTCCCTTGAAGTTTGAGTACTTGCCATAAACATTTTTCCCGCAATGGCCTCCAAACATCTGGAAAATGTCCAGCTTTCCGTCGACCCCGATTGAAGATTTTAATGCTGATTATGAGGGCAGAGTTCACCTCCCACTAATGTTCTGCACAAAGGCCAGAAGAAAAAGGCAGAGAATTGTTTATGCAGCTCATGTGCTTTTTAAAAAAAAAAAACACAGTTCAACAGCAAATGCATAGTAAATATTAAAAACTCTTAAAAATGGATAAAAAAAAACCCCCAGACAGTTCAATTTTCATGAACTGAAACGTAAAGTGTCATTAAAGTTCAAGAAAATGTCAATTATAATTCAAACCCAGAGAGGCAAAAAAGGTACATGAGGATCTCCTGCTTGTCCAAAGGCTGTAAGACTGACTGAGTCTCACTTTGAATTTAAATTCGGAGCCAGCAGTGCCGCTTTGACGGAAATAAAAAGAGATGAAACCTGGCATCTGTCTGCATGGAATCAGGATTCTTTGCCACATTCAAGCGTCAGGATTAAAATGTCTGGGACACGCAATGAAACGATCACCATCTTTGACAATTTCAGCTGCACTTTCCACACGGCCCAGAGCAAAAACCAAGCAGCGGCAAAATCCATCAATGGATACGCCTTGTATAAATGAGCGCCGTCGCAGAAACGCTTCTCCCGACAGCAGCTCCATCAACTGTCTTATGAGGCACCTGCGTCTTTGTGGGAAGTGAGCAGGAATTGTTACATTTGAGAAATCATATCAGCTTGTTGGTTTGTTGCCGATTTGTGCGGCGCCACTGACGCTCCATTTGGACTGATGCAGTTTTATTATAGTTAGCTTGGACAGAGATGAATAAAATATCAATTATGACATCTTCAGAAAGATTCCTGCATGTTGTCCACAGGCTGTAAATCAGTGGCGGCACCAGGAAATTTTTGTTGGGGGGGCTGGGGTAAAAGTTGGTGGGGCTCCACAAATGTCGTTGAACAATATATAGTAAATTGCTTTATAAATACCAAGGTATATGTTTTAGTCACCCGTGCTCCTCTAAATGTGGTATCAGTGCACACACACACATCACTTAGAATGATTGCCGAACAAGAATATACAGCTTCTATATATTCTGTGATAGTGCACGGCTGCGGTTGACATGCTTGATGAATTCCTGCGCAAAAAGTAGTTCACAGATAATTGTGATATATTCCTGTGAGATAATAAGTATATCTCATCTAAATCAATTCTAAAATTTACCAGTAATAAAATTATAAAGATAAGTGAAGTTTTAAGAGTGGCCGTAATAAATATTTAGGAAACCTACATTTTTGGAGTATGGAGTTAAATTTGTCTCATTAGTACTTGCAAATGCACAGAGGGTGATTTACAAATATCCTTTGATTTGTACACCTGCTTTGTGATCTGCAAACACAAATTTCTGATTTGTAACTTGTGTGTAGGTTTTTACAAACAGTGTTGCCACAGTTACTTTGAAAAAGTAATCCAATTACTGATTACTGATTACTCGTTGAAAAAGTAACTTAGTTACTTTACTGATTACTCAATTGAAAATGTAACTAAGTTAGATTACTAGTTACTTTTTTAGTTACTTTCCCCAGCTGCCGACAACAACCCTCTGCCACCTCAACATGACAATGATACCTGTTTTTCCAAAACTCACTTTATAGTCACTCTTTCTTGACTTCAATGAAAATAAATACTTGTTTTATAAAAAGTCAAATAAAGACCTCTTTCTTGACCTCATATTTAACTGTTGACAGCACTGTAACAGAAAAACTTGCAATTTCTAACCTACATTGTTTATAAATGTAACTATTAAATTCTTTCTAACATTTTTCTAACATTTAAATTCTCTCTAAACATTTTACTTGTCGAAATTATTATTATTTTAAGTAGTATTAGTAGTTGTAGTAAAAAAAAAGTCTTAAAAACTGGACCTTTAATCTAGGGGTGTTGTGGGGGAGGGGGGCACATCCCTGCCCCATGCCCCTATTCCAGCTGGATTCACCCCTGCTTTGGCGTTTGAGCACAAAGGATGGATAACATTTATTTATGCAGAAAACATGACCACATTTACAGGTAAGAAAGTTTTATTGTATTTTCACATCATGTGGTCCTCAGAAAAAGAGTTTACGTGCATTTGAGTGGAAAATAGTGTTAGTTGTTGACGCGTCGCGGAGGATCAGCTGTTTTTAATGAGCAGATATGGAGCTGCTCAGCTCAGAATTCTAAATAAAGGAGAAAAAACCCATTAAAATGTCTTTGTAAAGGTCAGTGCAGGTGCGCTGTTGTCACTGTGCTTTAAGAGGTGAGGACGAGTCGTAGCTGCTGCAAAAAAACCTCGGATGAAAAGCTTACAGCTTCACTTAAAGTGGGCAGTTCAGTCGAAGCCCGACCGCCTGCCGCCGGACCAAGTTTAATGCTGCTATCGAACCACAATCCAAAAATAATAGTAACGCACAGTGACTTGGAGAAGTAACTTTAATCTGATTACTGATTTGGAAAGATTAACGCGTTACTCGTTACTAAAAAAAAGTGGTCAGATTAGAGTAACGCGTTACTAAGTATCTTAAGCCCCCCCAAGCCCCCCCTTGGCGGCGCCACTGCTGTAAATACAATATGTTCAGTCACCCTGAATAAGTATAAACCAAAATCAAGCCATAGTTGCGCTGCCGTCTTGATTTTACGGACATGTGATTAAAAAAAAAAAAACACTGGCCAAATGAAAAAACAAACACCCTCACATGGAGAGGTCAGGGGGCGTACACCGGTGTCAAACATCACCACATCCACCACACTGCAGAAGTGCTTTGGATCCTGGATGGTAACAACCCAAGCAGACAAGCAGTCCATCCCATATCTCCAAAGCAACTTCTTCTTTGTCTTTCGGGTGTTCCCGTTAGGGGTCGCCACAGCAGATCAATCGTTTCCATCTCACCCTGTCCTCTGTATCTTCCTCTGTCACACCAACCACCTGCATGTCCTCCCTCAGCACATCCATGAACCTCCTCTTTGGTCTCCCTCTTCTCCTCCTGCCTGGTGGCTCCATCCTATCTCACCCATATTGGCCTCTCTTCATTGGCTTCCTGTTAATTCTAGAATAGAATTTAAAATTCTTCTTCTTACTTATAAGGTTTTGAATAATCAGGTCCCATCTTATCTTAGGGACCTCGTAGTACCATATCACCCCAATAGAGCGCTTCGCTCTCAGACTGCAGGCTTACTTGTAGTTCCTAGGGTTTGTAAGAGTAGAATGGGAGGCAGAGCCTTCAGCTTTCAGGCTCCTCTCCTGTGGAACCAGCTCCCAATTCAGATCAGGGAGACAGACACCCTCTCTACTTTTAAGATTAGGCTTAAAACTTTCCTTTTTGCTAAAGCTTATAGTTAGGGCTGGATCAGGTGACCCTGAACCATCCCTTAGTTATGCTGCTATAGACGTAGACTGCTGGGGGGTTCCCATGATGCACTGTTTCTTTCTCTTTTTGCTCTGTATGCACCACTCTGCATTTAATCATTAGTGATCGATCTCTGCTCCCCTCCACAGCATGTCTTTTTCCTGGTTCTCTCCCTCAGCCCCAACCAGTCCCAGCAGAAGACTGCCCCTCCCTGAGCCTGGTTCTGCTGGAGGTTTCTTCCTGTTAAAAGGGAGTTTTTCCTTCCCACTGTAGCCAAGTGCTTGCTCACAGGGGGTCGTTTTGACCGTTGGGGTTTTACATCATTATTGTATGGCCTTGCCTTACAATATAAAGCGCCTTGGGGCAACTGTTTGTTGTGATTTGGCGCTATATAAAAAAAAAAAATTGATTGATTGAATTGATCCTCAGCATCCTTCTCCCTATATACCCTGGGTCCCTCCTCTGCACATGTCCAAACCATCTCAATCTCGCCTCTCTGACTTTGTCTCCAAACCTTCCCACCTGAGCTGTCCCTCTGATATGTTCATTCCTAATCTTGTCCATTCTTGTCACTCCCAAAGAGAATCTCAACATCTTCAGCTCTGCCACCTCCAGCTCTGCCTCCTGTCTTTTTGTTAGTGCCACAGTCTCTAAACCATACAACATAGCTGGTCTCACTACTGTTTTGTAAACTTTCCCCTTCACTCTTGCTGATATTCTTCGGTCACAAATCACTCCTGCCACCTTTCTCCACCCACTCCACCCTGCCTGCACTCTCTTCTTCACCTCTCTACCACACTCTCCATTACTTTGAACAGTTGACCCCAAATATTTAAACTCATCTACTTTCACCACTTCTACTCCTTGTAACTGCACTATTCCACTGGGCTCCCTCTCATTCACACACATGTACTCAGTTTTGCTTCTACTGACTTTCATTCCTCTTCTCTCCAAAGCATATCTCCACTTCTCCAGACTAGACTCAACTTGCTCTCTACTCTCACTACAGATCACAATGTCATCTGCAAACATCATAGTCCATGGGGACTCCTGTCTGATCTCATCTGTCAACCTGTCCATCACCACTGCAAACAAGAAAGGACTCAGAGCTGATCCTTGGTGTAATCCCACCTCCACCTTGAATGAGTCTGTCATTCCGACTGCGCATCTCACCGCTGTCACACTATTCTTGTACATGTCCTGCACTACCCTAACGTACTTCTCTGCCACTCCAGACTTCCTCATACAATGCCACAACTCTTCTCTTGGCACCCTATCATAAGCTTTTTCTAAGTCCACAAACACACAATGTAACTCTTTCTGTCCTTCTCTGTACTTTTCCAACAGTATTCTCAGAGCAAACATTGCATCTGTAGTGCTCTTTCTCGGCATGAAACCATATTGCTGCTCACAGATCTTCACCTGTTTTCTAAGCCTAGCTTCTACTACTCTTTCCCATAACTTCATGCTGTGGCTGATCAGCTTTATGCCTCTGTAGTTACTGCAGCTCTGCACATCACCCTTGTTCTTGAAAATAGGAACCAGCACACTTCGTCTCCACTCCTCAGGCATCCTCTCACTTTCCAAGATTTTATTAAACAATCTGGTTAGAAACTCTACTGCCATCTCTCCTAGACATTTCCATGCCTCCATTGGAATGTCATCTGGACCAACTGCCTTTCCACTCTTCATCCTCTTCATAGCAGCCCTCACTTCATCCTTGCTAATCTCTTTTACTTCCTGATTTACTCTCACCACATCATCCAGCCTTTTCTCTTGCTCATTTTCTTTATTCATCAACTCTTCAAAATATTCCCTCCACCTTCTCAGCACACACTCCTCACTTGTCAGCACATTACCATGTGCATCTTTTACCACCCTAACCTGCTGCACATCCTTTCCAGCTCTGTCCCTTTGTCTGGCCAATCGGTACAAATCCTTTTCTCCTTCCTTACTATTCAACTTCTTGTACAGCTCGCAATATGCCTTTTCCTTTGCTTTTACCACTTCTCTTCTCGCCTTACGCCGCATCTCCTTGTACTCCTGTCTACTTTCTTCATCTCTCCGACTATCCCAAAACTTTTTCGCCAACCTCTTTCTCCTTATGCTTTCCTGGACCTCTTTATTCCACCACCAAGTCTCCTTGTCTTCCTTCCACTGTCCAGATGTCATACCCAGTACTGTCATACCTAGCTGTCTCCCTCACCACATCTGCAGTACTTTTCCAGTTGTCCAAAATTGCTTCCCCTCCAACTAATGCTTCTCTCACCTGCTCGCTAAATTTCACACAACAATCTTCCTCCTTCAGCTTCCACCATCTGATCCTTTGTTGAGCTCTCACTCTCTTCTTCTTCTTTACCTCTAAAGTCATCCTACAAACAACCATCCTATGCTGTCTAGTGACACTCTCTCCTGCTACCACCTTACAGTCTGTGATTTCTTTCAGCTTGCATCTCCTATAAAGAATGTAGTCCACCTGTGTGCACCTTCCTCCACTCTTATATGTTACCCTGTGCTCCTCCCTTTTCTTAAAGTAGGTATTCACCACAGCCATTTCCATCCTTTTTGCAGAATCAACTACCATCTGTCCTTCCCCATTCCAATCCTTGATACCATATCTACCCAGTTCCTGCTGCTGAAAAACATCCCCACAGCATGATGCTGCCACCACCATGCCTCACTGTAGGGATGGTGCCTGGTTTCATCCAAACATGATGCCTGACATTCACGCCAAAGAGTTCAATCTTTGTCTCATCAGACGAGAGAATTTTGTTTCTCATGGACTTCAGGTGTCCTTTGGTCCTTCAGGTGCCTTTTGGGAAACTCCAGCCAGGCTGCCATGTGCCTTTTACTAAGGAGTGGCTTCCATCTGGCCACTCTGCCATACTGGCCTGATTGGTGGATTGCTGCAGAGATGGTTGTCCTCTCTTCACAGAGGAATGCTGGAACTCTGACAGAGTGACCATCGGGTTGTTGGTCACCTCCCTGACTAAGGTCCTTTGCCCAGTTTAGATAGGCAGCCAGCTCTAGGAAGAGTCCTGGTGGATCTGAACTTCTTCCATTTATGGATGATGGAAGCCACTGTGCTCATTGGGACCTTCAAAGCAGCAGAAATGTTTCTGTACCCTTCCCCAGATTTGTGCCTTGAGACAATCCTGTCTCAGAGGACAATCCTGTCACCTGAACTCAATTTTGAGCTCAGGTACAAAGCCTGTGAATACTGATGTACGTACGTGAGTTATTAGTTTTTTATTTTATTTTTAATTATCACATTGCCATTGCGGAATTGTGAATTCATTTTGTAATAAGGCTGTAACATGACAAAATGTGGAAAAAGTGAAACACTGTGAATACTGTATGGTCCCCATCAAATTCTAATGATAGGGAACCCATTTAGCCCCTTTGTGCCTCTTTCAATGACTATCCTCTGCCCTCGCCTTGAGCTTGGCCTCAGACTGTTGTTTTCTTGTGTGCAGGAAAACAACTCTAATAGCCTCCCAACACAGACTGGGTGGAGTATTACAGTACCTGTGGTGGATGACAAATAGGCTTCCTGCCATAGATGTGAGTGATGGTAGGAGAGAGGGGTGGAGTCTACGTAAGACTGACCACTGCAAAACATGTTACTTTATTTCAAGTTAATATTAATATCAGTGCTAGCTGTAACAGTACAAATGAAAACACTGCAACTGCCTATTAGAGAGATATTAATCACTTCATTCATGTGTGATCAAGAGCTAACAGACACCTGAGTGAGCAGGCAAAGAAAATATGCATGTTCAGGGGTCCCAGTGGACCAGGATTGGGGACCACCGGCTCATAGAAACCATACTGGTATCATTAGGGAATAACCCTGTTGTGTCTGATGATTTGTGGACATTCATGCTGGTTATACGGTCACAAATTGAGCTTTACTGGCGACGCGAATATTTGTATATAGCAGATTTGATATTTATAGTGGATATTTGCTACTGTAACCCCGCATGAACGTCCGCAAATCATCATACACAAGGGGCTTATTCCCATTCAAATCCAATTCCATCATTTACACGGTTTATTTTTGTGTAGGTAATTCGGTCAGTGAGGCTTACCGTCGAGGCAGCGTTGCTCCAATAGCGGTCAGGGCATGGAGTAATCCATCAAATGTGAAACGGTAATTCTGTATCAGAATCCACATCAGTACTTTCGTATGGTATCTTAAATTCACCCATTTCAGCACCGTCGTCGGTACACAAATTTCTGTCGCTCTCAGCTAACAGCGCCATTACTGACATCTGCGCAGCAGCGCTTGCGGCCGGTCAGGGCGCTGAGTAATACATTAAATGTGAAACAGTCGAACATTTTGCAACCTTACATCCGATATTATATGGTCTGAAATCTCACACAATTAACCAATCAGATTTGCTGAAAAAATGTAATTGGATTAGAATACCATGTGACTGCCAACAAGGTACTGAAGTACCCTACAGACACTGTGGTTATGGTTTGTTACCCTACAGTCACATTAACTACAAGCAACAGCGGCAAAGCAGTGACTTGTCATTCATTTTCAATCACTGTGGGCGTTTTACAGCAACACGAGAGACAACTGGCACTATGCCGCCAGATAAGCGAGACCAATATAGATGAGAAGTCTATTTTATGTGACATGGCAGCTTCCAATCTGAGTAAAAAGGCAGCATGACATCAGCTGGCTGCTCTCTCAAATAAAGTAAACCAAGATGCTGGAAAACACCCCAAAACAGATGTACTGTATTTATGTATAAATCTAATATATTTGGCAGTTTTTTCTCATGTGCAGTAAAAACTTGTGAGAAATAAACACCTAAATCTAAAAATGCCAGATAACACCTCTGAAGTGATTTACAGGAAATCCTACATAGATGTTAGCATGCTAACTCCATCGAAGACATTGGACTGAAACAAATCAAGTGAACTTTGGTTCTGTTAAACAGTCAAACATGAAGTAAAACTCAAAGTGAGTGTTGGGTTTCTCCATCTTTTATAATCTTTCTAATTAATAAACATTGTCCACATTAAAACCAAGCACTCACGAGCTGGCCAGGACCTGGGAACACCCATCAAGTGACCAACACTAACTGCTCGTCACCCTCATTTGTAACTAATTGGACCGTAGGCAGTGGTGGGCACAGTTCCGCTAATCCACTAACCGCTACTAATCAAAGCTAACTTTTTTGTTAGTGGATTAGCTTTTCAGCTAACTTCAAAAACCATCAGCGGACCAATTAGCTTCCGATAAATTTAGTTCAGATAAGTTTTAGACTGCTAACATTTTTTTACATAGTTAGTAACGGTGAAAAACATTTATAAACCCCATTGGCTCCTGTCTGCTATGTAGTTTGCAGCAGTGAGGTAGCTAAGATTTGCCGAGCTCAATTCTACCCCAGCAGAAGGGGCCTGGTTGCCTGGCTGCTACAGAAAAAAAGTCATTACCCTTTACAGCATACAGCCATGAGGCCGAAGTCCTCAACAGGAAAGCAGATTGACTTATGGTTTTGAATTATAAACCAAATGAATCCAGATAGTTTAACTACATTAATGCCAACTCTGTCGTTTGTACAAAGTGAAAATGTAACACATATCTTTTAATTTTAAAATAATGCACTAATTCTGAAGAACATTAACACACACAGATGCCAAACTGCATTATGGGTAAGCTGAGCCTGTGATCACTGATTGGTTGATTCATTTAACCAACACAAAACGTAACATGTGTGTTGGTTTTTACAAATAAATGTGTATTTGTAAAATATGCCATTTTTCTCATTTGTTAAAAAAAGGCATTGGCAAAACTGAAAATTATATTTGTTAATTTATGAATCAGCCAGGCAGCAACAACCGTCTGATGTAACCGGGTGTCATTCACACTACCATCCAGTAGGTGGCAGTGTTGTGTGCATTTTGACCAATCTACTGCGTGGTGTATTACATACTGACATGTTACTGTGCTTTTTACTTTTTACTCTTTTGCTATGATTTTTAATCTTTTAATTCATTTTATTTTGTTTTCTGAATTGTGAAGCGCCTTGAGGTGACTCTGTTGTGCTTTGGTGCTATATAAAGTGAATAAATTGAATTGAATTGAAATTTAGGCTCAGTTTACCCATACTGCAGTTTGGCATCTGTGTGTGTTAATGTTCAAAACTTCAGAATTAGTGCATTATTTTAAAATTAAAAGATGTGCGTTATATTTTCACTTTGTAGAAATGACAGACTTATTAATGTAGTTAAACTATCCAGATTAATTTGGTTTATAAATCAAACCCATAAGTCAAACCTTGTTTCCTTTTGAGGACTTCCGCCTCACGGCTGAACCATTGTATCCTGTTAATGGAAATGACTCTTCCTTACAGCAGTGAGCAGGGCACATGAAGACTGAAGCGCTGGCTTGTTGGTTGTGTTGGGTTTGTGATCATCTTTTGATTCTAATCAGAAGCATTGGTGGTGTTTAAACTCAAAACCAGCCTGTCAGTAGTTGAGTGTACCGGAGAAAGTACTAATACAATAGCATGCTTTTGGAGGGCGGTATGCATTTTCAGAGGCCTGACGTTCATGGCCAGTCACCCAAAATGACATGTCATTTTGGGCGGCTGGGCATGAACGGAGGGACTCAGAAAATGCATACCGCACAACAACAGCATGTTATTTGCATTATTATCACTTTACTGAGATACACAACACGTGGCGTAACAGTATGCAGGTCGCATACAATATTGCGCCATGCGAGCCAGTCATGGAACTTGTGTATTCCAAACTTGGTGGATTTTGTCGTGTTAGCTGGTACCGTGCTGCTCTCCAAATTCGCCAGTGCGTCCTCATCAAGCTGGCTGCTTTGGCTGCTGTTCTTTGTCAAACTATCCATGAGAAAATCATCCATATTGGGAGCAACACGCACTTCTCGCCTTTTTATCTTTTCCTCTGCAGACAGTTCTTTTGACGTTCTTTTGACAGCTCTTTTGACGTCATTTGTTTATGCACAGCGGGAGGGTATGCCGATACTCGTTTGCTACTGCAGGCGGGTATAGCCAGGTAGTGTCGACGTAAATCTATGCTACCGGCCTAGTAACGCCTTGGTAAAGTGATAATAATGAAAGTTATCAGTTAGCTGTAGCTTCCGCTAATTTTTTTTAGTGGTTTATCGGTTTAGCGATATAAAAGTTAACTTATCAAATCTAAATTTTGGGTTAGCAGTGCCCACAACTGATCATAAGGTTAGAGTTAAAAATTAGAATTACAGCTACCTTCATTGTATACAAAACACACCAAAGAAATGCATTCTATATCCTATACAACATCCTTCTGCCAGTACCCAGGGTTAGTGTTGATCTCGCATAAAGTTAAGGTGTGCAGGAAAGTGTACAGTAACACCTGTGTGTGGTTAAGGTGTTGCTTAGCACAGGAAATTGCAGCACGCATTAATTTACAGCTCGCAGAAATTTCTTCCACTAAACCAGCCTCTAAATTAGATGACCCACCACAAGGACTATCCAGCCCATAACCTCATGATTCTTTCTACTTGCAGCGTTTAACATGAGATCGACCTCTACTCTTTACCTAAATGAGTGAGTTGTGGTCTGTAGGTGAGGAAGCGTGCATGGGTGGCTGACTCACTGCCAGTTCAGTTTGTCATCATCGTGAGCAGGTCTGCCATCTGGCCATGCTCCCCAGCAGCTACTTTGGCCCAGCAGCCAGCCTGTGCTCAACATAGACAGTTCACTTTTTTTAAAAAGTGTAAAACACATGCAAAAACAATCCAGGTGTGTTTGTGGTGGTGTAAAAACAATTGCGGTGTGTATAAAACTAAGTCTCGTTGCCCAGACGAATAAATTGGACCTAAAATGCAGAAAACCACACTCTGACAAAGTGAAAATAAGTGATTTTATTTTACCAAATGAGAGGAGTGAAAGTCCAAACAGTTCACAGTGTACCAGAGATGTGGGCAAGCCAGCTGGCGAGGCTGGGCACAGCCTGCACAGGAGGTGGATCAACAAACAAGCAAGGAGTGGATGAATGAGCCAGTCTTTTAAAATGCACTGGAGTAGACACTTAATTGCAGGTGCATGAGGCAAGCAGGTTAGCCACACCGAGCCTAAAACTCACAAGACGAACGGAAGAAAGGTCAAATCCCAAGGGAAAAGGGTCAAATCCTCACAAGACAAACAGGAGGTTAAATCTTCACATCCTCTCAGTGTTGCAGTAGCATCCTCAGCATGGTAGCATTCTGCTGTCTCTCCACAACAAACCACGCACCACACTTCACACAGGTGTGACTAATATATGCTACTGAGTCAGACCACCACACCCCCACCCCTAGCAGATGTTTCATCAGCACTGACCCTTCAACTTGTCTAAAGTCCACCTACTGCTACACATCTATAACCCAAATTAATTCCCTCAAACACACTCATAGCAGATGTTGACATGAACTAGTGGACATTGTATGCAATTACAGTTTGTAATTACATTTTTCTATGTTGTCTTTAAACATTGAACTGAAGCTTTGTGTACCCACCAGGCATTTCTGTGATGTAAAATAAAAATGTGAGCCACAATTTATGGCTGCCCGTCATTCATGACCCATCCTGGATGACCCACACTGAAAACTGACACAAAGTGTTTAATACCTGCTGGGCACCAGAAAGAACCTAATCAAGGGCTGGATCAGTGCAGAAACTTACTTTCTTCCCAAAGCAAAGTGAATCTCAATATGATCAAATCAAAGACACAACATTCTAGAATCCGAATGTGGCTGATCTTAGAAAAGGCCAAACCCACAGTGATGGCACAGTTTCTACAAACCTTTCAAGTCGACCACAAAAGATTTTGCATCATACCGTCTGAGAGGAATAAGAAAAAACAGATTCAGCCTGAGAACATTTATTTTTTGGGTGCAGATGTAATTTTAGACATAACACTTGGCCGTGTCAGATCTCACACCAACCGCACACTGTCACAGTCATACCCGTCATCTCAGCACAGTAGGTCACACTTCCCATAAGCTTAGTGGCTGCACCCTAGTGACAAGTACCCAGCTTACACTGGGACCAGAAGGCAACGTAGTCCCTCGGCCATCACTAAATACACTCATCGCACCCCACCCAAAGACACAGTCATGTTGTCCTTTGTCAAAATGAAGGAATTGGCATATTGTGTGGCACGCTGGCCTTTATGAGAAAGACAGCTTCCTGAACAATGTGAGACGAGCCAAGAACTGCCCAGTGGGAAAATTGGCCCGTGTGTTTGTAAAAGAGCTGCGAGTCAAATTTGCTACATGCTTTTAATTAATGGCAGGCAAGAAGTGGACAGCAGAGGACAAGGGACGAGCGGTTACAGACAACATAAATATCCTATGACGGGGTATGAAGGGACCGCCGCAGCAGGCGTTGGACTGTCAGCGCAGCCTCTGATTAATGACGGCTCTGTAGTCTGGAGGTGGTTTTATTTGCAGTCATACAGCTCCGAGCAGCTCCAAAGTAGATTACTCCACTACAAATTCACTCATTACAAATCAAACTGGAGACATTATCTGCAGGAATATTTTTGCTTCAGAGGCAAAGCGGCACAAACACACAAGAAGCGGTTTGTACATACATTTTCCAACTTTGAGTTCCTCTTTATAATGTAAATATGAACTGAATGCATGATTCTCCGTACCTCAATTACACATCACGTACACAAAGAACAGCTACGCAAGAGTAATGCCACAGAATAGACATTCTAAGCTATGGTATTCAAACACAAGGACAGTTTTACCTAATAAAGTGGCACTTGTAAATTTGCAAGGCGTACTCCTGAAAGGGTTTAAATAACATGAATAAAGGAAAACATGCTGAGGCAGATTCAAATCATGACCTAAACACTACACTGGCCTTCACTCAGAGGCTGCCTTGCCACAGACCCTGGGACTCCATTGGGTAAAAAAAACAAAACAAACTTGGGCGTGCCCTGCTCATTTGATGGACTCCCTATTGATTCAGTTAATTTTCATGTTCAAATGTGATGTACATTTGAATGCAACCCATTTACCTTTAATGCGTGGTATGCACACCTTATTATTTTTTACCTGCTTCAAATTTTTATAATAATATGCTGCAATGTTTTGGAGTCACTGATGTCGCAGTTCTCATAAAAAGCTGCAACGCAAGTTGTGATGGTTTTAGTTCTTTGTTTTGCAACAAAATGGCAGGAAGTAAAAAGTGCAAAAATAGACATGATTATCATTGCTACTGTTGTAACTATTTTAATGCATTAAAAATTTAAGAGCCATTGCTCTAGTGAGGCCTGTCTAGGGCATGGGTTAAAACAATACATTTTCATCTGACTGAAATTTTTTCCTGGCAAAAATCAATGCCAGAAATTCCCTAAAATATGGCATAGTGGGGGCACACACTCTTTTTTCCTCAATAAATACAATAAACACATTATACAGTATACAAATCTATTCTAAATAGCCTCTAAGGAGAGATAGACAAAGCATAAGAAGAATGCAAAACCTGAACATTAAGGTACATAAAAGGGTGGTAGGGGGTGGGGTGTAGTCTTGATTCTGGGGGTCTGGGGTGCCCCCCCCCAGAACATTTTTAAAAGACCAAGTCAAATTTTGTGTATTCTGGTGAATTTTAACAGGTATGAAGCCCTCTGAAACAAATAAAACTCACTTCAGTCTGTGAATTAAAAACACAGTATCAATTATGGGGGGTCTGGGGGTGCCCCCCCAGAAATTTTTTAAAAGAGCAAGTCAAATTTTGTACATTCTGGTGAATTTTAATGGGTATGAAGCCCTGTGAAACAAAGAAAACTCTCTTCAAACTATGGGGGGTCTGGGGGTGCTCCCACAGAAATTTTTTAAAAGAGCAAATCAAATTTTGCACATTCTGGTGAATTTTAATGAGTATGAAGCCCTGTGAAACAAAGATTCACACAGTCCCTTCCTCCGCAGTCCACGCTGACATTGCTGCTGCTTTGATTAGCGCAGAATGGGATGTTGCTTTGACAGTGAGACCATCATATTTCAGCCCCAAAACACGCATGACACCACGTGCGCATGCGTATGTGTGGTTAAATTTTCCAAATGACGGAAATCCTTCGTGGTGACGGAGAACTTTAACCCATGGTCTAGGGGGACCCCAGCTTTTGCCCACTGTCTGCTGAGATGGTGCTAAATTGGAGTAAACTAGCGAATTTCTTCTTCTCAAGAAAATAAAAAAATAAAATAAAGAATGAATGACTTTTGTGGAAGGGGGGTGGGGAGTGGCACAGATTTGGTGGCTGGGGTATGAAAAGAAAAGAGGTTGGGAAGCACTGCACCACACCTGTATGGCAGTTGAAAGTATCACGTTAGAAAAGTACCAATTTGTCAGCATTCTTTTTACATAATCAAAACAAGGGCTTTGGATTGTTACCTCCACCGACAAAGTTGGAGGAGGTTTTTGGCTGTTTGTTTCTTTGTTTGTCTGTTTCTGAACAGCTTGGAGTCCACAATTGTTCATATATTGCGACAAAATTACTAATGATTCATATCTAATGAGCCATCATTATTGCCATTATTGGTTAGCTCATGTTTGCTTGGCTACATTCTTGAATTTCTTAGTGCACAAAGTACACTACTAATTCTACTTTACACGCTCTGTAAATCCTGCGTGATGTTGGAAGATAGGGTGGCTCTCTTAGAGAGCCGTGTCCGTAAGTCAGAGCAGCTTCTTAGCTCAGTGGAGTTAGATGTTACGGGCACTCCAGATGAGGTTAGTGTTGGGCCGGCTAGCGAGCTCATTAGCATCAGCTTAGAAACGCCGGCTGTGGAGGACGGCTTTCGGACTTTGGCTAGGCGGAGGAAGCCCTGTAGGGCTTGGTGCCCGGTTGTGGCACCCCGATCACACTCGCCAGTGCGAACTGTGAATCGGTTCTCCTCCTTGGATTTGCCAGATGTGAATTATCTGAGCCCACAAGTGACTTCCACTCCTGTCTCAAGGCCGAAACACCGGACTTTAGTGATAGGGGATTCTATCACCCACAAAGTCAGGTTACAGATGCCGGCTGACGTTAAATGTATTCCTGGGGCCAGAGCTCCCGACATCGTATCTCATCTTAGGGTGCTGACGCTGCAGAAGGGAAGACAGATGAAGGAACATGACATGAGATATAGTCACATAGTTATTCACATTGGCACCAATGATATCAGGATGAAGCACTCAGAGGTCACAAAAATGGACATAGAGAGGACTTGTGACCTTGCCAGAAAGACGTGTCGGCATCGATTAATAGTCTCTGGTCCCCTCCCCTCCCGGGGTACTGATGAGGCGTTTAATAGGCTGACATTGTTAAATAGGTGGCTGGCACAATTTTGTAGGCAGCAAGGCTTTAGCTTTATTGATAACTGGCCTTCATTCTGGGGCCGCCATGGCTTGCTGATGCCGGACGGCCTCCACCCTGTTGGGGAAGGCGCCGCCATCTTGTCTGCAAACATAGATAGAGCTCTACAGGGAGGGTAACATTAGGAATCTAAAGCAGGCCACGGAGCAGGTGATTAGAGACCCTGCAAGGCTTATGACAAATGTGGATGTGGAATCCATTAGCTTAGCGGGGAATTTAGTGCAGAAAATCCACTATGGTGATAGTGCAGTTTATTTGCCAGGGAGGGACTTTCAACAAGTTGAGACTGTGGCCTGCTTCCATAGTCATGTCCATAAAAATCATAGAGGGATATGCTTTCCAAACTTAATACCCATTACTATATTGGATGATGTTGAAATTGAGGATGGCCCAGTTCCAGCAAGAGCAAAGATTTCATGTCTGCTACCTACAATGCGCGTGGAATGTCTTAAACCTAAACCTACTTCTAGGCATCTTATATATACTACTCTGGAACCACCCCTAAACCCAAACAGTTCAACTGTCAACCCCACTGAGGTCCTTAGACTGGGTCTCATTAACATAAGATCACTGTCCTCAAAATCATTGTTGATCAATGATCTAATTATTGATCATTACTTAGATATGATTGGGCTATGTGAAACCTGGCTTAAACCTACAGCTGTCCTCCCCTTAAATGAGGCCTGCCCACCATTACTATGGTGGCTATACATTTAGTCACGTCCCTCGTGATGCGAAGCACAACCTGTTTATTTGATCCTATACCAACAAAACTGTTTAAGGACCTGTGGCCCACTCTTGGGCCGACTGTACTGGAAATTATTAATCTTTCTTTAACTTCTGGATCTGTTCCTAAATGTTTCAAATCTGCAGTGATTAAACCATTACTTAAGAAACCTAATCTTGACCCTAGTGTATTGACAAACTATTGGCCGATATCAAATCTATCATTTTTCTCTAAAATTCTGGAAAAAGTGGTGTCACGGCAGCTTGTAGACTATCTTACTGAGAATAATCTCTTTGAGCCACTGCAGTCTGCTTTTAGAAAATATCATTCTACAGAGACGGCACACACTAAAGTGGTAAATGATCTTCTGCTTACAATGGATTCGGACACCACTATGGCTCTGTTGCTGTTATATCTCAGTGCTGTATTTGATACAGTGGATCATCATATTCTACTTGATAGGCTGGAAAATCATTTTGGGATTACTGGGAGTGCCCTTGCATGGCTGACGTCATACTTGACCAGTCATTCTCACTGTGTTTTGTACAGTAACACTACCTCTAACCTTAGTGACATGAAATTTGGGGTTCCACAGGGGTCTGTTTTAGGCCCCCTGCTTTTCTCCCTTTATATAGCACCCCTTGGGCACATATTGCGGCATTTTGAGATTACCTTTCACTGCTATGCAGATGATATTCAGTTATACATGCCGATAACTGCTGGTAATCTCGTTCACATAAAATCCTTAGAAATGGTAAAAATGGTAAATGGACTGCATTTATATAGCGCTTTTCCATCTGAATCAGAAGCTCAAAGCGCTTTACAATTATGCCTCACATTCACCCTGATGTCAGGGTGCTGCCATACAAGACGCTCACTACACACCGGGAGCAATAGGGGATTAAAGGCCTTGCCCAAGGACCCTTAGTGATTTTCCAGTCAGGCGGGGATTTGAACCCATGATCTTCTGGACTCAAGCCCAACACCTTAACCACTAGACCATCACCTCCCCTAGAAGATTGCCTTGCAGCAGTGAGAAGTTGGATGTCTAGAAACGTCCTACTTTTAAACTCTGATAAGACTGAAATGATGGTTCTTGATCCAGTGAGACATCGGCATCAATATGACCAGTTAATGCTCAGCCTCGGCTCGTGTGTCATACATCACACTGACAAAGTGAGGAACCTTGGGGTAATTTTTGATCCTTCATTGTCCTTTGGCCTCCACATTAGAAATATTACTAGGACTGCTTTCTTCCACCTGTGAAATATAGCGAAGATTCGTCCCACCCTGCCTATGGCTGATGCTGAGACCCTGATCCATGCATTTATTTGTTCTAGATTGGACTACTGCAATGTTATATTTTCTGGTTTACCGCAGTCTAGCATTAGGGGTCTCCAATTGGTTCATAATGCTGCAGCCAGACTTTTGACACGAAGCAGAAAGTTTGACCACATTACACCCATTTTGGCGTCTCTTCACTGGCTTCCTGTCCCAGTGAGATCAGATTTTAAGGTTCTGCTACTAACCTATAAAATTATTCATGGACTGGCACCTCCCTACCGAGGTGACCTAATTAAACCTTACGTACCGGCTGGGCTTTGTGTTCTCAGGGTGCAGGACTACTTTGTGTCCCTAGGGTGAATAAGAAGTCTGCGGGTCACAGAGCTTTCTCTTATCGTGCCCCTGTTCTGTGGAATGATCTCCCTGCGTCAATAAAACAGTCAGATTCTGTGAAGACTTTCAAGTCCAGACTTAAGACGCACTTATTTTCCCTTTCATATGGCTAGCATACTGGTACAGTTTTGTTTTACGCTTTTTACTCTTTTAATTCATTTATTAGTAATTGAAGCGGGCCGCGGCCTCAACTTTATCTAAATTCTGGGTCTTTTAGTGAAGTTTAGGGCTAGTAGCCGGTGGTCACATTAGTATTTCTCTGTTTTTCTTGTTGTTTAATGCTGGCAAATTATACAGTATTTTTTGTCTTTCTGATGCCTGATTCTGTTTTTTCTCTCTGTTTAAGGTGCAGCTCCATCCAGAGATGGGAGTTGTATTCATGTTGGCAATCCTCCTGTCCTGTGTGCCAATAGCATTTCTTGTATATTCATCTGTGAATTGTTCTGTAATTTATGTTTGTAGCATGGCCCAAGCAGTGGGTCACCCCTTTGAGTCTGGTCTGCTTGAGGTTTCTTCCTCAGAGGGAGTTTTTCCTTACCACTGTTGCTCTGGAGGTTGGTAAGGTTAGACCTTACCTGTATGAAGCGCCTTGAGGCAACTCTGTTGTGATTTGGCGCTATATAAATGAAAATAAATTGAAAAATTGAAAATCTTGATAGGCAAGAACTAATTCAATTTTCAAGGTCATCAGTAAATAGCAAAGTCAGGAAAACTCTTGGAAAACTGGAAAAATCCCTATCTTTAACATTTAAGGAATTTTCAAAAATACATAACTCTGTCAAACAAAGATTAAATTTCACATTTGAGAGAGTTATGTAGGAAGGTATCCTTTAGTAAAGCTTGATCTGGATCTGATCCAGATTACAAATTTTGTGGCCATTTAAATTAAACATTGAAAATCCCATTTAATATATATTTTACATTATATCTTAATCAAACGTGCCCCAATCACTCTCATATTTGAAAGTGAGGTGCAGACTGACACTCACTATCACCTGAAAAAGTTTGAGCCGGATCTGATCCGGACTGTGGATTTTTGAACATTTGAATTTAACATTGAAAAGCCCCTTTGATGTACATTTTGCATTATATCTCAATCAAACCTGCCTCAATCACTCTCATTTGTGACCATGAGGTGCACACTGGCACTCTCAATGAACAGACTAAGTTTGATCTGCATCTGATCCGTATTGCGGATTTAGAAAATATTTGATTTTAACATTGAAAAGCGCTTTTGATCAATATTTTGTATTATATTTTAGCTGATGATAAGCTACTTCTAACAGGACTTTCACCTTGAAATATTTTTTCAAGGTAAAAATTTGTGGACGTGGAAACTAGTGTTGGCAGAGGTTTGATCTGTATGGACGCGGTGTTCTAGTTTTTGGGGGGTATTTTTTTTATTGACAATCCAATCAGGTTGTCAGATAAAGTATTTTATCACTTGAAAGCAACTATGCACACATCACAAAAGCAGTGTGGAGAAGAGGATCTCTGAAGGTCCAACATGTCAAACCTTGAAGTGGTGTGCTGGGCTTAGATACCGAGTGAACAGAAAAGTGGAGAATAGAAGATTGGAAAGTTGTTATTTGCTCCAAAGCATCATAATTCCAGCTAGAACATGTATCTGTTAGGATCAGAATGTGACAGAAATCTGAATCTATGCCTGGGAAGGGCATTCTTGGCTCCCTTTAGGTTGTAGTTGCTTCCTTAAAATGCTGCAGCCTACCAACGACTAACAATGTGCACCCCTTTACGGCCACAGTCCACCATCTTAGCGGCAACCGCCTGCGAAGAAATGCTCCAACGACACGCCATCTCAAGTTGATTCCACAAGCATGACAATGAGCTCAGTGTACTGAAGCAGCCTCCACAGTCATTGGATCTCAGTCCATTAGAGCACCTTTGGGATGTGGTGGAATAGGAGATTTGCAGCATGAATGCACAGCTGCTTCACAATACCATCATGTCAACACAGAACAGAATCTCTATGGAATTATTCTATCACAAAGCATAATGGCTGCAGGCAAGAAAGGGGGAAGAATAGAAAGATTCCTAAATTAAGTGGTTGCAGCAACCAAAAATAATACACTTGACCTAGAGGTTATCATGGCATGGTCATCATATGCAAACTGCAGTACACAAAGTGGTTTCTCGAGTCACCTTGCTCTCTGCTTAATTCCCAATTTCCTGTCTCACTTGCATGACTAACAGGAAAGGCAAAAACCCCCACAAAAGTGATGCATCCAAATGGCACGCACGTCCGACGACAATCTCATCTTTGAAACTTTGTAGCACATGTATCTTTGTTGATGCATGCGTAATTAGATTTCAAAGAATAGTTAAATATTTGGCTCTGGTTCACAAAGAAAATTAACAATCTGTACATGCATTCATGCCCTTGGTGTTTGGCAAAGACTTTCAAACATTTGTTGTTGATTTTCACACTTTGTCCTTTACGCAGGGGTGGTGGCCAAGTGGTTGGTTTCAGTGTGGAAGGTTCCCGGTTCAAACCCCACCCTTGCCACATTTCTCCATGTAATGCGGAGTTGCATTAGAAAGGGCATCTGATGTAAAATACGGTGTAAAATTTATGCCAAAATAACATGCAGATCCAGCTTTGATCTGCTGTGGTGACCCCGAGTGAAAACAAGGGAGCAGCTGAAGTGATTTACAGTGTCTCTGAACAACATTTCTCACACACAAACAAAAAACAGAAGTGTTTTTGACAATAAGTAGAGTGAATGAAATCAATTCCAGTAAGGCAGTCAAATGAAAACCACAAGTCAATTGTATATGATGGTTTTATTTTATCATGCGTCTGTTCTGTGGAAGAATCTGCCTGCCGAGATAAAAAATCTGGATTCTTTCAAGTCTAAACTAAAGACCCACCTGTTCTCCCTTTCATATGACTAACGTGTAGTATTGAACCATCTTTCCTCTCATTTTAGTTTGTGTTATTAACAATGGAACATGGCTCAGCCTCAATATATCTAAATTCTGGGTGTGTTAGTGAAGCTTAGGGTTAGCTGACGGTGATCACATTAGCACCCTTTCTGCTTCTCTTTTGATTTAGCGTTAGTGAAACCAATGCATTAGGACAACATTACGAATCAGAGCTAGAGGTGGGCAATACCGGGAATTTTGGTATTGATCCAATACCAAATAAATACAGACCCAGTATCACTGATATTGATACTGATACTTTTTCGTATTTAAGCTTCATAGAACCAAAGGATCCAAAACACCTAGGATAGAATTTCATCATTGTACGTGACAACAAAATACTTTATTATCACAATCAACATTTTTGTTTAAAAAATATCACTCAACACAACTTAAAACAAAATCTTCCGAGGTAGAGGGCTGACAAACCACAATACAAGGGTGCACTACTCCGTGTTGTGTGACAGCGCAGCGCTGCTCTTACAGACAGAGAGTAGACTTTGATGAATTTGCGTGCGCAGCAGCCAGTGCGTGCGGGAGAGAAAAAAAGCTTGAGTATCGACCTTTTTACACGAGGATCGTTCAATATCAATACCAGCGATATTAGGATTGATCCGCCCACCTCTAATCAGAACAACTGGACATGTTTTGAGGACTTGGATTTCATTGGGTCAGTTTAATTTTTGACTTTCATACAACAAGCTGATCCACCTCTAACAACAAGGGAAAAGCCATTAAGTCATTAGCACGTTTGTGAATATCAGGATGCAGATTTCTGGGTGATGGTTTTTCAGGGAGGTGATGGTCTCGTGGTTAAGCAGTGGGCTTTAGACCAGAGGATCCTCGGTTCAAACCCCCATCTGGCCAAAAAATCACTAAGCGCCCTTGGGCAAAGTTCTTAATCCCCAAGTTGTTCCCCATGTGTAGCGAGGGCCTTGCATGGCAGCACCCTAACATCAGTGTATGGGTGAATATGAGGCATTAGTGTAAAGCACTTTGAGCTTCTGATAAAGATGGAAAGGCACTATATAAATGCAGTCCATTTATTTTAATTTTATCTTGAAGAGGCGCGCAGGTGTTGCATGAGCTTATACAAACAGTCTCATCAGGATCTGGACAGCAATCAAATCTGACAGATCACTGGGCTTTAACACAGACACAGTGATTTTTAAATTGCCCAAAATCAGCACACGCAGTCCAAAACAACAACAGAAAAAACTTACAACAAAGAAAGAAAATGAATTAATAGCGCATCTGTGTGCCTGAAAGGGTATAGGCAGAAACAAAGCTTATTAATGCCTACCCCTTTAACCAAAAATAAAATTATCTATTCCAAAAGGAGTGGGGAGAAGTACAAAACCCTACTATTCCCACTCCCATTTTCAACCACTACAAACTCTTCATCTTCAAGGACACAATCCGAATGATACCGAACAAATTTACATTTACAAAGTTACATTTACAAATTTACATTTACAACTGGCAACACACAAAACTTATCCTTCTTCAGCAGATACATATTTTGAAAACATCATGTCTTTATATTGCTTTTTAAACTGATTGATATTTGGACATCGTATGAGGTCCTCCGTCAGGTTATTCCATATTCTAGGGCCACACATGGAATATACATATATACAATGTACCGCAATATATATACAATATAATAATATCTACAATATACAGCAGTTTTTACAAAGTTACAAACTGGCACCCACGATTCTATCCCTGTGATTAACATTCATAAAACCAATTTTTAGACATTCGTGAATCAATTTAGAATAGTCCAACAGTGTAGCTAAGAATCAGTTTTTCCTGCCATCCCCAAATGGATTTGTCTCTATGTTCTGTTTTCTATTGTCTAGAATGATCATTTTGACCCCACGGGATGAGATCTTGCATGGAGCCCCAGATCAAGGGAGATTATCAATGGTCTTGTATGTCTTCCATGTTCTTACAATTGCTCTCAGCTTTAATCCCATCCATGACGCTGTGACTGGTGAAGCAACAAGCCACTGCACTCTCTCCAGTTGCAGCCACTGAAGTGTCTAACTATGTCAGAAATGTCACGGGTGTCTTGGTGGCTTCCTTCATGTGTTTTTCACACTCACTCAATCATTGGGCATGACCTACTCTAGGAAAATTATGTTCTACTCCATTATGGAGTAATTGTAGTTAAAACAGCACTAATGGTCAGTGTTTCAAATATACGTATATGGCCACACTTGGATTTCTCTTTACGGTGAATGTCTTCAAGTTTGACACTATTTTTGATTTTGACTGCCACATTTTTGTTAAGAGTAGTTCCAACATTACTCCCACTGCTCCATTAGGCTAAGTCATGAAACTGTATCACTATTCTGTCAATATGCAGAACTTTCTCATGCCTACGCTGTAGTAATCTCTGGACATCATCAAGGTACTAAAGCCAAAACCTGGAATATTTTTTTTTTGTACCAGGTTACAAATATGTTTATTTCTGCTTGAAAGTTGGACATTTTAAAATAAAGTTGAATGGGAACCTGCTTGCTATTGGAGCCAGCCTCAAGTGGCCAGTCAAGGAACTGCAACTTGTTTTTTTTTTCTTCCAGTAGGGCTTCATTTGAGACCATGGAAGCTTACCTCTTGGACACAACTATTATTCAATAGAATAGATTTTAAGACATTAGTGTACACTTTCCATGCTAACCTATCACCTCCCCTCCCCACACTACAGGCTACATTCTAGCTCTTTTCAGAACTTTACATCTGGATATGTTTCAAAAATTCTTTCTAACAATCTACTTCAGTGATCAACTTATTTGCCTGAATTAATGAATGTTATTGGATCATACTCCTTTGTTTCTCCAGCTTCAGAATAGAAAGATCCAGAACACCTGTTTCATTATGGGTAGTTTTGACACACATGCTGCCACCTTTGTGTGAAGACGGAACTGCTGATTTGCCAATAAGGAATCCGCCACCTATGATAACTTTCGTTTTCTTGGCAGAAACACTTTATCAGATTCATCCCCCCAGATTCATTAGTGACAAATTATAGAAGAAACATTACGGTGTTTTCTTGATTTTATGTTTTCTTTGCCTAAGGGGCACATAGAAGAAATGATAACTAGGATTTGATATTAATATTTAGCTGCATTATTACTCATGTTACAGATTCAGGTGGCCTAACTGCATCCTGTTTGCACACCTTCAGCAAACTACTAATGTTGCATCTTACATTTTGAAAATTCTGATTTCGGGAGGAAAAAACATGCAGACATTGAACATACACTATAAATGTACAATTTGTCCTTGAACTCTTTTGATTCTCACACCTGGATGCACAAAGTTTACAGTCACAATCAGATTTGATTATTACTTCATGTCTGAATTTTCTGCCACACTCTAGTTGGAATTGCTCGTTTGAGCTCTGCATCAATTCTGCGAAACAAGTTAAGACACTCCTGACACGATCGGCTCTCAAACCAAGAGATTTGGTTTGACGGTGATGAGAGATGCTGCCCCACTTTCTGCTGGGCCCACTTGGGATTGGTTCTCACTCTTCTCTCCTCGCCTGGTTGAAAACGGAGAGCCTGGCACAGTGAAACAACTGCACTACATACAGCCCTGCAGTTACCATAGAAACGGGTACTGGCACATCCTTCACTGGTCCTACTGTATTTCATCTTGCACTTGACCCAGAAAAGACACCGGGAGGTTGAGCTTTCGTTTCTTCTGAGTCACCGTTTCCAGCGTGCTGGTGATATAACGAGCAGGAACACAGACTAACGCCATGAGTGAGGAATCAGCACAAGCAGTGTTTCCTGCTGGAGATCAAATGGAAAGATGCAGGGGCGTGTAAAGGAAGGAGGTGTAAAAAAAAAAAAATAAATGCGAGTGAGTGATGACGCTAAAAGCTGTTCAGGCAGAGTGAATTTACAACGACAAGAAAATCGAGTACTGCTGTCGGGCTGAATGTGGCTACAACCGAACTACACAACATGTGATCCTGTTTGAAATATATCAAATTCTACATCAGCTGACACCTTTCTTAACATAAAAGATGATGTAGCACCGAGTTTTTCTTTTTTTTTTAGAGGGATGCGGTTTGAAGCAATGCTGATATTAAAGTCACATAAAACAAATTGCTACATTGCATCAAAGGGCACAGCTAGAATTCAACAACACACATATAAACCAACAAGCATGCTCTGAGAGCACAATATCGCCCGCTGGCAAATGCTGCTTTGCTACAAGTGATTGCTACATTCTGATAACATTTCAAGGAATTGTACCAACTTTCCTGAAATTCATCCAAAAATGTGACAGGAGTTGATTTCATAGTGCAGGCACAAACTCATGAAACTGGCAGTGTCTAGGTTTGTTAATCAAGGGCTATAACTCTGCTAAAATGTGCCACTCTTGTATGATATTGCAATATGTGTGTTATCACCCTATAACAACGATTTGTACCAAGTAACATGAAACTCCTCCAAAACAATGTGAGAGTTGATTTCACAGTGCAGGCACAAACTCATGAAACTGGCAGTGTCTAGGTTTTGTTAATCAAGGGCTATAACTCTGCCAAAATGTACCACTCTTGTATGATATTGCAATATGTGTGTTATCACCCTATAACAACGATTTGTACCAAGTAACATGAAACTCCTCCAAAAAAAAAAAAAATATGAGAGGAACTGATTTCATAGTGCAGGCACAAACTCATGAAACTGGCAGTGTCTAGGTTTGTTAATCAAGGGCTATAACTCTGCCAAAATGTACCACTCTTGTATGATATTGCAATATGTGTGTTATCACCCTATAACAACGATTTGTACCAAGTAACATGAAACTCCTCCAAAAAAAAAAAAAATATGAGAGGAACTGATTTCATAGTGCAGGCACAAACTCATGAAACTGGCAGTGTCTAGGTTTGTTAATCAAGGGCTATAACTCTGCCAAAATGTGCCACTCTTGTATGATATTGCAATATGTGTGTTATCACCCTATAACAACGATTTGTACCAAGTAACATGAAACTCCTCCAAAAAAAAATATGAGGAGTTGATTTCACAGTGCAGGCACAAACTCATGAAACTGGCAGTGTCTAGGTTTTGTTAATCAAGGGCTATAACTCTGCCAAAATGTACTACTCTTGTATGATATTGCAATATGTGTGTTATCACCCTATATCAACGATTTGTACCAAGTAACATGAAACTCCTCCAAAAAAATGTGAGAGTTGATTTCACAGTGCAGGCACAAACTCATGAAACTGGCAGTGTCTAGGTTTGTTAATCAAGGGCTATAACTCTGCCAAAATGCGCCACTCTTGTATGATATTGCAATATCTGTGTTATCACCCTATAACAACGATTTGTACCAAGTAACATGAAACTCCTCCAAAAAAATGTGAGAGTTGATTTCATAGTGCAGGCACAAACTCATGAAACTGGCAGTGTCTAGGTTTGTTAATCAAGGGCTATAACTCTGCTAAAATCTGTCAATCTTGTATGATATTACAATATACATATTATCCCCCTGTGACAAGGATTTGTACCAAGTTACAGGAAATTGGTACTAAAAATGTCAGAGGAGTTGATTTCAGAATGCAACCACACAAGCATGAAACTGACAGAGTGCAGATTGAACAGTAAATGGACTACATTTATATAGAGCTTTTCAATGTGCAGCCGAAGCTCAAAGTGCTTTACAATTTTGCCTCACATTCACCCATTCACACAGACACCGATGTCAGGGTGCTGTCATGCAAGGCGCTCTCTACACATGGGAGCAACTAGGGGATCAAGGACCTTGCTCAAAGGCCCTTCATGATTTTGCAGTCTGGCTGGGTTTTGAACTGAGGATCCCCTGGTCTGAAGCCCAACACTTAACCACTAGACCATCACCTCCCCATTTGTTAATCAAGAGCCATAACTCTAGTACAATGAGCCCAAGTGGAACTATATGATGATATGTGTATCAACAAGCTATAACAAGGATTCACATCAATACCCTTTTTGGGAAGGCAGGAGGGACAGGCAAACATTGCCATGGCAAAATTCCCCCCTTAGGCCTTCAGCCAGCAAGGGATAAAACACAGATGGGTAATTAAAAAAACAAAAAAAACAAAAAAAAAAAAAGACTGTTTTATTTTTCTCCTTTGTATTTTAGAATTCACTTACATAATGAAAAACTAACTTGTTTCAAGTAATGTGGCCCAGAATTATGGTAAATAACTATTTTATCTCGATGATTTAAAAAGTTATTACAAAAACAGGCAATTTTACAAATTTGTCAGGAGCGAAACACCCTAAGCCTTGTAAGAGTTACACTGCTGGCAATTTTGATCACTTTTTTTTTAGATTTTTATTGATAATGAGCTTGATTGTTGAAAATCTCATGTAACAAGTTGCTTGTCAGATACTTTGTAATGTGGGCGTGGTGTATTGCTGTCAATATACAGTGATTGTTGTTTTGTGCAGTAAATACTGTCTGTGCATGTAAAACTGTGGTAAATGATGCAGGAAGCTACTATTTTTCTAAATATTATATTATATTTTCTAAATATAAAAATGCATAATGCATTTTTACAGTGGGGACATCATTATGGTACCCGAAGAGATTGGGAAGAGACCGTTACGCTGCAGCCAGACTTTATGCTCCTGAACATGATGATTTCTTTATGTCATTAACACCAGATTGTTCCCACGTGTCTTTAAAGTGATCGTGCGGCAAACGTGTACAATTACATGCAGACATCAGCTCCAGAATGGCTCTGAATACATAATGACTAAGAGAGCAGCTGCAAAATGAAACCTGCCCGCGTTTGTCTGAGAATAACTGCAGAGATGCACCGTTTGCAATAAATGAAACAACTGTATCACGGGGACTGGATTAGAGCTGTGGATGTTTATCAATCCAACGAGTCACAGATAAAGTGTTCACACTGCAGACGGATTACTGCTGCTCTAATCCAGTTTTGTGGTTGGATGACACACTGTACTTACAGGATAAGACATCAGCATGTTCGTTCAATGAAAACCACTTTTGTAAAACAATTTACAATCAAACTGCAAAAAATGCAAAGTCTTGCAAGTATTTTTGTCTCATTTCTAGGAAAAAAAAAAATCTTTATTTAATATAAAGGTAAAATCTCATGCTCTTACAGGGGGCTGGAGCCTATCCCAGCAGCCATAGAGCGTGAGGTGGGGTACACCCAGGACAGGACGCCAGTCTGTTGCAGGGCCACATGCAGGGAGAACATGCAAACTCCAGACAGAAAGGCCACAGGTGGGAATTGAACCCATGACCTTCTCACTGTGAGGCAACACTGCTAACCGCTAAGCCACCGTGCTGCCTAGTAAAATATTAATTAGATATAAATAATTTTTAGACATACACCTTTAAAATCTTAACAGAAAGTCTCGGCACCATGAGTCATATCTGAGATTTTGAGGTGTTTCTTTTTAATTCTCCATATGATTTTTAAGGTGCTGTATCCCACTGTCATATTTTAACATGAAAAAGGCTGTTTTACTTGAGAGTCACAGAAAAAAAAACTAAATTTAAGCTCTATTTTATTAGTATTTGAAAGTGCTACATCTTTTACAACAGCATCCTAAAAATCATATGGTGTATCAAAAAAAGCTTGTTTCATCTCAGACATGGCCAGTGTTGCCAGTTACTTTGAAAAAGTAATCCAATTACTGATTACTGATTACGCCTTGAAAAAGTAACTTAGTTACTTTACTGATTACTCAATTGGAAAAGTAACTAAGTTAGATTACTAGTTACTTTTAGTTAGTTTCTCCAGCTGCCAACAACAACCCTCTGCCACCTCAACATGACAATGATACCTGTTTTGCCAAAACTCACTTTACGAGGTCTGTCCGTAAAGTATCGTACCTTTTTATTTTTTTCAAAAACTATATGGATTTCATTCATATGTTTTTACGTCAGACATGCTTGAACCCTTGTGCGCATGCGTGAGTTTTTCCACGCCTGTCAGTGACGTCATTCGCCTGTGAGCACGCCTTGTGGAAGGAGTGGTCCCGCCCCCTCGTCGGATTTTCATTGTCTGGAAATGGCGGAATGAAAAGGACTTTTTTTCCATCAGAATTTTTTCAGAAGCTGTTAGAGACTGGCACCTGGAAACCATTCGAAAAATTTATCTGGCTTTCAGTGAAAATTTTACGGGCTTCACAGAGAATAAGGACTTTAACTACAGGTTTAAGGACCCCTTTAAAGGACGGTCGGTGCGCCGCGCTGCGAGCTGCGACGATGCGGCACAAACCACTGGATCATTTCTAAGCTGATGGCTCTGTGGATACGAGACCGTCGTGTGCTCTTTCTCTGGTTATCACAAGACCTGGACATCAGCTATTTTCCGGCAGATTTCACTTTTAACAAGAGATTTTGTCATGGAAAGCCGCGCGGAGGCTTCGCGCGTCACGACCGATTCGCTGATGAAGCGAGACAAAGGAACACCTCCGTTTCGGAGTGTTAGAGGACAAGTTGGGACATGTCTATCTCAGCTTTCAGTGCTCGCTGGTAAGCAACTTGTCCTCTAACACTCCGAAACGGAGGTGTTCCTTTGTCTCGCTTCATCCTTTGTCTACCTTCATAAAAAGGTACGATACTTTACGGACAGACCTCGTATAGTCACCCTTTCTTGACTTCAATGAAAATAAATACTTGTTTTATAAAAAGTAAAATAAAGACCTCTTTCTTGACCTCATATTTAACTGTTGACAGCACTGTAACAGTAAAACTTGCAATTTCTAACCTACATTGTTTATAAGTGTAACTATTAAATTCATTCTAACATTTTTCTAACATTTAAATTCTCTCTAAACATTTTACTTGTCGAAATTATTATTATTATAAGTAGTATTAGTAGTTGTAGTAAAAAAAGGCTTCAAAACTGGACTTTTAATCTAGGGGTGTTGTGAGGGGGGCACATCCCTGCCCCACGCCCCCATTCCCTCTGGATTCGCCCCTGCTTTGGCGTTTGAGCACAAAGAATGGATAACATTTATTTATGCAGAAAACATGACCAGATTTACAGGTAAGAAAGTTTTATTGCGTTTTCACATCATGTGGTCCTCAGAAAGAGAGTTTAGGTGCATTTGAGTGGAAAATAATGTTAGTTGTTGACGCGTCGCGGAGGATCAGCTGTTTTTAGCAGCAGATACGGAGTGGCTCGGAGAAAAAAAGCATAAAAATGTCTTTGTAAAGCTCAGTGCAGGTGTGCTGTTGTCACCGTGCTTTAAGAGGTGAGGACGAGTCGACCTGGTGCAAAAAACCGCGGATGAAAAGCTCACAGCTCGCTTAAAGTGGGCCATTCAGTCGAACCCTGACCCCTGCCCACAGACCAAGTTTAATGCTGCTATCGACCCACAATATAAAAATAATAGTAACACACAGTGACTTGGAGAAGTAACTTTAATCTGATTACTAATTTGGAAAGATTAACGCGTTAGATTACTCGTTACTAAAAAAAAGTGGTCAGATTAGTGTAACGCGTTACTAAGTAACGCGTTACCGGCATCACTGGATATGGCAAACAATAAAATAAAAATGGTTCTAAGACTTTCACTTAAGATCTTTAAGCTGTATTATGAATGGATTTATTCGGCACTCACACAAATCCGAAAGAACAGAAACATGCCAATAATATGAATGTTATATAAACAAGCCTGTGAGTCCGAAAGGGTGTGGGCAGAAGCAAAGCTTATCAACGCCCACCCCTGCTAGAATGAGTCCCACAATTATAACAGTCATAACAACATATACACAAATTCACAACACACTACATATCAACACAGACATACACTTCAATATTCAATTACATTTCAATTCATGTATAAGTATGTTATGTATAAAGCGCCAAATCACAACAAATTTGGCCCAAGTCACTCCATATTAACCCTGCCGACCCCCAGAGCAAGCACTAGGCAACTGTGGTGAGGAAAAACTCCCTCTTAGGAAGAAACCTCAGGCAGACCAGGCTCTAGGGGGTGACCCTCTGCTTGGGCCGTGCATATATACCTGTATACGTGCGTACATACACACACATTATATACATATATACATATATACACACACATATACACACTCACATATATACCTATATACATACCCACTAACACATAAATATACACTACATATATATACACATACATACATTTATACCTACACATACATATACATACCCCTACACATATACACATACATATACACAAACATGTATACCAGTGATGCCGGTAACGCGTTACTTAGTAACGCGTTACTCTAATCTGACCACTTTTTTTAGTAACGAGTAATCTAACGCGTTAATCTTTCCAAATCAGTAATCAGATTAAAGTTACTTCTCCATGTCACTGTGCGTTACTATTATTTTTCATTGTGGGTCGATAACAGCATTAAACTTGGTCCGTGGGCAGGAGGTCGGGGTTCGACTGAACTGCCCACTTTAAGCGAGCTGTGAGCTTTTAATCCGCGTTTTTTTGCAGCTGCTCGACTCGTCCTCACCTCTTAAAGCGCGGTGATCAGCACACCTGCACTGAGCTTTACAAAGACATTTTTATACTTTTTTTCCTCCTTTATTTAGAATTCTGAGCTGAGCCGCTCTGTATCTGGTCGTTAAAAACAGCTGATCCTCCGCGACGTGTCAACAACTAACACTATTTTCCACTCAAATGCACCTAAACTCTCTGAGGACCACATGATGTGAAAACGCAATAAAACTTTCTTACCTGTAAATCTGGTCCTGTTTTCTGCATAAATAAATGTTATCCATTCTTTGTGCTCAAACGCCAAAGCAGGGGCGAATCTAGATGGAATGGGGGCGTGGGGCAAGGATGTGCCCCCCTCCCCCACAACACCCCTAGATTAAAGGTGCAATTTTGAAGCCGTTTTTTACTACAACTAATATTGCTTAAAATAATAATAATTTCGACAAGTAAAATGTTTAGAGAGAATTTAATATGTTAGAAAAATGTTAGAATTTAATAGTTACATTTATAAACAATGTAGGCTCGAAATTGCACGTTTTACTGTTACAGTGCTGTCAACAGTTAAATATGAGGTCAAGAAAGAGGTCTTTATTTTACTTTTTATAAAACAAGTATTTATTTTCATTGAAGTCAAGAAAGGGTGACTATAAAGTGAGTTTTGGCAAAACAGGTATCATTGTCATGTTGAGGTGGCAGAGGGTTGTTGTCGGCAGCTGGGAAAAGTAACTAAAAAAGTAACTAGTAATCTAACTTAGTTACTTTTACAATTGAGTAATCAGTAAAGTAACTAAGTTACTTTTACAATTGAGTAATCAGTAAAGTAACTAAGTTACTTTTACAATTGAGTAATCAGTAAAGTAACTAAGTTACTTTTTCAAAGTAACTGTGGCAACACTGATGTATACATACATACACATACATGCTACATATATGCATATACATACGAGGTCTGTCAATAAAGTATAGGTCCTTTTTATTTTTTTCAAAAACTATATGGATTTCATTCATATGTTTTTACGTCAGACATGCTTGAACCCTCGTGCGCATGCGTGAGTTTTTCCACGACTGTCGGTGACGTCATTCGCCTGTGAGCACTCCTTGTGGGAGGAGTCGTCCAGCCCCTCGTCGGAATTCCTTTGTCTGAGAAGTTGCTGAGAGACTGGCGCTTTGTTTGATCAAAATTTTTTCTAAACCTGTGAGACACATCGAACTGGACACGGTTCGAAAAATTAAGCTGGTTTTCGGTGAAAATTTTAACGGCTGATGAGAGATTTTGAGGTGATACTGTTGCTTTAAGGACTTCCCACGGAGCGAGACGTCGCGCAGCGCTCTCTGGCGCCGTCGTCAGCCTGTTTCAAGCTGAAAACCTCCACATTTCAGGCTCTATTGATCCAGGACGTTGTGAGAGAACAGAGAAGTTTCAGAAGAAGTCAGTTTCAGCATTTTATCCGGATATTCCACTGTTAAAGGAGATTTTTTTAATGAAAGACGTGCGGGCGGATTGCAGCGTCGGCTCACAGCTGCCGCGACGCTCCACCACAGGAAAAACACCTCCGTTGGAAGCCTTAAGGACAAGTTGGAACATGTCCAGCTGTTAAACAATTTCTCATATACTCACTCCACTGAAAGCCATCAAAAGCCGCCTGGATTTTACAAATGGTTATCAACACAGGTGTTTTTCCTGTGCCGCCGCACCGCGTCGGCTGCGTCCCAACGCGCGGACCTGCTGCCAGAGAGGGGTCGACCCCTGACACAGGTCCACCCTTTGCTGAATGTCCTAGGCTCTGCATTAAAAGACAAGGTTTTGGAGTCTGCTGACAGAAGGGGGAGACCCTTGAGCAACAGACCCCCACTTGCCGACCCTGATCTGGTGATAATGATGTAAGTGATGTAAGAGGGGGAAACAAGGAGGAAAGAAAAGGAAAAGTCTTTTTATGTATCAATAAACTTACATATGTACATATTTCTATAAATGTAAACATAAATATACATATTATACATACACATATATACATACACACACACACACACACATATATATATATATATATATATATATATATATATGTACATACATACATACATACACACACATACACATATATATACGCATACATATATACATACATACATATACATGTTTCCCCCTCTCTCTAAGTTATTACCATCATCACCATATTTCTATTTGACTAGCATTTCAACTACAGGATCATGATGTATAAAAATAATACTTTTGACCATGGTTACGACACCGGCAATAACAGGTATTATGCAAATATGTTAACATCTATTATATTAACAAACATATAGTAAGATTTTATTATTATTATTATCACCATTTTTTTTATAATATAGTTTACAATTATGGCTATGATATATATAATTAAATTGATGTACAGGATAATTCCAGGTATTTTATGAAAGTTTGTGTGTCCTAGCGAGACCCCTTCTATTGCTAACAAGGCAAAAAAGCAAAGGTAAATTAACTAGAAATAAATTAAAAAGACGTGACGATCACCTCTCTCCTCATTCATGTATTTCAACAGAACCATTTCTTTGTATCTTTTTTTGAATTGATGGATGTTAGGACATCGCTTGAGCTCAGGTTCCAAACTATTCCACAGCTTAATGCCACACACGGACACACAGAAACTAACCCTAACCCACTTTTGTATAGTGGAATAACTTTTGCCATCTTCATTTTGTTGTGGAATGTCCCAGTTTGAAATGACAAGTTACATATATGAGTCAGGGGTTTTGATATGCTTTTGATTATTGTTTTTACTAGCTTCATATCTATGTCATAACAGTCAGTTGATTTTTTATTTTTACATTTATTAACAATATCTATTATTTTGGCTTCACTAACACTGGAGAAAAAACATTGTGTTTGGATTGAGTTTTATGAGTGATTCCTGCTTCTTGTTACAACCATCGGGAATTTTTGCTGCCAAGTCGGGTCCAATATTAACAAAGAAGTTATTAAAACCATTATCTATGTTATACATATTATAGATGTCCTTGTTCTTATCAATAAAATAATTTGGATAAGAATTACCTCTTACCTTTTTTTTGATTATAGTGTTATGAATTTCCCAGATTCTCTTGGTGTCATTTTTATTATTATTTAATAGATTGGTATAATATAATTTCTTGCTGGCTCTGATTATATTAGTTAGTTTGTTTTTATATAATTTATATCTATGTTCAGATTCTTTTGTCCTTAGTCTAACAAATTGTATAATGTATTCTTCTTTTTACAAGCATTTTGTAGACCTTTTGTTAACCATGGACTTTTGGCGATAGTACTGTTTTTGTTGACTTGGCGTATTGGACAGTTTATCTCATATAATGAATTGAAAATGTCTAGAAATTTATTGAACGCACAATCCACATCATTCTCCCTATACACAGTGCGCCAGTCCTGTTTTGTTAAGTCATTATTGAGGTGATCTATTGCTTTTTGGGTTCTTACTCATTTAAATGCAGAGTATTGGGGTTTTACCTGAAAATTACAATTGGAGTCATACACAATGAACACAGGAAGATGGTCAGTTATGTCACAAATCAATAAACCACTTATATTTTTAGTTTCTATGTTGTTTGTGAAGATGTTGCACTATTCAATGTAATTCTGCTTGGCCTGGTCATAATTGGGTATAAGCTCATGCTGTACATTGTGTTTATAAATTCGTCAGTTGATGTGTGCCTATTGGGGTTTATTAAATCAATGTTATAATCTCCACATATAAATATTTTTTTTGTTATTTATTGATGAAAACATTCTGTCCACCCAGTTTGTAAATGTAGCCATATTTGAGCCTGGCGCCCTATATAAACAACTTATAATAATGTTTTTCTTGTTTCCATTATAAATTTCTATTGATATACATTCTAACACATCTTTTATTGTTAACGTCATACTTTCTGTTACCTTAAATTTAATATTTTTCCGCACATATATAGCAACACCTCCACCTCCTTTATTCACTCTGTTGATGTAGTTTAGATCATAACCATCCAACTCAAATTGTATTCCTTTTTGAGCATTGAACCACGTTTCTGAAATTGTTATTATACTAAAGGGTTTTGTAAACTGCTGAAGAAATTCTTTGATACTGTTAAAGTTTGTGTACATACTTCTGCTGTTAAAGTGGATAATTGATAATTTACCTTCTGTATTAACTGTATTATTGTAATCCTGTTCCGTATAGTAGTTGCAATGAACGGTATCAGTCGAAAAACATATTATCCGGGTCTATTTCGTTTTCCAAATCCATTATCTTATGTTCGGTGTACTCAGTTGCTTTTAATTCCAATAATTCCTGGTTTATTATCCTCTGTTGTATTATTTCATCATTATTTCATTTGATTTAATGGTTTGTGAAGTAGAACTAGTTTTTTTTTTACTTTTTTATTTCTCCATAAATTATTGACTCATATTTCATATTTTTCCAGCTCTTTTATGTCCTTAATAACCAGCACCTTAACTACTTCAGGAGACCCATTCAGTTTAATGAAGACTTTACAATTCCTGACCCATGTATTCTGAATTTTGTTTGTTTTCCTTAAGTATCTGGCTTTTTTAGCAATGTCTGCATTTGTTTTTGTGAAGTGATCATTCAAATAAACATTCGTACCTTTCAATTTTCTTCCTTGCCTCAACAATGTGACCTTATCCTTTCTGTTGAGAAACTTCATGATAAGCACAGGAGGAGCGCCTTTCTTCGTAGGGAGAGGGTGACAAGCTTCAAGACAATTTACGTCCAAATCAATGTCCCTGGACACCAGGAACGCGGCGACCTGTTGTTCCGCAGAGCTCTCCTCCATCTCGCCAGGTTCGAGATCACTGCCCGCGGCCACTGCGTGGGCATATGAGCGGGGTTTAATCTTTAAACCAGTCACAACCACATCGTTAATCCTTGAGTACTGCTCCAAGTCCTCAACTCTCTTCTCGAGAGCCTCGATCCTCTTGTCCTTGTCCTCTAATAAGGCTCGTAGTCGCGTGACTTCCTCCACTAGCTTGAGTATCTTGTCCTGCTTATTCTTTATGTCAGCTACGTCCAGTGACACTAACTCAAGCGCCTTTTTAACCTCCTCCGACTCCTCCACCACCGAGCTTTTCTTTGGTCCCATTTTGTAGTGATTTCATCTTCGGCTGTTTACCCTGCTCGGTACCTCACCTGGTAGCAGCATGGCTAACTGCTAGCCCCGGTCCCAAACTGCACTGAAAGTTACTGTTTTACATAAGTCCAAGGTCCAATATCCTTTTTTTACGTTGTATTTTTATCCATAGCCATTGTCCGTTTAGTCCGATTCCGAAGAAAAAAATTATATAAATACGTTTTCAAAGTTTCTTTTGCCTCTTCTCACACTGCTCACATTCGGATAACCCGGAACTCCTCCGGGTTATCCTTATCTAAATCAAACAATTACATCTTACTGAAAATTTTAGTTCTTAAGTATTTGTGTGTTATATTAAGAGCAGATTAGATCATTTGACTAGAAACTAGCCAAACGTTATTGCTAAGATGTTTTTTTTTTTTTTTTTACATTTTTCTTTCAAGTGATTCAGAGATTAAAGGATACAGGCTGGGTTTTTTTTTTTTGAGGGGGGTAGTTATTTATTTATTTGTTTTTCTTGTTGTTGTTGTTGTTATTGTTGTTTTTATTCCAGCACAGAGAACACTGCAAAAATGGAAGGAGCGGAACAGTTTTTGTTATTTTGGTGATTATTAGTTTGAATATATCATATGAATATATGTTGGCCCTGTCGTAGATGTCCAGGGTGTACTCTGCCTCGCGCCCTAAAGCCCCGTTTACACATAGACAGTTTTGTCGGTGGGTAGTACGTAGGCCAACGTTCGCGGTAGTTCCGGCTGTTTTCGCGGTGGAAAGGGGCGGAGCATTTTGCCGGCGTTTTGACCGCCATACTAGCCGCAAATACGCGGATAAAACGCCGCTAAATCCGCCAAATAAAGCGGCATTTTGACGCCGTAGCATCCGGCACACGTCAGGCAACGGGGGTTAATACCCAGTTCTATCCTTTACAATTGCAGGTTAAGACGCGCGTGAGAACGGCGGTGTTCTGCTGCCGCCGATAATGCCCTGTGTACTGCTGGATTTATCCAGGCAAATCCTGCGTTACTCCAGGAACTTTTGCATATAGGCCCGGAATTATTCGACATGTTGAATAATTTTTTCGACGATTCCTGGTAAAGCCGGAACTAAGCCGCGCCCCCTAGTGCCGGCGTTAACAACGGCGTGTGATCCTTAAGACGGCCAAAAACCCTTCCGGGACGCTTCCGGGAGCTCTTACCTTATGTGTAAACGGGGCTTAAGACTGCTAGACCCTTGATTTCTGTAACTGTTTACTATCCGATGCAGAAACTCAAAGCACTTTCCAATGACACCTCTCTCTCTCTCTCACACACACACACACACACACACACACACACACACACACACACACACACACACACACACACACACACACACATACATCAGAGTGTTGCTATGTAAGGTGCTTAACTGCACAATGGGACGTGGCTCAAGGACCCCTTCTCTTTGATGACATAAACAAAGGCCCCTGTCCTTAGCCTTTATGTGACCAATTCCAATGCAGTGATGTAAATGACCTTGCTTCTGGTTTGGTAACAAAATTGGTTCACAAGTGTTTATTATTCTGTTGCTGCAATAATACACCTAATGCTCTTATAACAACACGGTGTCGTAAATCGGTTTTAACTGCTGCAAGCTATACACCAATGCAAACTCCAAGGTACACAGTAAAATCACCAGTGTTAAATTAACACTGACAGTGAACATATGGTCCCACTCTGGCCAGAGTAGGACCATATGTACACTGGCAGTGTACATATGTTAGTTTTACATTGCTGATTTTACTGTGTACAGAGAGAAAGTGTGTTCCACAGTCAAAACAGATAAAAGCTAATGTAAAAGTGTAATTCTAAGCTGCAAACAGTCCCGTAGCACCTGGTTGATCAGGGAACAAGGTTGTATTAGAATCCTGTTACGTAAATGTCAGTTTTGCTATATTTCATGAAGTTTACCGTTTGCTACCCAGGGTAACGGGTATGCTAATGGTTGATTTGCTTTTGTAATGAAAGGTCATGGATAACCACAATATGTTTTACTTTATATCATTTGCACGCAGACTGTTTGAGTCACTAATGGTATTGCATTCTTTATTTGGTGTAGCTCTTATGGTGTGTTCACATGCAAGGCTGTTCAATAAAAGATTTGTGAACCATCAGTTCGACAGACCAGCTTTTCAACCACGGATGCTATAGTGGCCTGAGGAGTACTTGAAATCTATACTCAAGAGAAAGTACAACTATTATTTAAAGAAAAAGCCTCCCCGATGTAGAGCAGACTAACTTGTGCCAATTCACCATGCAGATCCACCTCAGATTTGTTGTAGCGACCCTGAGTACAAACAAGGGAGCAGCCAAAGGGACTTGCTTTAGTTGTAATGCACCCGTAATAGCAAATGGTGTTTAGTAATAAGCACATTACTTACTCACAAATTACTGGAGTGACAGCAGAAATATAGTTGTTAAAAAAGGAATGTAAAAATGTTCCTTGTAATACATTCCTACCCGCCCCCTGTTGACTACACTGAGGAAAATAAATCAATATAATTGGAGTGTTTACTTGAAAAAAACCTTGGTAACAATTCAGAATTCATAAGTAAATTTAAAAGGGTGTATTTTCTTGTTTTTTGTCAGTCAGTGTTACTGTATGTAATGTATCATCTTAAAGCTGTATCAGATCTAATAAGATATTTTTATATAATGTCCCTCAGAGCGTACATATGTTTCCACAATCCATCATCCGCAGTTCCCTCAATGGAAATAAGTCCTTGAGACTTTCTTTGCATTATCTCTGCTATTATGTATGTCTGCTTAATAAATTAAATCAAAAATAACCCAATGCTAAAATAGCCTCGGCTGTATGAGCACTGTGTTCTTTATAATTTGCATTTGTTTAACTGGTATCATATAACATTTATTATACATTTATTGTAATATACATTAATTATTATGAGTCTGTCTTGTAAATCACTCCAGAGGTGTTACTGGGTTAGAGAAACAGCATTTCCAGTTTTAGAAGTGTTTATTTATTGCTAGCTTTAACATAATATTTGACAAAGAGGTTATATTTACACACAAATGAAACAGAGCTAGAGCTTGCTAGAACAGGAAGTTATATCACCATGCTAACGTCCGCTAGATGTCTTGTAAATCACTCCACAGGTGTTATCAGGTTACAAAAGCAGTGTTTCCAGATTTAGTAGTGTTTATTTCTCCCTAGCTTTTACATAATATATGATAAAGGTGTTAAACTGATCCAAAAACAAAGTGATGATCGCAGCTAGCGACACCAGGAAGTGATGTCATCATGCTAATGTCCTCAAGATCATACTATAAAAATAGGAACAGAATGCAACATTTTAACCTCTTAAAATACATCCAGGTTAACCATCTTTGAACGTGTCCAAGGTCTGTGTCCCAAGAATGCTCCCTGTGAATTTGAAAACTGTGGCAGTAATAGGACTGGACTTATGCTGAGCACAGACAGACGGACACAAATATTTGATGGCCATCGGTAAAAATCAGGTTTCTGGTAATATACAAGTACATATAATAAACTGAGTGCACTAGTAAGAACATTTTCACGAGTTGAAAGATGGAAAGGCTCTTGGCAAAATCAAAATGTTCAACTGAAATTTCTTGGAGTAAGTTGCTGGTGTGACTGTGACTCAGAGGGAAGAACCAGCTGTCCATGAACTGATAAGTTGGTGCTGCAAATCCTGTTTGTGTGCACAACTGTCCTTCAGGAGGAGGTGAGGAAAGGGAACGTAAGGCATCACATTTGGAGAAGCTTCGCAGACCACATTATTAGATTTAGATCAATTTACAGGCAGATTCACAAATGGCAAGTTGGTAATGTTTCCTTACGAAGGAAAGGGAAAATACACTGTTGAATTTGCTCACAGTGGTGCTTATTTTAATGTCACACTCCAACCACTAGGAGCCTTTAAAAAAAACATTAAAAGACAACATTAAAGTCAGTAAGAATTCTGTTCTTCATCTATAAAATGAGGAGCTGAGCTACAGCACATTGGTTTCAATTTATTTATATATAGCACCAAATCAAAACATTAGTCGCCCCAAGGTGCTTCAGAAGGGTCAGATATGACCCCCCCGAGCAGGCACATTGGCAACAGCAATCCAGAAAAACTCCCTCGGGCATTTTAAGAAGGAGCACATTATAAACACAGGCAACTAAACCACCGTCAACTAATGAAGCGAGCACATCAGAAGGGTTTTTGTTTTATTCAGCAAAACAACAATACTCAAATTCATGCAAGATCATTTTCATTTTATGTTGGGTCATGTCCAGGCTAATAGCCTGTTTTTGCAGCTCAACGTGAAATTAAATGTTATTGTAGGTTCGACCCAACGTTTTGTGAAAATCTGTTCAATTAAAATGCCTTTTTAAATCATTTGTAGGCTTTGGCAAAAGCCAAGGCATGTACGCATAAAATGCAGTGAGTGAGTAGATAGCTAGATGAGTTCAACCACTCCAGATTACAAACTTGGTAACTTAGAAAGAATAAATGCTATTATCATGGATTTTACCATGTGAAAAAAGGGATACAATGAGGACAAACATGTCAAAACTGGGTTACTTTTAATACACCATATCAACAATGTAAGCAGGCTTAGTTTGTTTATGCAATATACCAAATTGGGCACAAATACCCCTTAGACATGATGTCATGATTGTAAATGGATTGCGTTTATATAGCGTTTTTCCATCTGCATCAGACACTCAAAGCGCTTTACCCATCAGTGCCTCACATGCAAGGCGCCCACTATACACCGGGAGCAACTAGGGGATTAAGGACCTTGCCCAAGGGCCCTTAGTGATTTCCCGGTCAGGCTGGGATTTGAACCGAGGATCCTCTGGTCTCAAGCCCAACTCTTTAACCACTAGACCATCACCTCCCCACACATTGTACTGTGTGGTTTGGTTGTGGGTTTTTATGGCTGTGTTTTTGCTGTGAGGGATTTTTCTTGTCTTGTGTCTGGGTGTTTGGTGTTGGGCGTTTCTCTCCTGTCCTCCCTACCGCTTGCCACGCCCTGTTCCAGATCCTTCCACCACACCTGTTCTGCATTTCCTGCTGATCTCTCCCTCTTTATTAGTTGCATCTTTCCCCTCACCACTTTGCGAGACTGTTGTGCCTCTGTCGAGTGTTTCTTCAGAGTGGTTTGTCCTGTTTCACCTTGTCATTTTCTTGACCTGCTTGCTTGTGTTTTGGACCCAGTTTTTTTGCCTGATGCTTCAGATACTATTGCTTATAAACAGCCAGCCTTTTTGTGTACCAAACCCTGCTCAAACTCTCATTAAACCCTGCTGAACTCATGTCTGAATCCTGAAGTTGTGTCCATCCACCTCAAAAATTCTGACATATTACTCTTTTAAAAGAGCACAGACAGACCACTTGAAATTCAAGATGGCTGCCCATTTCCAGGATGGCCACCATATCCAGTACAGAAATATAAATGTTTCCAATAAATATACACAGACTGAACCAATATGTATGATTTTGAAATCAAAATATACATTTTTGATGACATAGAAATCTGGCACTCTAAAATCACTCAAAAGCTTAGGTGAAGTTCAAATTCATCTGGATGTCAAGTAGGCCTATTTGCCCTATTGTGATATCCCACAGTCCCTTGCGTGTCAGAGAGTTACTGCAGTCAAAATAACATTGAGAATCCACACGACGACAATTGCAAATGAGCATGACCAAAATGTAAATTTTTATGTTTTTCATCACGTTAATAAGAGACTGTTGCATGTGACCCTGAAAACTTGCTAAAACAAACATTCCATATAATCCGTGTCTGCTAACCTGTGTGAAATTTAATAAACGCAAACCGAATTTCAGACATCTTATATATATACAGTATTACTCTGGTACAAACTGGACAAACGGTGCTGTTAAGGACAATAAGCAGGACGTTAAAGAGCAAACTTAATTTTCCCCAAGAACAACATGGATAAAGAGATTGACAGAGATTCCCATTGAAAATAATGAAGAAACAACCTGAGTTAGCCCAGTTAGCTGCTGGTGCCAGTGAAGACTGGGCCAATATGTTTCATAGCATACATCACGGTCTGTCTATATTTTTCTCCATCTTTTGCTTGAAATGGGACAGCAAATCCTTAGATGATTTAGAGTTGAATTCTTGGCTTGTCCATAATCAGAAACCTACTTTTAGACAACAAAAACCTAAGAGTATTTGTGCCAAATTATTGCATACATGATGGAAATTAGGAGCAGGTGTGGTTTTAAAACTACATGTAGCCTGGTGACCACCAAGGTCATTGCCCTTTGTAATTAAACTGTAATTATTCCAGATCCCTCTGATCTTTTTCATTACATTTTCCAAAAAGTTGTTTGTTAGTAAAAGCTTTTATTTATTTATTACATTTTAAAACATTCCTATTCTGCTTTTGATTGCAAAGTAAAAATCTGTTTTAAATTAATGTAAACCAAAACATAATACCGTCTATTCTGTTTCACACTGTATTAGTTCCTTTGTGTAACCTGACAAAAACATCTTTCTTTCTTTATTTATTGTTTATTTGATGAGGACAATGCACATTAATGAACACTCTGTACATTTTCATGCCTTAGTGTAAATATGCCAGATTTAGCTAAAAGCTACTTTCCATCTGTAGTCCTCAGACACACAACAACAAACAATAACTACAATAAATAAATGAAAACAAAACATGAGATTATGTACAATGCATCTCACCTGTGTTGACAGGTTTGATTGTTTTTGGGCCATTTTTTAAGATCATTTTTAAAAGCACTCAGGGTGGGACTGTCTCATATCCTTGTTGGAAGGCTGTTCCAGTTTGTACAACCCTTCACAGAGATGATGTTTTGTCCTGTGGCAGTTCGTCTGAGGGGCACCTCACAGTCCCCTCTAGAAGCAGACTGAGTCCTGAGGTTAGGATCTCTATGTCTAATAAATTCCTCCAGAGGAGGTGGCGCTAGGCCATGGAGAGTTTTATAGATGAGACAAGCACGCTTAAACATTATAAAGTTGTTAAAACTTAAAAGATGGTATTTCTCCAGAATTTCACAGTAATGAGTGGAATATGGCTTTTTAGCAAACACTTTGATTGCTTTTTTATAAAGTTGCTCTAAAGGTTTTAGTACTGTCATACCAGCAAATGACCATATTGTGCAGCAATATTCAATATGACACAGGATCATACAATGAACGTACGATCTAGCAGCATCAGTCAAAATACAAAGCCTGATTTGTTTAAAGTTTTGAAGGTTAAATTTTACAGTGTTGACAACTTTTTTCCACGTTTTTTGAAAGAAAGATCAGAGTCCAAGATGATTCCAAGGTACTTCTTCACCTATCGACACTGAGACTGTTCTCTACTGGTCTTTTTGAAAATGTCATACAAACTGTTTTAGTTGTGTTAAGCATCAGGCAACTGTCGTCAAACCAGTCTTGTACCTTGTTTAAAATATTGGTAAGTTTGTAAGATATTATATCAGTTGTAGAACCATAGGTGTAAATGACTGCATCGTCTGCATACATTTGAGTATTGAGATCACAGCATACCTCTGGAAGGTCATTTATTTATAATGAAAATAATAAGGGCCCCAGGACTGACCCCTGTGGGACACCTACAGGAGAGCTATGAAAGGAGGATTTGACTCCGTCAACTGTAACACATTGAGTTCTATTTAAAATATATGACTCAAACCACTGAACTGCACCAGGTTAAAGTATGTGAGTTCATTAAGCAAAACTTTGTGATTGACGGTGTCAAATGCCTTCCTGAAGTCAAGAAACACTGCACCTACATAGGAATACTTATCCAATAGACACTTAACTTTTTCAGTTAACATACAGTTGGCTGTTTCAGTTGAGTGGTGTGACCGAAACCCAAACTGCATTTGATGTAGTGGTGTGAAGCCTTTATCAAGGTGTTTGATCAGCTGATTTCCAACCCATTTTTCAGCTACCTTGTACATAATTGGAAGAATACTGATTGGCCTGTAATTGGCCACTTGAGTTTTACACCCCGATTTAAAAATGGGAGTCACTGAAGCAACTTTCCAGGCTGTTGGGACTGTTTTATGACGAATTGACAAATTACCCAAATGAGTGATAGGTCGTACTAATGCATTAGCGTGTGTTTTTATAAAGTTGGTATCCATACCATATACATATTTAGCTATGGAACATTTAAATCCTTTAATCTGACCACACACCATCTTCAGTGCACAAAATAACAGCAGCAGTCACTGATTTGAATACTATACTTTTTTATGTTGCATCTGGGGTGGCATGGTGTTTTGGTGGTTAGCACTGTTGCCTCACAGTAAGAAGGATGTGGGATCGCTTCCCACCTGGGGGCCTTTGTGTGTGGAGTTTGCATGTTCTCTCTGTTCACACAGGTTCCCTCCAGGTGCTCCGGCTTCCTCCCGCTTCCAAAGACATGCAGGTTTGGTGACCTCAATAGGTGTGCATGTGTCGGTCTGTTTATGTGTGGCTATACGATAGATACCCCTTGTCTTGCCCTATGACCACTGGGATGGGCTCCAGCCCCCCATGACCCCTAACTGGAGTAAGCAGGTATAAAAAATGAATGAATGTTGCGCCTGCCTACACAAACAACCTTTTTTTTTAGCTGGTATTCTTTGGGGAGTACCACCTTTGTGTGAAAGGGTTCCTCACGTAACCCCCCCACCGCCACCCACCACCAACATCTTCACAGTGTGTGTTGGACATCCTGTCGTGCTCTAACCTTTAGTTCCCTGTCATCTTCTTAGCCTTCATTTTCAAAAGGCAAACGATGATGATGATGATCGTGTGCATTACCTCACAGGCTGCGTGCTTCGTCCATTTCACTTTGTACCACGCGCCAAATGGTCTCCTCCTCTAATACTGCAATAATAGCTGGCACAAAGAAGCTAATGACTGAACAAACGCAGTAGTAAATTGGGATCATTTTCTGATTATATACTTTTTGCACACAGTAGCTGTGCTCTCTAATGACAGTCTGACATTTCTAAGCACAAGGTTGCACACTATTGTTTTTGGGTTTTGTGATGATTTGAAGGGCTCCGGCATATCAAAGGCTGAGTCAGTCCTCTGCTGTCTGCACCTGCACGTCGGCTTCATATTTCACTGCTGGAAATCTTCTATTATGTGTGACCAGTGTGGCAAAAGACAAATGCAGTCTTTTCAAAACACTGCTGAAAACACCGATCAGAGAGAAGACTAAAAGCTATTTCAGTGTCTTGGACACAGATTCAAAGTGGCACGCACACCTACACAAAGGACAGGCAGCTGCAACAATTATACTCATTTTTAATTTAACTGCTGATGAAGTCTGTGATTGCTTAGTGCATAAAATGTAAGAAAATAGGACAAAAATGGTCAGCAAGCTTGGTAAACGTGTGACCTTCAAATGTTTCGATGGATCAAAGGGTTTTACAAGCAAATGCTTTGACAGAACGCATGACGTGATTAAGAGAGAGTCATATAAGCATTCTCTTTTTATCCATCAGGTGGCAGTGGTGGCATGTAACACACAGACATGTTCGTAAAGAAGTTCACAATTCATCGAAAGCAAGAAACAATAGTCTCTCTAAAGTGTGTTAATGCAGTTTTCCTTTAAGTGCTGGAAGGTTTCTGTAATTGCAACAGGAATTTCACAACATCCAGTTTTGTTGCATTAATTAACATTTTCATTTTTCAACTGCAATTTTTTTTTGTGCCACAAAAACCCTAAATTGTAATTTTATTTAATATCCATTTTTAATTGACATTAAATTCCCAAATTTTGCATTTACAGTATAAAGAAGCTAGGATTTGTTTTTCAGTTGGTACATCAAAAACAAGAATGTTGTGTAATTATTCAATCATAAATAATTTTATTGTCACTACATTTTATTGAAATTCAATAAAAATTATTATAATTATTATATATAGGAGCTTGAATGTTTTTTTTAAATACATACATTACATACATTAAATACAAGGCACCGTGGTGTTGGGGGCCACTAACATAGGCTTTGTGAATGAAAGAAACTGGAGGAAGAAGTGTTTGCAACAGATACATTCACACAAAATACTTTCCTCTGCAGGGGTGAACAACGTGAGTATTTTTTGAGTTTAAGAACTTAAGTGCTGCCAAACAATCATAAAATAACCATTTACTTTGCTGATTTACTACATTTCTGTGCAGAAATGGTTTCTCTCACTGACAACCACACCTGCTCCTAATCCATCATCAATAGGCAAAACAAAGCTGCCTTTTTGGTTGATATAGTCCTTCAAAGTTCACCAGATCTGAAAGAGTTTATCTTCATTATCTGCCTATTTAATTTGGTGAGTTACAAGATGATAACATTCACTTTTTTGAGTTATCATGGGATGAGGATCAGCACCTCTAAATCTGAAGCCATGGTTCCCCAGCAGGAACCCGATGGATTGCCTACTCCGGGTAGGGAATAAGATCTTGCCCAAAGTGAAGGACTTTAAATACTTCATGGTCTTGTTCATGAGTGAGGGGACAATGGAGTGTGAGACTGGTCGGAGAATCGGCGCAGCAGAGACAGTATTGCATTCGCTCTACTGTACTGTTGTAATAAAAAGGGAGATGAGCCAAAAGGCGAAGATCTCAAACTACTGGTCAGTCTTTGTTCCTACTCTCACCTGTGGTCATGAGGGTTGGGTCATGACCAAAAGAACTGGATCATGGGTACAAGCGGCCGAAACGGGTTTCTTCAGGAGGGTGGCTGGCGTCTCCCTTAGAGATAAGTTGAGAAGCTCGGTCATCCGTGAGGAGCTCAGAGTAGAGCTGTTGCTCTTTTACGTTGAGAGGAGCCAGCTGGGGTGCCTCCCTAGAAAGGTGTTCCATGAAGTCCATCAGGAAGGAGACCCAGTGGAGAGATTACATCTCCAACACTGGCCTGGGAATGGCTCAGTATCCCCCAGTTGGAGGTGATTAATGTGGCCTGGGAAAGGCCACATTAACCACTGGAGGTGTTGCCCCTGTGACTTGATCCCGGAAAAAGTGGTTGAAGATGAGTGTGTGAGAGTGATGAGTGAGTGAGTGATCATGTTTAAAAAACAAGATGGGAAGGGCTTTTCTATCTAATCACTCAATACATTTTACAGAGCACATGCCTAGGCTTTTCCAAAGCCTAGGAATATATATGAGTCCAAGGAGTACAAGCACATTTTAAAAGCACCGTAGAGATGTGCGTGTGTGTGTGTTTGAAGCAGGAGATGATAAAAGCTTTATCACTACATATGCAAAACTTAAAACTTAATATTTTCCATTTCTGTACAAAATCTGTATGAAAGTTAAATATATAGGAATGCCAAAATGATGTATTCATATAACAGGTCTTGAGTGAATTCAGTCCTTCATGATTATAAAAGTGAGAAGATGATTAAATTAGGGTTTGTTTGAGCCCCTAATGGGAAGCTTGGAGAGATGATTAATGTCATTGTATGACTCCATCTGATAGTTAAAAGCAAATTCAAATGAGCTGGTGTAAAAGCCTACCACAGACAAAAAGAACAATGTCAAGATTTTCCATTTCATACACACCCTGCAGAATCCCTCTGAAATGACTGCTGAAATCCATTACAAACCGAAACATCCAGAGGCTGTGCTTGAGGAAAACTGCCATTATTTGAAATCAACAGCCAGCAATCGTCAACCAAACGTAAAAAATGTAAAAATTAAATAAATCAAATAAATACACTACACAACAAAAGAGTGTGTGTTTGGAGACTAATAAACCAATAGATAAAAAAACATGAAAAATTGTGCAAAAACAAGCACTATCTTACTGGAGAGAACAATTTCGTATGTTTATGAGCAAGACACCCAATACAGTGGACTGCATCGAAATTATGCCCAAAATTCTTTATCTTACAATGCAATGCAAAAAAGTGTCAAACCTCTTTATGTTGTCAGAATGTTCCATGGCACATACCCAAATGTCCTCAGACCACTTAATGGATTTGACCTGACTGCTTTACATACAGTCATGATGCACACCCAAAAATCATCATTTGCGTGCAGTCTGAACTGATAAAACAAGTGCTTCATATCTGTCTGGGATGAACCAGGGCACCTGATGGAATGTTCGATTATTGCTTATCACGCTGACACAAACAAGTTCATCACAAAGTTTTGATATGACACATGCTGCTTGAACAAACAATGCATTCACATCACCTGCTTACCACGCTGATACACCAGTATTTGCACCCAATCACATAGCTCCATGGATACACATGGCAGGGAAAAGACCATCCACCTGGGGGCAGGTTGATCCCAAGAATCAGAATTTTGGGGCTCTCTGTTGCAAAGTTGCATGTGACATTTTGCTTCTGGAAGACTCCAGTGCTGTCTTAGTGACTCTGTCCACAGTGGCATTTTAATGTAACATCTGTTTTTTGAAGTTCCTCTCCTGTCAGTTACTGAGTTTGTTCACCACATAAAACTACCAGGTGGGGTTCAGGCAGGCATAAAAACCCCAACAATAATGATGCATGCCAAATGTAATAGTAGAACTTTACATGGGTGATTCTTTAACTACGGGCACTATTGGCCTTGTAAATGTAATTTCCACCACACCATTGCCTTACAATATAAAGCACCTTGGGGCAACTGTTTGTTGTGATTTGGCGCTATATACATGTGCTCTGATGTCACTGTTTATCTCCGTAGAAACTACCCAAACAATCTTTCATACAAACTGTTTAAAGGGACATTACAGTGTTGTGGTGGAAATTACGGCAATAGTGTGGGACAACTACATTTTGTTTAAAAAAAATCACAACAGTTGTATGACATTGAATACCCCAATTATGGTTTGATTATTTTACTGATATTTTATTCAGAGATATTTTAAAACATTAGAAAAAATGTTTCTTTACCATTCATTTTTATCATTGAAGATCAAAAGTCTGGGTGTGGGACAAGCACAAAACTGTTGGGAAAGTGTAGGTACACAGACCCACAACAGGGGGCGCAAATGAACGGACAATGGAGTAGGTCAAATAACAACACTTTACTGTTGTGAATGCGCACAACAAATACAACAGATTACAACAATGGTCAAAAAGTCAATTCACAAAGATGTCGTGTGGGCAGGCTCGAAGATAGGAGACGTCTGTCCAAAGCAGAACCGGAACCACACGATTTCCTCCGCCACCAGACCCCGGGAATACTGGAGCCACCAAGTCCCGAACTCCCAGGTGGCCACTGCCTCCGCGTGTCGGACCTGGTACTGCTGGCGAGGAACAACAAACAATTAAATGTGGGCGCGTTTGCACCCAGCAATCCACACGGCAGGAAAACTACCTCCACCTCTCGTTGAAAAAAGAAACAGATTATCTGCTGTCCAAACACACACAAGCAACAGATATTCCTGTCACAGTCAGCTGAGAACGTTACCTTCCAGGTAGAAACGATATCTCGGCCAAGAGGTGGAGACGTCGTCCTGCTGATGTACTCCTGCCGATCAGATGATTGGTAACAGCTGTTGCGGGTGATGCGTGACAGCTGTCACCCTGGCTGCTCCTGTGAGGCGGCTGCGCCCTCTGGTGCCTGGAGCCCGCACTCCAGACAGGGCACCCTCTGGTGGTGGGCCAGCAGTACCTCCTCTTCTGGCGGCCCACACAACACAAAACGGCAAATTTGCATATAATGATGCTGAGAAAAGGTGAAAAAGTCATCATAGACCACTAGAACAAATTTCTTAACACACTTTCATTGTAAAGATAGCTATAAAAGTGTGAAATTTCCCCTTTTTTCTGTTTTTCATACAATATGATCAAAGGACATAATAAGTGCCCGTAGTCTAAGAATCACCCACATGTGGTTTTGTGCAGAAGCGGTTCATTCGTATTAAAATGTTTAATGTTCAACAACAAAAACTATTACAGAGAGGTTATGTTTCTGTCTCTATATCATTGTTTTCTGTTTATCAGCAGGACATCTCAAAAAGTATAAGAAATTCTTTGGTAGTATAACATATGATGTTAAAGTGGCTATGAACACACAAACATCTTTCTGTGTTTGTGAAAGTAATGCAACAATTCTGTAACAGAGATCACATCTAACGTGACTACAGAAAACAGATTAACGTGTGTCATCGATGAATGCCGCTCACTGCTGGCCTCTCATGTACAGCATATGGGCTCACAGCAGACGTCATTAACACAAGAGATTAACTAGCCAGGTTAAGCATTTTGAGCACAAAGATGGCATCTGCCCCAAGGGATCCAGTTTTCTGTACTGCAATCCTTGTTTTGGTGCAGCCAATCTCCAAAATCAGACATGCATCGTGGTGATTTTCTGGTGTTATTGTATATACTCCAGATATTCAGTCCCATCTTTGTGATTGGACATGAGCTCTCATCATATGGGACAAAGATGGAGACATGTGTCACACAGCAGTGACACATCATAGGTTATGTTTCCTGGATTAACACACACCCGTCACACATTTTAATTGAATAATGTCACGGCCGTGCCGAGGTATGGTTCAATGGAAATGGCACCTTGCTAAAGCAACTTAAAGGAAGTTAATTGTGAATCTCCAGCTCACAGACATTTCGCTCTGGCGAGTCTGCATGAACTGGCACTGGGGATTTCTCCCTTTGGCCCTGCAAACTGCAAGACAAAGAAAACCTCTTCATTTTTCAACCTTGTCTCCTTCATGGCAAATTTCCTCCAAGGAGCTCCTTAAATAGGCAGCAGCATCAATGATCACACAATATTAGCCATCTGCTAATGGCTGTCAAAGCAGAAAGCTACATATGAACCTAAACGTGCAGTTCCGTTCGGCTGCATCTGTTGTGTGTTGGGGGGGTTTGGCTGGACGTTTTGGTGTTCTTTTCTTTTCTTTGCTCTCCAGGTGGTATGCAAACTGGTTTTTTGTCTGTGGAGAAGGTGCTGGCAGAAGAGTCCTTCACCCTCATCAGCATGATATGCAGCACCTGTGGATGATGCTCACGTGCAACCTTAAAGACTTTCAGCTGAGGCAGATAATGAGATGGCGTTCTGCATTTAAGCCATGAGTGATTCAAGCAGAATTGCCGAGAACTCGACCTTGTGATGTTCGTTTGTGAGACGCGCCTGGGTTTGACACATCGTGCCTGTGAAGGAGGACGGGTGAGGGACACATGCTGTCAGCACACATCAGAGGTGATTGATTGTCTGAATAAAAAGTTTTACATTTTACCCTGCTAGATCTTTGTAATGTCCAAATGCATGTTAAAAGAAATAAAAGTTGAACTTATCTTTCAATGTTAAACAAATCACAAACATTTTACAACAGATTTGTATAACAGCCAACTTTGCTCTGACATTCCTTCTCTCCACAAATGTATAAATATAACACAATGCTAAGATACCCTCGACTGTATGTGCATGTAATCAATGAAAGAGTGTGTAGAAAGAATGTGACCTTTTGACCCCTGAGAAGAAGCCAAGGTTAGCCATCTTTGAACTTGAAGGTTTGTGTCTCAAGAATGATCCCTGTGAGAATTTGAAGAGCCTGACAATAAGAGGACTGGACTTATTCTGAGCACAGACAGACGGACGGAAGGGCAGACAGACGGACGGACGGACAGACAGATAGACGCAGAGTCTTTGTGATACCTGATGGCCATATTTTAGCCTTGTGTAATAAGAGTTTTAAACATCATTTTGAAGTTTGGTGTTCACAAATTAGACTGGGATGATCCCACAGCCGCTGCAATAGAACACCTGTTAGAGAGTAAGAGCCACCATGGCCTTTGCTAAGTGAGGGGTGGAGTCAGAATTCAGTCAGACTTTCCCCCTATTTGATATTTGTAATGTCAGAAACTAAGAATGTTCAAGGAGAAATACAGTGAAAACTTGTATTGTAAAAGTTCCAAGAAATCAAAGTAAAGTTTTTGGGCCTTCTGTGTCATTTAGAGGAAGTAGATACTATCCCAAATGCTGTGTAACAGGTCTAACCCTACAATGGTATGGTTGTGCAAACCAAAATGGTTTCCACAACCATACCATTGACTTTGAAGACGATGCTGTGATGCGTTTCTGCATCAATGGATGTTCTTAGGAGCTGAGTGAAGAGTCCAAGCCTCTGAGTTAGTGACTGTTTCGGATCAAGACTAGGGATGGGTATTGATAAGATTTTATCAATATCGATGCCATTATGGATTCTGCTTATCGATCCGATTCCTTATCGATTCCCTTATCGATACCTCGTGAATTTTGTACTAAAAATAGGCTTTACAGGTTTTCTATGTATTTCATTGAGTCTTAAAGTAAATAAATATGAAATTAGTCACTGTATCCTTGATCTCTGGACATAAATAAAAATAAACAAAACTGTGTTTCGCTTTGAAGTTATTATTCAGACTGAATTCTATCATTCTAACTTGACTTGTCAGAGAGCCGTGCAACGTTTGGAGCTGTGTGAACAGAACGTAGGACGATTCTCGTTTCTTTCTCACAACGAGACAAGAGTCCCAGTTAGTAACTTTAATCTGCACAAAGTGAATCACGACTCATATTCAGGGATGAAAGTGGTGAAAAACAAAAAAAAGCTGAAACCAAAAATTACCCCCCAACACCACCTGCACGAAAATGTTTCAATTCTAGAAGCTGTGAAATGCAATCTGGGACTATTCCAGACAATAAACTGGAGTGAGTGCAGCATCCATTTAGTGAGGAAAAAAAAACAAAAACTTATTAAAATTCATTCCAGTAGTATTCTGCTCTTACTAGGATGCAGCAGTTTTCTAGTTTGGCAGATAGTTTCTGGAGGAAATCACTGAAGAAATTAACACACTAAAAATATGGTTTGACCGAAACAAACTGTCATTAAACTTAAATAAGACAGGGATGAAATGGAGGTGTAAGAGTCACTAGGTGTTCACAGGAAACAATTATTTATTTCTGTTACTTATTTATGTATGTTCATTGTTAGTTGCTATTATATTTTCTTTTGTGTTTCTATTCAGGTTCTTTTTGTCTCTTTCTCTAAAATTGTATATAATAATCATTAGATTATTAATATATAAACAAAAATAAATTTAAGAAATATATTTAATTTGAAAACAAATGCACCCGAACGTGATGAAGGCGGGCAACTGCTAAATGCTAACTTCTAACATTGAAAATGCCATAGACATGCTAACGCATTAGCATCGCTCCCGTTTTTAAGTTATAAAATACATCTATCAACTGTTTCAGAAGACCATAACAGGTCGGTTTAACACAGAAAAGGTAAATAATACTCACAGAAGTAATGCTCTTTAGGGTTTTAGCGGGGGTAATTAAACGAAAGAAAGTAAGAATAAACGAAGCAAATCGATCGAAGCATTGCTTCAATCTGCGAAACCACTGCTTCGACTGGTTCAAGGTTCAAAGCAAAGCCGCGCTGCAGAAAAGTTGATTAAGGACCTGCTGCAGGGTCTGTAATCAATGTAGATAAATTATAATTTTCCTGACAAACACCCCCCAAAACAACGGCCACTCTGAAGGGCCGATAACAGAATCGTTAAGCACAAAGCTTATTGATGGATCGAATCATTTCTTAACAATACCCGAAAGGAACCGGTTCTCGATACCAATCCCTAATCAAGACTTAGATTCAGGCTGTCAGTGATTTCCTGGCTATCAGAAGTGTATCTGCATGTTACAATGCAAATGGCAGACACAGTCACTTATCTCAATAGTGATTATTCATGTCTCTGGTTTCTTGACCTTTGAGATCAAGAAACATTTGAGTAGAGCTTATTGAGTCAAGAGGTCACTGGACAAAGGTGTTCAGTGATGCTGACAACTATATCAGAGAATAAAGGCGCAAGTCTTTCAAGTCCTGGTGCTTCATGTCATACTGTACAGTTGTGAGACTTGGACACTCACACCTGAGTTAAGGTGACAACTGAATGGTTTTGGTATTAGGTCTTTCTGAGGGTCCTTGGGTTTCCACTGCAATGACTTTGTGTTAAATGAACACTAATTTAGGGAAACTAAGATGAGGACTATCACTTGAATTGTGAGGGAACATCAAATATGACTTTAGACCCATGTGGTGCATTTAACTAAAATGGTCCAGCTATGCAGGGCCCTCGGTTTGAGGATCCCAGCAGTTGGAGAAGGCCAAGGGGAAGCCTATGTTCTCCCTAGCTGCAGTAGATGGATGGTTAGTTTCAAGAGGTGGAGATGAACTGGTTGTCTGTCTGGGTGTTTCCATCTGGGACCCTGGGCGAGTCCTTGGTGCAGTGATATGCATCCACAGTGCACGCTCACACACCTGACCTGATCCTACACAGTAACAAAGTACTTAATTACTTGTACTCATCCAAAGAAACCCATCACATCCATCCATGCCTACACATTCATCACAGATAATCTGACTTGGCAACCAAGACTCGTGTGAATTTTAGTCAACTTTGGCCCAATTCTGGGGAGTCTGAGTAAAACAGCATGTGCACTGTGCAGCTTTTATTGAAAATTATGTATCTTATTCTAATCAATGTATTGAGAAATTGAGATAAACTGCTTGTTTGAAAAGAAGCTCAAGTCTTGGAGGCACATGACTGCACACCTCTGATGACAGATGGTGGTTTCCTCTGGTTACCACACTCTGCTTGTCAGATTATTTTAGACTAATTACACATAATGTGTGATCTTACTGAGTCACTTCTGTTCCTAACCAGCACAGATGCAGAAAGAAGGTTATGCCCTTTTAAAAGAGTACGATCCCTTGTTAAAATCCCCTAGACCATGAGATTCAGTAGAGTGCAGAGTACATTTACAGCTGAGAGGTCACAGTGTGGCTACAGTCCCTTTCCATTCATCTGAAGGGGACTGTAGAGCTTTAGCAGACTTATTCCAGGCAGGGAAAAGGATGCTTTCACCATTAGATGATGTTGTTGTTCTAGTGCAATTCCTTCGGGGTCCATTGCTACCTTTGAGTGCCTTAAGGAAGGTGAGGCTCCACTGGAAAGCAACTTCAGACTACTACTTTCCTTTTCTTGAATTCCCCAAATACTTTTCTGCTTGCTGGTCAATTAGTTCCTCGTTTACTCTGAAAAGGGCAACCATGCCGTGCTGTTGTTGATGGAAAAGCAGCACAGTTACAAGTACGATGCCTCAGAGCAGCTACATAACCGACCTGACTCGCTTGTCCCGTTCCCCGACAGATGCACTGCAACATAGAAACACAAAGATGATGAATCGGTTTCCTATTCAAACCCAACCTGCCCTGAGATGCGTCAGGGTGATGAATATATTACAGCATGATGATTCATTAGTTGAATGTCATCCAGAAGTGTGCACTGATAGGACGGTGCCTTTCAAGCACAGTTCACTACATGAAAGAAGACCTTTAGACTGGAGTCCCCCGTGCATGATAATTTAATAACTTGCCATAATAGCTCGCTGTATTTGATAAGAATCTTCCACTGAAATTTCATCTGTGAACCTCTGACCTTTAAAAAGTGATTTTTCACAGTGAAAGAAGATGCTCGTTTTCCCGTTTAGAAATGAGAGGATATTAGATTAAGCCAGCCCGCCATTTCACATCCGCTGATACAAGAATTCAGACTGGGGAGTTGTGACCACACAAGGGACACCTGATAATGAAATGGGGAGGAAAAAAGCTCTTTTAAACAATCAGCATAGAATTAAGTTCATTTAATGGAATTCAATAGCACAAACAGTTGACCTATATGGATTTTTTTTGGGGGGGGGGGGGCTGATACTGAAGCAATCAGGGGGTATAAAATAAATAATAAATAATGATACTGATGTGTCTGCCAATACATAAAAATGGTAATAACTCCTAACATTTTGTTATCAAATCCTTAAGATAAAGAAATGCAATTCAGACTTGATGTTTTAAAGTTTAAACATGAATTTTATTACAAATGATCAAAATAACTACTTTAAGGATTTTGGCCCTGCCTCGCTGGCATCATAGCAATCACTTGTCTGCTGTGGCTGTAAAACACCCACTCTGGCTGAAAATGAATGGCAGCTGGTTGCTTTGTGTCTTGTTGCAAACGTGACCAAGGGGTGATGGGGTCCCAGCCATGATTGACAGTAGTGCAAACAATGCTGTTGGAGCACTCTCTGCTGTACAAACTACATAATGACAATATGTAACAGCCAAAGTGTTTTCCTGCATTGTTTATTTGGCAAAATTAAAGCTTTCATATCTTCTAAAATGATGGTGATACTGATACGGTCATAAAAAGCTCATATCAGCTAATATTATTGACCAACAGACATATTTGTTGGGTTTAAATAGCACTAACAAGTTCTGTATTCAATTTAAAGTTAATTTTACTTCCTAAAGTTTAATTTTAAGTGCCTTTTTGATTATGGATGGGAAATTGATAAGATTTCTTCATAGCTAATTGGCAAAGCTTCTGGGGAAAACCTGGTCTTGTCAGGAGAGACGGCATCCATCCCACTTGGATGGAGCAGCTCTCATTTCTAGAAATCTGGCCAATTTTCTTAATCCTCCAAACCGTGACTATCCAGGGTTGGGACCAGGAAGCAGAGTTGTAGTCTTACACACCTCTCTGCAGCTTCTCTCCCCCTGCCATCCCCTCATTACCCCATCCCGTAGAGACGGTGGCCTGCTCCCAGACCACCAATAACCAGCAAAAATCTATTTAAGCATAAAATTCAAAAAGAAAAATAATATAGCACCTTCAACTGCACACAGACTAAAACGGTTAAATGTGGTCTATTAAACATTAGGTCTCTCTCTTCTAAGTCCTGTTAGTAAATTATATAATAATTGATCACATATTGATTTATTCTGCCTTACAGAAACCTGGTTACAGCGGGATGAATATGTTAGTTTAAATGAGTCAACACCCCCGAGTCCACTAACTGCCAGAACGCTCGTAGCACAGGCCGAGGTGGAGGATTAGCAGCAATCTTCCATTCCAGCTTATTAATTAATCAAAAACCAGACAGAGCTTTAATTCATTTGAAAGCTTGACTCTTAGTCTTGTCCATCCAAATTGGAAGTCCCAAAAAAACAGTTTTATTTGTTGTTATCTATCGTCCTCCTGGTCGTTACTGTGAGTGTCTCTGGGAATTTTCAGAACTTGTGTCTGACTTAGTGCTTAGCTCAGATAAGATAATTATAGTGGGCGATTTTAACATCCACACAGATGCTGAGAATGACAGCCTCAAACACTGCATTTAATCTATTATTAGACCTCAATTGGCTTTGCTCAAAATGTAAATGAGTCCACCCACCACTTTAATCATATCTTAGATCTTGTTCTGACTATGGTATGGAAATTGAAGACTTAACAGTATTCCCTGAAAACTCCCTTCTGTCTGGTCATTTCTTAATAACATTACATTTACTCTGATGGACTACCCAGCAGTGGGGATAAGTTTCATTACACTAGAAGTCTTTCAGAAAGCGCTGTAACTGTTGTGTGGGCCGCTGAAGAGGAGGGTACTGCTGGCCCACCACCACCAGAGGGCACCCTGCTTGGAGTGCGGGCTCAAAGCACGAGAGGGCGCCAGACCCAGAAGAAGTGACAGCTGTCACTCATCCTCTGCACCAGCTGTCACTCGTTCATACATCACCACCATAAAGCTGGACTGCAACTCCACCTCCCCGCCGAGAAATCGACTACCATTACCAAGGTAATTTCTCTGCTGACTAACACTGTGTGTGTAATAACTTGAACTTCTATTGCAGCCGTTTTCCTGGAGTGTTGCCTTATCTAGAGGATTGGCGTTTGGTGTGACAGCAACGGCTTCGCCTCACACCCATCTCAGATAAGTGGTTGACCAGGAGCTGCACGAGTGTGTGTGATTTGGAGGTGGACGGTGCTCCCTCCTAACTGTGTTCGGACTGAGAATTACTGAGTGTGCGGACTCACACTCACTCATCATATTTCTGCTTTCTGCCAGCAGTACCAGGGTCGACAGCGAAGACAGAGGCCACCTGGGGATTCGGGACTTGGCGGCTCCGGTGTTCTTCAGACCGTTGGTGATGGAAGCCGTGTGGGACGCGGCTTCTCTCTCGGCGGGGGTCTCCTATCTTCGAGCCTGCCCAATGTCACCTGGAGTTACATTAACTGTGCAAATTACTGTACGTTTCGTTGTGTATATCACAACATTAAACTGTTACCTTTTGGCTTATTCATTGTCCGTTCATTTGCGCCCCCTGTTGTGGGGCCGTGCTACAGACACCTTCCCAACAGGTTTCTCGGCCATCGTCATGGATCCCGAGGGCGTCAACCCGAGCTTGAACGGCCAATGGAAGAGCCAGGAGCGCAGGCGTCAGCGGGAGGCGTGTTGAGTGAGCTGCAGCAGATCTAACCGCCTTCACGGCTCGGTTAGATTTAGTGACTGAGCAGAATGTCCTCCTTAATCGGAGGGTGGAGGCTCTCACCGCCAGGGTGGAAGCGCGCGATCAGGGCGCTGCTGCAGCCACTCCTCTGGCTGGTCCTGGGCCTGTATCAGGACGTTCCACTGGTCGTTCAACGACCCCCCCCCACCGTCCCCTGAAGCATACATAGCCCTCCGGAACCATACGGGGGCTGTGTCGAGAGCTGCGCAGACTTCCTCATGCAGTGTTCGCTCGTCTTTTCACAGCGCCCTGTCATGTACGCATCAGACGCTAGTTGGGTGGCTTATGTTATTAATCTGCTTCGAGGAGAGGCACGCGCCTGGGCTACGGCGCTTGGGAGCAGAATTCACGGCTCCTAACGTCTTATACTGGGTTTGTACGGGAGTTCAAACAAGTGTTTGATCATCCCAACAGAGGCGAGACCGCTTCGAACGTGCTGCTGTCGATGAGACAGGGGCGCCGTAGCGCAGCGAGTATGCAGTCGACTTCCGCATCGTGGCAGCGAGGTCCGGCTGGAATAACGTTGCGCTCCGCGCCGCCTTTGTAAATGGACTGTCCCGGTCCTTAAGGAGCACCTACTGGCTAAGAAGGAACCGCGGGATTTTGACGGGCTTGTCGATTTAGTTATACGCTTAGACAACCGTTTAAACGAGCATCGTCGGGAGCAGGCCGGGGGGCGTGACTGGGCACGAGCCGTCCCCTCCCCCTTCCGGTTCCGACAAGGTGACGTCGTCCCCACGCTTCACTGCCAGAGAGCTCCGTGTGGCTACAGCTCCCCCTGCTGAGGAGGCTATGGACACGAGCAGGGCCAAAGTAAAAACAAATGTCAGACAAAGGAGGCTGGCCTGCGGGGAGTGTTTTGTCTGCGGCTCTTGCGAGCACATGCAGAAGGACTGCCCTAACGGTCAAACTACAACCGCCCGTCCTTAGAAACTGGGCTAAGGGTGGGCCATAACACACACGCGGGAAACCCCCGCAAATCTGCACGAATCCCAGTAACAATCCTTTGTGGGGATTTAACCCTTCACGCCCCAGCACTGGTAGACCACGGGGTCTGAAGGGAATCTGCTGGACAGCAGATGGGTAAAGGAAGTAGGGCTCCCTCTGGTGGCTCTGCCGGCACCATTGCAGGTGCGAGCACTAGATGGCACCCTGCTTCCATTAATCACACCTCAGACACAACCAGTGACTTTGGTTGTGTCTGGGAATCACAGGGAGGAGATAGTGTTCCATGTAACACCATCTACCTCCCGAGTGTTTTGGGCTTTCCATGGATGGTTGAAGCACATCCCCGGATAGATTGTCGTCCTGGGTTTTGTGACGCAGTGGAGCGAAACCTGCCACCGGGAGTGTTTAGGATCCTCGGTTCCTCCCGGCACTACGGCGAAGAGGAGGTCAAAGTTCCCCCCAATCTATCGGCGGTACCAAAGGAGTACCATGATCTTGCTGACGGTTTTCAGCAAAGATCTGGCGCTGACTCTTCCCCCGCACCGACCGTATGAGTGTGCCATCGATTTGGTCCCGGGCGCTGAGTACCCGTCCAGTAGGTTGTACAACCTCTCACGTCCGGAACGCGAATCAATGGAGACCTACATCCGGGACTCCTTAGCTGCTGGGCTGATCCGGAACTCCACCTCCCCGATGGGTGCTGGTTTCTTTTTTGTGGGTAAAAAAGACGGCGGACTCCGTCCATGCATTGATTACAGAGGGCTGAACGAGATCACGGTTCGCAACCGATACCCGTTACCTCTGTTGGATTCAGTGTTCACGCCCCTGCATGGAGCCCAAATTTTCACTAAATTGGATCTTAGAAACGCGTACCACTTGGTTCGGATCCGGAAGGGAGACGAATGGAAGACGGCATTCAACACCCCGTTAGGTCATTTTGAGTACCTGGTCATGCCGTTCGGCCTCACTTACGCCCCCGCGACGTTCCAAGCTTTGGTAAATGACGTCTTGCGGGACTTCCTGCATCGGTTCGTCTTCGTATATCTGGACGATATACTCATCTTTTCCCCGGACCCTAAGACCCATGTCCAACATTTACGTCAGGTCCTACAGCGGTTGTTGGAGAACCGGCATGTTGTGAAGGGCGAGAAGTGCGAGTTCCACCGCACTTCTTTGTCCTTCCTGGGGCTCATCATCTCCTCCAACTCCGTCGCCCCTGATCCGGCTAAGGTTGCGGCGGTGAGAGATTGGCCCCAACCAACAAGCCGCAGGAAACTACAGCAGTTCCTAGGCTTTGCAAATTTCTACAGGTAGGTTCATTAAGGTTACAGTCAGGTAGTTAGCCCCCTGACTGCCCTGACCTCCACCAAGGTCCCCTTCGCCTGGTCGGATCGGTGCGAAGCCGCGTTCCAGGAGTTGAAACGCCGGTTCTCGACTGCACCAGTTCTGGTGCAGCCTGATCCTGATCCCCAGTACATAGTAGAAGTGGACGCCTCTGACTCAGGGATAGGAGCCGTGCTGTCCCAGAGCGTGGAGGCTGATAAAGTTCTCCATCCTTGTGCCTTTTATTCCCGCAAGTTGACCCCAGCTGAACGGAACTATGACGTCGGCAATCGGGAACTCCTCGCGGTGAAGGAGGCTCTCGAAGAGTGGAGACACCTGCTGGAGGGGGCATTGTTGCCCTTCACGGTTTTCCACGGACCATCGGAACCTGGAGTACATCCGGACCGCCCAAGCGGCTGAACCCCAGGCAAGCCCGCTGGTCTCTGTTCTTTGGACGCTTTGACTTCCAGATCACGTACCGCCCCGGGACTAAGAACCAAAAATCAGATGCATTGTCCCGGGTGCATGAAGAAGGAGCCCGGATCCGGAGACTGGCCCCAAGAACAGACTGTACGTCCCACCAGAGGCAAGAGCTGCCGTATTGGACTTCTGTCACGGGTCCAAGCTCTCTTGTCATCCCGGAGTGCGTAGGACCGTGGCAGTAGTCCAGCGCTTCTGGTGGCGTCCCTGGAAACTGACGTCCGGGACTACGTCCAGGCCTGTACCATCTGCACCAGGGGCAAGGCAGATCATCGGAGGACTCCTCCAACCCCTGCCAGTGCCTCATCGCCCCTGGTCTCACATCGGCCTGGACTTCATCACGGGCCTCCCGCCGTCCCAGGGCAACACCGTGATTCTCACGATAGTGGACCGGTTCTCCAAGGCGGCCCACTTCGTGGCCCTCCCGAAGCTCCCGACGGCCCAGGAGACGGCAGACCTCCTGGTCCACCACGTCATGCGGCTGCATGGGATACCATCGGACATCGTTTCAGATCGTGGTCTCCAGTTCTCTTCACAGGTGTGGAAGTTTCTGCAAGGAGCTGGGGGCCACCGTGAGTCTCTCGTCCGGTACCACCCCCAGACAAACGGCCAGGCAGAGCAGGCTAACCAGGAGCTGGAGCAGGCCCTTCGATGTGTCACCTCCGTGCATCCGGCGGCCTGGAGTCACCATCTGGCCTGGATCGAGTATGCCCACAACAGCCAAGTTTCGTCTGCTACCGGCCTCTCCCCTTTTGAGGCATGTTTGGGGTACCAGCCCCCATCGTTCCCGCTGGTGGAGGGAGAGGTCGGTGTGCCCTCGGTCCAGGCCCACCTCAGGAGGTGCCGTCGGGTGTGGCGGGCCGCCCGCTCTGCCCTGTTAAAGGCCCGGACGAGGGCCAAGGCCCATGCGGACCGCCGGCGTTCCCTGGCCCCCACATACCAGCCTGGGCAGGAGGTGTGGCTCTTGACCAAGGACATCCCTTTGTGTGTCGATTCCCCAAAGCTGAAAGACAGATTCATTGGACCTTTCAAAATCCTCAAGATCATCAACCCGGCCGCAGTGAAGCTTCAACTCCCGGCTTCACTGCGGATTCATCCTGTCTTTCATGTTTCCCGTCTCAAACACACACCACGCACCTCTGTACTCCGGGACCTACGCTGCCTCCTGCCCGGCTCATTGATGGGGAGCCTGCCTGGACAGTCCGCAGGCTCCTGGACGTCCGTCGTAAGGGCCGGGGTTTCCAATATCTGGTGGACTGGGAGGGGTATGGACCTGAAGAACGCTCCTGGGTGAAGAGGAGCTTCATCCTGGACCCGGCCCTCCTGGCCGAGTTCTACGCAAGACATCCGGACAAGCCTGGTCGGACGCCAGGAGGCGCCCGTTGAGGGGGGGGTCCTGTTGTGTGGGCCGCTGAAGAGGAGGTACTGCTGGCCCACCACCACCAGAGGGCGCCCTGCTTGGAGTGCGGGCTCCAAGCACGAGAGGGCGCCAGACCCAGAAGAAGTGTGTGTAATAACTTGAACTTCTATTGCAGCCGTTTTCCTGGGTGTTGCCTTATCTAGAGGATTGGCGTTTGGTGTGACAGCGACGGCTTCGCCTCACAGCCCATCTCAGATAAGTGGTTGACCAGGAGCTGCACGATGTGTGTGATTTGGAGGTGGAGGTGCTCCCCCTAACTGTGTTCGGACTGAGAATTACTGAGTGTGCGGACTCACACTCACTCATCAATTTCTGCTTTCTGCCAGCAGTACCAGGGTCGACAGCCGAAGACAGAGGCCACCTGGGGATTCGGGACTTGGCGGCTCCGGTGTTCTTCAGACCGTTGGTGGTGGAAGCCGTGTGGGACACGGCTTCTCTCTCGTCGGGGTCTCCTATCTTCGAGCCTGCCCACACGTCACCTGGAGTTACATTAACTGTGCAAATTACTGTACGTTTCGTTGTGTATTATCACAACATTAAATTGTTACCTTTTTGGCTTATTCACTGTCCGTTCATTTGCGCCCCCTGTTGTGGGTCTGTGCTACGACACCTTCCCAACAGTAACTAGGTTTAAGAATATGTTTCCTTCTTTATGTTCTCTAATGCCATATACCAACACAGTGCAGAGTAGCTACCTAAACTCTGTAAGTGAGATAGAGTATCTCGTCAATAGTTTTACATCCTCATTGAAGACAACTTTGGATGTTGTAGCTCCTCTGAAAAAGAGAGCTTTAAATCAGAAGTGCCTGACTCCGTGGTATAACTCACAAACTCGCAGCTTAAAGCAGATAACCCGTAAGTTGGAGAGGAAATGGCATCTCACTAATTTAGAAGATCTTCACTTAGCCTGGAAAAAGAGTCTGTTGCTCTATAAAAAAGCCCTCTGTAAAGCTAGGACATCTTACTACTCATCACTAATTGAAGAAAATAAGAACAACCCCGATTTCTTTTCAGCACTGTAGCCAGGCTGACAAAGAGTCAGAGCTCTATTGAGCCGAGTATTCCTTTAACTTTAACTAGTAATGACTTCATGACTTTCTTTGCTAATAAAATTTTAACTATTAGAGAAAAAATTACTCATAACCATCCCAAAGACGTATCGTTATCTTTGGCTGCTTTCAGTGATGCCGGTATTTGGTTAGACTCTTTCTCTCAGATTGTTCTGTCTGAGTTATTTTCATTAGTTACTTCATCCAAACCATCAACATGTCTATTAGACCCCATTCCTACCAGGCTGCTCAAGGAAGCCCTACCATTATTTAATGCTTCGATCTTAAATATGATCAATCTATCTTTATTAGTTGGCTATGTACCACAGGTTTTTAAGGTGGCAGTAATTAAACCATTACTTAAAAAGCCATCACTTGACCCAGCTATCTTAGCTAATTATAGGCCAATCTCCAACCTTCCTTTTCTCTCAAAAATTCTTGAAAGGGTAGTTGTAAAACAGCTAACTGATCATCTGCAGAGGAATGGTCTATTTGAAGAGTTTCAGTCAGGTTTTAGAATTCTTCACAGTACAGAAACAGCATTAGTGAAGGTTACAAATGATCTTCTTATGGCCTCAGACAGTGGACTCATCTCTGTGCTTGTTCTGTTAGACCTCAGTGCTGCTTTTGATACTGTTGACCATAAAATTTTATTACAGAGATTAGAGCATGCCATAGGTATTAAAGGCACTTCGCTGCGGTGGTTTGAATCATATTTATCTAATAGATTACAATTTGTTCATGTAAATGAGTAATCTTCTTTACAGACTAAGGTTAATTATGGAGTTCCACAAGGTTCTGTGCTAGGACCAATTTTATTCACTTTATACATGCTTCCCTTAGGCAGTATTATTAGACGGCATTGCTTAAATTTTCATTGTTACGCAGATGATACCCAGCTTTATCTATCCATGAAGCCAGAGGACACACACCAATTAGCTAAACTGCAGGATTGTCTTACAGACATAAGGACATGGATGACCTCTAATTTCCTGCTTTTAAACTCAGATAAAACTGAAGTTATTGTACTTGGCCCCACAAATCTTAGAAACATGGTGTCTAACCAGATCCTTACTCTGGATGGCATTACCCTGACCTCTAGTAATACTGTGAGACATCTTGGAGTCATTTTTGATCAGGATATGTCATTCAAAGCGCATATTAAACAAATATGTAAGACTGCTTTTTTGCATTTACGCAATATCTCTAAAATCAGAAAGGTCTTGTGTCAGAATGATGCTGAAAAACTAATTCATGCATTTATTTCCTCTAGGCTGGACTACTGTAATTCATTATTATCAGGTTGTCCTAAAAGTTCCCTGAAAAGCCTTCAGTTAATTCAAAATGCTGCAGCTAGAGTACTGACGGTTCTGCTGGAGGTTTCTTCCAGTTAAAAGGGAGTTTTTCCTTCCCCACTGTCGCCAAGTGCTTGCTCACAGGGGGTCGTTTTGACCATTGGGGTTTTTACGTAATTATTGTATGGCCTTGCCTTACAATATAAAGCGCCTTGGGGCAACTGTTTTGTTGTGATTTGGCGTTATATAAATAAAATTGATTGAAATTGATTGATTGATTTTTTTAAAATAATAATGTAATAATTATATAATAAAATAATATAATAATATAATAATTTTTTTCACAGACATCAACTAGGACTGTTTATCCCAAAATGCATTTTAATCAGCCACCACATTAATACATATGCAATTTGTTACATTTCTTAATTAATTCCTATAACTGATTTTATTTATTTACTGCTGTCAGCTGCTCCAGTTGCTCAGTGTCGCCACAGCTGATCCAGTAAGTGCCAAATGCCAATCATAGTGTTACGTTGAATGCCCTTCTTGATGCAACTCTTGTTGTCCATGGACAAACATGCAGCTCCTGGTGTTTCTAAGTGGTATTGTTGCTATCTCCAATAATAAAGTAACTCCAAATGCATAAATGCTTCACACATTCCATCTCTTCCTTGATGTTAATTTACTGCGACATTTACCTTGTTAGGAATAGTAATTAAAAAGAAGTTGTGCCACACATTCGGTGAATCAGTTTTACTGCTGCAGGAACATCTGCATCTGTAATGTTTCACTGCAAATTAAAAGCAGTCCCAGGGGGAAAAATAGGGCTGGATTACAGTCTTTCAAACATTATTTCTGCATGTCTGCAGCTACGTGATCACCCGTTGCATAATAATTTGCACCAGTGTCATCCTACACAACTTTGAGATTAGTAATAGATACAGTGTGAACGTATCAGTGGCTGGTGTGAGTTACAGAGGAGCAAAATGTGACACCGGATTCACAAACCTGCTTCCTTCTATCTGCACACCTCGAATTTAGCGCGACAAAAGAGTTAAATATTGTAGCGTAAAAGGCATCCTCCCTCTAGACTCCGCCACAGGATACAGGAAGTCAGTGAAATGTGATCGTGAAGTCCAAGCCTGCCCTGCAGCACCATTCTGCATCTCATTTGTGGGCAGCATGCATTTCTCAAACTGCCTACCCCTGGAATGATAGGCGTGACATTCAAATGAGACATTTATGAAGACGTGAGCAAAAACATCCCCTATAAATGACTGCCTGCAGACTGTGTGGGAGATTTTGCAGTGGCAGTATTACTGCAGAAGCATAATGGTAAAACATAGCAGTAAATTTTAGCCCTTTAAAGATATGAAAGCTGTAACTTGGCCGACGTGATCACACCATTAAAATCAAAATGGCATTTTGATTTTCAAATATGCATCTCGTACTCTTTCACTGCTCAGACATAACTTATGGAAAACAGCATTAGTGTCCAGGTACTATATGTCTCAAAACAGAAAGATCCCCATCAAATATGGACCACCTCATCATTTTATACAGCCGCTTTGTTTTGTCGTCCTCAGCATGAACAGAACGCAACTGTCCATCTCAGCACTGGATCAATTCCCAGCCATTAAAAAACAGTTTTAGTATATTACCAGCACCTCATAAAGATTTGCTGCTTTCAATTTACAGCTGACTTGGGAGTTCAACGTGGAACTGCACTTCGTGCCGCCTTTATATTCACTCAGTTGTTTAAATGATTTAAGATTCTGTAACCTACATTACTGTTAAAACACCTCACAATAGCAGCTAATTTTTCTTAGCAACTACAAAAGCTCATGTGGCTGCTCGTACTGGAGCAGACGATACAAAAATCGTGCAGTTGGTGGAACAATACAAACACCAAACTGCACATGATAATTCTCATGATGTTACTCAGCGTTTCTGGTTGATTGGCTACTTGAAAATTCAAGATGGTGACTGTTTTCTAAGAGGGCCACCAAAATTACATTTTGTAAAGAAATATTTACAAAAGCCACTTTAATCCATCTTATTTGATTGATTAAAATGATACTGATGTCAAATTCCATTTTATTATATTTTATGTTCTTTGCTATTCATGGTATGTATTATGTTTTCATGTCTGATTCCATTTTATATATTTTTTTTTATTTGCTATTTATTGTATTTATGATGTTTTAGTTTGCTTATGTGCCAAATAAGACTGATGATTACATTTAGTATTAACCCCTTAACGCCTGAATTTATATAACTGTATATAAAAAAATGTTTTTTGTGTGTTTTTGCCTTTAAGTAGATGGTAAATAATGTTGAGATTATTAATTTCACTTTTGCACAAAAAATAAATAGTAATTTTGGTATTTTGGTAATGGCTTTATGTTATAATATTATAATAATAATAATGGTATGTTGCAAATTTGCGACAACAGGCATACTGGTCAAACTGGTATGTTGCATATTTGAGTCAAATTTGTAAACCACTCCAGATTACAAACTTGGTAACTTAGAAAGAATAAATGCTATTATCATGGATTTTACCATGTGAAAAAAGGGATACAATGAGGACAAACATGTCAAAACTGGGTTACTTTTAATACACCATATCAACAATGTAAGCAGGCTTAGTTTGTTTATGCAATATACCAAATTGGGCACAAATACCCCTTAGACATGATGTCATGATTGTAAATGGATTGCGTTTATATAGCGTTTTTCCATCTGCATCAGACACTCAAAGCGCTTTACCCATCAGTGCCTCACATGCAAGGCGCCCACTATACACCGGGAGCAACTAGGGGATTAAGGACCTTGCCCAAGGGCCCTTAGTGATTTCCCGGTCAGGCTGGGATTTGAACCGAGGATCCTCTGGTCTCAAGCCCAACTCTTTAACCACTAGACCATCACCTCCCACACATTGTACTGTGTGGTTTGGTTGTGGGTTTTTATGGCTGTGTTTTTGCTGTGAGGGATTTTCTTGTCTTGTGTCTGGGTGTTTGGTGTTGGGCGTTTCTCTCCTGTCCTCCCTACCGCTTGCCACGCCCTGTTCCAGATCCTTCCACCACACCTGTTCTGCATTTCCTGCTGATCTCTCCCCTTTATTAGTTGCATCTTTCCCCTCACCACTTTGCGAGACTGTTGTGCCTCTGTCGAGTGTTTCTTCAGAGTGGTTTGTCCTGTTTCACCTTGTCATTTTCTTGACCTGCTTGCTTGTGTTTTGGACCCAGTTTTTTTGCCTGATGCTTCAGATACTATTGCTTATAAACAGCCAGCCTTTTTGTGTACCAAACCCTGCTCAAACTCTCATTAAACCCTGCTGAACTCATGTCTGAATCCTGAAGTTGTGTCCATCCACCTCAAAAATTCTGACATATTACTCTTTTAAAAGAGCACAGACAGACCACTTGAAATTCAAGATGGCTGCCCATTTCCAGGATGGCCACCATATCCAGTACAGAAATATAAATGTTTCCAATAAATATACACAGACTGAACCAATATGTATGATTTTGAAATCAAAATATACATTTTTGATGACATAGAAATCTGGCACTATAAAATCACTCAAAAGCTTAGGTGAAGTTCAAATTCATCTGGATGTCAAGTAGGCCTATTTGCCCTATTGTGATATCCCACAGTCCCTTGCGTGTCAGAGAGTTACTGCAGTCAAAATAACATTGAGAATCCACACGACGACAATTGCAAATGAGCATGACCAAAATGTAAATTTTTATGTTTTTCATCACGTTAATAAGAGACTGTTGCATGTGACCCTGAAAACTTGCTAAAACAAACATTCCTATAATCCGTGTCTGCTAACCTGTGTGAAATTTAATAAACGCAAACCGAATTTCAGACATCTTATATATACAGTATTACTCTGGTACAAACTGGACAAACGGTGCTGTTAAGGACAATAAGCAGGACGTTAAAGAGCAAACTTAATTTTCCCCAAGAACAACATGGATAAAGAGATTGACAGAGATTCCCATTGAAAATAATGAAGAAACAACCTGAGTTAGCCCAGTTAGCTGCTGGTGCCAGTGAAGACTGGGCCAATATGTTTCATAGCATACATCACGGTCTGTCTATATTTTTCTCCATCTTTGCTTGAAATGGGACAGCAAATCCTTAGATGATTTAGAGTTGAATTCTTGGCTTGTCCATAATCAGAAACCTACTTTTAGACAACAAAAACCTAAGAGTATTTGTGCCAAATTATTGCATACATGATGGAAATTAGGAGCAGGTGTGGTTTTAAAACTACATGTAGCCTGGTGACCACCAAGGTCATTGCCCTTTGTAATTAAACTGTAATTATTCCAGATCCCTCTGATCTTTTCATTACATTTTCCAAAAAGTTGTTTGTTAGTAAAAGCTTTTATTTATTTATTACATTTTAAAACATTCCTATTCTGCTTTTGATTGCAAAGTAAAAATCTGTTTTAAATTAATGTAAACCAAAACATAATACCGTCTATTCTGTTTCACACTGTATTAGTTCCTTTGTGTAACCTGACAAAAACATCTTTCTTTCTTTATTTATTGTTTATTTGATGAGGACAATGCACATTAATGAACACTCTGTACATTTTCATGCCTTAGTGTAAATATGCCAGATTTAGCTAAAAGCTACTTTCCATCTGTAGTCCTCAGACACACAACAACAAACAATAACTACAATAAATAAATGAAAACAAAACATGAGATTATGTACAATGCATCTCACCTGTGTTGACAGGTTTGATTGTTTTTGGGCCATTTTTTAAGATCATTTTTAAAAGCACTCAGGGTGGGACTGTCTCATATCCTTGTTGGAAGGCTGTTCCAGTTTGTACAACCCTTCACAGAGATGATGTTTTGTCCTGTGGCAGTTCGTCTGAGGGGCACCTCACAGTCCCCTCTAGAAGCAGACTGAGTCCTGAGGTTAGGATCTCTATGTCTAATAAATTCCTCCAGAGGAGGTGGCGCTAGGCCATGGAGAGTTTATAGATGAGACAAGCACGCTTAAACATTATAAAGTTGTTAAAACTTAAAAGATGGTATTTCTCCAGAATTTCACAGTAATGAGTGGAATATGGCTTTTTAGCAAACACTTTGATTGCTTTTTTATAAAGTTGCTCTAAAGGTTTTAGTACTGTCATACCAGCAAATGACCATATTGTGCAGCAATATTCAATATGACACAGGATCATACAATGAACGTACGATCTAGCAGCATCAGTCAAAATACAAAGCCTGATTTGTTTAAAGTTTTGAAGGTTAAATTTTACAGTGTTGACAACTTTTTTCCACGTTTTTTGAAAGAAAGATCAGAGTCCAAGATGATTCCAAGGTACTTCTTCACCTATCGACACTGAGACTGTTCTCTACTGGTCTTTTTGAAAATGTCATACAAACTGTTTTAGTTGTGTTAAGCATCAGGCAACTGTCGTCAAACCAGTCTTGTACCTTGTTTAAAATATTGGTAAGTTTGTAAGATATTATATCAGTTGTAGAACCATAGGTGTAAATGACTGCATCGTCTGCATACATTTGAGTATTGAGATCACAGCATACCTCTGGAAGGTCATTTATTATAATGAAAATAATAAGGGCCCCAGGACTGACCCCTGTGGGACACCTACAGGAGAGCTATGAAAGGAGGATTTGACTCCGTCAACTGTAACACATTGAGTTCTATTTAAAATATATGACTCAAACCACTGAACTGCACCAGGTTAAAGTATGTGAGTTCATTAAGCAAAACTTTGTGATTGACGGTGTCAAATGCCTTCCTGAAGTCAAGAAACACTGCACCTACATAGGAATACTTATCCAATAGACACTTAACTTTTTCAGTTAACATACAGTTGGCTGTTTCAGTTGAGTGGTGTGACCGAAACCCAAACTGCATTTGATGTAGTGGTGTGAAGCCTTTATCAAGGTGTTTGATCAGCTGATTTCCAACCCATTTTTCAGCTACCTTGTACATAATTGGAAGAATACTGATTGGCCTGTAATTGGCCACTTGAGTTTTACACCCCGATTTAAAAATGGGAGTCACTGAAGCAACTTTCCAGGCTGTTGGGACTGTTTTATGACGAATTGACAAATTACCCAAATGAGTGATAGGTCGTACTAATGCATTAGCGTGTGTTTTTATAAAGTTGGTATCCATACCATATACATATTTAGCTATGGAACATTTAAATCCTTTAATCTGACCACACACCATCTTCAGTGCACAAAATAACAGCAGCAGTCACTGATTTGAATACTATACTTTTTTATGTTGCATCTGGGGTGGCATGGTGTTTTGGTGGTTAGCACTGTTGCCTCACAGTAAGAAGGATGTGGGATCGCTTCCCACCTGGGGGCCTTTGTGTGTGGAGTTTGCATGTTCTCTCTGTTCACACAGGTTCCCTCCAGGTGCTCCGGCTTCCTCCCGCTTCCAAAGACATGCAGGTTTGGTGACCTCAATAGGTGTGCATGTGTCGGTCTGTTTATGTGTGGCTATACGCTAGATACCCCTTGTCTTGCCCTATGACCACTGGATGGGCTCCAGCCCCCCATGACCCCTAACTGGAGTAGCAGGTATAAAAATGAATGAATGTTGCGCCTGCCTACACAAACACCTTTTTTGTTTAGCTGGTATTCTTTGGGGAGTACCACCTTTGTGTGAAAGGGTTCCTCACGTAACCCCCCCACCGCCACCCACCACCACCATCTCACAGTGTGTGTTGGACATCCTGTCGTGCTCTAACCTTTAGTTCCCTGTCTCATCTTCTTAGCCTTCATTTTCAAAAGGCAAACGATGATGATGATGATCGTGTGCATTACCTCACAGGCTGCGTGCTTCGTCCATTTCACTTTGTACCACGCGCCAAATGGTCTCCATCCTCTAATACTGCAATAATAGCTGGCACAAAGAAGCTAATGACTGAACAACGCAGTAGTAAATTGGGATCATTATTTCTGATTATATACTTTTTTTGCACACAGTAGCTGGTGCTCTCTAATGACAGTCTGACATTTCTAAGCACAAGGTTGCACACTATTGTTTTTGGGTTTTGGTGATGATTTGAAGGGCTCCGGCATATCAAAGGCTGAGTCAGTCCTCTGCTGTCTGCACCTGCACGTCGGCTTCATATTTCACTGCTGGAAATCTTCTATTATGTGGACCAGTGTGCGCAAAAGACAAATGCAGTCTTTTCAAAACCCTGCTGAAACACCGATCAGAGAGAAGACTAAAGCTATTTCAGTGTCTTGGACACAGATTCAAAGTGCATCGCACACCTACACAAAGGACAGGCAGCTGCAACCATTTATACTCATTTTTTAATTTAACTGCTGATGAGTCTGTGATTGCTTAGTGCATAAAATGTAAGAAATAGGACAAAAATGGTCAGCAAGCTTGGTAACGTGTGACCTTCAAATGTTTCGATGGCATCAAAGGGTTCTTAACAAGCAAATGCTTGACAGAACGCATGACGGATTAAGAGAGAGTCATATAAGCATTCCTCTTTTTATCCATCAGGTGGCAGTGTGGCAGTGTAACACACAGACATGTTCGTAAAGAAGTTCACAATTCATCGAAAGCAAGAAACAATAGTCTCTCTAAAGTGTGTTAAGCAGTTTTCCTTTAAGTGCTGGAAGGTTTCTGTAATTGCAACAGGAATTTCACAACATCCAGTTTTGTTGCATTAATTAACATTTTCATTTTTCAACTGCAATTTTTTTTTGTGCCACAAAAACCCCTAAATTGTAATTTTATTTAATATCCATTTTTACATTGACATTAAATTCCCAAATTTTGCATTTACAGTATAAAGAAGCTAGGATTTGTTTTTCAGTTGGTACATCAAAAACAAGAATGTTGTGTAATTATTCAATCATAAATAATTTTATTGTCACTACATTTTATTGAAATTCAATAAAATTATTATAATTATTATATATAGGAGCTTGAATGTTTTTTTAAATACATACATTACATACATTAAATTACAAGGCACCGTGGTGTTGGGGGCCACTAACATAGGCTTTGTGAATGAAAGAAACTGGAGGAAGAAGTGTTTGCAACAGATACATTCACACAAATACTTTCCTCTGCAGGGTGTGAACAACGTGAGTATTTTGAGTTTAAGAACTTAAGTGCTGCCAAACAATCATAAAATAACCATTTACTTTGCTGATTTACTACATTTCTGTGCAGAAATGGTTTCTCTCACTGACAACCACACCTGCTCCTAATCCATCACAATAGGCAAAACAAAGCTGCCTTTTTGGTTGATATAGTCCTTCAAAGTTCACCAGATCTGAAAGAGTTTATCTTCATTATCTGCCTATTTAATTTGGTGAGTTACAAGATGATAACATTCACTTTTTTGAGTTATCATGGATGAGGATCAGCACCTCTAAATCTGAAGCCATGGTTCCCCAGCAGGAACCCGATGGATTGCCTACTCCGGGTAGGGAATAAGATCTTGCCCAAAGTGAAGGACTTTAAATACTTCATGGTCTGTTCATGAGTGAGGGGACAATGGAGTGTGAGCTGGTCGGAGAATCGGCGCAGCAGAGACAGTATTGCATTCGCTCTACTGTACTGTTGTAATAAAAAGGGAGATGAGCCAAAAGGCGAAGATCTCAAACTACTGGTCAGTCTTTGTTCCTACTCTCACCTGTGGTCATGAGGGTTGGGTCATGACCAAAGAACTGGATCATGGGTACAAGCGGCCGAAACGGGTTTCTTCAGGAGGGTGGCTGGCGTCTCCTTAGAGATAAGTTGAGAAGCTCGGTCATCCGTGAGGAGCTCAGAGTAGAGCTGTTGCTCTTTTACGTTGAGAGGAGCCAGCTGGGGTGCCTCCCTAGAAAGGTGTTCCATGAAGTCCTCAGGAAGGAGACCCAGTGGAGAGATTACATCTCCAACACTGGCCTGGGAATGCTCAGTATCCCCCAGTTGGAGGTGATTAATGTGGCCTGGGAAAGGCCACATTAACCACTGGAGGTGTTGCCCCTGTGACTTGATCCCGGAAAAAGTGGTTGAAGATGAGTGTGTGAGAGTGATGAGTGAGTGAGTGATCATGTTTAAAAAACAAGATGGGAAGGGCTTTTCTATCTAATCACTCAATACATTTTACAGAGCACATGCCTAGGCTTTTCCAAAGCCTAGGAATATATATGAGTCCAAGGAGTACAAGCACATTTTAAAAGCACCGTAGAGGTGCGTGTGTGGTGTTTGAAGCAGGAGATGATAAAAGCTTTATCACTACATATGCAAAACTTAAAACTTAATATTTTTCCATTTCTGTACAAAATCTGTATGAAAGTTAAATATATAGGAATGCCAAAATGATGTATTTCATATAACAGGTCTTGAGTGAATTCAGTCCCTTCATGATTATAAAAGTGAGAAGATGATTAAATTAGGTTTGTTTGAGCCCTATGGGAAGCTTGGAGAGATGATTAATGTCATTGTATGACTCCATCTGATAGTTAAAAGCAAATTCAAATGAGCTGGTGTAAAAGCCTCCACAGACAAAAGAACAATGTCAAGATTCCATTTCATACACACCCTGCAGAATCCCTCTGAATGACTGCTGAAATCCATTACAAACCGAAACATCCAGAGGCTGTGCTTGAGGAAAACTGCCATTATTTGAAATCAACAGCCAGCAATCGTCAACCAAACGTAAAAAATGTAAAAATTAAATAAATCAAATAAATACACTACACAACAAAAGAGTGTGTGTTTGGAGACTAATAAACCAATAGATAAAAAAACATGAAAAATTGTGCAAAAACAAGCACTATCTACTGGAGAGAACAATTTCGTATGTTATGAGCAAGACACCCAATACAGTGGACTGCATCGAAAATTATGCCCAAAATTCTTTATCTTACAATGCAATGCAAAAAAGTGTCAAACCTCTTTATGTTGTCAGAATGTTCCATGGCACATACCCAAATGTCCTCAGACCACTTAATGGATTTGACCTGACTGCTTTACATACAGTCATGATGCACACCAAAAATCATCATTTGCGTGCAGTCTGAACTGATAAAACAAGTGCTTCATATCTGTCTGGGATGAACCAGGGCACCTGATGGAATGTTCGATTATTGCTTATCACGCTGACACAAACAAGTTCATCACAAAGTTTTGATATGACACATGCTGCTTGAACAAACAATGCATTCACATCACCTGCTTACCACGCTGATACACCAGTATTTGCACCCAATCACATAGCTCCATGGATACACATGGCAGGGAAAAGACCATCCACCTGGGGGCAGGTTGATCCCAAGAATCAGAATTTTGGGGCTCTCTGTTGCAAAGTTGCATGTGACATTTTGCTTCTGGAAGACTCCAGTGCTGTCTTAGTGACTCTGTCCACAGTGGCATTTTAATGTAACATCTGTTTTTTGAAGTTCCTCTCCTGTCAGTTACTGAGTTCGTTCACCACATAAAACTACCAGGTGGGGTTCAGGCAGGCAGAAAAACCCCAACAATAATGATGCATGCCAAATGTAATAGTAGAACTTTACATGGGTGATTCTTTAACTACGGGCACTATTGGCCTTGTAAATGTAATTTCCACCACACCATTGCCTTACAATATAAAGCACCTTGGGGCAACTGTTTTTGTGTGTTGGCGCTATATACATGTGCTCTGATGTCACTGTTTATCTCCGTAGAAACTACCCAAACAATCTTTCATACAAACTGTTTAAAGGGACATTACAGTGTTGTGGTGGAAATTACGGCAATAGTGTGGGACAACTACATTTTGTTTAAAAAAATCACAACAGTTGTATGACATTGAATACCCCAATTATGGTTTGATTATTTTACTGATATTTTATTCAGAGATATTTTAAAACATTAGAAAAAATGTTTCTTTACCATTCATTTTTATCATTGAAGATCAAAGTCTGGGTGTGGGACAAGCACAAAACTGTTGGGAAAGTGTAGGTACACAGACCCACAACAGGGGGCGCAAATGAACGGACAATGGAGTAGGTCAAATAACAACTTTACTGTTGTGAATGCGCACAACAAATACAACAGATTACAACAATGGTCAAAAAGTCAATTCACAAAGATGTCGTGTGGGCAGGCTCGAAGATAGGAGACGTCTGTCCAAAGCAGAACCGGAACCACACGATTTCCTCCGCCACCAGACCCCGGGAATACTGGAGCCACCAAGTCCCGAACTCCCAGGTGGCCACTGCCTCCGCGTGTCGGACCTGGTACTGCTGGCGAGGAACAACAAACAATTAAATGTGGGCGCGTTTGCACCCAGCAATCACACGGCAGGAAAACTACCTCCACCATCTCGTTGAAAAAAGAAACAGATTATCTGCTGGTCCAAACACACAACAAGCAACAGATATTCCTGTCACAGTCAGCTGAGAACGTTACCTTCCAGGTAGAAACGATATCTCGGCCAAGAGGTGGAGACGTCGTCATGCTGATGTACTCCTGCCGATCAGATGATTGGTAACAGCTGTGCGGGTGATGCGTGACAGCTGTCAACCCTGGCTGCTCCTGTGGAGGCGGCTGCGCCCTCTGGTGCCTGGAGCCCGCACTCCAGACAGGGCACCCTCTGGTGTGGGCCAGCAGTACCTCCTCTTCTGGCGGCCCACACAACACAAAACGGCAAATTTGCATATAATGATGCTGAGAAAAGGTGAAAAAGTCATCATAGACCACTAGAACAAATTTCTTAACACACTTTCATTGTAAAGATAGCTATAAAGTGTGAAATTTCCCCTTTTTTCTGTTTTCATACAATATGATCAAAGGACATAATAAGTGCCCGTAGTCTAAGAATCACCCACATGTGGTTTGTGCAGAAGCGGTTCATTCGTATTAAAATGTTTAATGTTCAACACAAAAACTATTACAGAGAGGTTATGTTTCTGTCTCTATATCATTGTTTTCTGTTATCAGCAGGACATCTCAAAAAGTATAAGAATTCCTTTGGTAGTATAACATATGATGTAAAGTGCTATGAACACACAACATCTTTCTGTGTTGTGAAAGTAATGCAACAATTCTGTAACAGAGATCACATCTAACGTGACTACAGAAAACAGATTAACGTGTGTCATCGATGAATGCCGCTCACTGCTGGCCTCTCATGTACAGCATATGGGCTCACAGCAGACGTCATTAACACAAGAGATTAACTAGCCAGGTTAAGCATTTGAGCACAAAGATGGCATCTGCCCAAGGGATCCAGTTTTCTGTACTGCAATCCTTGTTTTGGTGCAGCCAATCTCCAAAATCAGACATGCATCGTGGTGATTTTCTGGTGTTATTGTATATACTCCAGATATTCAGTCCCATCTTTGTGATTGGACATGAGCTCTCATCATATGGGACAAAGATGGAGACATGTGTCACACAGCAGTGACACATCATAGGTTATGTTTCCTGGATTAACACACACCGTCACACATTTTAATTGAATAATGTCACGGCCGTGCCGAGGTATGGTTCAATGGAAATGGCACCTTGCTAAAGCAACTTAAAGGAAGTTAATTGTGAATCTCCAGCTCACAGACATTTCGCTCTGGCGAGTCTGCATGAACTGGCACTGGGATTTCTCCCTTTGGCCCTGCAAACTGCAAGACAAAGAAAACCTCTTCATTTTCAACCTTGTCTCCTCATGGCAAATTTCCTCCAAGGAGCTCCTTAAATAGGCAGCAGCATCAATGATCACACAATATTAGCCATCTGCTAATGGCTGTCAAAGCAAGAAAGCTACATATGACCTAAACGTGCAGTTCCGTTCGGCTGCATCTGTTGTGTGTTGGGGGGTTTGGCTGGACGTTTTGGTGTTCTTTTCTTTTCTTTGCTCTCCAGGTGGTATGCAAACTGGTTTTTTGTCTGTGGAGAAGGTGCTGGCAGAAGAGTCCTTCACCCTCATCAGCATGATATGCAGCACCTGTGGATGATGCTCACGTGCAACCTTAAAGACTTTCAGCTGAGGCAGATAATGAGATGGCGTTCTGCATTTAAGCCATGAGTGATTCAAGCAGAATTGCCGAGAACTCGACCTTGTGATGTTCGTTTGTGAGACGCGCCTGGGTTTGACACATCGTGCCTGTGAAGGAGGACGGGTGAGGGACACATGCTGTCAGCACACATCAGAGGTGATTGATTGTCTGAATAAAAAGTTTTACATTTTACCCTGCTAGATCTTTGTAATGTCCAAATGCATGTTAAAAGAAATAAAAGTTGAACTTATCTTTCAATGTTAAACAAATCACAAACATTTTACAACAGATTTGTATAACAGCCAACTTTGCTCTGACATTCCTTCTCTCCACAAATGTATAAATATAAACACAATGCTAAGATACCCTCGACTGTATGTGCATGTAATCAATGAAAGAGTGTGTAGAAGAATGTGACCTTTTGACCCCTGAGAAGAAGCCAAGGTTAGCCATCTTTGAACTTGAAGGTTTGTGTCTCAAGAATGATCCCTGTGAGAATTTGAAGAGCCTGACAATAAGAGGACTGGACTTATTCTGAGCACAGACAGACGGACGGAAGGGCAGACAGACGGACGGACGGACAGACAGATAGACGCAGAGTCTTTGTGATACCTGATGGCCATATTTTAGCCTTGTGTAATAAGAGTTTTAAACATCATTTTGAAGTTTGGTGTTCACAAATTAGACTGGGATGATCCCACAGCCGCTGCAATAGAACACCTGTTAGAGAGTAAGAGCCACCATGGCCTTTGCTAAGTGAGGGGTGGAGTCAGAATTCAGTCAGACTTTCCCCCTATTTGATATTTGTAATGTCAGAAACTAAGAATGTTCAAGGAGAAATACAGTGAAAACTTGTATTGTAAAAGTTCCAAGAAATCAAAGTAAAGTTTTTGGGCCTTCTGTGTCATTTAGAGGAAGTAGATACTATCCCAAATGCTGTGTAACAGGTCTAACCCTACAATGGTATGGTTGTGCAAACCAAAATGGTTTCCACAACCATACCATTGACTTTGAAGACGATGCTGTGATGCGTTTCTGCATCAATGGATGTTCTTAGGAGCTGAGTGAAGAGTCCAAGCCTCTGAGTTAGTGACTGTTTCGGATCAAGACTAGGGATGGGTATTGATAAGATTTTATCAATATCGATGCCATTATGGATTCTGCTTATCGATCCGATTCCTTATCGATTCCCTTATCGATACCTCGTGAATTTTGTACTAAAAATAGGCTTTACAGGTTTTCTATGTATTTCATTGAGTCTTAAAGTAAATAAATATGAAATTAGTCACTGTATCCTTGATCTCTGGACATAAATAAAAATAAACAAAACTGTGTTTCGCTTTGAAGTTATTAATTCAGACTGAATTCTATCATTCTAACTTGACTTGTCAGAGAGCCGTGCAACGTTTGGAGCTGTGTGAACAGAACGTAGGACGATTCTCGTTTCTTTCTCACAACGAGACAAGAGTCCCAGTTAGTAACTTTAATCTGCACAAAAGTGAATCACGACTCATATTCAGGGATGAAAGTGGTGAAAAACAAAAAAAGCTGAAACCAAAAATTACCCCCCAACACCACCTGCACGAAAATGTTTCAATTCTAGAAGCTGTGAAATGCAATCTGGGACTATTCCAGACAATAAACTGGAGTGAGTGCAGCATCCATTTAGTGAGGAAAAAAAACAAAAACTTATTAAAATTCATTCCAGTAGTATTCTGCTCTTACTAGGATGCAGCAGTTTTCTAGTTTGGCAGATAGTTCTGGAGGAAATCACTGAAGAAATTAACACACTAAAAATATGGTTTGACCGAAACAAACTGTCATTAAACTTAAATAAGACAGGGATGAAATGGAGGTGTAAGAGTCACTAGGTGTTCACAGGAAACAATTATTTATTTCTGTTACTTATTTATGTATGTTCATTGTTAGTTGCTATTATATATTTTCTTTTGTGTTTCTATTCAGGTTCTTTTTGTCTCTTTCTCTAAAATTGTATATAATAATCATTAGATTATTAATATATAAACAAAAATAAATTTAAGAAATATATTTAATTTGAAAACAAATGCACCCGAACGTGATGAAGGCGGCAACTGCTAAATGCTAACTTCTAACATTGAAAATGCCATAGACATGCTAACGCATTAGCATCGCTCCCGTTTTTAAGTTATAAAATACATCTATCAACTGTTTCAGAAGACCATAACAGGTCGGTTTAACACAGAAAAGGTAAATAATACTCACAGAAGTATGCTCTTTAGGGTTTTAGCGGGGGTAAATTAAACGAAAGAAAGTAAGAATAAACGAAGCAAATCGATCGAAGCATTGCTTCAATCTGCGAACCACTGCTTCGACTGGTTCAAGGTTCAAAGCAAAGCCGCGCTGCAGAAAAGTTGATTAAGGACCTGCTGCAGGGTCTGTAATCAATGTAGATAAATTATAATTTTCCTGACAAACACCCCCCAAAACAACGGCCACTCTGAAGGGCCGATAACAGAATCGTTAAGCACAAAGCTTATTGATGGATCGAATCATTTCTTAACAATACCCGAAAGGAACCGGTTCTCGATACCAATCCCTAATCAAGACTTAGATTCAGGCTGTCAGTGATTTCCTGGCTATCAGAAGTGTATCTGCATGTTACAATGCAAATGGCAGACACAGTCACTTATCTCAATAGTGATATTCATGTCTCTGGTTTCTTGACCTTTGAGATCAAGAAACATTTGAGTAGAGCTTATTGAGTCAAGAGGTCACTGGACAAAGGTGTTCAGTGATGCTGACAACTATATCAGAGAATAAAGGCGCAAGTCTTTCAAGTCCTGGTGCTTCATGTCATACTGTACAGTTGTGAGACTTGGACACTCACACCTGAGTTAAGGTGACAACTGAATGGTTTTGGTATTAGGTCTTTCTGGAGGGTCCTTGGGTTCCACTGCAATGACTTTGTGTTAAATGAACACTAATTTAGGGAAACTAAGATGAGGACTATCACTTGAATTGTGAGGGAACATCAAATATGACTTTAGACCCATGTGGTGCATTTAACTAAAAATGGTCCAGCATGCAGGTCCCTCAGGTTTGAGGATCCCAGCAGTTGGAGAAGGCCAAGGGGAAGCCTATGTTCTCCCTAGCTGCAGTAGATGGATGGTTAGTTTCAAGAGGTGGAGATGAACTGGTTGTCTGTCTGGGTGTTTTCCATCTGGGACCCTGGGCGAGTCCTTGGTGCAGTGATATGCATCCACAGTGCACGCTCACACACCTGACCTGATCATACACAGTAACAAAGTACTTAATTACTTGTACTCATCCAAAGAAAACCATCACATCCATCCATGCCTACACATTCATCACAGATAATCTGACTTGGCACCAAGACTCGTGTGAATTTTAGTCAACTTTGGCCCAATTCTGGGGAGTCTGAGTAAAACAGCATGTGCACTGTGCAGCTTTTATTGAAAATTATGTATCTTATTCTAATCAATGTATTGAGAAATTGAGATAAACTGCTTGTTTGAAAAGAAGCTCAAGTCTTGGAGGCACATGACTGCACACCTCTGATGACAGATGGTGGTTTCCTCTGGTTACCACACTCTGCTTGTCAGATTATTTTTAGACTAATTACACATAATGTGTGATCTTACTGAGTCACTTCTGTTTCCTAACCAGCACAGATGCAGAAAGAAGGTTATGCCCTTTTAAAAGAGTACGATCCCTTGTTAAATCCCCTAGACCATGAGATTCAGTAGAGTGCAGAGTACATTTACAGCTGAGAGGTCACAGTGTGGCTACAGTCCCTTTCCATTCTCTGAAGGGGACTGTAGAGCTTTAGCAGACTTATTCCAGGCAGGGAAAAGGATGCTTTCACCATTAGATGATGTTGTTGTTCTAGTGCAATTCCTTCGGGGTCCATTGCTACCTTTGAGTGCCTTAAGGAAGGTGAGGCTCCACTGGAAAGCAACTTCAGACTACTACTTTCCTTTTCTTGAATTCCCCAAATACTTTTCTGCTTGCTGGTCAATTAGTTCCTCGTTTACTCTGAAAAGGGCAACCATGCCGTGCTGTTGTTGATGGAAAAGCAGCACAGTTACAAGTACGATGCCTCAGAGCAGCTACATAACCGACCTGACTCGCTTGTCCCGTTCCCCGACAGATGCACTGCAACATAGAAACACAAAGATGATGAATCGGTTCCTATTCAAACCCAACCTGCCCTGAGATGCGTCAGGGTGATGAATATATTACAGCATGATGATTCATTAGTTGAATGTCATCCAGGAAGTGTGCACTGATAGGACGGTGCCTTTCAAGCACAGTTCACTACATGAAAGAAGACCTTTAGACTGGAGTCCCCCGTGCATGATAATTTAATAACTTGCCATAATAGCTCGCTGTATTTTGATAAGAATCTTCCACTGAAATTTCATCTGTGAACCTCTGACCTTTAAAAAGTGATTTTTCACAGTGAAAGAAGATGCTCGTTTTCCCGTTTAGAAATGAGAGGATATTAGATTAAGCACAGCCGCCATTTCACATCCGCTGATACAAGAATTCAGACTGGGGAGTTGTGACCACACAAGGGACACCTGATAATGAAATGGGGAGGAAAAAAGCTCTTTTAAACAATCAGCATAGAAATTAAGTTCATTTAATGGAATTCAATAGCACAAACAGTTGACCTATATGGATTTTTTTTTGGGGGGGGGGGGGCTGATACTGAAGCATCAGGGGGTATAAAAATAAATAAATAAATAATGATACTGATGTGTCTGCCAATACATAAAAATGGTAATAACTCCTAACATTTTGTTATCAAATCCTTAAGATAAAGAAATGCAATTCAGACTTGATGTTTAAAGTTTAAACATGAATTTATTACAAATGATCAAAATAACTACTTTAAGGATTTTGGCCCTGCCCTCGCTGGCATCATAGCAATCACTTGTCTGCTGTGGCTGTAAAACACCCACTCTGGCTGAAAATGAATGGCAGCTGGTTGCTTTGTGTCTTGTTGCAAACGTGACCAAGGGGTGATGGGGTCCCAGCCATGATTGACAGTAGTGCAAACAATGCTGTTGGAGCACTCTCTGCTGTACAAACTACATAATGACAATATGTAACAGCCAAAGTGTTTTCCTGCATTGTTTATTTGGCAAAATTAAAGCTTTCATATCTTCTAAAATGATGGTGATACTGATACGGTCATAAAAAGCTCATATCAGCTAATATTATTGACCAACAGACATATTTGTTGGGGTTTAAATAGCACTAAACAAGTTCTGTATTCAATTTTAAAGTTAATTTTACTTCCTAAAGTTTAATTTTAAGTGCCTTTTTGATTATGGATGGGAATTGATAAGATTTCTTCATAGATAATTGGCAAAGCTTCTGGGGAAAACCTGGTCTTGTCAGGAGAGACGGCATCCATCCCACTTTGGATGGAGCAGCTCTCATTTCTAGAAATCTGGCCAATTTTCTTAAATCCTCCAAACCGTGACTATCCAGGGTTGGGACCAGGAAGCAGAGTTGTAGTCTTACACACCTCTCTGCAGCTTCTCTCCCCCTGCCATCCCCTCATTACCCCATCCCCGTAGAGACGGTGCCTGCTCCCAGACCACCAATAACCAGCCAAAAACTATTTAAGCATAAAAATTCAAAAAGAAAAAAATAATATAGCACCTTCAACTGCACCACAGACTAAACGGTTAATGTGGTCTATTAAACATTAGGTCTCTCTCTTCTAAGTCCCTGTTAGTAAATTATATAATAATTGATCAACATATTGATTTATTCTGCCTTACAGAAACCTGGTTACAGCGGGATGAATATGTTAGTTTAAATGAGTCAACACCCCCGAGTCACACTAACTGCCAGAACGCTCGTAGCACAGGCCGAGGTGGAGGATTAGCAGCAATCTTCCATTCCAGCTTATTAATTAATCAAAAACCCAGACAGAGCTTTAATTCATTTGAAAGCTTGACTCTTAGTCTTGTCCATCCAAATTGGAAGTCCCAAAAAACAGTTTTATTTGTTGTTATCTATCGTCCTCCTGGTCGTTACTGTGAGTTTCTCTGTGAATTTTCAGAACTTTTGTCTGACTTAGTGCTTAGCTCAGATAAGATAATTATAGTGGGCGATTTTAACATCCACACAGATGCTGAGAATGACAGCCTCAACACTGCATTTAATCTATTATTAGACTCAATTGGCTTTGCTCAAAATGTAAATGAGTCCACCCACCACTTTAATCATATCTTAGATCTTGTTCTGACTTATGGTATGGAAATTGAAGACTTAACAGTATTCCCTGAAAACTCCCTTCTGTCTGGTCATTTCTTAATAACATTTACATTTACTCTGATGGACTACCCAGCAGTGGGGAATAAGTTTCATTACACTAGAAGTCTTTCAGAAAGCGCTGTAACTGTTGTGTGGGCCGCTGAAGAGGAGGTACTGCTGGCCCACCACCACCAGAGGGCACCCTGCTTGGAGTGCGGGCTCAAAGCACGAGAGGGCGCCAGACCCAGAAGAAGTGACAGCTGTCACTCATCCTCTGCACCAGCTGTCACTCGTTCATCATCACCACCATAAAAGCTGGACTGCAACTCCACCTCCCCGCCGAGAAATCGACTACCATTACCAAGGTAATTTCTCTGCTGACTAACACTGTGTGTGTAATAACTTGAACTTCTATTGCAGCCGTTTTCCTGGAGTGTTGCCTTATCTAGAGGATTGGCGTTTGGTGTGACAGCAACGGCTTCGCCTCACACCCCATCTCAGATAAGTGGTTGACCAGGAGCTGCACGAGTGTGTGTGATTTGGAGGTGGAGGTGCTCCCTCCTAACTGTGTTCGGACTGAGAATTACTGAGTGTGCGGACTCACACTCACTCATCATATTTCTGCTTTCTGCCAGCAGTACCAGGGTCGACAGCCGAAGACAGAGGCCACCTGGGGATTCGGGACTTGGCGGCTCCGGTGTTCTTCAGACCGTTGGTGATGGAAGCCGTGTGGGACGCGGCTTCTCTCTCGGCGGGGGTCTCCTATCTTCGAGCCTGCCCACATGTCACCTGGAGTTACATTAACTGTGCAAATTACTGTACGTTTCGTTGTGTATTATCACAACATTAAACTGTTACCTTTTTGGCTTATTCATTGTCCGTTCATTTGCGCCCCCTGTTGTGGGTCCGTGCTACGACACCTTCCCAACAGGATTTCTCGGCCATCGTCATGGATCCCGAGGGGCGTCAACCCGAGCTTGAACGGCCAATGGAAGAGCCAGGAGCGCAGGCGTCAGCGGGAGGCGTGTTGAGTGAGCTGCAGCAGATCTTAACCGCCTTCACGGCTCGGTTAGATTTAGTGACTGAGCAGAATGTCCTCCTTAATCGGAGGGTGGAGGCTCTCACCGCCAGGGTGGAAGCGCGCGATCAGGGCGCTGCTGCAGCCACTCCTCTGGCTGGTCCTGGGCCTGTGTTTCAGACGTTCTACTGGTGGTTCAACGAACCCCCCACCGTCCCCTGAAGCATACATAAGCCCTCCGGAACCGTACGGGGGCTGTGTCGAGACGTGCGCAGACTTCCTCATGCAGTGTTCGCTCGTCTTTTCACAGCGCCCTGTCATGTACGCATCAGACGCTAGTTGGGTGGCTTATGTTATTAATCTGCTTCGAGGAGAGGCACGCGCCTGGGCTACGGCGCTTTGGGAGCAGAATTCACGGCTCCTAACGTCTTATACTGGGTTTGTACGGGAGTTCAAACAAGTGTTTGATCATCCCAACAGAGGCGAGACCGCTTCGAACGTGCTGCTGTCGATGAGACAGGGGCGCCGTAGCGCAGCCGAGTATGCAGTCGACTTCCGCATCGTGGCAGCGAGGTCCGGCTGGAATAACGTTGCGCTCCGCGCCGCCTTTGTAAATGGACTGTCCCCGGTCCTTAAGGAGCACCTACTGGCTAAGAAGGAACCGCGGGATTTTGACGGGCTTGTCGATTTAGTTATACGCTTAGACAACCGTTTAAACGAGCATCGTCGGGAGCAGGCCGGGGGGCGTGACTGGGCACGAGCCGTCCCTCCCCCTTCCGGTTCCGACAAGGTGACGTCGTCCCCACGCTTCACTGCCAGAGAGCTCCGTGTGGCTACAGCTCCCCCTGCTGAGGAGGCTATGGACACGAGCAGGGCCAAAGTAAAAACAAATGTCAGACAAAGGAGGCTGGCCTGCGGGGAGTGTTTTGTCTGCGGCTCTTGCGAGCACATGCAGAAGGACTGCCCTAAACGGTCAAACTACAACGCCCGTCCTTAGAAACTGGGCTAAGGGTGGGCCAGAACACACACGCGGGAAAACCCCGCAAATCTGCACGAATCCCAGTAACAATCCTTTGTGGGGATTTAACCCTTCACGCCCCAGCACTGGTAGACACGGGGTCTGAAGGGAATCTGCTGGACAGCAGATGGGTAAAGGAAGTAGGGCTCCCCTCTGGTGGCTCTGCCGGCACCATTGCAGGTGCGAGCACTAGATGGCACCCTGCTTCCATTAATCACACATCAGACACAACCAGTGACTTTGGTTGTGTCTGGGAATCACAGGGAGGAGATAGTGTTCCATGTAACACCATCTACCTCCGAGTGATTTTGGGCTTTCCATGGATGGTGAAGCACAATCCCCGGATAGATTGGCGGTCCGGGGTTGTGACGCAGTGGAGCGAAACCTGCCACCGGGAGTGTTTAGGATCCTCGGTTCCTCCCGGCACTACGGCTAATGAGGAGGTCAAAGTTCCCCCCAATCTATCGGCGGTACCAAAGGAGTACCATGATCTTGCTGACGTTTTCAGCAAAGATCTGGCGCTGACTCTTCCCCCGCACCGACCGTATGATTGTGCCATCGATTTGGTCCCGGGCGCTGAGTACCCGTCCAGTAGGTTGTACAACCTCTCACGTCCGGAACGCGAATCAATGGAGACCTACATCCGGGACTCCTTAGCTGCTGGGCTGATCCGGAACTCCACCTCCCCGATGGGTGCTGGTTTCTTTTTTGTGGGTAAAAAAGACGGCGGACTCCGTCCATGCATTGATTACAGAGGGCTGAACGAGATCACGGTTCGCAACCGATACCCGTTACCTCTGTTGGATTCAGTGTTCACGCCCCTGCATGGAGCCCAAATTTTCACTAAATTGGATCTTAGAAACGCGTACCACTTGGTTCGGATCCGGAAGGGAGACGAATGGAAGACGGCATTCAACACCCCGTTAGGTCATTTTGAGTACCTGGTCATGCCGTTCGGCCTCACTTACGCCCCCGCGACGTTCCAAGCTTTGGTAAATGACGTCTTGCGGGACTTCCTGCATCGGTTCGTCTTCGTATATCTGGACGATATACTCATCTTTTCCCCGGACCCTAAGACCCATGTCCAACATTTACGTCAGGTCCTACAGCGGTTGTTGGAGAACCGGCATGTTGTGAAGGGCGAGAAGTGCGAGTTCCACCGCACTTCTTTGTCCTTCCTGGGGCTCATCATCTCCTCCAACTCCGTCGCCCCTGATCCGGCTAAGGTTGCGGCGGTGAGAGATTGGCCCCAACCAACAAGCCGCAGGAAACTACAGCAGTTCCTAGGCTTTGCAAATTTCTACAGGAGGTTCATTAAAGGTTACAGTCAGGTAGTTAGCCCCCTGACTGCCCTGACCTCCACCAAGGTCCCCTCCGCCTGGTCGGATCGGTGCGAAGCCGCGTTCCAGGAGTTGAAACGCCGGTTCTCGACTGCACCAGTTCTGGTGCAGCCTGATCCTGATCCCCAGTACATAGTAGAAGTGGACGCCTCTGACTCAGGGATAGGAGCCGTGGCTGTCCCAGAGCGTGGAGGCTGATAAAGTTCTCCATCCTTGTGCCTTTTATTCCCGCAAGTTGACCCCAGCTGAACGGAACTATGACGTCGGCAATCGGGAACTCCTCGCGGTGAAGGAGGCTCTCGAAGAGTGGAGACACCTGCTGGAGGGGGCATTGTTGCCCTTCACGGTTTTCACGGACCATCGGAACCTGGAGTACATCCGGACCGCCAAGCGGCTGAACCCCAGGCAAGCCCGCTGGTCTCTGTTCTTTGGACGCTTTGACTTCCAGATCACGTACCGCCCCGGGACTAAGAACCAAAAATCAGATGCATTGTCCCGGGTGCATGAAGAAGGAGCCCGGATCCGGAGACTGGCCCCAAGAACAGACTGTACGTCCCACCAGAGGCAAGAGCTGCCGTATTGGACTTCTGTCACGGGTCCAAGCTCTCTTGTCATCCCGGAGTGCGTAGGACCGTGGCAGTAGTCCAGCAGCGCTTCTGGTGGGCGTCCCTGGAAACTGACGTCCGGGACTACGTCCAGGCCTGTACCATCTGCACCAGGGGCAAGGCAGATCATCGGAGGACTCCTCCAACCCCTGCCAGTGCCTCATCGCCCCTGGTCTCACATCGGCCTGGACTTCATCACGGGCCTCCCGCCGTCCCAGGGCAACACCGTGATTCTCACGATAGTGGACCGGTTCTCCAAGGCGGCCCACTTCGTGGCCCTCCCGAAGCTCCCGACGGCCCAGGAGACGGCAGACCTCCTGGTCCACCACGTCATGCGGCTGCATGGGATACCATCGGACATCGTTTCAGATCGTGGTCTCCAGTTCTCTTCACAGGTGTGGAAGAGTTTCTGCAAGGAGCTGGGGGCCACCGTGAGTCTCTCGTCCGGGTACCACCCCCAGACAAACGGCCAGGCAGAGCAGGCTAACCAGGAGCTGGAGCAGGCCCTTCGATGTGTCACCTCCGTGCATCCGGCGGCCTGGAGTCACCATCTGGCCTGGATCGAGTATGCCCACAACAGCCAAGTTTCGTCTGCTACCGGCCTCTCCCCTTTTGAGGCATGTTTGGGGTACCAGCCCCCATCGTTCCCGCTGGTGGAGGGAGAGGTCGGTGTGCCCTCGGTCCAGGCCCACCTCAGGAGGTGCCGTCGGGTGTGGCGGGCCGCCCGCTCTGCCCTGTTAAAGGCCCAGACGAGGGCCAAGGCCCATGCGGACCGCCGGCGTTCCCTGGCCCCCACATACCAGCCTGGGCAGGAGGTGTGGCTCTTGACCAAGGACATCCCTTTGTGTGTCGATTCCCCAAAGCTGAAAGACAGATTCATTGGACCTTTCAAAATCCTCAAGATCATCAACCCGGGATGAATCCGCAGTGAAGCCGGGAGTTGAAGCTTCACTGCGGATTCATCCTGTCTTTCATGTTTCCCGTCTCAAACCACACCACACCACGCACCTCTGTACTCCGGGACCTACGCTGCCTCCTGCCCGGCTCATTGATGGGGAGCCTGCCTGGACAGTCCGCAGGCTCCTGGACGTCCGTCGTAAGGGCCGGGGTTTCCAATATCTGGTGGACTGGGAGGGGTATGGACCTGAAGAACGCTCCTGGGTGAAGAGGAGCTTCATCCTGGACCCGGCCCTCCTGGCCGAGTTCTACGCAAGACATCCGGACAAGCCTGGTCGGACGCCAGGAGGCGCCCGTTGAGGGGGGGGTCCTGTTGTGTGGGCCGCTGAAGAGGAGGTACTGCTGGCCCACCACCACCAGAGGGCGCCCTGCTTGGAGTGCGGGCTCCAAGCACGAGAGGGCGCCAGACCCAGAAGAAGTGTGTGTAATAACTTGAACTTCTATTGCAGCCGTTTTCCTGGAGTGTTGCCTTATCTAGAGGATTGGCGTTTGGTGTGACAGCGACGGCTTCGCCTCACAGCCCATCTCAGATAAGTGGTTGACCAGGAGCTGCACGAGTGTGTGTGATTTGGAGGTGGAGGTGCTCCCTCCTAACTGTGTTCGGACTGAGAATTACTGAGTGTGCGGACTCACACTCACTCATCATATTTCTGCTTTCTGCCAGCAGTACCAGGGTCGACAGCCGAAGACAGAGGCCACCTGGGGATTCGGGACTTGGCGGCTCCGGTGTTCTTCAGACCGTTGGTGGTGGAAGCCGTGTGGGACACGGCTTCTCTCTCGTCGGGGGTCTCCTATCTTCGAGCCTGCCCACACGTCACCTGGAGTTACATTAACTGTGCAAATTACTGTACGTTTCGTTGTGTATTATCACAACATTAAATTGTTACCTTTTTGGCTTATTCACTGTCCGTTCATTTGCGCCCCCTGTTGTGGGTCTGTGCTACGACACCTTCCCAACAGTAACTAGGTTAAGAATATGTTTCCTTCTTTATGTTCTCTAATGCCATATACCAACACAGTGCAGAGTAGCTACCTAAACTCTGTAAGTGAGATAGAGTATCTCGTCAATAGTTTTACATCCTCATTGAAGACAACTTTGGATGTTGTAGCTCCTCTGAAAAAGAGAGCTTTAAATCAGAAGTGCCTGACTCCGTGGTATAACTCACAAACTCGCAGCTTAAAGCAGATAACCCGTAAGTTGGAGAGGAAATGGCATCTCACTAATTTAGAAGATCTTCACTTAGCCTGGAAAAAGAGTCTGTTGCTCTATAAAAAAGCCCTCTGTAAAGCTAGGACATCTTACTACTCATCACTAATTGAAGAAAATAAGAACAACCCCAGATTTCTTTTCAGCACTGTAGCCAGGCTGACAAAGAGTCAGAGCTCTATTGAGCCGAGTATTCCTTTAACTTTAACTAGTAATGACTTCATGACTTTCTTTGCTAATAAAATTTTAACTATTAGAGAAAAAATTACTCATAACCATCCCAAAGACGTATCGTTATCTTTGGCTGCTTTCAGTGATGCCGGTATTTGGTTAGACTCTTTCTCTCAGATTGTTCTGTCTGAGTTATTTTCATTAGTTACTTCATCCAAACCATCAACATGTCTATTAGACCCCATTCCTACCAGGCTGCTCAAGGAAGCCCTACCATTATTTAATGCTTCGATCTTAAATATGATCAATCTATCTTTATTAGTTGGCTATGTACCACAGGTTTTTAAGGTGGCAGTAATTAAACCATTACTTAAAAAGCCATCACTTGACCCAGCTATCTTAGCTAATTATAGGCCAATCTCCAACCTTCCTTTTCTCTCAAAATTCTTGAAAGGGTAGTTGTAAAACAGCTAACTGATCATCTGCAGAGGAATGGTCTATTTGAAGAGTTTCAGTCAGGTTTTAGAATTCTTCACAGTACAGAAACAGCATTAGTGAAGGTTACAAATGATCTTCTTATGGCCTCAGACAGTGGACTCATCTCTGTGCTTGTTCTGTTAGACCTCAGTGCTGCTTTTGATACTGTTGACCATAAAATTTTATTACAGAGATTAGAGCATGCCATAGGTATTAAGGCACTTCGCTGCGGTGGTTTGAATCATATTTATCTAATAGATTACAATTTGTTCATGTAAATGAGTAATCTTCTTTACAGACTAAGGTTAATTATGGAGTTCCACAAGGTTCTGTGCTAGGACCAATTTTATTCACTTTATACATGCTTCCCTTAGGCAGTATTATTAGACGGCATTGCTTAAATTTTCATTGTTACGCAGATGATACCCAGCTTTATCTATCCATGAAGCCAGAGGACACACACCAATTAGCTAAACTGCAGGATTGTCTTACAGACATAAGGACATGGATGACCTCTAATTTCCTGCTTTTAAACTCAGATAAAACTGAAGTTATTGTACTTGGCCCCACAAATCTTAGAAACATGGTGTCTAACCAGATCCTTACTCTGGATGGCATTACCCTGACCTCTAGTAATACTGTGAGAAATCTTGGAGTCATTTTTGATCAGGATATGTCATTCAAAGCGCATATTAAACAAATATGTAAGACTGCTTTTTTGCATTTACGCAATATCTCTAAAATCAGAAAGGTCTTGTGTCAGAATGATGCTGAAAAACTAATTCATGCATTTATTTCCTCTAGGCTGGACTACTGTAATTCATTATTATCAGGTTGTCCTAAAAGTTCCCTGAAAAGCCTTCAGTTAATTCAAAATGCTGCAGCTAGAGTACTGACGGTTCTGCTGGAGGTTTCTTCCAGTTAAAAGGGAGTTTTTCCTTCCCACTGTCGCCAAGTGCTTGCTCACAGGGGGTCGTTTTGACCATTGGGGTTTTTACGTAATTATTGTATGGCCTTGCCTTACAATATAAAGCGCCTTGGGGCAACTGTTTGTTGTGATTTGGCGTTATATAAATAAAATTGATTGAAATTGATTGATTGATTTTTTTAAAATAATAATGTAATAATTATATAATAAAATAATATAATAATATAATAATTTTTTTCACAGACATCAACTAGGACTGTTTATCCCAAAATGCATTTTAATCAGCCACCACATTAATACATATGCAATTTGTTACATTTCTTAATTAATTCCTATAACTGATTTTATTATTTACTGCTGTCAGCTGCTCCAGTTGCTCAGTGTCGCCACAGCTGATCCAGTAAGTGCCAAATGCCAATCATAGTGTTACGTTGAATGCCCTTCTTGATGCAACTCTTGTTGTCCATGGACAAACATGCAGCTCCTGGTGTTTCTAAGTGGTATTGTGCTATCTCCAATAATAAAGTAACTCCAAATGCATAAATGCTTCACACATTCCATCTCTTCCTTGATGTTAATTTACTGCGACATTTACCTTGTTAGGAATAGTAATTAAAAAGAAGTTGTGCCACACATTCGGTGAATCAGTTTTACTGCTGCAGGAACATCTGCATCTGTAATGTTTCACTGCAAATTAAAAGCAGTCCCAGGGGGAAAAAATTAGGGCTGGATTACAGTCTTTCAAACATTATTTCTGCATGTCTGCAGCTACGTGATCACCCGTTGCATAATAATTTGCACCAGTGTCATCCTACACAACTTTGAGATTAGTAATAGATACAGTGTGAACGTATCAGTGGCTGGTGTGAGTTACAGAGGAGCAAAATGTGACACCGGATTCACAAACCTGCTTCCTTCTATCTGCACACCTCGAATTTAGCGCGACAAAAGAGTTAAATATTGTAGCGTAAAAGGCATCCTCCCTCTAGACTCCGCCACAGGATACAGGAAGTCAGTGAAATGTGATCGTGAAGTCCAAGCCTGCCCTGCAGCACCGTTCTGCATCTCATTTGTGGGCAGCATGCATTTCTCAAACTGCCTACCCCTGGAATGATAGGCGTGACATTCAAATGAGACATTTATGAAGACGTGAGCAAAAACATCCCCTATAAATGACTGCCTGCAGACTGTGTGGGAGATTTTGCAGTGGCAGTATTACTGCAGAAGCATAATGGTAAAACATAGCAGTAAATTTTAGCCCTTTAAAGATATGAAAGCTGTAACTTGGCCGACGTGATCACACCATTAAAATCAAAATGGCATTTTGATTTTCAAATATGCATCTCGTACTCTTTCACTGCTCAGACATAACTTATGGAAAACAGCATTAGTGTCCAGGTACTATATGTCTCAAAACAGAAAGATCCCCATCAAATATGGACCACCTCATCATTTTATACAGCCGCTTTGTTTTGTCGTCCTCAGCATGAACAGAACGCAACTGTCCATCTCAGCACTGGATCAATTCCCAGCCATTAAAAAAACAGTTTATAGTATATTACCAGCACCTCATAAAGATTTGCTGCTTTCAATTTACAGCTGACTTGGGAGTTCAACGTGGAACTGCACTTCGTGCCGCCTTTATATTCACTCAGTTGTTTAAATGATTTAAGATTCTGTAACCTACATTACTGTTAAAACACCTCACAATAGCAGCTAATTTTTCTTAGCAACTACAAAAGCTCATGTGGCTGCTCGTACTGGAGCAGACGATACAAAAATCGTGCAGTTGGTGGAACAATACAAACACCAAACTGCACATGATAATTCTCATGATGTTACTCAGCGTTTCTGGTTGATTGGCTACTTGAAAATTCAAGATGGTGACTGTTTTCTAAGAGGGCCACCAAAATTACATTTGTAAAGAAATATTTACAAAAAGCCACTTAATCCATCTTATTTGATTGATTAAAATGATACTGATGTCAAATTCCATTTTATTATATTTATGTTCTTTGCTATTCATGGTATGTATTATGTTTTCATGTCTGATTCCATTTTATATATTTTTTTTTATTTGCTATTTATTGTATTTATGATGTTTTAGTTTGCTTATGTGCCAAATAAGACTGATGATTACATTTAGTATTAACCCCTTAACGCCTGAATTTATATAACTGTATATAAAAAAATGTTTTTGTGTGTTTTTGCCTTTAAGTAGATTGTAAATAATGTTGAGATTATTAATTTCACTTTGCACAAAAAATAAATAGTAATTTTGGTATTTTGGTAATGGCTTTATGTTATAATATTATAATAATAATAATGGTATGTTGCAAATTTGCGACAACAGGCATACTGGTCAAACTGGTATGTTGCATATTTGAGTCAAATATTGTAGCATATATGCGACAATAGGCGTTAAGGGGTTAATGGTTTCCACCCAACATATAGTGTTTGAATATATTGTGTTGCTATTTTTTAATATCTGCAGTCATCGTGGTCAAATGGCAGTTTACTTCCACTGTGAGCAACATATTATTGTCGGAATATGAAAAATTTAATTGGGGAGGCCTGAACCTACACTTTTTACACCAAGATCACACAATCCAAACAAATGACAGTTTTTTTTTTTTTTTTTTTTTTTTTAGAAAAGTTATTTTGTTTTTGTTTGATGCCATCTTGGATTTCACTGATGTGATCAAATCGATCCATTGTGATCGAGCAGGGTGAGACTAACACATGGGTTGTGGCAGTGTAGTGGAGGTTGGGGGTGTCAGCGGAAACTATTTTTAACCAGCACGGGGATGTGCCGCGAATATGCTGTGGCCGAACCCAGCCAGGCCCGGAACTTCGGAACTTGTTGCTTATATGCGCAGCTTGTCTTGCTGCTCCAACAAAATAGTTATAAAGATCTGTGGAGATTATATCTCGTTTCTTGCTTATTTGAATTCTACCAAGATTTTGCATCCTTTCTAGGTAGTCCTTGCATTTCTTTCTTGTTTGGTAATTCTTACTTTATATTTCTCTGTATTTTGACAACACCTTTATAGTATGAAAGTGTATTGTCCCTACAAGAAGATGTATGTTTTTCTATATTCTGTTCTACTGTGTTCAATAAAAACAATACAAAAAGTAAAACCTTGTCTTGCTGATGTCCACAAGTTTGAGGAAAGTTGAGGAGACATGAACTGAGCGCCATAAATTTATGTTGATTCATTTTACAAGGGCAATTTCCCAATGAGGGAGGCATTTTTTATTTTATTTTTTATATATATACAGTGAGGAAAATAAGTATTTGAACACCCTGCGACTTTGCAAGTTCTCCCACTTAGAAATCATGGAGGGGTCTGAAATTTTCATCTTAGGTGCATGTCAACTGTGAGAGACATAATCTAAAAAAAAATTCCAGAAATCACAATGTATGATTTTTAATAATTTATTTGTATGTTACTGCTGCAATAAGTATTTGAACACCTGTGAAATCAATGTTAATATTTGGTACAGTAGCCTTTGTTTGCACTTACAGAGGTCAAACGTTTCCTGTAGTTCCTTGACCAAGTTTTCACACACTGCAACAGGGATTTTGGTCTACTCCTCCATACAGATCTTCTCCAAATCTTTCAGGTTTGGAGTTTCAGCTCCCTCCAAAGATTTTCTATTGAGTTCAGGTCTGGAGACTGGCCAGGCCACTCCAGGACCTTGAAATTCTTCTTACGGAACACCTCCTTAGTTGCCCTGGCTGTGTGTCATTGTCATGCTGGAAGACCCAGCCATGACCCATCTTCAATGCTCTTACTGAGGCTAGGAGGTTGTTTTGCCAAAATCTCGCAATACGTAACCCCATCCATCCTCCCTTCAATACGGTGCCATCATCCTGTCCCCTTTGCAGAAGAGCACCCCCAGAGTATGATGTTTCCACCCCCATGCTTCATGATTGGGATGGTTTTCTTGGGGTTGTTCTCATCCTCTAAACATGGTAAGAGGAGTTGATTCCAAAAAGCTCTATTTTGGTCTCATCTGACCACACGGCCTTCTTCCATGCCTCCTCTGGATCATCCAGATGGTCACTGGGGAACTTCAAATGGGACTGGACATGTGCTGTCTTGAGCAGGGGGACCTTGCTGCCCTGCAGGATTTTAAACCATGACAGCATCATGTGCTACTAATGTAATCTTTGTGACTGTGTTCCCAGCTCTCTTCAGGTCATTGCCCAGGTCCTCCTGTGTAGTTCTGAGCTTTCTCAGAATCATCCTTACCCCACAGATCTTGCATGGAATCTCAGACCGAGGGAGATTGACAGTCATCTTGTGTTTCTCCCACTTTCTAATAAATAATCATAACAGTTGTTGTCTTTACCAAGCGCTTGCCTGTTGTCCTGTAGTCCATCCCAGCCTTGTGCAGGTCTACAGTTTTGTCCCTGGTGTCCTTAGACAGCTCTTTGGTCTTGGCTATGGTGGACAGGTAGGAGTGTGATTGATTGAGTCTGTGAACAGGTGTCTTTTATACAGGTAACAAGTTCAAACAGGTGCAATTAATACAGGTAAAGAGTGCAGAATAAGAGGGCTTTTTAAAGAAGGTCTGTGTGAGCCAGAATTCTTGCTGGTTGGTAGGTGTTTGAAAAGTTCTAAGGCTCACCAAGAAGGAGATGCCATTTCAATAAAACTTGGCATGCATTAAGTTCAACTCTTCTGATGACTAACTGTGTTATTTTCTTCCAGGTTGTGAGGTAGTTTGGGGTTCATAGCCAAGTTTGAAAGTTCTTGGTAGAGGAAACGGCAAAAATGGACAAAATCTGGCATTGCGGTGTGTGTGATTAAGTACCTGCATAAGAAGTGGTTTAAAGCCCAAGGACATTCATGCGCATATGGTTGCTACATTAGGAGATGAAGCTCCTCCATATCTACAGTGCAGAAGTGGGCAGCTGAATTTAAGATGGGCAGAGAAAGCCTTGAAGACGACCCAAGGTCTGGGCGGCCTGCAACAGCCACAACCCAGAAAAACATTGACCTTGTTCATGAAATGGTGATGGACGACAGACGATCGATGATTAGTCAGCTCGCAGATGCTGTGGGAATATCCCGTGAGAGAACTGAACACATTCTGCATGAAGAACTTGGAATGTCAAAGGTGTCACCTCGGTGGGTGTCACGTCTTCTGATGCCTGATCAGAAACACACCAGGCTAGTCATGTCGAAGGCAAACGTGGCGCAATTTGAAGAGGATCCAGCCAATTACATGGAACATTTTCTTACCCAGGATGAGTGTTGGTTCACCACTTTTGAACCAGAGACAAAAAAACAATCAATGCAGTGGAAACACCCAAGGTCACCATCTCCAAAGAAGGCCAAGGTCGTTTCATCTGCGGGGAAGGTCATGGTTTCAGTTTTCTGGGATGCCAAGGGCATTCTGTTCGTGGACTATCTTTAAAAGGGACAAACCATAAATGGACAGTACTATTCTAACCTACTGAGACAGTTACGCGAGGCTATCAAAAGAAGCGACCAGGAAAGCTGACGAAAGGGGTGCTGTTCCATCAGACAATGCCCCAGCTCACAAGTCAACAGTGGCCATGGCCACTATCCACGAGTGTGGATTCGACTGGTAGATCACCCACCATACTCCCCTGACTTGGCACCCTTGGACTTTCATCTGTTCCCAAACCTGAAAAAAAACTTGGCTGGGAAGCACTACGGAGCAATGATGAGGTGATGGCTGCCGCTGAGGACTATTTTGACTCTCAAGATGAAAGCTTCTATGCCAAGGGAATCGAAGCACTCCAGCACCGCTGGAAGAAGTGTGTGGAGTTACAGGAAGACTATGCAGAAAAATAACTCTGAATTTGTTCAATTCGATAACTGCATCATAGTCAGCCTTAGAACTTTTCAGCCTACCCTCGTACTTATTTTCCTCACTGTATTTTTTTTTGGCCGTTTTCGGCCACAGCATACTCATCACCTATCGCTGGACACCCCATCCTCCGAATGGTTTGTTGCTGACACTACACACTTAACCCATGCATTAGTCTCACCCTATAGAGCATTTCTATGCAAAAAGTAATTTTCAGTCGATCGTTTTGGTGGCCATCTTGGAAAATGGCCCACCATGTCAGATTTTCAAGTGGCAATTAAGCAGATTTGACAAGTTCTACCTTGGGAATTGTCATGCCAAATTGGTTCTTGTGCAGTTTTTTTGTGTGTGTAATATTGATATTATCTCCTCTATAATAGTACTTTGAGGTTTAACCAGGTGACAACAACATTTGTAATGTTTTAACCTCTATTTTACAGATTTAAGCTATAACTCTTTCTATATGTTACCATTTTACAGCAAAAGCTAATATATTATTCTTAACATTACAAATAGCCATTTAAAATGGCTTTAAGGGGATTTTTTTTTCTGACTACATTGAAAGATTATACTCAACACTAGGATCAGGGGATCCATTTGTAATATATATTGAGGACAGCTGACTTTAGGGGAAAACACAGTACAATTATGAAAATACAGTTATGCTACAGTTTTTTAAGTACTGACATAGAAACATTTGCTTGTTTTTATGAAAGTCTTTATTGAAGGTTGAATCTGTTTTCAGTTGTGTTCAGTTTTCTAAAATGAATTTTTGTCACAATAAGCTTTTCTGAAGCTTCTTAACCAGCTTTGCAATTCCATGTAAATAAATTATGAATAACTGAAGTTTTATATTTGCACTGTGACAGTGTTCACATTAGATCAAATTTCTTTTTTTTTTTTTTGGCCTGTGTGAGACACTTGTGATACAGAATTCTGCTGTTTTGGGTGTTTCGGGGTGTGAACATGTTAATTCCAGGTTTCTAGGTCCACGACTTCCAGAATTCTTGCAAAGTTGTATAATTTTGCTAAGACTTCTGCAGAAGAAAGTTCTGGAATATTTCTCTTGTGCATACGGTGCAGAACTGTGTAAAATGAAATGACTCATCCTCATTCGCAACTTTTTGTAATTCTATGGCTCAATCGCACTGCAGCATTCTAAAACTTCAGACACATTTAGCAGTCAAATAAATGAGTTTGACAGGGCACTTCGACAAACAGAAAAAGAAAACGGATTACTAAGTCTAAGGAGCCAAAAGCTAGGAATTTGATTACTTACTCTGTCAAAGCAGATTCCCTGCATGATGGCCGACACCCTCGAATGTAATCAGAGCTCCAATGATGTGAGGAAACAAGACCAAATACAGTTGGTCAAATATAGATGATGAAACTGTCAAACATGCTTTAACTTCAGGTAGCAGATGGAAAATCTCACCAAAGTTACTGTTGTGTGTGTGAGAGAGAGACATAATTTTGGCTACTGGGCACAAAGCAACACACACACACACACACACACACACACACACACACACACACACACACACACACACACACACCACACACACACACACACACAAAAAAAAAAAAAACTGCCAAAAATGTAACAGTGCAAAAATCTAACTCGTACAACATTTTGTCTCTGTCTAATGACACAAGTGATGCATCTTTGAAATGTTTCTGGGTAAAAACATGTCAGCCATGACATCAGCACAAAGAAATCTGTGACGTGACTGTCACAATACTCCCACAATGGGTACTGCCCCCATGTGGTGGATGTTTGGTAATGTCATCTATGGTTCGTGCTGCTATCACGAAAATACTGTGCTTTTCAAGGGAGAGGGTTAGTTTATGGTTAGGGTCAGGAGAAGGGGTACAATTCGAAATAGTAAAATAAAATAATAAAAAAAAACACCTCACTAAAATGTGACTCATTTCGTGACAGGAGCCCCCCCCCCCCCCCCCCCCAAAAAAAAAGAGTGTGAGACTGGGCTGAAGATCTCATACATATACTACCAATCAAACGTTTGGACACCCTTTCCCATTCTCAGGTTGAAAATATTCACATATTGTCAGACATTTTATTCTCTGTGTCAGTGAAGTTACTGTAGTTTCAGCAGGATTGAAGAGTCCATGAAGTGTTGGAGCTAATCATGATCAAGTGGAAAACCAGGATTTATTTTATTTTTTCCACTTTCTTCAACACTGCCTGTATAGGGGCATTAGGAGTTGAGCACAATTATGTGGACCTGGGTTTGATTCCTGATCATGTTACCTCTCTGTGTTCACCTGCATTGTCTCAGTCCAACCAGCTGGAAATGGGTATCATACCTGGCTCAGGGTAGCCACAGGCTTTCATCTTCTTCACGTTCCTGACACCGGGGATAAGGGCCTATAGAACTTAACACTGTGAGAAAGAGCTTTTTTGGATATTTTCATTAATTTCTCAGGAAGTATGTTGATCTTTCCCGCATGCTTTAAGTATAGGAGTGTTGTTTACCACAGAGAGCACTGGAAAACAAGATGTAACTGTTAACATATTACCGCTTAGGCCTTTACTGCTATGGACAGAACCAGCACCTGGAGACTGGAGCACCTCAGTGTGCTACCAGGCTACAGACTCATCACTGTAGAAGCCTTAGAGACACTGACTACGTTTACATGCCGTTAATATTCGGGTTAAGGTCAATATTCCGGTTTCTGAATCATTAGGAATAACCCGTTTACATGCTTAAGCAGACAGAGTTACTCCTGTATACATGGTCATTGGTATCATTTGGAATATCCCCATCTAAACGTCTTCCACCAGTGCTTTATTTGGTCTGCCATTCGTGCAAATCCTGTTTCGTGTAATCCTGCTTCGTGTAAAACCCCTCACTACACACTTTATACACTTTTCTCAAACAGGCATTAACATTTTCTCACTTTTCTCTCCTGTGTAAACACTCTCTTTTTTCTTCTGGGCAATAAGATTATAAATAGACACACGCAGATCACAATGCGAGTGCTCACTGCCTCTGGGGGTACGGATGCGGGACCCGCAAAGAATCCAAGTCATGGCCACGGAGCTCTGGAGCTGTGGTATACCGAGACCCTGCGGCGCTGTGGATTTTTTTCCGCAAGAAATCTATCCTTGCGGGCTGCCTCCGCATCAAAACAGCGAGTGTAGTCTCTAGACCTGTTGCCACAGTTGGCGCAGCTCCACACAGCAGAGAGGGGGGCGGTGTGAGTGGCCCGCTGTGGCGTTTACCGAGCCCGCAGACTCAGTAAGCGCATCGGAGGCAGAGCAATCGCGCTGATGCCGACCGGTGCCGCAATCGGCCCGCCTGATAAAGACGCAGAACACAATGCGCTGTTTATCTCTGCTTCTGTGGTGTCTGGTGGGTCACGCACGCCGCATACAATTAGTTGCTGTACTCAAAAGACCAAGATTCCTTGCGGATAGGACATGCGCAGAACACAAAATAATGTTCCTTTCTATGGGGATATCCCGGTGCACATTTATATGACCTGATATTCGGGTTAGAAAAGGAGTACCCCAGGGGTCTTATTTGGGTTTTTAAAAACTGGAATATCAGCATATTCAGGTTTTTGGGGTTATTGCTAATATTCTGGTTATGAAAGGGCTATGAAAGGGTTATGAAAGGGTTATTGGCTGCATGTAAACGTAGTCACTGTCTGGATGCTATAAGCCAAGTTGAGTCTCTAGGATGAGGCTGTCCAATCACTTACACTGAAGTGATTCATTTGAAGTTTCATTGATGTGACAGAAACAAGTGCGAACAGGTGGCCACCTCTACATATCTAGCCAAGTAACGGTCCCACCATGTTTGAAAGAAATCCATCCAGTCATGTTTGAGTTATCCTGTCTCCACACTCACACACGCCAGTGAAAACAACACCCTGCTATCTGCCTGCTTGCTGGTGTAGAGGGTAAAAAGAAATCACATATCACATAAGAGTGGACTATTGGCTGTGGTGCATCTCTTCACTCAGAGTACCCTTTTAGTTGAAATGATACAATGACACATCTGTCCATTTGGGAACTAATTCTCTTCTCCAAACAGCTTTCTCCTCATATCTGTTTCATGTGTCTAAACTGGTGCTGGATGGCTGCCGTCCAAATTTAGATACCTGCAGAAATCAGGCTGCCAGCAGTGATGTGTGTGTCACTCCTCTAAATACGACTCTGTTGGCACCCAACAGCTGTGTGAGACAGCATGCTGAAAACATGACACGTCCCTTTGTCCTGAGCGTGATCAAAGGCAAACCAAGCATGCAGAACACGTTGGTGAAAATATAAATATTGCATCCTGTATGTACCACATGTGGAGCCAGCAGCAGACAGGTTTGCTGGGCTCCAGAAAAGAAAGCAAACAAGTTCAACATCCATAATTAAAACTGAAACGTGTTTTTTAAATGTAGCGCAGGGGAAGCTGCCATGTCCAGTGAACACAAAGCAGCATTGTTTTGCTGCAGCCTACGTTATGTTGGTTGCTTCTGACTTCGACGGTGTTAAATGTGAGGTTCAGCTCTCGTGAAGCGACCCTCGGATCATCTTCCCTGCAGCTCTCGCCGGTTCCGTGAACACCAGCCTGCTGCTCCAAGAAACCGTTCACACTCCTTCAAATCTCATCCAATTCTTTCATTAAATGCAGGCTTGACACTCTCTTGCGCTACGGCAGTCAAGTACTTTCAAAAACGGACAGACAGATGGAGCTTTCTTGTAATTCTAAGAAAACACCTCAAGGGGAAATGGTGGATGAAGAAATTTGCAAGAGGGTATGTTTATTGGCACTTAGCTGGTTGCTATATACGACACACTCTAGTATCATGCACCATTTGCTATAGTGGTGCTAAAGTCTTAATTCTGCCCCTCCTAAGCTGTTTATTATTCTTGTCCTGTTTAGTCTAAAGTTGCAGTTGGATTAGTTTTGCAGTTACATAAAGATGCAAAATGTGGCACATTATCCCCGAAGGTGCTTATAGACAGACAGACTGTGTTTGCAGAGAAGCTGAAGGACACGTCAGGCAGCGAGTCTCCATCGTGTACAAATGACAAAGATGCAAAGACCGTGTTGATTTACTCAAACTCGCCGATGCTGGTGTGAACCACCACACAAACAGGATACTTCAGCTCTTTAGAGATGCTCATCTCTCAAAGGTAATGGCTTGGAAAATCAAGATGTCTTTAAAAGGCATGAGGGACTGCAGAGCCATTAGGCATTCGCCACGTCTCCGACTTTGACATCACAACTCAGACAAGCTGACACAGAGGTCGCTGGCTTATTATTTTCACATAAGCAGTGAGGTTCAAACAAGGGAAACACCTTGATAATAGCATGGTTTGGTGAAAGTTCTTGATCAATTTGGTGTCCATAACCAATGATGGCCCCATAACGCAGATTAGAAAGTGCTCACCTTCTGTGTCATGTTCATTTTTACCAAACTGCCAGATATTGTGGGTTTTTTTTGTTTGTTTGTTTTTGTAACAAGTCTTTATCTGTTGCATTTAACCATGAAGCTGGAACAGTTGGTGTTCTGTGCACAATCTCCCCGATCACCAGTTCCATCAAATGCTCTCTCAGAGTTGTATTTTGGTGACTTCTTTCATGAGTTACTTTTTTCTCCTGCATACCATATCGCTGTGTCAAAACACCAAAGCATCCACTTGACTCCTTTTCCATGAAAGTTGCTTAAACGCCTACACTAAATGAAATATATTTTAGTGACACGACACATCATAAAAAAGCACAAAATAATGAGTTTTCACAAGGTTTTTCTCTTTGCTTTTGCATCCTTCTTGTGTATGACGTCATCAGTTTGCGCTGTTTTTTTCTCAGAGCTCCGCTACCAGATCCCTGCTACTTGTTCTTGTAGAGAAATAAGCATTTTATTACAAATATCTGTAATACTCCGTGTGGTTAATTGTGCTAGTGTGTCATCTAAGAAGTCTATGTGACAGTATATACATCAAGTGACAGTTTCATGTTATTTAATTTGATACGTCAGTGAAGTTAGCATCAGTTAGCACTTTTAGCAGCTACTACAACTTGACTTTAAAATGACAAAATAAATTAAATGGTTATATTTATCCAGTGATTTGTACTAAAGTTATTTTTCCTTTTAACTTCACCAGTTTAGATGATATTTATTCAAAATAGCTGAATTTTAACATTTACCATTGAAATACTGAGCAGAGACGTGCGGTGAGGCAGCAGCCAGTCGGGCCTCACCTTGGATTGGACAAATTCCATAGTTTAGCTGATGTACATAATGTAGTGTTTTTTATCAACAGCTGTATGTGTGTGTAACATGTTTCGTGTGCTGAGCGATCATAAAACGGCTGCAAAACGGTGCCAGGTGAGGCACGCAGTTCTCCTGCCTCATGTTAGGGGGCACTAGTGATCCCAGGGATTCTTCTTGCAGCAAATCCTCAGCTGCAGAATAAGTGACAGTAAGCTACAAGAGCAGCTATTCATTTATTTTTTCCTCTCGCCTGGACTTTAGTTTCAGAATGGAGCATTACATATCCAAACTGAAACCATATTCTAAACGGGACTTTAAGTCGAAGCAGGAGGTAATAATTAAAGGATGACCAAAGACCGGAGCTGAAAGGTTTGTTTCAAACAACAGAAGACCTGCTCTTTTCAAATGGAGCAGGACACACGTAAAGTCTGGTTGTGTGGACGTCCAGCCAGAAGCTGCCTTTTCTGCCTCCTTTTCTCAACTTGTGACAATGTCTGGACTCAGATGGGACATTGTGACCTGAAGAATTCATTCATTCATTCATCTTCAATCCGGGTTCAGGTCGCGGGGGCAACAGCTCCAGCAGGGGACCCCAGACTTCCCTTTCCTGTGGCACATTGACCACCTCTGACTGGATGATCCCGAGGCATTCCCAGACCAGTGTGGATATCTCTCCACCTAGTCCTGGGTCTTCCCCGGGGTCTCCTCCCAGATGGACATGCCTGGAACACCTCCCTAGGGAGGCGCCCAGGAGGCATCCTTACCAGATGCCCGAACCACCTCAGCTGGCTCCTTTCAACTCGAAGGAGCAGCGACTCTACTCTGAGCTCCCCACGGATGACCGAACTTCTCACCCTATCTCTAAGGGAATAACCTGAAGAATTTTCTCATCAAACACAAGCGGTCAACCACTCACATTCAAAGCCAGAAAAGGCTCCAAACATACAGTCAGAACAGGACTGATGAAAGATGACTTTCGTCCCTGGCAGTGATCTCCACTGAGACAGAGAGACTTTTAAAACTGAAGGAAGATAAGGAAGACTTCTACAAACAAGTCATCGATGCTTTTGTTCAGAAGGAGCGGAACATAGACTTCATTTATAAGTAAAGCTAAGTCCATAATAACATTTTTTTATTATTAAATGTGCTTTTTTGTGTGCTACAGTTTGTATGTGTAAAGAATGCTGATATGAGATTTTAAACATAACCTGTTAAACCTCTGGGGCCGACGCCGTCGTATACGATGGCTGGGACCAAGCTTTACTAAATTATAAATAACTTTTAATGATATGAGATAGAAACTTACTTTTGTTTTTGCTGAAAGGTTAACTCCGCTGACTTTCGATCCACCATCGGCCATCTTTGTACTCCTCATAGAAGCTGTCTGATGACATGCGCAATGTGAGTGTCCAATCGGAATTGGTTCACATCACATGGTTTTCCAAATCCAATCGTAGGGCAGATTTACCTCACGTGATAAACCAAAGATTGTTTTCAGGGGTGATATCTTACAAGTTGGCCCGTTTGAATGGCCCCCTAACTCCTGCAATGCGCCCTGCGCCATTACGCACAGCGAAAGTGAAAGCAGACGGAGCGCTTCGCATGAAAATCTCACGTGCTCAAACAAAGAGTGTGTAACTATCAGGATTGCTCCAGTAGTTTGCATTTGAATGTGACTGGATTACTCTGTGGCTCTCTCCCTCTGGTGTAAAGCACTGTTTACCATATCAATGAGGTGAGGGAGACGGGCCGCTCCTCAGACTGGAGCATAAATGCATAGACCATTTTGTATATATTGTTCAAAATGTGCATTTTTGTTTATTGTATTTAATTTTATTAACTTTTTTGTTTCACAGTCTTTCACACAAGACCTCAAATTACCTTTATAAAGTGTCAAAACTGTTTATTATAGTTTGCTGTGTGTTTTGAATAAATGTGTGTGAAAATTTTTTTTTCGGCTTTACTTTTTCCTTTGTCATTTTTGATTGTAAACCTTTATTACACTTATAAAACACAACAAAAGTATATATATTATGAAAGAACAGGTTGTCCTGAAAAAAGAGACATAAAACTTGATTGTGGGATGCAGGGAGAGCTGTTAACAGCCATAATAAAACATTTATGCCAGTTGAGTGAACTGTCCAAAAAATGCCCTCGGACCCCAGAGGGTTTAACTAGTCAATCAAATGGTGAATAAGCTACTCTGTGGGCTTCATATGTTTGCCATCAACCTCACCACACATCACCGGTGTTTACAGTCAACTGAACCTTCTTAACTAAGTGAAACTTAGTGAAAACGTATCATGAAATATGTGAGTGCTAAAGCTTGTAAAACTGTTAGATTCCTTATGGAATATAAAGCATGGTGAGTACTTATGCAATCTGCTGAGCAAGTGGCGGTGAGGGGTAGGAGCTTGCCTACCATTGGGATTTGACTTCAGGTCTGTGCTTTACACTGTCCTTGGACAATACACTTCATCTGTGGCATCCCAGCCTACTCAGGTGTAAATGAGTACCAGCTATGGTTGAGGAAGTAACCTGTGATGAAATGGAATCCAGTCCAGGGAGAGATACAGACTCCGATACGCTTCACTCTACAGTATCTGGGGACATACGCTGGCACCAACGGGCCTCAGGGCTTGCACAGGACTACCTTCTTATAACTTCACTTATTTTGCATTTTATAGCTTTATTGAAAAAAGATCATGCTATAACTAACATTCACAATGTTTTGTTCTCAATATTTCTTAGAAAAATCGCAGTCTGTGGATGTCTTTAGAATTCTTACCATCTCCAGATCTAAATAAGCCCAAACATGACATTTTAAGATTGCCGAGCTAAAACAAAACTTGCTTTCTTGCTCAGTAAGGTATTAAATTTTAAAGTCCTTCTCTACATTTCATCAGTAGACTAGCTGAGGATTTCAACAGCTGTGTGTAGTACACCTGAACCTGTGTGTCTGTTTCTCCATGTAAAACTAGAGTTAAGTCAGGAGGAAGGGCATCAGGTGTAAAACTTCCCAAAAACATATCTATACTGAGGCCAGGCAGAAGACAAAGAACAATAACAAGTAGCTGAGGATTTTGGGCCGGTGGCCGTGTTAGCTTTTGATTAGCCATGGCAACAGGCACAGGTTCATCTGCATAAAATCTGCATCAAATGTCAAGGCTGTTAGACGTGCAAATCACTGAAGAATCAATCAATCAATCAATCAACTTTTTTCTTGTATAGCGCCAAATCACAACAAACAGTTGCCCCAAGGCGCTCCACATTGCAAGGCAAGGCCATACAATAATTATGAAACACAGTCTACGTCTAAAGCAACATAACCAAGGGATGGTCCAGGGTCACCCGATCCAGCCCTAACTATAAGCCTTAGCGAAAAGGAAAGTTTTAAGCCTAATCTTAAAAGTAGAGAGGGTATCTGTCTCCCTGATCTGAATTGGGAGCTGGTTCCACAGGAGAGGAGCCTGAAAGCTGAAGGCTCTGCCTCCCATTCTACTCTTACAACCCTAGGAACTACAAGTAAGCCCGCGTCTGAGAGCGAAGCGCTCTAATGGGGGAATATGGTACTACGAGGGCCCTAAGATAAGATGGGACCTGATTATTCAAAACCTTATAAGTAAGAAGAAGAATTTTAAATTCTATTCTAGCATTAACAGGAAGCCATGAAGGGAGGCCAACACGGGTGAGATATGCTCTCTCCTGCTAGTCCCCGTCAGTACTCTAGCTGCAGCATTCTGAACCAAATGAAGGCTTTTAGGGAACTTTTAGGACAACCTGATAATAATGAATTACAATAGTCCAGCCTAGAGGAAACAAATGCATGAATTAGTTTTTCAGCATCACTCTGAGACAAGACCTTTCTGATTTAGAGATATTGCGTAAATGCAAAAAGGCAGTCCTACATATTTGTTTAATATGCGCTTTGAATGACATATCCTGATCAAAAATAACTCCAAGATTTCTCACAGTATTACTAGAGATCAGGGAAATGCCATCCAGAGTAACGATCTGGTTAGACACCATGCTTCTAAGATTTGTGGGGCCAAGTACAATAACTTCAGTTTTATCTGAGTTTAAAAGCAGGAAATTAGAGGTCATCCATGTCTTTATGTCTGTAAGACAATCCTGCAGTTTAGCTAATTGGTGCGTATCCTCTGGCTTCATGGATAGATAAAGCTGGGTATCATCTGCGTAACAATGAAAATTTAAGCAATACCGTCTAATAATACTGCCCAAGGGAAGCATGTATAAAGTGAATAAAATTGGTCATGGGAATAAGAATGATGTGATTATTTTATTATTATGATTATTATTGCAATGTGTGGAAACTAGTTTGCAATTTTGTGTGTGTATGTGTCTATACGAGGTCTCTTAGATAATAAACCGACCCTTTTATTTTTTTTTTTAACTATATGGATTTGAATGACATGCGATTACACCAATCATGCTTGAACCCTCGTGCGCATGCGTGAGTTTTTTCACGCGTGTCGGTGACGTCATTTCCCTGTGGGCAGGCCTTGAGTGAGATGTGGTCCCGCCCTCTCGGCTGAATTCCTTTGTTTCACACGCTGCTCGAGACGGCGCGCGTTGCTTTATCAAAATTTTTTTCTGGACCTGTGAGGAATATCCGAGTGGACACTATTCGAGAAATTAAGCTGGTTTTCTGTGAAAAGTTTAACGGCTGATGAGAGATTATGGGGTGTTTCTGTCGGTGTAAGGACTTCCCACGGAGCGGGACGTCGCGCAGCGCTCCCAGGCGACGTTGTCTGGCTGTTTCGAGCTGAAATCATCCTAATTTAAGGTTCTGTTGACCCAGGACGTCGTGAGAGAACAGAGAAGATTCAGAAGAGGCCGGCATGAGGAGTTTATGTGGACATTCCACTGTTAAAGGTCATTTTGTAATGAAAGAACGTGCGCGCAAATTCGCCGAGTCGTTTCCGTGACGACGACGCAAATCTGTGTGCGCCACGACCAGAAACACACCTCCGTGTTGAAGACCATTTGTAAAATTCAGGCGGCTTTGATGGCTTTCAACAAGTGAGTAACTGAGAAATTGTTTAACAGCTTGGGCATGTTCCAACTTGCCCGTTAAGATTTCCAACGGAGGTGTTTTTCCTGCCGCGACCCCCCGCGGTCGGGTCCAGCCTGACATGCAACTCTGCCCGCACGTTCTTTCATTACAAAATGACCGTTAACAATGGAATGTCCGAATAAACTCCTCATGCCGACTTCTTCTGAAAGTTCTATGTTCTCTGACGACTTACTGCGTCAACAGAGCCTGAAATGTGGAAGTTTTCAACTTGAAACGGCGAGACGCTGACGCCTCGAAGCGCAGATCGCCGTCAGGCGCCGTGGACCGTCCTTAAAGCGACACTACCAGACCAAAATCTCTCATCAGCCGTTAAAATATTTACAGAAAACCAGCTGAATTTATTGAATGGTGTCCACTCAGTTGTGCCTTACAGTTTTGAAAAATTTTTATCAAACAAAGCAACAGTCTCTGAGCCATTCCTAAACAATGAAAAAAATCGACGAGCGTGTGGACGACTCCTCACTCAAAGACTGCCCACAGGCGAATGACGTAACCGACAGGCGTGAAAAAACTCTCGCATGCCCACGAGGGTTCAAGCATGTCTGATGTAATCACACGTGATTCAAATCCATATGGTTTTTGAAAAAATAATAAGGTCGGATACTTCAAAAAAATCAGTTTTGGCACAAAATGAACACATGCATTTGAAGACAAAACGGACAACAATACCTAGTGTCACTTTTTTCAGCCTGTTCAATAATCCAAAATCCTCCTGCAGAGTTCACACAACAATAGTTAATCCAAGGAACTGGTTTATTGTGTTCTTGAAATAACCATTTTTTTTAAACTGCACACACAAAATTTCAATAAAAATATATTTTAGTGTTTTTCCTCATCACTGTCTTCACTGTAGAATACAGAATTTAAAGTATTTTCAGTGAGATCTTTCCACAACTCAGTGCCTCATATCAGGCGTTAGGAAAAAAATAAAACATAAAAAACACCCAATAATCCACCAGGTGATCTGGTTTCAAACGTCCTATTAAAGACGGTGGTAACATGTCTGTGCAGCACAACATGCAGCCAGGAGTTGGTCTACAAGACTTACTTCACTAAGCCGGCTTATACCTTAGCTCACAGCACTCCTAAGCTTCTTAACAAGTAAGCTCAAACCGAGCTAATTATTCATGGACTGGCTCCAGCTCAGGAAACACAGCCAATGACAAGATCCCCAACACTGGAACATGTGGAAAAATGTATAATTACTTATTCTGAAATCAATCAATGCATTATGCGCTAGAAAAGCAGTCTTCTCCTCTTCTTCACTGATTACAGTATTTTAAAAGGTAGTTGAACACTGGGCTTTGCTTTAAGATTGGTTACATGTCACAGTTGAAACACCTTGACATTTTAAATTAAAACTGTAAATCAGCATCGACTTATATTTTTTTGATCACCATGGCAAGCTTTTGTTCCCCATGATTTAAAAACCTGATTCATCCTGATAATTGTTAATATGACTGTGTGCCGTTGCCATTTCAATTAAGCTATTTCAACATCTGCCTGGTTTCAGAATGTGCTTTTTTCCTGCTATTTTCTACACTATTCCATCAACATGCAGAAAGATCAGCTAAATCTGGAGTTTAAATCCAACTATTCATTTTTTTATACCTATTAAAGCAACAGCGTATAAGATTCAGTGTCATCTAATGGTGAGGCAGCAGACTGCATTATGCCATCACGATCACTATTTTGTTTCCCTTCACATTTTCAATTCTTTGGTGACAGGGATTCATCCGCTAATATGCATGATCCCCAATCCACAAAAATGAGGGTTCTCAAATTGTTAGCCTGCACTAGCAACCAGGGCTGCACGATACATAAATGTACTCTCATTATTGCTTTATATTATTATCTTACATTGAAAGGTTTTGTTTTAACACCAATCCTGGTGTTATACGAGGTCTGTCCATAAAGTATCGTACCTTTTTATTTTTTTCAAAAACTATATGGATTTCATTCATATGTTTTTACGTCAGACATGCTTGAACCCTCGTGCGCATGCGTGAGTTTTTCCACGCCTGTCGGTGACGTCATTCGCCTGTAAGCACTCCTTGTGGGAGGAGTCGTCCAGCCCCTCGTCGGATTTTCATTGTCTGGAAATGGCGGAATGAAAAGGACTTTTTTCCATCAGAATTTTTTCAGAAGCTGTTAGAGACTGGCACCTGGAAACCATTCGAAAATTTATCTGGCTTTCAGTGAAAATTTTACAGGCTTCACAGAGAATAAGGACTTTAACTACAGGTATAAGGACCCCTTTAAGGACTGTCGGTGCACCGCGCTGCGAGCTGCGACGTCGCGGCACAAACCGATTCGCTGATGAAGTGAGACAAAGGAACACCTCCGTTTCGGAGTGTTAGAGGACAAGTTGGGACATGTCTATCTCAGCTTTCAGTGCTTACCAGTCGAGTGAGTATAAAAGAACTTGTGGAGAGCTGGACATGTCCCAACTTGTCCTCTAACACTCCGAAACAGAGGTGTTCCTTTGTCTCACTTCATCAGCGAATCGGTCGTGACGCGCGAAGCCTCCGCGCGGCTTTCCATGACAAAATCTCTTGTTAAAAGTGAAATCTGCCGGAAAATGGCTGATGTCCAGGTCTTGTGATAACCAGAGAAAGAGCACACGACGGTCTCGTATCCACAGAGCCATCAGCTTAGAAATGATCCAGTGGTTTGTGCCGCATCGTCGCACCTCGCAGCGCGGCGCACCGACCGTCCTTAAAGGGGTCCTTATACCTGTAGTTAAAGTCCTTATTCTCTGTGAAGCCCATAAAATTTTCACTGAAAGCCAGATAAATTTTTCGAATGGTTTCCAGGTGCCAGTCTCTAACAGCTTCTGAAAAAATTCTGATGGAAAAAAGGCCTTTTCATTCCGCCATTTCCAGACAATGAAAATCCGACGAGGGGGCGGGACCACTCCTTCCACAAGGCGTGCTCACAGGCGAATGACGTCACTGACAGGCGTGGAAAAACTCACGCATGCGCACGAGGGTTCAAGCATGTCTGACATAAAAACATATGAATGAAATCCATATAGTTTTTGAAAAAAATAAAAAGGTACGATACTTTATGGACACACCACGTACTTGTTGCATTACACTAACTCAATGATCAAGTATTAGTTCACTTATATAATAATGACAGATATGTATATATTGTTGTAAGTTTTTAAAAATATTTTTTATCTTTTTACATTCTGTTTTTTTTATTCTGTTTACCTTAGTTAGCTCTGCTTATTTATCTATATGACTGATTTATTATCAGTTTTAGATGTTTGTTTGTAATGCTGCTGCTCTCGGTGCTTTGAATTTCCCCTTGGGAACAAATAAAGTTTTTTGAATTTGAATACAAAAATCATTTCAGCACTGTCATCACGATGTGCATGTGAACAAAAGTCATGCTTAAAATAAACCAAATACCTCACCCAACAACTATTTTATTGCTTGATATAAATAAATCTCTCATGACTAATCTAGAGGATTGTTTTTTTCCTGCTGTAAGTAACATACAGACGCTACACATTTAAACACAACCTGTCACAAAGTTAGGGGGCTTATCTGTGCCCATCATTATTAAATTGCTTTGAAGGAGATTTATGAAAACATGACCTTATATTTAGGACTTTTATTGTAAAATATCAGAACAGACGATGCATATATTTCCTTGGTATTGTATTTCGCTGTGATTGAAACTAATTTAGTTCTTTTGGCAGAACTGTATTTTAGCACAGAAATGCTTGCAAAAACAAAAATCAACATCACTTCCATGAAATTATTGTGGTGAAGAAAGGATGATGATTTGTTGAGAGTTCTTTAAAAAATCTTTCAACTTAAGATTTCTTAGTTTAGAAATTTAATCTTTTGTGCAGTCGCCTAAAATATTTCCCTAATCATTCCAAAATGAGTCATTCTTTCCAGCTTTACTGCTGTGTGGGCCGCCAGAAGAGGAGGTACTGCTGGCCCACCACCAGAGGGCGCCCTGCCTGAAGTGCGGGCTTCAGGCACAAGAGGGCGCTGCCGCCATGGACACAGCCGGGGGTGACAGCTGTCGCTCATTACCTCTTGACAGCTGTCACCCATCTACTCAACATCATCTCACTCCATAAAGACCAGACGTCATCTCCACCTCGTTGCCGAGATATCATACTTCATTGGAGGTAATATCCTCAGCCGTTTTGTAATTGTAATATTTGTATATTGTGAGTGTTTGCAGGAGTACCAGTTCCTCCGTCGGTGGAAGCTGTGAGAGCGCTGAAGGCACTCTTTTCCGCTGAGGAATCCACAGTACTCTGCAAGTTATTGAGTGAGAGGTGGAGGTGGCAGTCCCACCGTTGTTGTTACTGGGTGTACACACACCCACACTTGACTGTCTTTGTTCTTCGCCAGCAGTACCAGATCCGACAGTCGGGGACGGCGATCACCTGGGAATTCGGGACTTGGCGGCTCCAGTATTCACCAGGTTCTGGGGCGGCGGAAATCGTGTGGTTCCGGCTCTTCTTGGGACAGACGTCTTCTATCCTCGAGCCTGCCCACACGTCACCTTTGTGTATTGACTGTTATGATATTCTGAGATTGTCTGTATGTTCGTTGTGCACATTCACAACATTAAATTGTTATATTTTGGCTCATCTATTGACCGTTCATTTGCGCCCCCTGTTGTGGGTCCGTGTCACTACACTTTCCCAACATTTACAGCTATTCAGCTTATATACTGTAAATTTCTGGGGTGTTTTTCACATCACAAAATATATCAGAAAACAATAAGGCCAACATAGGAACAAGTTGACAGGATACAAGGAAGCAACTAGTGTTTCCTCTTGGGCTCCTGTATCAACATGGTGTTGCAACATGATGGCCTCCATGAGGGGGCCCGCTCCCACGAACGATTCATTCTAAACTTAAAGCTGTACGGGCTTTCAAATTTCACAAAGGTGACAAAATTTAGTTTGTACTGAAATCCAAGCATTATAATGTTGGTTTATTTTTGTCACATGTTGCAAAATTACAGCTAATTTTAAGGAAGAAAACATTTATTTTGGGGAAATTCCATGGTGAATATCATCAGTTCCTTCATCCCCGCAGGAGGAAGCACGTGTGCACATGTACGAGGTTTTGAGATTACGTGTAGCCTGGACCGACTTGCTTAATGCACGTTCCCAGGGTGTGCACGCTAACATCCATAAGTTGTCTTGTAAATCACTTCAGAGGTGTTTCTGCTTACAAAAACAGCATTTTTAGATTTACAAGTACTTATTTCTCACTAACGTTTACAACATATATGAGAAACATATTAGATTAACACAGAAATAAGCTGTTTAGGAGTGTTTTCCACCCTCTTGGTTTATTCTGTTTGAGCGAACCGACAGCTGACATCACACTGCCTTTCTTTTCTCTGATTGGCTGTCGCTGCATCCTTCCCAGCGTCCCTCATGCAGATCAGGGGAAGCCCCCACATGATCTATGACATCGCTACCAAATGTAGGTTATGGCGTCTGCTTGCTTGAATTTCTCCCCTTCAGGGGCAAAAAAATCAAAATGGTTTCCAGACAGCGTGAATTATGATATATGCTCAATATGATATTATGAATCCCTTATTTAAATGCTAAGGAATAAAATTATAGTGGCGTCGAAGAAAATTCTTTTTATGACGTGAATCTGGAAAAAAAAAACCAAAGGCCGTACAGCTTTAAGAAAACAGACTGATTCATCGCTGCAGGTAATTTTACACAGATGAATGTATTATGAATGTTGCATTTCTGCTTATAAATACCTTTAAATGCTACACATTACAGCTTGAAAATTAGTTAGTTTTGCACATATCACTTACTACACAATGACTTTTTAATGTTTTTCCCTTTGTTTTACATCAAATCTAGAAAGACGGCATTCTAATTCTTTATGAAATATGTTCAAAAATATCCACTAATCTAAGTATAAACAGAAATCTCAACATTTAATAACACCTTAACGAGCTCACAAATATGACCTTTATATCTAACGGCCTTCAGAGATCTTATAATTAGTGAAATGGAGATCGCATATTTAATGAAGAGGTTTGAGTGTGACTGCACCCGTGTCTGTCTGGATGGTCCAACTTGTGATCAATCAGCCAAAACAATAAACACAAACAAACACACCAGCCAGGATTGATGTAAACGTGACTGAAAAGCACAAGTCAGGGGATACCCACTAGAACTTTGAAGGGGTCAGATGCTTTTGATTACCAGCTGCAGCTTCATGGTAGAAGAAAATACAGTGTTAAAAATAAGACAAAAAATAAATAAATAAGAGGGAGACTCTGAGATCTCCTGGAAGAAGGTTTAATGTCCTAATGAGAACAAAACTGAGCTTTTTAGACATCAGACTGCACGCTGTGTTTGCCGTGAGCCAAACACAATGCATCATCATACACGAACTGGTTAAGTATCATCGTGGTCGCTGCTTTGAGATGCTTTTTGCTGCTTGTCCTGAGAGGCCTGTTAGCACACAGAGCACTTTAAAATTCTGAAGAAAATCATGATGCTGTCTGCAGAAGTCACTGAGAATCTGGAAAAGATTCTTCTAGCAAATTGCTGTTCTAAAACATAAAGCCAGATGTAAACTACTGTAAGATACTGTGTTGCATTGTTTTTAGATCTGCCAAAGGCTTTTGACACTGTTGACCACTTGGTCTTGTGCCAGAGACTGCGCGATATTTGGAATGTCTTCAAAAGATGTCAGGTGGTTTGACAACTACTTGAGTGGCAGAACAAAAAGTGTTCAGGTTGATGGTGTGTGTTCCAAACTTTTGTTGACTCAAAATGGTGTCCCTCAAGGGTCCATACTGGGTTCAGTTTTACTTACTATTTATATAAATGTCTTGTGTGAAAACATAACTGATGCCAAATTTCACTTTTATGCAGATGACACTGTTTTGTATTGTTCTCCTTTATCATTAGCAAGTGCCACAGAAAAGCTGCAATCTGCTTTTAATGTTATTCAGAGTAATCTTAATCAATTAAGACGTGATCAATTCTGACGAAACTAAAATGATGTGCTTTTCAAAATCAGATAGATAGATGTTTTTCAGATTGTTACACAAGAGGAGAATGTAATTGAATGGGTTTCAGTCTATAAGTACTTTTTTACTTGGATGAAAATATGTCTTTTAAATACCATATTGAGTGTGCTGCATTTACACATAGGCAAGACACATTACGAATGTCATATTTGCGTGATTCTTGGCACATTCCTGACATTCTTAACGTGACTTAATGCATCTGAATAGGTTTCTTAATAGTGCGTGTTGGTGCGTGATTTTCGTGATTTTCATGGAGCATGTTTTCGGCTGTCAAAAAAATCTCCACGAATGTCGCACACCACCCTCATTTCGCCTCATGTCATGGAGGTCACAACTGAGTGTGTTGATCCATCTTGATTAGTGGTGATCATTAAGAGAGCATGACAGCGTTCTTCTCTGACGTGTGCACAATTAAACCCTGCTGCACCGCATTCAGTTTCAGTGCTGCAGTATGCTGAAGGAGGACAGTGATGCCAAGTCGGCTAAAAGTCTTGTTCCAGTGCTCCTCAGTGCGCTCCTTCAGGTGTTCCACCTGTTGCTGCTGCATGTGCCTGATGTTTGGGAAAATGAGCGAAACGAGATCCGCGTGGAGCCACACAACTGGCTCTCAGTCTCCTCCTCCTCTCTGTGCCACTCCATGGCACAGAGCCCAACTTAGCATGCAGGCACAAAGTTCTTCTGCTGTGGATTTTGAGGAGCAAACTGGAGCGATCTGAATTGTTCAGCAACTGACGGTCGGATGAATATGGGGGTGTGTGGAGACAATTCACCTCATTCACAACATGACAGAACTTAACGATGCTTGACTACGGTGACATCTTATACATGCATGCAAATCTCTCCTCTCTGAAAATGCTGGATTCAGTGTATCATGCAGCATTAAGATTTGTAACAGATTTAGGTTTTCGTACTCATCACTGTAGTCTTTATGTGAGTGTTGGCTGGCCTTCTATGCACAATCGTAAATGGAAACATTGGCATTGTTTTTTATAAGGCCATCCGGTGCAACTTGCCTCCTTATTTATGTTTTCTCTTGGCTCCTGAAGTCAACATCAAAAGCTGTAGCCTCAGGCTTGATAGTTTAATAATGTACGTTATTCCTCGTACGCAGACTGTCTTTGTGGAAAGTGCCTTCAATGCTGTGTGGGCCGCTGAAGAGGAGGTACTGCTGGCACACCACCATAAGATGGCACCCTGCTTGGAGTGCAGGCTTCAAGCACGAGAGGGCGTCTGAGCGACCGGCAGTGACAGCTGTCACTCATCATCCATAGCAGCTGTCACTCATCCACCACTCAACACCATCACCATAAAGGCCGGACCTCCTCTCACTCCTCCGGGAGTGAGAGGACGACGGTCTTCGTCTCTCACTCCATCCAGGAAGGAGACCAACAGGAGCTGCACGGGTGACATTGTATCTGGAGGTGGAGGTTCTCCCTCCCGGAGGAACTACTCAGGGAACAATTACTGGGTGTGTCTTCACACACCCACCATTATCTGTTTCTGTTTCTGCCAGCAGTACCTGGTCTGACAGCTGGAGAGGGTGGCCACCTGGGACCCAGGACTTGGCGGCTCCGGTGTTCTTCAGGTCCGTTGGTGGTGGAAGCCGTGTGGGATCCAGCTCTTCTCTGGACAGACGTCTTCTATCCTCGATCCTGCCCACACGTCACCTTGTGTATGATTGACTGTACTCCTCAACTGCAATTTTTTGTATTCCGTTGTGCAATTCACAACATAAAATTGTTACTTTTTGGCTCATCCATTGTCCGTTCATTACCACCCCCCTGTTGTGGGTCCGTGACACTACACCTTCCCAACATTCAAAGCATTTGCACCCTCATCCTGGTATAAATTACAGAGTCATCTTAAATTGGATGATCTCCTAAGTGTGGAAGATTTCAAAGCTAGGATCAAGGACTTTTTGACTACTGCATGCACATGTCCTCTTACCGAATGCACCTGGTGATTATAATGTTATGATGTGATTTGCCAAACTGTTTTTGTTTTTGTTTGTTTTGTTGTCGTTAATACAAGTGTGTACTTTATGTAGAACTACTTTGCTGCTCTCTTGGCCAGGATCCCCTTGCAAAAGAGATTCTGAATCTCAATGGGATTATTCCTGGTTAAATAAAGGTTAAATAAAATAAAAAATAAAAACAAGAAAGTTTTAAAAACAACAACAGTGGGTTTTGATAGTGACATCTAAGTTATTTTAGGCAACAGCACCTGAGAAATTCTTACATTAGTCAGGTTGCTCACATTATTTATTTGCATTTTGTAAGAGATTATGAGGTCTCTCATTATGAGAGATTATGATCTTTCATATTCATACTAACTGTTTTTATTCAAAAACTAGGTGAGAAGATGTCCAGACGTGTCACCTTTGAAGCCATCTGACTTAGGTCATCACACAATGAAAATACAAATCGGTATTCTGGATCGTTTTCTTTCTTTGTTTCCTTCTTTTTTTATTGGAAGAAATGAACACTGTGTGCGCTGGACAAAAATAAATAAATAAAAATTAAAAAATAATAATAAAAAATACATGTCGATTGGGCACCCTGACAGGCGCCATAATTTTAAATAAGGTCTACAAATTAACAGTTGCTAGCTGTTGTGAAAAGACAGTAAAACAGGCCGTATCAGACTGAAGTTATAGTTTGTTTTTTGCTAAACTGAGCAATCATTGTCATAAGTGTACATATTTAATGTAATATTTTCTGTTAAACATTAAAAATATTTGGTCTAAATGTATTTACAAGTCAAAAACGGATTTTAACTGCCTCTAAAATCCACTGATACCACGCGTTAGTAATTTTCACAATTACCAGAGACACTTCTTTCATTTACCATCGAAATCCTGCTGTATATTTTCTTCCCCCCCACCCCACCCCCGTGCGATGTCAAGATCAATCTTCCCACAGATGCAAACTGTTTCTGCTGCTACTTCATCACCTGCCACTCTGACAACTTTATATGATAAATTTCATTGCAGTTATCAGCACATTACCTAAAAACTCATTTATGGGAGACAATTTTATCACCTGTGAGGATCACTGTTGCGCAAAGCAAACATAATTGTCTATGTAAGGTTCTGGAGTAATCAGATCAAACAAGATTAACGGAGGGTTTCCAACAATGACAAACTGTAGCACAAACACAATATTAGCAGGGAAATAATTACTTATTTGAATAATAGTCTCACAGCCTTTTGTACGAACTCTGCTCACCATCAGACCGACATTATTATGGTTGGGGAAGCAAGAAAACAGCTAAATAATCTATGCGTTAGATTTTAAAAATATACGATATTAAATAAAATAGGAAAGATATGCTACTTCACAGGGTGAGGCATTATATTTAATTACATGATTATCCAACCTGCATGCAAAACATAAGGGAAGAAGAATCATAAAATTGGAAAGGAGAGTATAACAAACAAGAATAAAGTGACAGCTGCACCTCATTCAGTACCAACTCAAACATTACAGATTTATTCAGACCATTTCATGAATATAGCTCGATTTTGTAATGACGGTAGCATGACTGGAAACTCCTTAGCAAGGAACCACTTAGGTATGTGGGGCAAGCTGTCTTTAATCAGCATTCAGGTTAAAACAATCCATGTAGTAATGGTGTCCATGAGGGACAAATAATCCAGCAAGACTGGCAAGCAGTCAGAAAACAGGCAACCAGTCCAAAAACAGGAAGCAACAGGGCAACAGGTCAAGAACAGAGGCAGCAATTACAGGTGGAAAAAAAGCAAACAAACACTAGAACACTCTGAAGAAACCAAGACATTCTGGCAGTGTTAAGTAAGATGTAAATCAATAAACTAGGAAGTAAGTATGCACAAAAAGTGAAAACCCGAAAGTCTGTGAACCGGAAGAAAACACAGACAAACCAAATAAAAATAAAAGAGCATCGTAAGTGAGCTGAGCATGATTCTTGACAGATTTAACTTTCTTTGCACACACTGTGGTGACTAAGCCTTCAGATTACTGCAGGAGGGAATGGAAAAAGCTACAATTTTTAACTCAACTTAAGAAAATGTATTTTTTATTTTTTACAAAATAAAATATATGAAAATATCTGAAAATGACCTTTTCTAGTCAATGCCCAACATTTTCACAATTGTTTGTTATAATCTGTTTACCAGTAAATCATCCACTGTAAGACAGCTCCAGGAGCATGCACTGGCACCACACATCACTGTGGTGTGTCACCACGTCCATCACACTGTGGAACTGCCTTGAATCCTGGATGGAACCCAACCAAGCAGACAGCCAGTCCATCCATATCTGCCAAAAGCAACCATTATACCCAGACAAACCCACTACATAGCCAAAATGCTGTAGCAGACATTCCCACTCAATGTACACAGTAGGACAAGTAATTTCTTTGACACAAAATCATTCCAGCGTTATCTAACAATCTTCCAACAAGACCGAACACCAAAGACATCCAGTTGTCTTAGAACACTGGTTTGCTTCCAAACTTCACAACTATACAATGAGACAGGAACCACCAGAACTCTAAAAATGTACACCTTCAAAACCTGGACCTTCACTTCTGTCCAGTGACCTTGTGACTGCATGAGCTCTTCAAAGGTGACTTTGAATCTTAAAGGTTGAGAACCCAGAGATATGAATGTCACTGTTGCAGTAACACACAGTGTGAAAATTATATCTTTAACATTTGTGGCTCCATCTTTTTACTATATGTGAAGGTCATTCATTCATTCAGTCATTTATTTTCTGATGCTTATTCAGGTCGCAGTGGCAGTTCAACCCACACTTTCCTATCCTTGGCCAAGTCCTGCAACTCTTTTTGGCAAATCCTGAGGTGTTCCCAAGCTACCTGGGAAATATAAACCCTCCAGGATGTCCTGGATCTTCCCTGCTGCCTCCTTCCTGATGGATGTATCTGGAAGATCTCCCAAGGGAGACAATCAGGGAACATTCTCACCAGATGCCCAAACTACCCCAGCTGGCACCTTTTGATGTGAAAAACAACGGCTCGACTCAGATATTCAAGCTTCTCACCATGTCCCTGAGTGTAAGCCCAAATACCCAACAGAGGAACCTCATTCCCTTTACTTGGATCTGTGACCAACTTCTTTCGGTCATCAGCCAATGCTCATGACCACAGTTTGAGTAGTTTGAGAGTCTTGCCTTCTGGCCCAGCCCTTTCTTGCCCATGATGGCCCAGGACGGCGTCCGTAAAACATCAGACACCTCCCCAATCTGTCAATTGATCCATTGACACCAAACATTCTTACTCCAAACCATTTCCAGTTCTGGCCTCAGAAGCAGTTTACTTGTAAAGCTGTGTGTAAAGTGTAAACAACCATGTTCCCTGTCACTTTTAATGGTGCCAATATTTACATTCATCTAAATGCTCTTTAACATCACAGAAGAAACAGTGCAATAATTACACTTTAATTTTGAGTTAAATGAAAAAAGCATATTTAACTAAATTTACCTTCTGTTGCAGTGTAGTTATTATGAAGTACTTTTTGTGGTATATCACAAAATTAAAGGTAATTTTATTGCTCGTCAAGTGTTTCTGGTGGACTCCATAGCAAATGTGGCCAGTTTGATCCATGAGATCTCACAGAGTTTATGCTGCATCATACTATAACTGGGAACTCATAATTTTGGACATCCAACTAGGACTAAAACAGATGTAGAGTGATTAATCTTTGCAAATAAAGTCAAAATGTTGCAAGTGTAACTGATGTTAGTACTGATTGACAACACAGCAGACATGTGAGTTGACTTATTTGTCCAGCAAATATACAACAAAACCTTTGTATGAAGTATATCCAGATTTTATCCTGTATTCTTCTCAATGATTTTGTGGATATAAGGAGTGTAAAAATCACAAATCCTTTATCTGAACACTAACCAAAAAAATTAGAGCGATACCAAAGGAAATAAACAGGGATTATACCTTTAATGTTGCTTGATACAGCATTCGAGACAAGAACTGGAGAAAGTGTGGACTGACAGGACATGTGACACCATGGGAGCTGCTATAAATGCTCATCAGCCTCTTTCACCTGCAGCCAAATCATTTGGAGTCTAATAAGTGTGCTTGGACGAACATGACGGCGCCGTCGGCTTATCGGCCATATGTCAGGCCCCAGATTAGACTGGAGTTACAGTGTCCCTGCAGTCAAACATCGAAGTGCATCTGCCTCGGTTACAACTTCATTTACAACTTCAAGCATTTTTTATTGCAAATCTAATTGAAAGGAACAATTTATTTAAAGTTTGACTGGCAATCATTTCACTCGACAGCAGCTGCTCTGAAATTCTCTCCAGCAAGTTTGTTTTTAAATCAACTGTTACCATTTTAACAATATTATTTTTTGTCACATTTTGAAACAGATGAAGATTTCGATTTAAATGTTTATTCATCCATATTTTGCCTAATAGTCTTTTCAGTTGGAGTTTTTAAATGTTCCTGAATGTGATGCACCACTGTCAATGCACAAGTAACATATTTCAATAATAATTTAGCTATTTTCAAACTAAATTCATGTATGTGGCACCAACTTGCAAAAGTTACTATCTTGAGACACTTTATATTTAGGGAAGGTCGAAATCGTAGTTTCTAGAATATGTTTTAAAGTCACCCGACAAGAACAAGCACAGGGTGACAGGAAAGGAGGGAAAAAAATCAGTTTGAACAGGAAGAAACCTCAAGCAAAACAAAACTCTGCATGGGTCATCTGCTGAACATTAACAGGTTAAACAAAAACAAGTCAGAGGGTGTGTGAGAAAGAGACAGAGACACAGAAAGAAAACAGTCAGGGACAAGAGAGCAGAAACAAAGAAAACAACGACAACAAGAGCAATCAGAGATTTCTGACATCCGCCAATCCGGATCTGGATCACCTCCAAAATTCAGTGGAGTCTTCCATCCATCCATCCATTTTCTTCCGCTTCATCCGAGGTTGGGTTGCGGGGGCAGCAGCTCAAGCAAAGCCGCCCAGAACTCCCGATCCACACACACCTCCCCCAGCTCCTCCGGAGGAACCCTGAGGTGTTCCCAAGACAGCTGCAAGACGTAGTCCCTCCAGCTTGTCCTGGGTCTTCCCTGGGGCCTCCTCCCAATGGGACATGCCCGGAACACCTCTCCAGCGAGGCATCCAGGGGGCGTCCGAAAAAGATGCCCGAGCCACCTCAGCTGGCTCCTTTCGACGTGGAGGAGCAGCGGCTCGATTCCAAGCTCGTCCCGAGTGGCCGAGCTCCTCATCCTATCTCTAAGGGAGCGGCTCAGCCACCCTGTGGAGGAAACTCATCTCGGCCGCTTGTACTCGCGATCTCGTTCTTTCTGTCATGAGCCAAATCTCATGACCATAGGTGAGGGTCGGAACAAAGATCGGTTGGTAATCGAGAGCTTTGCCCCCCTGCTCAGCTCTCGCTTCACCACGATGGTCCGATACAGCGACCGCATCACTGCAGATGCTGGACCAATCGGTCTGTCGATCTCACGCTCCATCCGTTCCTCACTCGTGAACAAGACCCCAAGATACTTAAACTCACTTGAGGCAAGGACACTCCACAAACCTGAAGAGGAGTCTTCCATGCTCTAATATCTATCTGTGGTGGAAATTGTGTGAGAATCCATGCAGTAATTTTGTAATCCTGCCAACAGACAGACAAATAAAAAAACGCTGATGATTTTGTTATGTCCTTGGCGGATGTAATAACATGTTTGACACATTCACACAAATTAATTATTTGTTATGCAGTGATACCATAATGTAATATCAGTATATTACATTATGGTATCACTGCATAACAAATAATTAATTTGTGTGGCCTTGACATTTGATCAATTATGTTGAAAATGAATCCCTAGAGAGGTCTTCCAGGCAAATCCAACTGGAATGAGGTCATGGGGAGGACTCAAGACATGCTAGAGGGATTATATTTCCCAGATGGATTGGGAATGCTTCGGGATCCCCCAGGAAAAGTTACAGGACTTGGTTGAGGATAGAGAAGAGTTGGGAGGAGCTGCTTGGTCTGCTGCGACGGTAACCCAGACCTGGATAAGCGGTACAAAATAAATGAGTGAATGTCCAAAATTAAGCCATTTTATCCCTGACTAACATATAACCTTTCTACCATGCTTAATTCATATTGGCAACAAGCTGAGCTACCTTGAGTGTGACCTTTCAACTTCAGCCAAGGTCAAAGGCTATGCAACCAATAGAAAGGTGATACATGACTTGATTGATAGTAATCATAGGAGCATAACCAATCCCTCAAAATAGCTAATACCTTCTAATACCCCCGTCACACATAACCGGAATCACAGCATGACGTCAGAATTATGAATCGGTGCACACCAGAAAAGTGTCAGATTTCAGCTCCAAAATGTTCTGACAGCCATTTGCGGAAGTCGACAGTTGGTCAAAATCGGCCAGCGGCCCCAAGCGTGACGCACATACGAGGTTTATTAGAAAACTAACCGGCAGTTTAAAAAAAAAAAAACTATATGGATTTGAATCACGTGCGAGTACACCAGACATGCTTGAACCCTCGTGCGCATGCATGAGTTTTTTCACGCGTGTCGGTGACATCATCCGCCTGTGGGCAGGCTTTGAGTGAGCACTGGTCCAGCCCTCTCCGCTGAAATCCTTTGTCTGAGACGCTGCTGGAGACGGCGTGCGTTGCTTTATCAAAATTTTTCTTTCATTACAAAATCTCCTTTAACAGTGGAATGTCCGCATAAACTCCTCATGCCGACTTCTTCTGAAACCTATCTGTTCTCTGACGACAACCTGGGTGAACAGAGCCTGAAATGTGGAAGTTTTCAGCTTGAAACAGCGAGACAACGCCGCCTCGGAGCGCAGATCGCCGTCAGGCGCTGTGGGCCGTCCTTAAAGCGACACTAACAGACCAAAATCTCTCATCAGCTGTTAAAATTTTTACCGAAAGCCAGCTGAATTTATCGAATGGTGTCCACTCAGTTGTGCCTTACAGTTTTGAAAAAAAATTTGATCAAACAAAGCAGCAGTCTCTGAGCCATTCCTAAACAATGAAAAAATCGATGAGAGGGTGGGCCACTCCTCACTCAAAGACTGCCCACAGGCGAATGACGTAACCGACAGGCGTGAAAAAACTCTTGCATGCCCACGAGGGTTCAAGCATGTCTGATGTAATCACACGTGATTCAAATCCATATGGTTTTTGAAAAAAATAATAAGGTCGGATACTTTTCTAATAGACCTCGTATTTAAAACTCTCCGGGGATGGATGTGATGCCTATCCGACAGCGGTCCATGTGCAGTCTGAGGACCATCTAACCACAATTTACATACAGTATTACGATGGCGGCAAAATGGGATCCGAAATGATTTCAGCGCATACGAGGGAACCTCGAGATGGATCTGGCACCGCAAGCCTGCCAGTATGACCTGCATGTGCCACATATAATAATGTCCCTCTTGAGCGCAAAGGAACTGTTGAAGTGTATGCAGTACGCTTCATCACAATAATGATAATTATGAATTATTATCCTGTACAGTGAATGTGAACAGCGACTATCAAGCCAAAAGCCCCGTGTGCTACTGTACGCACGCCGCCACAAATCTGAACAGGCTGTTATATCCACAACAGACCTTACAGTACAGATATTTGTCCATTCCTTCCCATGTGCAACATAAATAATGCCAACTATTGTCTCTATCTGACTTAGTGCTTAGCTCAGATAAGATCATTATAGTGGGCGATTTTAACATCCACACAGATGCTGAGAATGACAGCTTCAACACTGCATTTAATCTATTATTAGACTCAATTGGCTTTGCTCAAAATGTAAATGAGTCCACCCACCACTTTAATCATATCTTAGAGCTTGTTCTGACTTATGGTATGGAAATTGAAGACTTAACAGTATTCCCTGAAAACTCCCTTCTGTCTGATCATTTCTTAATAACATTTACATTTACTCTGATGGACTACCCAGCAGTGGGGAATAAGTTTCATTAGACTAGAAGTCTTTCAGAAAGTGCTGTAACTAGGTTTAAGGATATGATTCCTTCTTTATGTTCTCTAATGCCATATACCAACATAGTGCAGAGTAGCTACCTAAACTCTGTAAGTGAGATAGAGTATCTCGTCAATAGTTTTACATCCTCATTGAAGACAACTTTGGATGCTGTAGCTCCTCTGAAAAAGAGAGCTTTAAATCAGAAGTGCCTGACTCCGTGGTATAACTCACAAACTCGCAGCTTAAAGCAGATAACCCATAAGTAGGAGAGGAAATGGCATCTCACTAATTTAGAAAATCTTCACTTAGCCTGGAAAAAGAGTCTGTTGCTCTATAAAAAAGCCCTCCGTAAAGCTAGGACATCTTACTACTCATCACTAATTGAAGATAATAAGAACAACCCCAGGTTTCTTTTCAGCACTGTAGCCAGGCTGACAAAGAGTCAGAGCTCTATTGAGCTGAGTATTCCTTTAACTTTAACTAGTAATGACTTCATGACTTTCTTTGCTAATAAAATTTTAACTATTAGAAAAAAACTTACTCATAACCATCCCAAAGACATATCGTTATCTTTGGCTGCTTTCAGTGATGCCGGTATTTGGTTAGACTCTTTCTCTCAGATTGTTCTGTCTGAGTTATTTTCATTAGTTTCTTCATCCAAACCATCAACATGTCTATTAGACCCCATTCCTACCAGGCTGCTCAAGGAAGCCCTACCATTATTTAATGCTTCGATCTTAAATATGATCAATCTATCTTTATTAGTTGGCTATGTACCACAGGCTTTTAAGGTGGCAGTAATTAAGCCATTACTTAAAAAGCCATCACTTGACCCAGCTATCTTAGCTAATTATAGGCCAATCTCCAACCTTCCTTTTCTCTCAAAAATTCTTGAAAGGGTAGTTTTAAAACAGCTAACTGATCATCTGCAGAGGAATGGTCTATTTGAAGAGTTTCAGTCAGGTTTTAGAATTCATCATAGTACAGAAACAGCATTAGTGAAGGTTACAAATGATCTTCTTATGGCCTCAGACAGTGGACTCATCTCTGTGCTTGTTCTGTTAAACCTCAGTGCTGCTTTTGATACTGTTGACCATAAAATTTTATTACAGAGATTAGAGCATGCCATAGGTATTAAAGGCACTGCGCTGCGGTGGTTTGAATCATATTTATCTAATAGATTACAATTTGTACATGTAAATGGGGAATCTTCTTCACAGACTAAGGTTAATTATGGAGTTCCACACGGTTCTGTGCTAGGACCAATTTTATTCACTTTATACATGCTTCCCTTAGGCAGTATTATTACACAGCATAGCTTAAATTTTCATTGTTACGCAGATGATACCCAGCTTTATCTATCCATGAAGCCAGAGGACACACACCAATTAGCTAAACTGCAGGATTGTCTTACAGACATAAAGACATGGATGACCTCTAATTTCCTGCTCAGATAAAACTGAAGTTATTGTGCTTGGCCCCACAAATCTTAGAAACATGGTGTCTAACCAGATCCTTACTCTGGATGGCATTACCCTGACCTCTAGTAATACTGTGAGAAATCTTGGAGTCATTTTTGATCAGGATATGTCATTCAAAGCGCATATTAAACAAATATGTAAGACTGCTTTTTTGCATTTACGCAATATCTCTAAAATTAGAAAGGTCTTGTCTCAGAGTGATGCTGAAAAACTAATTCATGCATTTATTTCCTCTAGGCTGGACTATTGTAATTCATTATTATCAGGTTGTCCTAAAAGTTCCCTGAAAAGCCTTCAGTTAATTTAAAATGCTGCAGCTAGAGTACTGACGGGGACTAAGAAGGAGAGAGCATATCTCACCCATATTGGCCTCTCTTCATTGGCTTCCTGTTAATTCTAGAATAGAATTTAAAATTCTTCTTCTTACTTATAAGGTTTTGAATAATCAGGTCCCATCTTATCTTAGGGACCTCATAGTACCATATCACCCCAATAGAGCGCTTCGCTCTCAGACTGCAGGCTTACTTGTAGTTCCTAGGGTTTGTAAGAGTAGAATGGGAGGCAGAGCCTTCAGCTTTCAGGCTCCTCACCTGTGGAACCAGCTCCCAATTCAGATCAGGGAGACAGACACCCTCTCTACTTTTAAGATTAGGCTTAAAACTTTCCTTTTTGCTAAAGCTTATAGTTAGGGCTGGATCAGGTGACCCTGAACCATCCCTTAGTTATGCTGCTATAGACTTAGACTGCTGGGGGGTTCCCATGATGCACTGAGTGTTTCTTTCTCTTTTTGCTCTGTATGCACCACTCTGCATTTAATCATTAGTGATTGATCTCTGCTCCCCTCCACAGCATGTCTTTTTCCTGGTTCTCTCCCACAGCCCCAACCAGTCCCAGCAGAAGACTGCCCCTCCCTGAGCCTGGTTCTGCTGGAGGTTTCTTCCTGTTAAAAGGGAGTTTTTCCTTCCCACTGTCGCCAAGTGCTTGCTCACAGGGGGTCGTTTTGACCGTTGGGGTTTTTACGTAATTATTGTATGGCCTTGCCTTACAATATAAAGCGCCTTGGGGCAACTGTTTGTTGTGATTTGGCGCTATATAAATAAAACTGATTGATTGAATTGATTGATTGTGTTGTGTGGGCCGCCAGAAGAGGAGGTACTGCTGGCCCACCACCAGAGGGCGCCCTGCCTGAAGTGCGGGCTTCAGGCACGAGAGGGCGCTGCTGCCACGGACACAGCCGGGGGTGACAGCTGTCACTCATTATCTCTTGACAGCTGTCACCCATCTACACTTCATCATCTCACTCCATAAAGACCAGATGTCATCTCCACCTCGTTGCCGAGATATCATCTACCTGTGAAGGTACTTTTCTCTGCTGACTTAAATCATTGAGTAATAACCTGAACTTCTTTGCAGCTGTATTCCTGTGGCGTTTCATTATCTGTGGATTGGCGTAAAGTGTGATCAGCGACGGCTTTGCTTCACACTCCAACCAGATAAGTGATTTAACAGGAGCTGCACGAGTGTGTGATTAGAGGTGGAGGTGACTTTCCACCTTCTGACTGTTTTTGTTACTGGGTGTGCACACACCCACATCTCACTGTTTGTGCTCCTCGCCAGCAGTACCAGGTCCGACAGTCGGGGACGGTGATCACCTGGGAATTCGGGACTTGGCGGCTCCAGTATTCACCAGGTTCGGTGGCAGTGGAAATCGTGTGGTTACGGCTCTTCTCTGAACAGACGTCTTCTATCCTCGAGCCTGCCCACATGTCACCTTTGTGTATTGACTGCTATCAGATTCTGTGATTGTCTGTATAATTGTTGTGCATATTCACAACATTAAATTGTTACCTTTTGGCTCATCTATTGACCGTTCATTTGCGCCCCCTGTTGTGGGTCCGTGTCACTACACTTTCCCCAACAGGATATCTCGGCCATTGTCATGGATCCCGAGGGGCGTCAACCATCTGTTGGACAGCCAATGGAAGAGCAGGGTGCACAGGCGTCGGCTGGAGGCGTGATTGGTGAGTTGCAGCACATCCTCACCGCCTTTACCACTCGGATGGACCTGATGACCGAGCAAAGCATCATCCTTAATCGCAGGATGGAGGCTCTCACCGCGCAGGTGGAAGCGCGGGCTCAGGGCGCTGCTGCAGCTCCTCCTCTTGCCGACCCGGTGCCGAATACAGACATTCCACTGGTCATTCAACAACCCCCCCCCCCACCATCCCCTGAAGCATACATAAGCCCCCCAGAGCCGTACGGAGGTTGTGTGGAGACGTGCGCAGACTTTCTTATGCAGTGTTCGCTCGTCTTTGCACAGCGTCCCGTGATGTACGCGTCTGACGCCAGTAAGGTGGCTTACGTGATTAATTTGAGTCGAGGTAAGGGATGCGCTTGGGCTACAGCGCTTTGGGAGCAAAGTTCACGGCTCCTTGCCTCTTATACTGGGTTTGTGAGGGAGCTCAGAACTGTTTTTGATCACCCTAACAGAGGCGAAACCGCGTCTACCGTGCTGCTGTCAATGAGACAGGGGTGCCGGAGCGCAGCCGAATATGCAGTCGACTTTCGCATCACAGCTGCGAGATCCGGCTGGAATATGACTGTGCTCCGCGCCGCCTTCATAAACGGACTGTCGTCGGTCCTGAAGGAGCACCTGGTGGCTAAGGAGGAACCGCGGGATTTGGCTGAGCTTATCGATTTGGTTATACGATTGGATAATCGGTTAGAAGAACGCCGACGGGAGCGAGGTGAAGGGCGTGGTCAGGCACAAGCCGTCCCTCTTCCTCCCGGGCCCGAAAGGGAGCCGTCTTCCCCACGCTCCACAGCCACAGCGCTCCATGTGGCTACAGCTCCCCCTGCTGATGATGCTAGGGACACGAGCAGGGCCACATTCAGACAGAGGAGGCTGGTCCGCGGGGAGTGCTTTGTCTGCGGCTCGAGTGAGCATCAGCAGAGAAACTGCCTCAAACGGTCAAAACACAAACGCCCGCCCTTAGAGACTGGGCTGATGGGGGGTCCTAAACATTCACGTGGGTCATACACATCTTTCAACACGACTCCCAGTTACAATCCTGAGCGGGGATTTAACCCTTCAAGCCCCAGCACTGGTGGACATGGGGTCAGAAGGGAATCTGCTGGACAGCAAGGGAGGTAGGGCTCCCTCTGGTGGCGCTTTCTTCGCCAGTGAAGGTGCGAGCATTAGATGGCACTCTTCTCTCTTTTATCACACACAAGACACTACCTGTAACCCTGGTAGTGTCTGGGAATCACCGGGAGGAGATTGAGTTTTTTGTGACTCCCGTGTGATTTTGGGCTTCCCATGGATGATTAAACACAATCCCCGGATTGACTGGCCGTCTGGGGTTGTGGCTCAGTGGAGCGAAACCTGCCACCGGAATTGTTTAGGATCCTCGGTGTATATGCTAATGAGGAGGTTAAAGTCCCTCCCAATCTGATGGCGGTGCTGGTTGAGTACCACGATCTTGCTGACGTCTTCAGCAAGGATCTGGCGCTCACCCTTCCCCCGCATCGTCCGTACGATTGTGCCATTGATTTGGTCCCGGGTGTTGAGTTCCCGTCCAGCAGGCTGTACAATCTCTCATGTCCTGAGCGCGAATCAATGGAGACCTACATCCGGGACTCATTAGCTGCCGGGCTGATCCGGAATTCCACCTCCCCGATGGGTGCAGGTTTCTTTTTTGTGGGCAAGAAAGATGGCGGACTTCGTCCATGCATTGATTACAGGGGGCTGAACGAGATCACGGTTCGCAACCAATACCCGTTGCCCTTATTAGATTCGGTGTTCACCCCCCTGTATGGAGAAAAGATCTTTACCAAATTGGTTGTTGGAGAACCGGCTGTTTGTGAAGGGCGAGAAGTGCGAGTTCCACCGAGAAATCTTGGAGTCATTTTTGATCAGGATATGTCATTCAAAGTGCATATTAAACAAATATGTAAGACTGCTTTTTTGCATTTACGCAATATCTCTAAAATTAGAAAGGTCTTGTCTCAGAGTGATGCTGAAAAACTAATTCATGCATTTATTTCCTCTAGGCTGTTGTGGGTCCGTGTCACTACACCTTCCCCAACAGATTGATCATAGTTGTATATACAACCCCAATTCCAATGAAGTTGGGATGTTGTGTAAAATGTAAATAAAAACAGAATATAATGATTTGCAAATCCTCTTCAACCTATATTCAATTTAATACACCAGAAAGACAAGATATTTAATGTTCAAACTGACAAACTTTATTGTTTTTGTGCAAATATTTGCTCATTTTGAAATGGATGCCTGCAACACATTTCAAAAAAGCTGGGACAGTGTTATGTTTACCACTGTGTTACATCACCTTTCCTTCTAACAACACTCAATAAGCGTTTGGGAACTGAGGACGCTCATGATTGGGTATAAAGGAGCATCCCCAAAGTCTCAGCCATTCACAAGCAAAGATGGGGCGAGGATCACCACTTTGTGAACAACTGCATGAAAAAATAGTTTAAGAATGTTTCTCAATGTTCAATTGCAAGGAATTTAGGGATTCCATCATCTACAGTCCATAATATAATCAGAAAATTCAGAGAATCTGGAGAACTTTCTACACGTAAGCGGCAAGGCCGAAAACCAACACTGAATGCTGGTGACCTTCAATCCTTCAGGTGGCACTGCATTACAAACCGACATCATTGTGTAAAGGATCTTACCGCATGGGCTCAGGAACACTTCAGAAAACCATGGTCAGTTAACACAGTTCGTCCCTACATCTACAAGTGCAAGTTAAAACTCTACCATGCAAACCGAAAGCCATACATCAACAACATCCAGAAACACCGCCGCCTTCTGTGGGCCGAGATCATTTCAAATGGGCTGTTTAACGTTATTTGGGATAGGGAAGCTGTCCTGCAGGACTTCAAAGACTGCGTTGGATTATGGCAATATTTGCCGTGTCAGGCATGCTTCCAGCACATTCTTGCTATGTGCTTAAATATTCCTGATATGTAGGAAATAGGCCCACAGTTTGACCTTGGCCTCTAACCTTGACTTTTAAAAGTTAAACCAGTCTATCCTGTGCAACAGTTTAAAAACAGAATATCATCAATTCCTCACATTTGAAATGCTTGAACAAATTCAAATTTGTGTGTGCTTTTTAATAAATGGCAAATAGTTGATTATTTTTCTGCTGTTAAGATCATGAATTATATAAATTCTGGGGTGATTGTGCTTTTGCGGTAGCTGGCCCCAGACTGTGGAACAAGCTACCTCTCGATTTACGCACTATTCCAGATCTAGAACTTTTTAAATCTAAGTTAAAGACTTATTTAAACTGGCTTTTAACTCCTAGTGGAGAGGTGACATGTTCTGTTTTATGTGCTGTTTTAAATTTATTGTACGTGTGTTGTAGTTTTGTGAATCTGTGTTTTTATTGTTAAGCACTTCGGACACCATTTGGTGCTGTGAAGCACTTTATAAATAAATGCTGATTGATTGATGAATTAAACTGCTCATCTTTGCAGCTCTGCAATATTCTGAGAATTAAGCCTGGATTTTGTCAGTTTTTTACTTTCAGGTTTGCTGCTTGTGCCATAATTTCAGCAAGTCCGGGGAGAAGTGAGCTGTGATTAAGTTTTTGAAGCTTGAGGGTGAGACGCCACAAAGAATCCATTAACACATCTGGAGTCCATGGAGACTCGGTGCCATCCTATGTCACTATCAAATTATGGTTCAGAGAATTTAAACAAGCTCCAGAGAGTGAGAAAGATGATTTCCATCCAGGCTGTGCAAAGGATCTGTCAGAAGAAAACATGGGCGAAGTGACTGAAAGGTCTCGCAACAGAAGCCATTTCTGAGTGACAGAGCTGGACTGTGATCTGGATCTCAGGCTGGAGTTTAAATTAAAATCACAATGAAAATATTCTTGATCATCATTTGAATATGTCCAGTAAAGTTTTAAGAAACATGGATTTTTTTCCACCAGGTATAATTTCCTCCACCGGTGTATCAAATAAACACTCAGGGCTAAAAACTGGACTCCAGTAGCCACCTTCAACAAGGCCATGGGGACTTTTACACATGCAGTTATAGTAATATCAACCCCCAAGGCCTCCCTCTTCCCAGCTGGGCGTGCCTGAAGGACCTCCTTATGGAGATGACCAGGGGGCAACCTCACCAGACACCCAAACCACCTCAGCTGGCTCCTTTTGATTTGAAAAAGCAGCGGCTCGACTCCTGAATAGTTGAGCTTCTCACCCAGTTCAGGAGTGTAAGCCCAGATACCCAACGGCCGCTTGTATCTGCAACCTTATTCTTTTTGTCATTACAAAAAGTTCATGACCATAGATCAGGACAGGAGCATAAATAATCAGGTAAATTGAGATCCACACCTTCCAGCTCAGCTCCTTCTTTACCATGATGGTCTGGAACAGAGTCCGTCAAACATCAGATGGCTCCCCAAGCCATCTATCACTCACACTCCAACTTACACCTACTCGTGAAATACGTAAACTCCTCCACTTGGGGCAGTAACTATTCCCTGACCCAGAGCAACCCGATCAGTTCATGATGACATCACGAAAAGTAAGCAAGTCCCTTCGGCTGCTCCTTTGTTTGCACTCAGGTTCACCACAGCAAAACCAAGGTGGATCTGCATGTTGAATTGGCACAGGTTTTACGCCGGATGCCCTTCCTGACGCAACTCCACATTACATGGAGAAATGTGGCAGGGGTGGGATTTGAATCCGGAACCTTCTGCACTGAAACCAAGCGCATTAACCACTTGGCCACCACCCCCGATGACATCAAGAAAAGTGATTTAATCAATTATTTAGTGATACATCACGAAATGTGTTACATTTTCATGACATATGACAAAATTATTTTGTGATGCTATCACAAAATTTTTGGGTTACGCAGAGTGGGCGTCTTATAGTTATGGTTGAAAAAGTGAAATAGACTTGACCATATCACAAAAATGTGGCACATTTTGTGATAGTATCACAAAAAAAGCATTAGACTGGGCTGCCCAAGTACAAAGGACAAATTTGATTTGGACAAATCAGATCTGGAGGTGCTGATTCTCATCCCAGTCACTTCACATTTAGCCACAATCCTGCTCAGTGTGCATCGGAGGTCACTGCCTGATGAAGCCAACACAACCGCATCATCTGCAATAAACAGAGATGCAACTCTGAAGTCAGCAAACCGGACACCCTCCGGTCCCTGACTGTGCCTTAAAATTCCGTCCAACAACACAAACAGGATTGGTGACAAGGGGCAGCCCTGGGGGAGTCCAACACCCACCGGAAACAGGTCTTTGAGTATGCAATGTCTCATATTTTGTTTCTGCTTTGCTGCAATATTTTACAAGACTAAAACAAACCACAACTGCCATTTTCTTGTTAACACCTTTACAAGACACTATGCAAGTTTAATTTAGTTACACAGAATTTAATGGCTGGTAACTTATTTTCCACAAAATATGGTATTCACCTGACCTGGCACCTTTATGCAAAGAAATATGTTTATGCATGTAGATCTGATGGTTATGCTGAGTATGCGGTGGCTACAGAGGCGTGGTTGGTGATCAGATGACTATGTTTCTGCTCAAAGACATTGGAGGCTTCCCAAGAGATGAACGACTGGGTTGAACTACATGGAAATTATGTGGGAAGATAAAGTGTGAGCTTTATATGTAAGCCGGAGACTGATGGGAAAGATGGTGCAAAGACAGAAACATGCCCGGTTGGGTTCAAAGACTGGATATCACAATTACGTGCCACATGATAAGTCCAGCCGAGCCACCACGAAACTGCTGACAAGTTCAAGGGATGTTTGCTGCCACAGCAACATAGCAATGCTAATATGTTGTTCACATGGCTAAAAACCAAACCTCAAAGCTTAACCCACAACAGCACAGGAGTGCATTAAATCAACTGTCATTGTCAACACACTCGAAAGAGACTTTTAAGGAAAATGTCTTGAAAGCACCATCACTCCTCTTTATACCTGGAGAACAAAGTGTGCTAATTTTTACAGCAGCGTGAAATACTGAGGAAAAGTATTTAATCATAAGAGAGGGTTTTCTAATTATTTATTTTTTTCATTTACTTTGTTACCCCTTGAGGATGCAAAATTAAACCTCCCTGAATGTTGTCTCGATAATTTTCAAAGAGCTTCACAAAAAATGTTAGCATTTCCATTTCACGCATTTATTTAAATATATGGAATTTTCAGTGGATCAGTGGAGAGAATCGCTGATGATGGCAAAATTCCGATATCACCGTCTCTTCCTTAGAGCCACTCGAGTGACAACCAGCTGTCAGGTTTGCTTTGTAGCTCAGCTGTCTAACATGAAAATTACTGATGTGAAAATGAACAGACTTCCACAGATGTAAAGACATGAACTGGGAATTCTTCTGTTTCATAACAGGACTGAACATGTTGTACTTTATTCTATTTAATGACAGCACACATGCCAGGGCAGGATGGTGCCCAAGTGGTTAGTGCACTTCAAAACAGACATTTCCCAGTTCAAGACCACCCGTGCCCATTCTCCTTGTACTTTGGAACAGTTTCAGGGGGCATCAGGTAAGTCCGTATTGGATCAACTGGAAGACAAAGACTTTACTTACATGTAATAAAATGTTAGAACATTGTTGCACAATTATTTTCAGGGTCTGATGGAATGCCAAGGTTTCAGGCTGAGTGTGCGTTTACTGAGGTGAGGATGGTCACCTTCAAATCAGCGTCCATGATCCTCTGTCTGAAAATGGTGGTTTGTCCCCTCTGGGTCATGTGAGAGTTACTGCCCCAAATGGAGGCGTTCAAATATAAATGAGAGCATGGTTGAGCGTGAGATCGATGTATAGATTGGTGTTACATCTGAGGTCCTATGCACGCTGTACCAGAATGTCGTGGTTAAGAAAGAGCTGAGCCAGAAGGTGAGAATCGACTTGTGATCCTATCCCCACTTATGGTCATGAGTTTTGGATGATAACTGAATGATCATGGATACAAGTGGAAGAAATGAGTTTCCCCCATCAGGTATCTAGGCTTCCACTTGGGGACACAGTGAGAAGCTTGAACATCCAGGAAAGACTCAAGACTACAGTCGCTGCTTCTTCGCATTGAAAGGAGCCAGCTGAGGTGGTTCGGACAACTAGTGAGGATGCCCCCTGGTCATCTTTCTAGGGAGGTCTACTCTCTCGTAGGTATTAGTCAGCCTCTGGATGGCTGCAGGTGCTGATGGTGTGTGTGCGTGTGTGTGTGTGTGTGGGTGCACCTGCTGTCTGTGAATGTGGGATCCTATCCCTTTGACTATGGTGCTACGGGCCTCAGCCTCAGAAGCACGTTGATGCTCAGGGACATTGCCTGGTGTTGCCCCGCTGTCTAGTGTCAAGTAGAGCATTGGTCTGCCTTTTATGTTGGGTTTGGGCTCTGTCAGGTGTCATGGCCAAGGGTCTGTATCCTGTGGGCCTATGGTCACTAGTCTGGGTTACCCGATGTGCCTCTCCACGGTGCAGCTGGTCTGGTTCCTGAGGGTACTCCAGTCCTGCTGGAAGTGTGAAGAGCTGACCTTTGAACAGCCTGTCCTCTCACTGTCTGTCCTCTCCCGCGGAGTCTCCTTTATTCAGTGCCTGCCATGAGTAGGGGGGCCGCCTCTGGTGTGGAGCAATTACGCATCCCATGATATACTGTATGCATGGATTTATGTGCAGCTTTCACACAATGCACATGAAAACACACAGCTCACATTTCTTCTCTCTCATGGAATTTTACTATTATTGTTTCAGTTATATTCATTCTGTGTTGTTTTCTTTGTAGCCAATTAAAATGAGCAGAAAAACAAAAGCACCAACACTTTGCTGCAGTGTTAAAAATTGTACATATACTCTTAAAAGTATTAGCCAACTGTGACTAGTATTAGAGCAGATAAGTGGGCAAAAAATAAATAAATAAACGGCCTTAAAAGTGTATTTAAATACATTTACATTTAACTGTTAAAATATGTAACCAAAGCCAAGAACACTTGGCTTTTCGGTTGTTATTTAATTCAAGGGTCCTTAGGAAAGACGTTGAGTCACTAAACTGTACTGAATTATTATTTCATTCCTCAAATACATGAATGATAAATCAATGACAGAAGGGGGCCGTTGTGGTATACAGAGGCAAAATTTTTTGCCTGAATTGTTCCTCCCAAAACCTTATTATGCTCTTTAAAAAAAAAATACCACCAGAGGTGAAAGAACAGAACTATATTTAATGTGCAATTACATTTTAATCCCTTATCTCAATAATGGCTTTAATAGAAAGTACCGCCTAAATACCGAACAGTCAACATACAGTCAGAGTGCTTCACGGCTGAATGCTTTGTCACGTCACTCCATCGTCTTCTCCTCCCTGCACGTGGATCAAAGGGGAATCCTTCTGCTATTAGTCAGCTAATGACATGCACTCTTTTCACTTGGACGATTCCTCAGACGTTATCGCCTTTGTATCCTGGAAGGAAGCTTGATTTCCTCAGAGACACACACTTGCCAAGCAGCACCCAATCACTGTCCAAACAAATGAGCCAAGAGGAAAGGCCCAATTGTTTCAAGCTTTCTCTGATAAAGGATTTCCAACCCCAAGTCAGAAAAAGTTAGAACAGTATGGAAAATGCTAAAAAAGAAAAAAAAAAAAAAAAAACAGTGATTCTTAAATTTACATTGACTTCTATGTCATTGCATACTGCATGAACCCAAGATATTTCATGTTTTGTGTGGTGAACTTCATTTCATTTGTTAATATACATCTATTCCTGCATTTAAAGCCTGCAGCACATTCCAAAAAAGTTGGAATGCAAAACATTTATCAGTTTGTAATGTTGCCATTCCTTCTGACAACACTGAATGCCTGAATGCTTCTTGACATTGAGAATACCAAGTGATGAAATGTGTCAGGTGTTATTTTGTCCCACTTTTTTTTATGCAAACTCATCTTAAGGTGTGCACCAGTACATTGAACTTTTCAATTCAAAATTATTCACACATTACAAATAATGCTTTTAGTGGCAATTGTGAATGTAACTCTGAATTGTAGTGCTTGACAGGTTTTGTAAAGTAGTACTTTGCCCATGTGGTTATATCAGCTATTGATGATTGACAGTTCAGGTTGCACCCTTGACCATTGCATTGAAGTTCCTCCAGTTTCCTTGAATTGTTTAATAGTGATGTGCACTGTAGAGGGACAAACATGCAAATCCATTGCAATCTTTCTTTGGGGAGTATTGTTTTTAAATATTTCAGTGATTGTCTCATGTATTCTGCCCATCTTAGCTCCTCTAAGTCTCTGTCTTTCATGGATACTGCTTTAGTATAAAACCATGATTACATTCACCTGTTGACATCACCTGTTTGAAATAACATCCGATTTTCTTACCTCATTTCTAGTGTTAAATTGCCCTGTCATTTTAATTCTTAGTTGTATTTATTTGTTGGTTAAACTTCTCATTTTTAGATATTTTAACTTGCTTTATTGTTTAATTGTGTCAAAGATTTTATGCGACAGTAGTATTTTATGTTTCATGTTCAGCACTTTGTGGCAGATGTTGTTTTAAAGTACTATATAAATAACATTATGAGTTGAGTCACAACATTTTTTTTCATTCTGCTGAAGGCCTGAAATGCACAAATGGATGTATATTAACAAGTGAAATGAAGCTGACCAAACAAAACATAAATTAAAAACATCATCTCTTGGGTTCATACTAACTGCAATGAAATAAAAGTGAAATGTAAAACCCCTCTCACACCTTGAGAATTTAGCCAGCATGTGCTGGCCGTATTAAAAATGCTGGCATACGCTGGTGTATGTCTAATAAGTTATGGGTAAGTTTTGTATAAGTTAAGAGCATGTTGAAGCATGTTGAAATAGGTTGTACTATGCCGAGTATCGCAAAACGTTTTGAATATGCACAATATTTTCAACATATGTCAGTGTATGACTCATACATTCTGCATAGTTGCAGGTTGTAAGTTATGCAGTTGTTGACACGTTTCTTGTAAGTTACTCATAAGTCAAAATACATCAATTGGTGCTGTCCATTGATTGGGTGAAAGCTGCAGTCCTCATGCAAACAGATTGTTACAAATATTAAAACCATTCACACACGGAGTATAAAAATAAAGTCTTAATTGGACTTGTTTGTTTGAGTGGATTCATCATCACTGCCTGAGAAGACATAATCCACATACAGCGTCTTGATTTTGGAAAGCAACGCCTGAAAATACTTTAATTCCTTGTCGTGGCTGAAGAAATGTCACATTTTAAAGCAAGTCCCTTAGTGATTTCCTGCTCCAGGTGCGTTTCTCAGCCTGAATCAGAGAACGCCGGCTCTTTGCACCACAAGAAGAAAGTTAATTTATTTTAAAAGTTGAAACAGTCACAGCGCCTCATTCATTCATGTCAATGTTTGCCACAGACATCAATTGATTCTTCAGCAGTCTGCACTTGAAAAATCCCATGATCCACCAAGACCAAATAAAATAAAATAAAATGTTAAACTACTCTGTTTTGCCTCCGTGTGGAGAAGAGACACTGCGCGACAGCGTACATGTGCTCGATGATGTGCTCATCAATATTTAAGTGTTTCGCCTATCAAAAAGAGTTCTGCCAGCAGTGGAAGCGCAAACCAAGCAAGACGTAACTGTTCCAACATGCATCATTATCGGTGAGTACTGACATTTCATTTTTCATTTATTTATATAGCGCCAAATCACAACAAAGGTGCCTCAAGGCGCTTCACACAAATAAAAAAAATCAGGCAACAGAAAAAAAGAATCAGGCATCAGAAAGTCAATAAATACAATACAATTTGTCAGCATTAAGTAACAAGAAAAACAAAAGAAATGCCAAGGTGATCGCCAGCCACTAGCCCCAAGCCTCAGCAAAAACCCCAGAATCTAAATAAAGTTGAGGCCACAGCACGCTCCGTTTCCTAATAAAATGAATTAAAAGATTACAAAGCATAGTAACATACTATGCCAGTTTACTAGCCATATGAAAGGGAAAATAAGTGTGTCTTAAGTCTGGACTTAAGTCTCCACAGAATCTTACTGTTTTATTGACACGGGGAGATCATTCCACAGAACAGGGGCATGATAAGAGAAAGCTCTGTGACCCGCAGACTTTTTATTCACCCTAGGAACACAAAGTAGTCCTGCACTCTGAGAAAGCAGAATCCGAGCCGGTACGTAGGGTTTAATTAGGTCAGCTAGGTAGGGAGGTGCCAGTCCGTGAACAATTTTATAGGCTAACAGCAGAACCTTAAAATCTGATCTCACTGGGGCAGGAAGCCAGCGAAGAGATCCCAAAATGGGTGTAATGTGGTCAAACCTTCTGGTTCGTGTCAAAAGTCTGGCAGCAGCATTTTGAACCAATTGGAGAGCCCTAATGCTGGACTGCAGTAAACCAGAAAATAGAACACTGCAGTAGTCCAATCAAGAAGAGACAAACGCATGAATCAGGGTCTCAGCATCAGCTGTAGACAGGATGGGATGAATCTTTGCTATATTTTGCAGGTGGAAGAAAGCAGTCCTCGTTGTTGCGTGGGCCGCTGAAGAGGAGGTACTGCTGGCCCACCACCACAAGATGGCGCCCTGCTTGAAGTGCAGGCTTCAAGCACGAGAGGGCTTCGGCTTTGCTGGAGGTGACAGCTGTCAACAATCAACACAAGCTGTCACCCATCATCACCACTACAAAGACCGGACTGCAACTCCACCTCCTCGCCGAGAAATCAACTACCATTCAGGTAATTTCTCTGCTGCCTGACACTGTGTGTGTTTAACCTGAACTTCTATTTGCAGCCATTTTCCTGGAGTGTTTCCTTATCTGGAGGATTGGCGTTTGGTGTGACAGCGACGGCTTCGCCTCACACCCCAACTCAGATAAGTGGTTGACCAGGAGCTGCACAAGTGTGTGTGATTGGAGGTGGAGTTTTTCCCTCCTTTACTTAAGACAGACTGTGGATTACTGAGTGTGCGAACTCACACTCATCTGGACTGTCTCTGTTCTCTGCCAGCAGTACCGGGTCTGACTGCTGAAGACAGCGGCCACCTGGGGCGCAGGGCTTGGCGGCTCCGGTGTTCTTCAGCTCCGTTGGTGGTGGAAGCTGTGTGGGGATCCGGCTCTTCTATCACCAGGCGTCTTCTATCGTCGAGCCTGCCCACACGTCACCTGGTGTATGATCGACAGTCACCATATTGTTATTGTCTGTACGTTGTTGTGTGATTCACAACATTAAATTGTTACTTTTTGGCTTGTCCATTGTCCGTTCATTAACGCCCCCTGTTGTGGGTCCGTGTCACGTCACTTTCACAACACTCGTAATATTTCTAATGTGGCGGTCAAAGGACAACATAGGATCAAAAATTACCCCAAGGTCCCTCACTTTGTCAGTGTGATCTATGACACAAGAGCCTTGGCTAAGCGGTAACTGGTCAAATTGATGCAGATGTCTTGTTGACCCAAACCACTCGGTGGAAACGGGGCTGTCAGCATAGGCTGGCTAAATCGACAAGGTGTGACAGCTGCATAATTTATTAGATGTACGCCCACGTATGCCAGCGTTTTTACTATGGTCGGCATACGCTGACTAAATCATCAACGTGTGACAGGGCCCTAAGAACACTGTGGGGTTTCCGGTTTGTTTGTTTGGTTTTTCCATGCAATCCAAACTGTTTCTGATTTGGAGATGTAATATTAACACTTGTGGTGTTCATAGTTGTGACATTTGATGGTTGTGATTCAAACCACAGAAGCAAAATCTGGTTTAGAGTCAGATCTTATCTCGCTGTTGTGCTTAAAGTAACATACCATCAAATCCGTTGGTCTGTGAAATGCAGACAAATACAGAATGCTTATAGGCTTGAGAACAGTACTACGCAATAAATAAATAAATATTTTTTAAGCATTGCTTTCTCCTTTGCTGGATTCACAGCAGTTCTAATTGATTCCAAATGTACCCCAGAGTCACAACAGAAAACAGTTACCAATACATATCAAACCCCAACCCAGACACGGCATATTTAGCCCTGTTGTGGGAAAACTGTCATTGTTTCAGACATACTGAACACAGTGATCAAACACAGATTATGCTGCTGTTAAAATTTGTGGACATTGTGACTTTTTTGTCCATTCTTTGGCCATGATTCTGCATAACAATAGACTCCATTATCACTGCTGCGGATGCATCCCAGAGGACGACGACAGTGCTGCATGAAGGAGCAAGATATGAATGTTTCACAGCTTAAAGAGCAGAACTTGGACAACAACAGCACCTCATTAGGGATAATACTTCTGCCACAATCCTCCCATTTTATAACAACTCCATAACCAAATACATTTATGGAATATGCAGTCATGCGATATGCAGTCTTCACTGTTTGATAAAAATGCAGCAGGAACGTGGCTCACACGGTTTCTCTTAAGAATATTGTAAGAATGAACTGTATATGGTGTGATCATGTGTGTGTGGTAAGGGCGTGTTAAGACACTGTGACAACATGGCAGGGACATAATCAGACAAAGTATGGGCTTGAAAACAGCACATTTTTCCCATTATGACCATGTCCCCTCCATGTTTATAAACATTTTGAGGACACCTTCATGGTCTTCATCTGAGTGTGATGGGCCCTTTATGGAGTCATGACTTTGCTTGATAGCTTTGTTTGGTGATGCTCATATCTTCACTAGTGACCAAACAGCATGAAAGCAGGGAGCCGTCCTGCCTGTTATCAATAATTCAAGCTCATGGTGCAGGTGTTCGGGCCGTTTGACGCCATGACATGAAGTCATGAAGTCGGTGACACTGGCCAGTGTAGCAGATTCTCAAAAAGGTTCACTCAAGGGGTCCAAATTTCATGTCTTCAGCACAGGTCAATGTAGCTCAGCAGAAGGTGATGTTGTGCTAGCAGTGCTTGACATTTGGTGATGGTCCACTGACTTATATAGGATGTAGTCCAACTTTCGTCATCGGCGGGCAGTCGCATTAGTAGCACACTCCATGGAGCAGTAGTGTAGCTTGGTGGAGCTGATCGCTGACCCAACATTTGTGACGTCAGATGCCATAGACTACACAAACTCCACGTGCCTCTGCGATTGCGTCACTTGCTACTAGTGCATCATTGAGACATATTCCTTCACATTTCTTCATACCCAAGGGATCCTAAGGAGGTGGTGCATCCAGTCAAAGCCTCCGATTTTGGCCAGTGCAGGCCGGCAGAGGAGACCGGAGCGGTAATGGCATACTAAGGAAGGTGACATAGCAGTAGCATAGCTCAACACTTGCCAGTGTTTTAGTGTGTGAATGTCAAAGATTTTAAGCGCGTTGGAACGATGAAGATCAGCATTGTCCAACTGATGTTGATTTAGCTCGTGCAGACCTCGGTCGACGCTGATCAATGTAATCAACTTTTCACTCTCCGTAGGCAAATGCCGGGCTAAGTGTGAATACACCATAATGGTGTGTAAACACTCTGATGAATGTTTCCAACACCTTGATAAAGCTATACACTGTAAAAAAAGAAAAAAAATCCCTTGTTTTTATGGAAAAATTCTGACAGTTATGAATACCAGGAGAATTCTGTAAAAATTACAGTGAATATGTAAATGGTTTTGCATAAAGTAAGTAAATTTTACAGGCTAAACCTGTTGTAATTTTATTGTCTCTTGAGAAGATTAAATCTCTGCAAAATGGTCACCTTATGTTTAATTATTCCCAAAATGAAGTTTAAACAGACACATCACCTCTTTTTTCAAACCATTAATTTTCAGTATTTTACTGTATTTGTGAAAATTCCCATCTGTAAAAATCTAACTGTATCGTACAGTTTTTGACATTACAGTTTATTGATTTGAATACATTTAGCACTAATTATTAGAACACAAAATTGGTTTGGTAAGCTCATTGACCCTTGACCTCCTTACACAGGTGAATCCAATCATGAGAAAGGGTATTTAAGGCTGGGCATACACTGTACGATACTTTCAATCGTTGTACTTGGCTCCAGCTCAAACTGTGCAACAAAACCGCAGGGGTTAACAGTTCAGAGTGCACGATTCATGTTCTCACACTGTACGGCCCGATGCTCTGATGCGATCTGACTGCTCACATTGTACGTTCAAAAACCACACGTCGGAAGCTTTTTTTTTTTTTAAAAAAAAAAATTATTTCATGCCTATCAGCGTGCACATTGAGTGAAATCATGTGGGGGAGACTGAACGTATATGCGAGTGCGCACACACAGCAGACAACATGATTCACAAGAGGACAGTAAAAAAAGAAAACAAACATTCATAACAGGTGTTGCTACTTACACTGTTGTATAAATAAACCATATTTATGTGTGTGTGTGTGTGTGTGTGTGTGTGTGTGTGTGTGTGTGTGCGCGCACGCATATACGTTCAGTCTCCCCCCACCTGATTCCACTCACTGTGCACGCTGATAGGCATGAACTTTAATATATTAGGTTATTGCAAGGGAACGCAATAAAAAAAAAACAAAAAAAAAACAAGACTTTACATGAGATCACTGTTTGCTCTCTCCGGTGTTTGCTCATGGACAGTGCGCGAGGTAATCAGTACGTAGACGCTTGTAGCGCTTCAGCAGCGCGGAACCCTCACGAGTCACGACGGCCAACCAAAATATCAAACAGGTTTGATTTTCATCCAATGATCCAATTCCCGATTGGGAGGTGGTCGTGAGATGTTAAACGCAGCTCGTTACTCCATATAGACTGCACGATGCAGGATGCACGATTAAGCTGAAACTCAGCGCGATCCAAAAAATTCTCACACAAGTGAAAAATCAACTGAAAAAGGGCCAAAACTCACACAGTGTAAGCCCTCCTTAAGGTCGCCATTTGCAAATGTTTCCCCTCTTTGCATCTTTTCCAATGAGTGGAAACACGGGAACCTCTAAACAACTCTCAAATGACCTGAAACCAAAGATTGTCCAACATCATGGGTTAGGGGAAGGATAGAAAATGCTATCTCAGAGATTTCAGCTGTCAGTTTCCACAGTGAGGAACATAGTGAGGAAATGGAAGACTGCAGGCAAAGTACTAGTTAAGGCCCGAAGTGGCAGGCCAAGAAAAATCTCAGATAAGCTGAAGCGAAGGATGCTGAGAACAGTCATAGTCAACCCACAGACCTGCTCCAAAGACCTACAACATGATCTTGCTGCAGATAGTGTCTCTGTGCATCGTTCAACTACAACCCCTGGCAATAATTATGGAATCACCGGCCTTGGAGGATGTTCATTCAGTTGTTTAATTTTGTAGAAAAAAAAAGCAGATCACAGACATGACACAAAACTAAAGTCATTTCAAATGGCAACTTTCTGGTTTTAAGAAACACTATAAGAAATCAAGAAAAAAAATTGTGGCAGTCAGTAACGGTTACTTTTTTAGACCAAGCAGAGGGAAAAAAATATGGACTCACTCAATTCTGAGGAATAAATTATGGAATCACCCTGTAAATTTTCATCCCCAAAACAAACACCTGCATCAAATCAGATCTGCTCGTTAGTCTGCATCTAAAAAGGAGTGATCACACCTTGGAGAGCTGTTGCACAAAGTGGACTGACATGAATCATGGCTCCAACACGAGAGATGTCAATTGAAACAAAGGAGAGGATTATCAAACTCTTAAAAGAGGGTAAATCATCACGCAATGTTGCAAAAGATGTTGGTTGTTCACAGTCAGCTGTGTCTAAACTCTGGACCAAATACAAACAACATGGGAAGGTTGTTAAAGGCAAACATACTGGTAGACCAAGGAAGACATCAAAGCGTCAAGACAGAAAACTTAAAACAATATGTCTCAAAAATCAAAAATGCACAACAAAACAAATGAGGAATGAATGGGAGGAAACTGGAGTCAATGTCTGTGACCAAACTGTAAGAAACCGCCTAAAGGAAATGGGATTTATATACAGAAAAGCTGAACGAAAGCCATCATTAACACCTAAACAGAAAAAAACAAGGTTACAATGGGCTAAGGAAAAGCAATCGTGGACTGTGGATGACTGGATGAAAGTCATATTCAGTGATGAATCTTGAATCTGCATTGGGCAAGGTGATGATGCTGGAACTTTTGTTTGGTGCCGATCCAATGAGATTTATAAAGATGACTGCCTGAAGAGAACATGTAAATTTCCACAGTTATTGATAATATGGGGCTGCATGTCAGGTAAAGGCACTGGGGAGATGGCCGTCATTACATCATCAATAAATGCACAAGTTTACATTGATATTTTGGACACTTTTCTTATCCCATCAATTGAAAGGATGTTTGGGGATGATGAAATCATTTTTCAAGATGATGATGCATCTTGCCATAGAGCAAAAACTGTGAAAACATTCCTTGCAAAAAGACACATAGGGTCAATGTCATGGCCTGCAAATAGTCCAGATCTTAATCCAATTGAAAATCTTTGGTGGAAGTTGAAGAAAATGGTCCATGACAAGGCTCCAACCTGCAAAGCTGATCTGGCAACAGCAATCAGAGAACGTTGGAGCCACATTGATGAAGAGTACTGTTTGTCACTCATTAAGTCCATGCCTCAGAGACTGCAAGCTGTTATAAAAGCCAGAGGTGGTGCAACAAAATACTAGTGATGTGTTGGAGCGTTCTTTTGTTTTTCATGATTCCATAATTTTTTCCTCAGAATTGAGTGATTCCATATTTTTTTTTCCCTCTGCTTGGTCTAAAAAAGTAACCGTTACTGACTGCCACAATTTTTTTCCTGATTTCTTATAGTGTTTCTTAAAGCCAGAAAGTTGCCATTTGAAATTACTTTAGTTTTGTGTCATGTCTGTGATCCGCTTTTTTTCTACAAATTAAACAACTGAATAAACATCCTCCAAGGCCGGTGATTCCATAAGTTTTGCCAGGGGTTGTATACAGCGCACTTTGCACAAGGAGATGCTGTAATGCAGAGGAAGCCTTTTCTGTGTACATGCCACAAACAGTCATTTGAGGTATGCTAAAGCGCATTTGGACAAACCAGCTTCACTTTGGAATAAGTTGCTATGGACTGATGAAACTAAACTTAAGTTACTTGGATGTAACAAGGGGCGGAGTGCATGGCTGAAAAAGAACACAGCATTCCAAGAAAAACACTTGCTACCTACACTAAAATTTGAAGATGGTTCCATCATGCTGTGTGGCTGTGTGGCCAGTGCAGGTACTGGGAATCTTGTTAAAGCTGAGGGTCACATGGAGTCCAGTCAATATCAGCAGATTCTTGAGAACAATGTTCATGAATCAGTGACAAAGTTGAAGTTGCACCGGGGCTGGATCATTCAACAAGACAATGACCCAAAATGCTGCTCAAAATCTACTAAGGCATTCATGCAGAGGAATAGGTACAACATTCTGGAATGGCCATCTCACTCCCCAGACCTGAATATTATTGAAATTCTGTGGTGTGATTTTAAGCGGGCTGTCCATCCTCAGAAACCAACAAACCTGAGATGTTTTGTAAAAAAGAATGGTCCAAAATACCTTCAACCAGAACCCAGACTCTCATTGGAAGCTATAGGAAGTGTTTAGAGGCTGTTATTTCTCCAAAAGGAGGCTCTACTAAATAGTGATGTATTTTATTCTGTTGGGGTGCCCAAATTTATGCACCTGCCTAATTTTGTTTAAACAATTATTGCTCACTTTCTGTAAATCCTATAACCTTCATTTCACTTCTCAAATATGACTGTGTTTGTCTGCTATATGATATATTTAACTGAAATTTATGTTTGAGACAACCAATGATTTATAAAGAAAAATCCTGAAAATTATCAGGGGTGCCCAAACTTTTGCATACAACTGTATTTGTAAATTCTACAATGGTATATGATTTTAACAAATTTGTACAGTTCATTCACATTCACAGTTCAGTTTCGTTCCACATTTGATACGTTATTACTGTAAATTAACCATTTCTCTATTCTTTTTCTTTTTTATGTCATGATTTCACAGGATTTCACCATTAATTTCACAGACTTTTTTACAGTGTACCATGAAGAATTGAAGCAGTTCTGAATGCAAAGTGAATTCGTAGTGCACATCACAGCTGTTGTTGTCAAAATGAAACTGCAGATACCATGTGTGGAAAACACATGTTCTACAGACACCCATAGATGCAGACAGTCAGTTCAAAACCAGGGTGCAGAAGTTGTGAGTGCTGCCCAAATTTGAGCTACTTTGATGTTCTGTCTGCTTTTGTTTTTAAATGATAAATTATAACAGCTTTGCTTTTTTATGATCCATTAGCCAGCCTGTCTCGGGAAGCTGACGTGCTGTATGAATGTTTCACGTTACCTGTCTTTCCCGCCATACATGAGCCCACAATGATTACATCACTCGCTTATCAAAACTGCTTGACAAAGAACGTAATCTGTCAGGAAAGTCAAATCATCTCGTCTTACTGAAAGTGCAAGGTCAATAAATGCTCCTGAGAATCCTGCAGAGCTGCATGAGGCTGGTTTAGACCTCTGGGATTTGGTGCAAATTGACAACAGCAAATCTGCAATATGTAGCTGTTTTAAATGTTAAAACTCTGTATTTTTAGGACATTTGTATGTTTCAAAGTGCAATATATTGGCACAGTTACAAATAAACTGGTAATGGTAAATGTATAAATTGGTAATAAACAAATTGGTAAAGCAAAATTGCAATTGGAATCACTCAATTCTGAGGAAAAAATTATGGAATCATGAAAAACAAAAGAATGCTCCAACACATCACTAGTATTTTGTTGCACCACCTCTGGTTTTATATAACAGCTTGCAGTCTCTGAGGCAAGGACGTAATGAGTGACAAACAGTACTCTTCATCAATCTGGCTCGAACTTTCTCTGATTGCTGTTGCCAGATCAGCTTTGCAGGTTGGAGCCTTGTCATGGACCATTTTCTTCAACTTCCACCAAAGACTTTCAATTGGATTAAGATCCGGACTATTTGCAGGCCATGACATTGACCCTATGTGTCTTTTTGCAAGGAATGTTTTCACAGTTTTTGCTCTATGGCAAGATGCATTATCATCTTGAAAAATGATTTCATCATCCCCAAACATCCTTTCAACTGATGGGATAAGAAAAGTGTCCAAAATATCAACATAAACTTGTGCATTTATTGATGATGTAATGACGGCCATCTCCCCAGTGCCTTTACCTGACATGCAGCCCCATATCATCAATGACTGTGGAAATTTACATGTTCTCTTCAGGCAGTCATCTTTATAAATCTCATTGGATCGGCACCAAACAAAAGTTCCAGCATCATCACCTTGCCCAATGCAGATTTGAGATTCATCACTGAATATGACTTTCATCCAGTCATCCACAGTCCACAATTGCTTTTCCTTAGCCCATTGTAACCTTGTATTTCTGTTTAGGTGTTAATGATGGCTTTTGTTTAGCTTTTCTGTATATAAATCCCATTTCCTTTAGGCGGTTACAGTTTGGTCACAGACGTTGACTCCAGTTTCCTCCCATTCGTTCCTCATTTGTTTTGTTGTGCATTTTTGATTTTTGAGGCATATTTCTTTAAGTTTTCTGTCTTGACGCTTTGATGTCTTCCTTGGTCTACCAGTATGTTTGCCTTTAACAACCTTCCCATGTTGTTTGTATTTGGTCCAGAGTTTAGACACAGCTGACTGTGAACAACCAACATCTTTTGCAACATTGCGTGATGATTTACCCTCTTTTAAGAGTTTGATAATCCTCTCCTTTGTTTCAATTGACATCTCTCGTGTTGGAGCCATGATTCATGTCAGTCCACTTGGTGCAACAGCTCTCCAAGGTGTGATCACTCCTTTTTAGATGCAGACTAACGAGCAGATCTGATTTGATGCAGGTGTTAGTTTTGGGGATGAAAATTTACAGGGTGATTCCATAATTTTTTCCTCCGAGGCCGGTGATTCCATAATTTTTGCCAGGGGTTGTAGACTTGCATACAGTAGAGAGTGTTAAATAGACTTGCGTAGAGCACTGGATGCAGTGCGTCACGCCGAATGGCTGCGAAAAAATTAAACATGTGTTTTGCGTCCATTTCATGGACCCCTTTGCATCCCTCAGTGTACTGCTACGTAGGACTGTGTAACCTCGCATAGTCAGTATGGTGCATTACGAAACTCTACATAGGCCCGATGTGAAAGGGGCTATATATATATATATATATATATATATATATATATATATATATATATATATATATATATATATATATATATATATATATATATATATATATATATATATTTATATATGAGATAGTTGATCATTCAAAAAAATAAATAAAACTGCCAGTGTGCTATATATAGCCTGATCAGTTTTTGATCAAGATACATACACACATAGGAGGATGATAGCAAAATGATCGCATATTATAATGCTTAATACTCAGGAACCAAAATACATACAGCCTTTTGTAACCCCACATTTGAAAGATAATGGTTGACTGTGTGTAGCAGTGGTTGATAAAGGTTCCCAGGCCCCTTATAACCTCATCAAGTGTAGGTCCTGATCCCCGTTCTGAGACAATTACATAGTTAATTATGAAATCAATTCAGTTATTCGGTTTACAAAAACAACGCCGGTTGGGTGTTGTATTACTATTAGGTGGTGTAAACTGGATATTGACTTTAGTCTTTTTATAGTTCCTATCAAATTTTATAATCCTTTATGAATTAGTTTTATTTGCACAAAGCTAAAAAAGTAAGTACTTTCAAGTTCAACTAAAGTTTTTCTGTCAACTTTAAAGTAGACCTGCACTGAAATAAATGTGGTCAGATCTCAGAAAGAAATAGCTGAATGCAGTAAAGTAAATCTGCAAGCCCAAATTTGTAATTCAGCGGAGAAATCTTCATTTAAAAATGACAAAATTGCAGCTAAAATTTGGGCCTCAGCCGGGTCATTGCAGTGACGTCCGGCAGAAGACGGAGCGCGTCGACAGCGGGCAACGTTCTTCCCCGACGCCTCGCTTTCTGCCTCCTCTGCGCTTACTGAGTCTGAGGGCACGGTAAACGCCGAAGCCGGCCACTCACATCGCCCCCGTGTCTGCTGTGCAGCCGTCACCACGTCCCTGTCTACTGAATGGAGGTGCAGCCAACTTGGCAAAAGTCCAGAGACTACGCTCGCTGTTTTGATGCAGAGCGGCTGGTGACACCTGTAGCTGCAAGGACAGACTTTCCGTAGCTCCACACGTCTCGGTAATAGGAGCCGCAGAGCTCCGTGGCTGCTGAGAGAGGTTTATATCTTTTTAATGACTTGGATTCTTTGCGGGTCCCACCTCCGTACCCCGCGATGGTAACACCGGAAGTGAAATACAGTCGATTTTCAATGCGACACCACTCAGTCAAACGGGCGTATGAAAAAGTCCCCCAAGATAATTTTCAAGCACAAATAAAAGAAATGTGTACTCACCAAACGTGCCGCAAGACACTATGAAGTTTTAAAAAAAGTAGATCCTTCCGTATAAGACAAGAAAAAGGTGCAGATGCAAACTGATGTAAATCCACAAATTACAGTTGGTGCACGCAGTGCATGCTGGGATAGGGTCTTCTCTCTGACGTCTCGGCAGCGTCCCGGATGTGATGACAGTTTTGCGGAGGGCTAAATTTTAGCTGTAAATTTGTCATTTTTAAATGAAGATTTCTCCGTTGAATGACAGATCTGGGCTTGCAGATTTACTTTACTACATTCAGAAGGATCTTATGTGTAAATATTTCATTTTTTGGTCCAAAGATCTGACTGCATTTACAACCCCTGGCAAAAATTATGGAATCACCGGCCTCAGAGGATGTTCATTCAGTTGTTTAATTTTGTAGAAAAAAAGCAGATCACAGACATGACACAAAACTAAAGTCATTTCAAATGGCAACTTTCTGGCTTTAAGAAACACTATAAGAAATCAAGAAAAAAAGATTGTGGCAGTCAGTAATGGTTACTTTTTAGACCAAGCAGAGGAAAAAAATATGGAATCACTCAATTCTGAGGAAAAAATTATGGAATCACCCTGTAAATTTTCATCCCTCAAATTAACACCTGCATCAAATCAGATCTGCTCATTGACATTGACCCTATGCCATGACATTGACCCTATGTGTCTTTTTGCAAGGAATGTTTTTGCAGTTTTTGCTCTATGGCAAGATGCATTATCATCTTGAAAAATGATTTCATCATCCCCAAACATCCTTTCAGTTGTCCAAAATATCAACATAAACTTGTGCATTTATTGATGATGTAATGACAGCCATCTCCACAGTGCCTTTACCTGACATGCAGCCCCATATCATCAATGACTGTGGAAATTTACATGTTCTCTTCAGGCAGTCATCTTTATAAATCTCACTGGAACGGAACCAAACAAAAGTTCCAGCATCATCACCTTGCCCAATGCAGATTCGAGATTCATCACTGAATATGACTTTCAACCAGTCATCCACAGTCCACAATTGCTTTTCCTTAGCCCACTGTAACCTTGTTTTTTTCTGTTTAGGTGTTAATGATGCCTTTCGTTTAGCTTTTCTGTATGTAAATCCCATTTCCTTTAGGCGGTTTCTTACAGTTCGGTCACAGACATTGACTCCAGTTTCCTCCCATTCGTTCCTCATTTGTTTTGTTGTACATTTTTCGATTTTTGAGACATATTGCTTTAAGTTTTCTGTCTTGACGCTTTGATGTCTTCCTTGGTCTACTAGTATGTTTGCCTTTAACAACCTTCCCATGTTGTTTGTATTTGGTCCAGAGTTTAGACACAGCTGACTGTGAACAACCAACATCTTTTGCAACATTGCATGATGATTTACCCTCTTTTAAGAGTTTGATAATCCTCTCCTTTGTTTCAATTGACATCTCTCGTGTTGGAGCCATGATTCATGTCAGTCCACTTGGTGCAACAGCTCTCCAAGGTGTGTTCACTCCTTTTTAGATGCAGACTAATGAGCAGATCTGATTTGATGCAGGTGTTAGTTTTGGGGATGAAAATTTACAGGGTGATTCCATAATTTTTTCCTCAGAATTGAGTGATTCCATATTTTTTTCCTCTGCTTGGTCTAAAAAAGTAACCGTTACTGACTGCCACAATCTTTTTTTCTTGATTTCTTATAGTGTTTCTTAAAGCCAGAAAGTTGCCATTTGAAATTACTTTAGTTTTGTGTCATGTCTGTGATCTGCTTTTTTTCTACAAAATTAAACAACTGAATGAACATCCTCCGAGGCCGGTGATTCCATAATTTTTGCCAGGGGTTGTATTTCAATGCAGGTCTACTTTAAGAAGTCAGATCGTAAAAGTTAGAGGGCGAACACCATTTAAAATTTTAAAGATTTAACATTACATGCCCAAAACACTGTGTAAAACCGTAAGGGGGTCAAGCTTTACAACCCTTGCGGCTTGTAAAATTATAAACAATTCATAAAATATACAAACAGGTAACATCAAGAATTACATTTATACTTTACAATAATTTGTTTCTTTAAAGTTAGCCATTCACCATAGATTATTATTTTCTCCGTAACTGCTGTGAACAGTATTGTGATATGTATTGTATCTTGGAACTAATGTGTCATTACACCCTTAAAGGACATGTCTCATGTTTTTTAACATTCCAGTTAGTAAGACAACATAAAAGTACTCATGACTGTAAGTGCATACATGTCAACCTATACGGATTGTCCGTAAATTATACAGATTTTTCGAGTTTCAGAGTCATACGGATGTACAGTCTTACGGATATTCAGGGTTTGGTCTGCAGCGGATCTGTAATCAACCATTTCTGCAGCGTGACTCCACTTTGATGCATGAGCCATTGAAGCAATGCTTCGAACCACTAACTCGTGGTTCTTTGATTCGCTGGTCTTCAGAAGCGGTAAGTCCGCTTCTTAACTCCTCTCAAATCCATTAAAATATCGTGAGTCACTTTTGTGTGGATTCAAGTCACTAACTAGGACTCTTGTCATGTTGTAGTCAAGAAACAAGAACCATCCTCCATTCCGCTGACACAAAATTGCCGCTTTAAATAAAATGACACCTCTTTCCAAACGCTGTAATACAGAAAATAAACTACAATCGACTAAAACTTTTTTCTTCCCAAAATGAGATGTCCTGTGTTGTTTATGAATTAAACTGATGCTGACATACAGCACAGCCAGCTGTAAGAGCTCAGCTCAGATATATGGAAAGACATTCATGCCAAAATGTCTGAAAGGAAATGCTTTTGACAAAAACTACAGATTTTGTTTATTTCTATTTATGTCCAGGATCCACCATGTAGAGTTTATGTCCAAAGTTTAAGGATCCATTGATCAATTCATATTTCTTTACTTTAAGACTCAATAAAATGTTGTTCATTCAATTTCAATTTAATCGGCTTATAAAGCGCCAAATCACAACAAAAGCCATCTCAAGGCACCTCACATAGAACAGTTCAACATAAAAAATTTAAATAAATAAATAAAAATTAAAAATACAAATACATAATTAAAAACAGAAGTAAAATAATAAAACAGATAAAAAATAAAAACTGTTCATAAGAAAGAGAATGAAAATAGGCTTTAAGGCTTGACTTAAAAATGTCCACAGACTCCAACTGGCTCACGGTCGCAGGAAGACTGTTTGAAAGAGCGGGTGCACGACAAGAAAAAAGCTCTTTGACCCGCTGACATAGAAAAGCTGTAAAGCCTACTGTTAGTACACAAAAAAAAAAAAAAAAAAAAAATCACAAGAGGTATCCATAAGGAATCGGATCGATAAGCTGAATCGATAATGGTATCGATAAAATCTTATCGATACCCATCCCTAATAAGCACATGGGGCGAAGTCGAGGATCATCGACATGCCCGTCTGCAACATTGGCACTGGCGAGGCAATTTTCGATACACTTGATGAAGTTCTGAGGTATGTTTTATTTTGTTCATTATATTCGACTTATGTTTCATGATTTTAGTAATGTATTTCCACTAGTGAGACACAGTTCTTGTTTCTGTAAACACATTAGTTTCTATAAAATTCAGCTTGATGCATGAATACTAGATCTCTATTGTTTGAAATTCAACTGTGGAAGAAATACTAATGATCCTGACTTTAATGTCATTGCGGCAACTCATAATATGTGGACAAAAACCCAGTTAAGTGATACTGCTATGCGGTTGTGTGTACTGTAATAAAACTGATGTTGGTGCGATTTAGAGGTTATAAGGATTTTGTGCTGATTTTATGGATTTTCTCACTTGGTTATACAGGTGGACCCTCAAAGGGGTTGACATGTATGTAAGTGTCTCTGCACACGTGCTAATAATTAGTGATCTCTGATGTATTTTGTTCCTCTCACTCTGAGCGTTAACAGGTGCATTTCCAGAAAACATTTCACTCGCCAATTCTCAGCATTTTTCACTGTGTGACGTCCTTATTAGCAAAACAGAAACATCCCAATGACTGACAGACAGAGGGAAAAGAACCTGCTCCATCCAAAAACGAAACTTCTGAGCTGCTGTTTGAAAGTGATGGCTGGGATTCACAGAGAGCAGACGACACAGTTTGCCCTGAAACTCTTAACGTTTTCAGCGTGTCGGATTTTTGAGCTTAAAGTGTGGTGATCCGCTGTTTGTTACTGAAGTTGTGGACATGGACGTGGGACATCTGACACTGTTTTTAACAGACTGCTTGGACACTGAGATGGATTTGTTACATTGGAAAAAGTCAGAATACAATATTTCCAGGAGTTCATGGATGTTATTTTATGTGCCATGATCGAGAAAGAGGCAGAGCTGCAGCCGGGGATCTCGCGCACGTGCATGTCTTCGAATGCGTGAAATTTACATTGGGAAATTAATCCACAACACATCAGTAAGTGTGGCATGTTCCCCTTGTGTGTTTTGTGGTGAGATTTTTTTTTTTTTTTACTGTGAGAAAGTGTAAATTTGTAGGTGGAATGGGTGTATGTGTGCTGCGAAGGCCGCTCTCTCTGTGTGTGTGTGTGTGTGTGTGTGTGTGTGTGTGTGTGTGTGTGTGTGTGTGTGTGTGTGTGTGTGTGTGTGTGTGTGTGTGTGTGTGTGTGTGTGTGCAACCGACGAGACACTTGTTTCCCCCCTTGGCAGCAGATGTATTTTTTTTAGATTTTATTGATAACAACACTCATAACTAATCGTGCACAAAACTGATCCTTGAGCAGAGATGGTTACTGACAGGCTGCGTTTATGACTCATGGCCGTGCAGGTGCACATCAACCTTTTTGGAGCCACAGCTTTTACTGTGACTGCATCAAAATGAACAGTTATCACTTAAAAACAAGTCATCATAACACAACATCACACTTATGTAAACTTTGGAATTCATCCATGCCTTTGTTCTTAACGTTAACAGCTACATTCATTCCATCGAAGCGCACACTGGGACACATCTAGCTGTGACGTCAGCTGGTCAGAAACACCCAAGAAACTCATGAGTACTTTGTTTTCAGACATCTCCGTAGCTGTTTGTTGCGAATGCCGCATGCATTGAAACCGGTCACGGAAGTCAATCAATCAATCAATCAGTTTTATTTATATAGCGCCAAATCACAACAAACAGTTGCCCCAAGGCGCTTTATATTGTAAGGCAAGGCCATACATAATTACGTAAAAACCCCAACGGTCAAACGACCCCCTGTGAGCAAGCACTTGGCGACAGTGGGAAGGAAAAACTCCCTTTTAATAGGAAGAAACCTCCAGCAGAACCAGGCTCAGGGAGGGGCAGTTTTCTGCTGGGACTGGAAGTGCACAAAGTAATCCCGGTGGATCATTGGATGGTCACCAACAGCCTAAATCTAAATTGTTATGATTTCAGTGCGACATGTCCTTTAATATATATATAATTTAACAAAAGCAGAACAAGAGTAGATAAATAATAGAACAGAGTTGAATATTTAAAGTTGTGATTTGCCATCAATAGTCATCAGCAACAGCAACAAAATAATAACTGCCAAATTAATCAATCGCAATCATCAGCTGTAGCCCTGCATGGGGTCCACTTAAGGGGTTAATTCACCAACGTGCAACCTTATGACTGTGAGGCAGCAGTGTTAACCACTAATCCACTGTTCCACACTCTCACTTGACACCTTTCAAAAGAAATCAAACTTTTAGATATATCAATCAATCAATCAATTTTATTTACATAGCGCCAAATCACAACAGTTGCCCCAAGGCGCTTTATAATGTAGCAAGGCCATAATAATTACGTAAAAACCCCAACGGTCAAAACGACCCCCTGTGAGCAAGCACTTGGCGACAGTGGGAAGGAAAAACTCCCTTTTAACAGGAAGAAACCTCCAGCAGAACCAGGCTCAGGGAGGGGCAGTCTTCTGCTAGGACTGGTTGGGGCTGAGGGAGAGAACCAGGAAAAAGACATGCTGTGGAGGGGAGCAGAGATCAATCACTAATGATTAAATGCAGAGTGGTGCATACAGAGCAAAAAGAGAAGAAACACCCCCCAGCAGTCTAAGTCTATAGCAGCATACTAAGGGATGGTTCAGGGTCACCCTGATCCAGCCCTAACTATAAGCTTTAGCAAAAAGGAAAGTTTTAAGCCTAATCTTAAAAGTAGAGAGGGTGTCTGTCTCCCTGATCTGAATTGGGAGCTGGTTCCACAGGAGAGGAGCCTGAAAGCTGAAGGCTCTGCCTCCATTCTACTCTTAGAAACCCTAGGAACTATAAGTAAGCCTGCAGTCTGAGAGCGAAGCGCTCTATTGGGGTGATATGGTACTAAGAGGTCCCTAAGATAAGATGGGACCTGATTATTCAAAACCTTATAAGTAGAAGAAGAATTTTAAATTTTATTCTAGAATTAACAGGAAGCCAATGAAGAGAGGCCAATATGGGTGAGATATGCTCTCTCCTTCTAGTCCCCGTTAGTACTCTAGCTGCAGCATTTTGAATTAACTGAAGGCTTTTCAGGGAACTTTTAGGACAACCTGATAATAATGAATTACATAGTCCAGCCTAGAGGAAATAAATGCATGAATTAGTTTTTCAGCATCACTCCTGAGACAAGACCTTTCTAATTTTACAGATATTGCGTAAATGCAAAAAGCAGTCCTACATATTTGTTTAATATGCGCATTGAATGACATATCCTGATCAAAATGACTCCAAGATTTCTCACAGTATTACTAGAGGTCAGGATAATGCCATCCAGAGTAAGGATCTGGTTAGACACCATGTTTCTAAGATTTGTGGGGGCCAAATACAATACTTCAGTTTTATCTGAGTTTAAAAGCAGGAAACTAGAGGTCATCCATGGTCTTTATGTCTGTAAGACAATCCTGCAGTTTAGCTAATTGGTGTGTGTCCTCTGGCTTCATGGATAGATAAAGCTGGGTATCATCTGCATAACAATGAAAATTTAAGCAATGCCATTCTAATAATACTGCCTATAGGGAAGCATGTATAAAGTGAATAAAATTGGTCCTAGCACAGACCTTGTGGAACTCCATAATTAAACCTTAGTCTGTGAAGAAGATTCCCCATTTACATGAACAAATTGTAATCTATTAGATAAAAATGATTCAAACCACCCCAGCGCAGTGCCTTAATACCTATGGCATGCCCTAATCTCTGTAATAAAATTTTATGGTCAACAGTATCAAAAGCAGCACTGAGGTCTAACAGAACAAGCACAGAGATGAGTCCACTGTCTGAGGCCATAAGAATATCATTTGTAACCAGCACCATATAGCCAGCACCTCATTAAAGGACAGAAGCAGCATACTAATAAGCATACTAATTCTTTTTTCATCATCTTCTAACAATGACGTGTCCAGACGTGTATGTAATGATTGATTTTTAATAACAACACATCAGCACGTTGAACATGATTGTTCGCTGTAATTTACTGCCATGTAACGGCCTTGTCATTGTTTTTATGTCAGCTTTCTGATCTGACGGCTGGCTAAAGCAAGTTCTATTAACATGTACAAATGAGCCAGTTAGCTGTGAAATGAACTGCGTACAGAAAGGCTACGCTCACATCACACGCCCTCAGACTAATTTCTGATTTTTACAAATTTGTTTACTGATTTTTTACAAATTTCACAACTTTTTATGACCACAGTGCATACTCATGTATGCAGCCCACATGTGACGGTGAAGAACAAAAAGTGCAATTTCTGTAACAGTAAAAATAGATCTCCACATAAATCTAACATGAAATCACTGAACTTGATAACTGTTACTCATGCAACCATTATGAATTTTTATTTTCCAGGGCTGCAAAGTAACATGGTAAACATAAGGGGCTCTATCTTGATATTTACAGTCCCCCATCTAGAATGCATAGTCCAAGTGCATTTGGGGCTTGTGCAACTCCACTTTGCTATTTACACAGAGTGTAATCTGAATTCAAAGTCAGGTAAAGGGTGTAAGCAACAGTTACATTTAGTGTATTAATTAATCATGGGTGTGTTTTTGGCATCAAGATGTAATCTGTCATTGCCTTTAACCCTCTGGGTTGGTGGATGCGCCAGCGTGTTCAAGTCTGATTTTCATCACATTTCTATTAATAGATCACCAACAGAACATCAAAATCAGAACACTTCATTCAACTACTTCCTGAAAGTACAAATTTTCAAATGTAAAATGGATCTCGCCTCTCGATGAGAGGCTCTGAAAGGAGCTAGACGCTCACTCAAACACATCAAAGGCCAGTAAAATATTTTTCTGGTTTTTATTTAGTATTAGAGACAAAGAAAATTTTTGAGGAAAAACACATGGAGGGATTATTTTCTTCAGGTATGATGCAACATCCCCGCCCCAACACAGCAATGGACATTTTTTGAAACATAGATCTCTATTGTGTAGTTCCCAGCAGGTGGCACTGCTGCACTGCAATGTGCATATATTTTTAAATTTAATATACATTTTTTAGAAAGCTTTTCCATATATTACACTACTCTTGTGACCTAAAGACTTTGGGAAACCCATTTCTAACACCAAAACAGTTTGTCCACTAGTGCTGCATTGCTGGTCAGATTTTAGTTGTCATCACAATATAAGCATGAAACAATGAACAAATCGCAAAAAACTGCCAACCAGGGCCGACGCAAGTTCAATAATGTGGTAGATGGAACAAAGCACCACTCCACCACATGCTGCTTGACCTGACCTGACCAAGTGGTCTATTTCTGTTTGGCTTATTTTTTTAGGTGAGAGTTTCATCACTTTCAAATACAAATATGCAAATATGGCTACTTTAGAAGATGCACCAAAGGAAAGTTTCTGTTGTGGTCTGTCCCGTGCACTGGTCTAACTTCCTGTCTTTTCATTGTTGTGTTTTCCTGAATGTTATACTTTAGCCTTTCGTGAGTTTTCAGTGTTGTTAGCTAATATCCGTAGTTTCTCCAAAAGAATATTAGTCCTATCAACTTACAACCTCAGTTTTTAAAAGAACTCAGCACGTTTATTTCCAGGTAATTAAGTAATTTTTTTTAAAATGTCAGTTTACTGTCTTAATGTATTTAGAAATTGTTTAGGATCTTGTTATCATATGCACACTACTATTATTATTATTATTATTAGTAGTAGTAGTAGTAGTAGTAGTAGTAGTAGTAGTAGTAGTAGTAGTATTTTATTGTTAGTTCTATTTTGTCATTTGATTTTAAATGGACCACAATGGAAATACTTGGTTGTGTCATCCATGTATTTTAAACATATTTACAATATATACTTACATTAATTATGTACTTACATTGAACTTACTAAAATCATGCAGGCACGCTTTTAATATATAGATAATTTACCGCCCCCTGCTGGAATGGTGTGTGAGTCTGGAATGGTGTGTGAGTCCAAAATGCAATTATCTACATCCATTTTTCAGTGTTGTTAGCTAATATCTGTAGTTTCTCCAAAAGAATATTAGTCCTATCAACTTTCAAATTTGGCAATGTTCATCCTTTACCCAAAATACATAACCATGCCAAACCACAAATGTCAGTTCTCCCCAGTTTCTCCGGGATCAAAGTCATACATGCGCGCGCGCGCGCACACACACACACACACACACACACACACACACACACACACACACACACACACACACACACACACACACATACAGAGGTCACAGCTATTATAATATAGATTATGAAGTTGCCTCCAGATAGGTTCTCTTCATTAAAATAAGATGTAATTTTGCAACATGTTACAAAATAAACTGACATGATAACACTTGGATTTCAGTAGAAACTAAATTTTGTCAGTGTTGTGAAATTTGAAAGACAGGACAGATTTTACTTTTGAAGGTGATTCAATGAAGGGAGTGGATCCAGATTTTCTTTTTAAATGCACTTTGACATTACAAGATTAAGTAATTTCATGGTATTTAAGTATCTGACCCCATGTCAGTTTTGCAAGTTTTCCCACCTACAAAGAATGGAGAGGTCTGCAATTTTTATCGTAGGTACACTTCAACTGTGAGAGCTAGAATCTAAAAAAATCCAGAAAATCACATTGTATGATTTTTAAATAATTAATTTGCATTTCATTGCATAAAATAAGTATTTGATCCCCTACCAACCAGCAAGAATTCTGGCTCTCACAGACCTGTTAATTTTTCTTTAAGAAGCCCTCTTATTCTGCACTCTTTACCTGTATTAATTTCACTTGTTTGAACTTGTTACCTGTATAAAAGACACCTGTTCACAGACTCAATCAATCACACTCCAACCTGTCCACCATGGCCAAGACCAAAGAGCTGTCTAAGGACACCACGGACAAAACTGTAGACCTGCACAAGGCTGGGATGGACTACAGGACAACAGGCAAGCAGCTTGGTAGAAGACAACTGTTATGATTATTTATTAGAAAGTGGAAGAAACACAAGATGACTGTCAGTCTCCCTCGATCTGGGATTCCATGCAATATCTCACTTTGTGGGGTAAGGATGATTCTGAGAAAGCTCAGAACTACATAGGAGGACCTGGTCAATGGCCTGAAGAGAGCTGGGACCACAGTCACAAAGATTACATTAGTAACACATGATGCTGTCATGGTTTAAAATCCTGCAGGGCAGCAAGGTCCCCCTGCTCAAGCCAGCACATGTCCAGGCCCGTTTCAAGTTCACCAGTGACCATCTGGATGATCCAGAGGAGGCATGGGAGAAGGTCATGTGGTCAGATGAGACCAGAATAGAGCTTCTTGGAATCAACTCCACTTACCATGTTTAGAGGATGAGAAATACCCCAAGAAAACCATCCCAACCATGAAGCATGGGGGTGAAAACATCATACTCTGAGGGTGCTCTTCTGCAAAGGGGACAGGACGACTGCACCGTATTGAAGGGAGGATGGATGGGGTCAAGTATTATTGTCAGTAAGAGCATTGAAGATGGGTCATGGCTGGGTCTTCCAGCATGACAATGACCCCAAACACACAGCCAGGGCAACTAAGGAGGGGCTCCGTAAGAAACATTTCAAGGTCCTGGAGTGGCTGAGTCATTCTTCAGACCTGAACTCAATGGAAAATCTTTGGAGGGAGCTGAAACTCCAAACCTGAAAGATTTGGAGAAGATCTGTATGGAGGAGTGGACCAAAATCCCTGTTGCAGTGTGTGAAAACTTGGTCAAGAACTACATGAAATGTAATGGCAGACAAATGTTTCTGTACCAATTGTTAAGCTCTGTATTTCTAGGGGGTCAAATATTTATTTTATGCAATAAAATGCAAATTCATTATTTAAAAATCATACAATGTGATTTACTGGATTTTTTTTTTTTAGATTCTGTCTCTCACAGTTGAAGTGTACCTACAATAAAAATTACAGACCTTTCCATTCTTTGTAGGTAGGAAAACCTGCAAAACTGGCAGGGGGTCAAATACTTATTTTCCCCACTGTATTTGCGCACACCAGCGGCTGAAAGACAGATTGTGCATTGTGAGAACCCATCGAACCCTCTCACGGCAGGTGTTGGCCAAAATCCAGGTGACACACACGTCACCTGTCGAGCTAGATATGAAATTTGTCTAAGTGCCCCACGAGTGTGGAGTTGCAAAAAGCCACACATGTGATGCATGTATCTCGCATGTGTGCGCATGTATCGCGCCCCACCCACTCGCACCAACACAGTGCTGCTTTTGATACTGTTGACCATAAAATTTTATTACAGAGATTAGAGCATGCCATAGGTATTAAAGGCACGGCGCTGCGGTGGTTTGAATCATATTTATCTAATAGATTACAATTTGTTCATGTAAATGGGGAATCTTCTTCACAGACTAAGGTTAATTATGAGTTCCACAAGGTTCTGTGCTAGGACCAATTTTATTCACTTATACATGCTTCCCTTAGGCAGTATTATTAGACGGCATTGCTTAAATTTTCATTGTTACGCAGATGATACCCATCTTTATCTATCCATGAAGCCAGAGGACACACACCAATTAGCTAAACTGCAGGATTGTCTTACAGACATAAAGACATGGATGACCTCTAATTTCCTGCTTTTAAACGCAGATAAAACTGAAGTTATTGTACTTGGCCCTACAAATCTTAGAAACATGGTGTCTAACCAGATCCTTACTCTGGATGGCATTACCCTGACCTCTAGTAATACTGTGAGATGTCTTGGAGTCATTTTTGATCAGGATATGTCATTCAATGCGCATATTAAACAAATATGTAGGACTGCTTTTTTGCATTTACGCAATATCTCTAAAATTAGAAAGGTCTTGTCTCAGAGTGATGCTGAAAAACTAATTCATGCATTTATTTCCTCTAGGCTGGACTATTGTAATTCATTATTATCAGGTTGTCCTAAAAGTTCCCTGAAAAGCCTTCAGTTAATTCAAAATGCTGCAGCTAGAGTACTAACGGGGACTAGAAGGAGCGAGCATATCTCACCTATATTGGCCTCTCTTGATTGGCTTCCTGTTAATTCTAGAATAGAATTTAAAATTCTTCTTCTTACTTATAAGGTTTTGAATAATCAGGTCCCATCTTATCTTAGGGACCTCATAGTACCATATCACCCCAATAGAGCGCTTCGCTCTCAGACTGCAGGCTTACTTGTAGTTCCTAGGGTTTGTAAGAGTAGAATGGGAGGCAGAGCCTTCAGCTTTCAGGCTCCTCTCCTGTGGAACCAGCTCCCAATTCAGATCAGGGAGACAGACACCCTCTCTACTTTTAACATTAGGCTTAAAACTTTCCTTTTTGCTAAAGCTTATAGTTAGGGCTGGATCAGGTGACCCTGAACCATCCCTTAGTTATGCTGCTATAGACCTAGACTGCTGGGGGGTTCCCATGATGCACTGAGTGTTTCTTTCTCTTTTGCTCTGTATGCACCACTCTGCATTTATCATTAGTGATTGATCTCTGCTCTCTTCCACAGCATGTCTTTTTCCTGGTTCTCTCCCTCAGCCCCAACCAGTCCCAGCAGAAGACTGCCCCTCCCTGAGCCTGGTTCTGCTGGAGGTTTCTTCCTGTTAAAAGGGAGTTTTTCCTTTCCACTGTCGCCAAGTGCTTGCTCACAGGGGGTCGTTTTGACCGTTGGGGTTTCTACGTAATTATTGTATGGCCTTGCCTTACATTATAAAGCGCCTTGGGGCAACTGTTTGTTGTGATTTGGCGCTATATAAATAAAAATTGATTGATGTATTTTTATGACTGTTTGCAGTGATGATGTAAAGTATAACATTTTTATTGTCAAGCCAAAGGCAAATTTCCAAATTGTGGACAAAATTCTCATATTGTGCCATAAAAAGAAAACTAGCACAAACTCTGTAAATGTCTAACCATTCATGGACCTGTCTGTATCTCAGATTCCAACTGCCTTGAAACAAATCAAACACTGGGAAAAAAGTGACAGAGAGAGTAATTATTCACAGGCTTCTTGTTTTGGTGCTGGATAATTCATGTGTTTCTATTGAAACCAGACAGTCCTCCGAACACGTAAAACCAAACATGAAGGCTGAGGCTTTGAACCACTGCACTGGAATAGTAAGGACTCTCTGTCTGCCAGCATCTAATAGGGAGCACATTTAGACGTCTTCAGTTAGGATGACGAGCACGCCGCGACTTTCTAACGAAGCAGTCGACACGTAAAGGCAGAGTGAGTTCTCATTATGATGCCATGTTCACAACAGAGCTTTATCTCTCCTAATGCATCAGTCAACAACCAAAGCTGCATTAAAGGTTTCGTGTTTGTCCAATGCTGCTTCGTTCAGAGGAGAAAGTCTTAACGGGGCGAGTAAGGCCTGCGCAGTAATACATTGTTCTTATGCATTATTTAATGGCACTACGGGGAAGATTGTGTTTGCATTTCCAAGAGAGCTGGTAGCGCTCTTAGTCGGCTTTCTCAGGAGAACAGAGAAATGCTGCTCCAATAGAAGATATCGATCATCATGAGCAGAATGCAGCTACTGAGAGCATGATCTAAATAAATACCGCCTTCAGGTAAATGGCGCGAGACTGAGAAGCCAGACTAGAACACAGCTTTTTGTGCACACAATAACATGACAGCGTTTTATTAGAGTCACATCCTCTGAGTGTAAGACACAAGATCCAAGAAATGTAGTGAACCCAAGTGCAGACTGGGCTCGTTTATACCCTTACTAAGTCAAAATCACTGCTGAAAAAGACAAATAAGCAACATATTAAAAAATAATCACTACTTATCCTGTTACATGTTCAGCTTTATCTGTTGCTCCCCATTTGGATTTCTCATTTTTGCAGAAAAATGACCCTTTTCTATCTACACTTCTGCTTTGAGAATTTTTACCAGAAGCCAGCATATGGCCATTGGATATCGCGAAGACGTTGCATCTGTCTGTCCGTCCGTCTGTGCTCAGCATAAGTCCAGTCCTATTACTGCAGGGTCTTCAAATTCACAGGGAACACACAAATTCAGAGATAGCTAATACCTTGACCTATTTTCAGAGGTCAAATGGTTGTTTCCTATTTTTATGCTCATATGTTTAGCCGCATGTTCTCCTTGAATTGCTGGCTGTCTGAGTGGTGTCCAAAAAATGAGGTGGGCCTCATAGATAATTGGCAAAGCTTCTGGGGAAAACCTGGTCTTGTTAGGAGAGACTGCATCCATCCCACTTTGGATGGAGCAGCTCTCATTTCTAGAAATCTGGCCAATTTTCTTAAATCCTCCAAACCGTGACTATCCAGGGTTGGGACCAGGAAGCAGAGTTGTAGTCTTACACACCTCTCTGCAGCTTCTCTCCCCCTGCCATCCCCTCATTACCCCATCCCCGCAGAGACGGTGCCTGCTCCCAGACTACCAATAACCAGCAAAAATCTATTTAAGCATAAAAATTCAAAAAGAAAAAATAATATAGCACCTTCTACTGCACCACAGACTAAAAACAGTTAAATGTGGTCTATTAAACATTAGGTCTCTCTCTTCTAAGTCCCTGTTAGTAAATGATATAATAATTGATCAACATATTGATTTATTCTGCCTAACAGAAACCTCGTTACAGCAGGATGAATATGTTAGTTTAAATGAGTCAACACCCCCGAGTCACACTAACTGCCAGAATGCTCGTAGCACGGGCCGAGGCGAAGGATTAGCAGCAATCTTCCATTCCAGCTTATTAATTAATCAAAAACCCAGACAGAGCTTTAATTCATTTGAAAGCTTGACTCTTAGTCTTGTCCATCCAAATTGGAAGTCCCAAAAAAAACAGTTTTATTTTGTTATTATCGATCGTCCACCTGGTCATTACTGTGAGTTTCTCTGTGAATTTTCAGACCTTTTGTCTGACTTAGTGCTTAGCTCAGATAAGATAATTATAGTGGGCGATTTTAACATCCACACAGATGCTGAGAATGACAGCCTCAACATCTGCATTTAATCTATTATAGACTCAATTGGTTTGCTCAAAATGTAAATGAGTCCACCCACCACTTTAAATCATATCTTAGATCTTGTTCTGACTTATGGTATGGAAATTGAAGACTTAACAGTATTCCCTGAAAACTCCCTTCTGTCTGATCATTTCTTAATAACATTTACATTTACTCTGATGGACTACCCAGCAGTGGGGAATAAGTTTCATTACACTAGAAGTCTTTCAGAAAGTGCTGTAACTACGTTTAAGGATATGATTCCTTCTTTATGTTCTCTAATGCCATATACCAACACAGTGCAGAGTAGCTACCTAAACTCTGTAGTGAATAGAGTATCTCGTCAATAGCTTTACATCCTCATTGAAGACAACTTTGGATGCTGTAGCTCCTCTGAAAAAGAGAGCTTTAAATCAGAAGTGCCTGACTCTGGTGGTATAACTCACAAACTCGCAGCTTAAAGCAGATAACCCGTAAGTTGGAGAGGAAATGGCGTCTCACTAATTTAGAAGATCTTCACTTAGCCTGGAAAAAGAGTCTGTTGCTCTATAAAAAAGCCCTCCGTAAAGCTACGACATCTTACTACTCATCACTAATTGAAGAAAAATAAGAACAACCCCAGGTTTCTTTTTAGCACTGTAAGCCAGGCTGACAAAGAGTAGAGCTCTATTGAGCTGAGTATTCCTTTACTTTAACTAGTAAGTCTTCATGACTTTCTTTGCTAATAAAATTTTAACTATTAGAGAAAAAATTACTCATAACCATCCCAAAGCCGTATCATTATCTTTGGCTGCTTTCAGTGATGCCGGTATTGGTTAGACTCTTTCTCTCTGATTGTTCTGTCTGAGTTATTTCATTAGTTACTTCATCCAAACCATCAACATGTCTATTAGACCCCATTCCTACCAGGCTGCTATTTAATGCTTCGATCTTAAATATGATCAATCTATCTTTATTAGTTGGCTATGTACCACAGGCTTTTAAGGTGGCAGTAATTAAACCATTACTTAAAAAGCCATTGCTTGACCCAGCTACTTAGCTAATTATAGGCCAATCTCCAACCTTCCTTTCTCTCAAAAAGTCTTGAAGGGTAGTTGTAAAACAGCTAACTGATCATCTGCAGAGGAATGGTCTATTTGAAGAGTTTCAGTCAGGTTTAGAATTCATCATAGTACAGAAACAGCATTAGTGAAGGTTACAAATGATCTCTTATGGCCTCAGACAGTGGACTCATCTCTGTGCTTGTCCTGTTAGACCTCATGCATGCTTTTGATACTGTTGACCATAAAATTTTATTACAGAGATTAGAGCATGCCATAGGTATTAAGGCACTGCGCTGCGGTGGTTTTGAAATCATATTTATCTAATAGATTACAATTTGTTCATGTAAATGGGGAATCTTCTTCACAGACTAAGGTTAATTATGGAGTCCACAAGGTTCTGTGCTACGACCGATTTTATTCACTTTATACATGCTTCCCTTAGGCAGTATTATTAGACGGCATTGCTTAAATTTCATTGTTACGCAGATGATACCCATCTTTATCTATCCATGATGCCAGAGGACACACACCAATTAGCTAAACTGCAGGATTGTCTTACAGACAGAAAGACATGGATGATCTCTAATTTCCTGCTTTTAAACTCAGATAAAACTGAAGTTATTGTACTTGGCCCCACAAATCTTAGAAACATGGTGTCTAACCAGATCCTTACTCTGGATGGCATTACCCTGACCTCTACTAATACTGTGAGAAATCTTGGAGTCATTTTTGATCACGATATGTCATTCAATGCGCATATTAAACAAATATGTAGGACTGCTTTTTTGCATTTACGCAATATCTCTAAAATCAATTCAATTCAATTTTTTTTTATATAGCGCCAAATCACAACAAACAGTTGCCCCAAGGCGCTTTATATTGTAAGGCAAGGCCATACAATAATGATGTAAAACCCCAACGGTCAAAACGACCCCCTGTGAGCAAGCACTTGGCTACAGTGGGAAGGAAAAACTCCCTTTTAACAGGAAGAAACCTCCAGCAGAACCAGGCTCAGGGAGGGGCAGTCTTCTGCTGGGACTGGTTGGGGCTGAGGGAGAGAACCAGGAAAAAGACATGCTGTGGAGGGGAGCAGAGATCGATCACTAATGATTAAATGCAGAGTGGTGCATACAGAGCAAAAAGAGAAAGAAACAGTGCATCATGGGAACCCCCCAGCAGTCTACGTCTATAGCAGCATAACTAAGGGATGGTTCAGGGTCACCTGATCCAGCCGTAACTATAAGCTTTAGCAAAAAGGAAAGTTTTAAGCCTAATCTTAAAAGTAGAGAGGGTGTCTGTCTCCCTGATCTGAATTGGGAGCTGGTTCCACAGGAGAGGAGCCTGAAAGCTGAAGGCTCTGCCTCCCATTCTACTCTTACAAACCCTAGGAACTACAAGTAAGCCTGCAGTCTGAGAGCAAAGCGCTCTATTGGGGTGATATGGTACTACGAGGTCCCTAAGATAAGATGGGACCTGATTTTTCAAAACCTTATAAGTAAGAAGAAGAATTTTAAATTCTATTCTAGAATTAACAGGAAGCCAATGAAGAGAGGCCAATATGGGTGAGATATGCTCTCTCCTTCTAGTCCCCGTCAGTACTCTAGCTGCAGCATTTTGAATTAACTGAAGGCTTTTTAGGGAACTTTTAGGACAACCTGATAATAATGAATTACAATAGTCCAGCCTAGAGGAAATAAATGCATGAATTAGTTTTTCAGTATCACTCTGAGACAAGACCTTTCTGATTTTAGAGATATTGCGTAAATGCAAAAAAGCAGTCCTACATATTTGTGTAATATTCGCTTTGAATGACATATCCTGATCAAAAATGACTCCAAGATTTCTCACAGTATTACTAGAGGTCAGGGTAATGCCATCCAGAGTAAGGATCTGGTTAGACACCATGTTTCTAAAATTAGAAAGGTCTTGTCTCAGAGTGATGCTGAAAAATTAATTCATGCATTTATTTCCTCTAGGCTGGACTTTTGTAATTCATTATTATCCTAAACGTTCCCTGAAAAGCCTTCAGTTAATTCAAAATGCTGCAGCTAGAGTACTGACAGGGACTAGAAGGAGAGAGCATATCTCACCCATATTGGCCTCTCTCCATTGGCTTCCTGTTAATTCTAGAATAGAATTTAAAATTCTTCTTCTTACTTATAAGATTTTGAATAATCAGGTCCCATCTTATCTTAGGGACCTCATAGTACCATATCACCCCAATAGAGTGCTTCGTTCTCAGACTGCAGGCTTACTTGTAGTTCCTAGGGTTTGTAAGAGTAGAATGGGAGGCAGAGCCTTCAGCTTTCAGGCTCCTCTCCTGTGGAACCAGCTCCCAATTCAGATCAGGGAGACAGACACCCTCTCTACTTTTAAGATTAGGCTTAAAACTTTCCTTTTTGCTAAAGCTTATAGTTAGGGCTGGATCAGGTGACCCTGAACCATCCCTTAGTTATGCTGCTATAGACTTAGACTGCTGGGGGGTTCCCATGATGCACTGAGTGTTTCTTTCTCTTTTTGCTCTGTATGCACCACTCTGCATTTAATCATTAGTGATTGATCTCTGCTCCCCTCCACAGCATGTTTTTTCCTGGTTCTCTCCCTCAGCCCCAACCAGTCCCAGCAGAAGACTGCCCCTCCCTGAGCCTGGTTCTGCTGGAGGTTTCTTCCTGTTAAAAGGGAGTTTTTCCTTCCCACTGTAGCCAAGTGCTTGCTCACAGGGGGTCGTTTTGACCGTTGGGGTTTTACATAATTATTGTATGGCCTTGCCTTACAATATAAAGCGCCTTGGGCAACTGTTTGTTGTGATTTGGCGCTATATAAATAAAATTGATTGATGATTGATATGGCCGAGGGTATATTAGCATTGCATTTTATACACACACACATTATATATATATATATATATAGAATATATTATATATAATATATATATATTCAGCCCACGGTCTTGTGATAGTTTGCTCTTGTCGCCAAGCAGGTTATGTTTTTACCTGCATCTGTTTGTTTCACGCGTAGCTAGCACAATTATGGAAAAGAGGTGTGGGCATGGTCTGTTGGTGCTGCTTTGGATCAAGGATCTAACAAAGAATTGTTATTTTTATTTTTTAAAAACCACTTCCATCAACATAGGTGTGTTCAGGGTATGTTCAGATGTTTCAACTAATTCTCAGCAACATCAGTGTCATCAATCACTTCTTCATTTCAAAAAAGGAAAGTCAAGCATACACACTCAAGGGCATTAATGAAGAGGGAAGAATGAGCAACTCTGAAATGCTGCCTGGTCTCCAGATTAAATATAATCCAGATTTAGTTGCTTAAAGGGTATATTATGCCAGGGGACAATGACTTATGGTTTTGACAGCACTTGAACTGTTTAAACATTCACTTTATTATTGGCATTATTGTTTCTCACGACATAATTGTCAGAACTCACCTGCCACTGATGAACCACTGTGCTAAGGTTGTTGTCACGTAGTCTGGGAGTCAGTCATATGCTAATTTTCATAATTCTTTTGAATGTAAATGGGGTTTACTTCAACATCTGGTCCACTCATCCTCTGTACTAATACTTTTCTTACTCGAGGGCAGTGAAAGAACATGTAAATGGTTTGTTCATCCCATTGGTATAAATACCTTCTGCATGCCCCCCTCCAGCATCTTGCATGTATTTTCCAGCTGATATTTGTGTCCATTGTGCTTGCTGCTCGAAAACAAATTGAGTGTGGTGTATTGGGATTATGATCTCTACTTACCACTGGGCTCAGCAGCATTCAATATCAAACCACATCCTGCATACGATTCCTGAAACTATTAGCTCTGTAACTTCAATATAGACATTTATGTGCACACTGGGGAATGAAGGAGCAGTCGTCTGACAGCATGCCAGCTCCCAGTGTGTGCTATTGTTGCGTGAATACTCCAGGTTTTTCATGTGACACTAAGCGTGTGTCACCCGCCACGTAAGGTATTTAAAAGACATACTGAAACACAAGTTGGAGCGTCTTTAGCTTTCATGAAGCCACTCATTCAGGACAGGAATGGGGGATTTGTGTGGGATATGATGTCAGAAGCAATTTGATTTTAAAGTCTAAGCATGAGTCAGTGAGCAAAAAGACTCTAGAGAGCATAAGCGGTTTGGCGATGCCACGATATGTTCAATTCCTCAACGTTCTACCACCACCGCCCCCCCCCCCCCCCCCACACACACACACACACACTCACACAAAAAGAGTTTCATGGTTACAGCTGTGGTATCATTCACTGTGTAAGGCCCCTAATCAAAACAAAACGAGGCTGAGCACTGGAAACAGTAAATATCTTGCTGGTTGCTAATGCTAGCACTAGCACAAATGGGGTCTGATTTGTTAAGCTGTCAGATAACGAGTGCTAGATAGCATGGACAATCCAAACGTTTGCGTGTTTGGGGTGGAGAGAATTTTACCAGTGATTTACAAAGAGTAAATGTTTAATTGATAGCGTGAGGTAACGTGACAGACAGAATTGCGTGAATGAGGAGGGTTACCAACTCTCACGTAGCTACGTTAATGTCCTAGTTGGCAAGTATTCATGATTTTATGTCTATCCACGTACATGCACTGAAAAACATGCTCACTGGTGTATTTTATAGCTAAATTATTACTGATGGCAAAACCGAAGCGTTTTGAACCACTGAACCAGTACAAAGCAATTGTGTTGAAATGGTTCAGTGTTTAGCATCATTTGATACACTTAATTATGGCGACATTTGCTGGCCCATCTTTAGCATAGCACTTGCATGGAACAGTGAAACAGGCGCTGTTATGTATGTTAAACACCGGTCACACGGCACTAAAGAAGAACACCGAAGCCAAAACGAAACGAGAAATCTGGACTTACGCTGACTTTTGGAGACATCGTTTAACTGTCGTCCACCTTCATTTCTATAGCTGGCGCTTCATCAGAATTTTCAAACTGTTGAAAAATGTGAACAAGTCCTGACGACAACCTCAATTCATCCGTATTCCATTGTGCTTTCTGTCTTGACATTTCCTCATCGTTTGTGTAGTTCCTCTACCGTCAGCATTCAGTTTGGTTGTTGCCAACTTTGTCCAAGTGCCAAAGTCCGAGGTCTTGCACAAACATTGACGATAGCTGAATGGATCAATAACTAAAGATTTGACGAGCTAAATGTGACTTATCCATGTGTGGGACAAAAAGCAACTTTTTCATACAGAAACAATAGCAGCAAGAACGTTTGATCAACTACTTAAACTATTTACGCATGTTGCAGCCGTCTCTGGCTCCAACATGCATGTGCGTGCACACGCTGTTGTAGTGAAGACAAAGATGTTGTCAAGACATTGCAGCTGCAGGTGGCTCTGGAGAACACAGACTCGCTGCAGAAATGATCACAGCGTCAAGATCATCGTTCGCTTCGTTTTTCTTTTGTTAGTTTCTGTTTTGTTTCAGTCTTTTATGTACTCTGCACTCACAGGCTTTTCTGGTGATGGGGAGAAGTGCCTCTTCTCCAGTTTTGGTGAAGACTCACACTGCACAGGAATTGCTGCCATATGAAGATAGATTTTGTCCAACTTGTAAAGAGTTGGATAAACAGCTGCCTCCATCCTTCCTATCTCTCCTTGCACATTCACTGCAGAAAATGGTTCTGGGAAGTATTAGCATGGCTAAAACCCTTCGGCTTCTGGGGGGCTTCGCTCCCCACACCACTTAACCAAGGTCGTCTTGACCCCCAGCCAATTTTAGCATTTTTTTCTGTCTTTGTCACTCACATGCCTGTAGATGACCTTGCTGAAATATTTCAGAAAAAGGAAGGAGGATGGAGCAAAGAATCAAGCAGAGTTTCCCTTCCATTATTATTTTTATTAGTAAACAAGAACTGTTTTTTAAAATTAGGGATAGGGTTATCAAAAATTTTCAGCACACCCTACGTGCGCGCGGAGTCTCACCACAGCCACTGTCCCAAAGTTGGCAACCCTGCAAAAGCACAAAATGAATTCAGCCAGTTGCAGCTATGCACCACGTGCTACTACACACCAATGCACTGGAAATACATAATTAAAATAAAAATTAAAATCTACTTTGTTACATTCATGGTATTTTGGGATAATTATGTAGCATTCTGCAGGTGGAATGCATACAGGCAGCTCTGCACACAGTTCTGTGTATTGAGGACATGCCACCTGCTCACAGTTTTTGAGTACTTTTCACGTTTCTCATTTAATCTGTTTCTACTTTACTCAAGTAATTTTTGAGCCAGCAGTGTACCTTTTATTTAAGTACATTTGCCATACATCTTTGTGATCATCACTCTCCTCCAAATATGACAACAGCGCATGGTGCAGCAGGAATAGAAGAATCACCTGTTTTATGATAAATTCAACACAAACCAGAGCAAGACGTACCTAGTAACAAATTCTGGCTACATCTGAAGACAGTTTTTAACTTCAAAGTCTTAAAAGAAAAACAAAAGCAGTTACTACATGGTGTGTCACAGTTCTGCCACTGAAGAAAAAGTCAGCTTTTAAAAATCTTTTTTTTTATTTTATAAAGCTGTATGTGTCAAAGGGATACCTTACACGTTTCAAATGTATTTTTATTTATTTATTTATTTAATCGGGTTACCCAATTGAGATCAAGATCTCTTTTACAAGGGAGCCCTGGACAATTTACAGTTTCCAATTCACGTAACCTGCATGTCTTCAGAAAGATGTTGAAAGATACAATGAAAGCAGACTGATATTCTGCTTCAACTGTTGTGAAAGTGTAGGTACACGGACCCACAACAGGGGGCGCAAATGACCGGACAATGGAGGAAGTCAAATAACAACACTTTACTGTTGTGAATGGGCACAACAAATACAACAGATTACAACAATGGACAAAAAGCCAAATCACAAAAGGTGTCATGTGGGCAGGCTCGAAGATAGGAGACGTCTGTCCAAAGCAGAACCGGAACCACACGATTTCCTCCGCCACCAGACCCCGGGAATACTGGAGCCGCCAAGTCCCGAATTCCCAGGTGGCCACTGCCTCCGCGTGTCGGACCTGGTACTGCTGGCGAGGAACAAAGAAACAATTAAATGTGGGCGCGTTTGCACCCAGAAATCCGCACGGCAGGAAAACTACCTCCACCTCTCGTTGGAAAAGGAGTCTGTTATACAACGCACAAAAGTCACAAAAGGTTACTGTCACACAGTTAGCTGAGAATGTTACCTTCCAGGTAGAACGATATCTCGGCAAAGAGGTGGAGACGTCGTCCTGCTGATGTACCCCTGCTGATCGGATGATTGGTAACAGCTGTTGCAGGTGATGCGTGACAGCTGTCACCCTGGCTGCTCCTGTGAGGCGGCTGCGCCCTCTGGTGCCTGGAGCCCGCACTCCAGACAGGGCGGCCTCTGGTGGTGGGCCAGCAGTACCTCCTCTTCTGGCGGCCCACACAACAGGACCCCCCCCTCAACGGGCGCCTCCTGGTGCCCGACCAGGCTTGTCCGGGTGGCAGCGGTAGAAATCGGCCAGGAGGGCCGGGTCCAGGATGAAGCTCCTCTTCACCCAGGAGCGTTCTTCGGGACCGTACCCCTCCCAGTCCACCAAATACTGGAAGCCCCGGCCCATCCTACGGACATCCAAAAGCCGGCGTACAGTCCAAGCCGGCTCGCCATCGATTATCCGGGCAGGAGGCGGCGCCGGACCCGGAGTACAGAGGGGTGAGGTGTGATGTGGTTTAACCCGGGACACATGAAACACAGGATGGATCCGCAGTGAGGCCGGAAGCTGAAGCCTCACTGCGGCTGGACTGATGACCTTAAGGATCTTGAATGGGCCGATGTATCGGTCCTGTAGCTTGGGGGAGTCCACTTTGAGGGGAATGTCTTTTGTGGATAACCACACCTCCTGCCCTGGCCAATACGCAGGGGCCGGGGTCCGCCGACGGTCTGCATGGGCTTTAGCCCTCGTCCGGGCCTTTAGCAAAGCAGAACGGGCGGCACGCCACACCCGACGGCACTTCCGTAGGTGGGCCTGGACTGAGGGCACACCGACCTCTCCCTCAACCACCGGAAACAACGGGGGCTGATACCCCAGACATACCTCAAAAGGGGAGAGGCCGGTGGCTGAAGACACCTGGCTGTTATGGGCATACTCGATCCAGGCCAAATGGGTACTCCAGGCCGCCGGGTGCGCGGCAGTCACGCAGCGCAAGGCCTGTTCCACCTCCTGGTTTACCCGTTCTGCTTGCCCGTTGGTCTGAGGGTGGTATCCGGACGAGAGACTCACCGTGGCCCCCAGTTCCCGGCAGAAGCTCCTCCAGACTTGCGAGGAGAACTGGGGACCGTGATTGGAGACAATGTCTGTTGGAATCCCATGCAGCCGGACGACGTGGTGGACCAGGAGGTCCGCTGTCTCCTGGGCTGTTGGGAGCTTCGGGAGGGCCACGAAGTGGGCCACCTTGGAGAATCGGTCCACTATCGTGAGGATGGTGGTGTTACCCTGGGACGGCGGGAGACCCGTGACAAAATCCAGGCCGATGTGGGACCAGGGGCGATGAGGCACAGGCAGCGGCTGGAGTAAACCTGATGCCCTGCGATGGTCAGCCTTGCCCCTGGCGCAGGTGGTGCAGGCCTGGATATAATCCCGGACGTCGGCCTCTAGGGACGCCCACCAGAAGCGCTGCCGGACAACTGCCACGGTTCTTCGCACCCCTGGATGACAGGAGAGCTTGTAGCCGTGACAGAAGTCCAGGACTGCAGCCCTAGCTTCTGGTGGGATGTATAGTTTGTTCTTCGGCCCAGTTCCGGGGTCCGGGCTTCGTGCCAGGGCCTCCCGGACGGTTCTCTCTACGTCCCAGGTGAGGATGGCCACAATAGTGGACTCCGGGATGATGGGTTCCGGTGGATCCGACAACTCCGCTTTGACTTCATCTTCATGTACCCGGGACAAGGCATCCGATCTCTGGTTCTTGGTCCCGGGACGGTAGGTGATCCGGAAGTCAAAACGGCCGAAGAACAGTGACCAGCGGGCTTGCCTGGGGTTCAGCCGCTTGGCGGTCCTGATATACTCCAGGTTCCGGTGGTCAGTGAAAACCGTGAATGGCATGGACGTTCCCTCCAACAGATGTCTCCACTCTTCAAGAGCCTCTTTCACCGCAAGGAGTTCTCGATTGCCGACGTCATAGTTCCGTTCGGCCGGGGTCAACCTGCGGGAAAAATAGGCACACGGGTGAAGGACCTTATCGGTCTTCCCGCTCTGGGAAAGCACAGTTCCTATCCCTGAGTCCGAGGCATCCACTTCAACCACTAACTGGCGACTAGGATCGGGCTGCACCAGAACGGGTGCAGACGAGAAGCGCCGTTTCAACTCCTTGAACGCGGCATCGCAACGATCCGACCAGGTGAAGGGGACTTTTGGTGAGGTCAGGGCTGTCAGGGGGCTAACTACCTGACTGTAGCCCTTAATGAACCTCCTGTAGAAATTTGCAAAGCCGAGGAACTGTTGCAGCTTCCTACGGCTAGTGGGTTGGGGCCAGTCTCTCACCGCCGCAACCTTGGCCGGATCAGGAGCGACGGAGTTGGGGGAGATGATAAACCCCAGGAAGGACAAAGATGTGCGGTGAAACCCACACTTCTCGCCCTTCACAAACAGCCGGTTCTCCAACAACCGCTGCAGGACCTGACGTACATGCCGGACATGAGTCTCAGGATCCGGAGAAAAGATGAGTATATCGTCTAGATATACGAAGACGAATCGGTGCAGGAAATCCCGCAAGACATCATTAACTAATGCTTGGAACGTCGCGGGGGCGTTTGTGAGACCAAACGGCATGACCAGGTACTCAAAGTGACCTAAGGGGGTGTTAAATGCCGTCTTCCACTCGTCTCCCTTCCGGATCCGAACCAGGTGATACGCATTTCTAAGATCTAGCTTAGTGAAAATTTGGGCTCCATGCAGGGGGGTGAACACTGAGTCCAACAAGGGCAACGGGTATCAATTACGAACCGTGATTTCGATCCGCCGTCTTTTTTACCCACAAAAAAGAAACCTGCACCCATCGGGGAGGTGGAATTCCGGATCAACCCGGCGGCTGAAGAGTCCCGGATGTAGGTCTCCATTGATTCGCGCTCAGGTCGTGAGAGGTTGTACAGCCTGCTGGACGGGAACTCAACGCCTGGAACCAAATCAATGGCACAATCGTACGGACGGTGGGGGGGAAGGGTGAGCGCCAGATCCTTACTGAACACATCCACCAGGTCATGGTACTCCACCGGCACCGTCCCTAGATTGGGTGGGACTCTGACCTCCTCCTTAGCCTGGGAACCGGGAGGAACCGAGGAACCTAAACATACCCGATGGCAGGTCTCGCTCCACTGAACCACTACCCCGGACGGCCAATCGATCCGGGGATTGTGTTTTAACATCCAAGGGAAACCGAGAATCACACGGGAGGTGGCAGGAGTCACAAAAAACTCGATCTCCTCCCGGTGATTTCCTGACACCACCAGAGTTACTGGTGGTGTCTTATGTGTGATTAAAGGGAGTAGGGAGCCATCTAGTGCCCGCACCTGCACAGGCGAGGTAAGCGCCACCAGAGGGAGCCCTACCTCCCTGGCCCATCTGCTGTCTAACAGATTCCCTTCAGAGCCCGTGTCCACCAGTGCTGGGGCCTTCAGGGTTAAATCCTCATAAAGGATTGTAACTGGGAGTCGTGTGGCAATATGGGTATGTCCCACGTGAATGTTTTGACCCACCCCTAACCCAGTTTCTAGGGGCGGGCGTTGGTGTTTTAACCGCTCGGGGCAGTCCCTCACTTGATGCTCTATTGAGCCACAAACAAAGCACGCTCCGCGGGCCAGCCTCCTCTGTTTATCTGGTGCCCTAAATGTGGCCCTGCTCGTGTCCATAGCTTCATCAGCAGGGGGAGCTGTAACCACACGGAGCGTAGAGGCCGTGGAGCGTGGGGAGGGCAGAACTCGGTCGGAACCGGAAGGGAGAGGGACGGCGCGTGCCCGGCCACGCCCTTCGTCTCGTTCCCGACGGCGTTCTTCTAACCGATTGTCTAATCGTATAACGAGATCAATAAGCCCGTCTAAATCCCGCGGTTCGTCCTTGGCCACCAGGAGCTCCTTCAGGACCAACGACAGTCCGTTTACGAAGGCGGCACGGAGGGCAGTGTTATTCCAGCCGGACCTCGCAGCCGCGATGCGGAAGTTGACTGCATAAACAGCTGCGCTCCGGCGCCCCTGTCTCATTGACAGCAGCACGGCTGAAGCGGTCTCTCCTCTATTTGGGTGATCGAACACTGTTCTGAACTCCCTCACAAACCCATCATATATCAGAAGGAGCCGTGAATTTTGCTCCCAAAGCGCTGTAGCCCAAGCGCGTGCCTTGCCGCGAAGCAGATTAATTACATAAGCTATCTTACTAGCATCAGTCGTGTACACGACGGGACGTTGTGCGAAGACGAGCGAACACTGCATAAGAAAGTCCGCGCATGTCTCCACACAACCCCCGTACGGCTCTGGAGGGCTTATGTATGCTTCAGGGGAAGGTGGGAGGGGTCGTTGAACGACCTGTGGAACGTCACTGTTGCGCATAGGATCAACAGGAGGGGGAGCCGCAGCAGCGCCCTGAGGGCGCGCTTCCACCTGCGCGGCGAGAGCCTCCACCCTGCGGTTAAGGAGGACGTTCTGCTCGGTCATCAGATCCAGCCGAGCCGTAAAAGCGGTGAGGATTCGCTGCAACTCACCGATCATTCCTCCTGCAGACGCCTGTGCGCCCTGCTCTTCCATTGGCCGTTCAACAGCCGGTTGATGCCCCACGGGGTCCATGACGTTGGCCGAGATATCCTGTTGTGAAAGTGTAGGTACACGGACCCACAACAGGGGGCGCAAATGAACGGACAATGGAGGAAGTCAAATAACAACACTTTACTGTTGTGAATGGGCACAACAAATACAACAGATTACAACAATGGACAAAAAGCCAAATCACAAAAGGTGTCATGTGGGCAGGATCGAAGATAGGAGACGTCTGTCCAAAGCAGAACCGGAACCACACGATTTCCTCCACCACCAGACCCCGGGAATACTGGAGCTGCCAAGTCCCGAATTCCCAGGTGTCCACTGCCTCCGCGTGTCGGACCTGGTACTGCTGGCGAGGAACAAAGAAACAATTAAATGTGGGCGCGTTTGCACCCAGCAATCCGCACGGCAGGAAAACTACCTCCACCTCTCGTTGGAAAAGGAGTCTGTTATACAACGCACAAAAGTCACAAAAGGTCACTGTCACACAGTTAGCTGAGAATGTTACCTTCCAGGTAGAACGATATCTCGGCAAAGAGGTGGAGACGTCGTCCTGCTGATGTACCCCTGCTGATCAGATGATTGGTAACAGCTGTTGCAGGTGATGCGTGACAGCTGTCACCCTGGCTGCTCCTGTGAGGCGGCTGCGCCCTCTGGTGCCTGGAGCCCGCACTCCAGACAGGGCGCCCTCTGGTGGTGGGCCAGCAGTACCTCCTCTTCTGGCGGCCCACACAACATCAACCACAACTAAGGGCCCTGTCCCACTGGGGAGAGGATTAATTGCGCATGAATTGAGTACACAAATTGCAGGCGTTCGTTGTCGTCCGCAACAAAAATGGCCAAAAATGACAAATGTCCCAGTATGAATTACGGATATATTAATAATATATAGCGAACATATGATGAACAATCACGGTTATATAACGCATGTAATCAATTTCAATTTATTTATTAATTTATATAGCGCCAACTCATGACTAAGTCCCTCCAAGGTGCTTCACAGAATTCACAACAACACAAATTAATCTAAAATCAAAATTAAAAGCAAGAAAAGCACAATAAAAAGATAAAACACAGTAGAATAAAAAGAATTTACAAACACAAACAAATTAAATTAATGATAAGACAGTCTAAAAAAGTGGGTCTTCAGTCTTAATTTAAAAGTCTCCACCATGTCAGACTGCCAAATGACATCCTTGCCACATTTCGCAGATGAAAGAAAGCAGTCCTCGTAATGTCTGTAATGTGGGGGCCAAAAGACAATGTAGGATCGAAAAGTACTCCAAGATTCCTCACTTTGTCCGTATGATGCACAACACACAAACCAAAATTAAGCGCCAACTGGTCAAAATGATGCTGATGTCTGGCTGGACCAAGAACCATCATTTCAGTCTTATCAGAATTCAAGAGTAGGAAATTACTAGACAACCAACTTCTCAAAGACATAAGGCAATCTTCCAAGGCTTTTATATGGGCAAGATTACCAGCAGTTACCGGCATGTACAATTGAGTATTATCAGCATGATACTCATGGTGAGTAGTGAGGAAACTGATCCGACACATTGAGATTATCACGGCAGTATTATGGGTGTATTGTGAATGCATAGTGCACGTGTTGCGTGTGCACGGCATTTGCATTGCGGTCGTCAAATAAGCGCACCCGGGCCATCGGTATCACTATTCACACCAACAATACAGCCTCTGGAGCATTTGCTGGACTTGGACAAGTTGATCACATTGTTCATGTTGTCATTCAAGGGTTAACTGTTCATGAGTTTAGGGAGCAGGAGGGGGGAAGCCGGTCAGGTGTGAGACGGTGTTTTTTTTTTGTTTGTTTTTTTTTTGTTTGTTTGAGAGTGTCACAGAAAACAGGCTTCAGCCAGACCGGCACTGACTGGCAGGTATGTAACTTTCTGCCACATATAGTACTTTGGGTTTTTCGTGACGTGTTTGTTATGCATTCACAGATTGTCCGCAAATCAGCTGCAAAGCAGATGTAACAAAAATGCTTTATTTCTGGCCAATCTGTATGCATTCGCTACAACATATTTTAGTTTGTGATGTGGACATGATGGGCACAATATATATCTGTTTTAAACTCTGTCCCGGTCCGCTGTCAAGCCGCAAATCCCCGGATCAGCGGTTAACGGCAGATATACAGCGCATAGAGTGAGTATGTACTGTGTATGAATTGAGTATGTATGGAGTATATAAGGCGGATGTCATCCGCATTCAGATTTTTGAATAGCTCAAAAATCCTGGCTGTGAACATGCGTGCCTCTGCGGATGATCACGGGCATGTTCAGATGACGGCCGACTCATACAGGCATGTTACATGGATATTGCGGATGTTTGGCGAATATGGGCCAATTTTGTGCGCAATCCATACGCAAATCCTCCTAAATGCCAGTGGCACAGGGCCCAAAGAAAGGATTCAAAGACCTTTTTGCTGAGGACCATGACTGCCATCTAAGGTTGATCACCTAAAATGAACTAGACCATAATTTTCTTTCAACATGCGTGGTGCGGCAAATCGTGTTAGTGCACACGTGCATGCACAGTTCTTCCCAAACTAGGACAATTAAACAAAACACATGCACAAGATGAGCACAGATGTTTCCACATTTTCTGCAGTTTTAAGAGTGCTAGCAAATCAACAGTGCAACTAAGTTTCACCATTTTATTCTGATACAAGTGCAGAGTGCATTAGTGCAGCACAGCCAGTGTGCACGTGCATTATCATGAGGTGCACACAAATGTTTGACCTTTTACTTTGATGGAGTGGTAAGAAACCAGATTCTGTGTCCATTAGCCCACACTCACATAGGTGGTGGAAGCTGGGGCGCCTGGGGGCTGCCCCCCCATGATTTAGAATTTAGAATTACTGAATGAGAGCCACATGAGTGTAAATATGACTGAGCTGTTAAAGAAAGTACTGGGCATATATTCATGATGGATCCTTTCAAATACTTTGTTTTGGAAAGCACCAAGTAGTCACACAGTCAGAAAAAAGAAGTCCTGTTGAGAAAAAAGATGCATCAAGATGCATTGACAATCATTTTTCAAACAAACTGCAGCCCTCTTAATCGTAAGTGAATCAAATTGTGAGGTGCCTGGAGATTCCTGCCCCTTGTGGATCGCTTAAAATTCAGAAAGACCTGACTGCAGCAGACACAAGCTTCTCTACATGAAAGATTTCAGAATCAGTTGAAGAAGGTTCTGAGTTATTCACGTGGATACACAGAGCCGATTACAGAGTCGTCTTGCTGTCTTCGGGGCTAACAACAGCATCTTCTGCGCGGTTAACGGGCACGCTCCAGGCCTGTGCTCGTGTAAATGACAGCTCCCCTTATTGCGAGGTGCCGCTCAGATGTGAGCAGCTGAAAGTCTCCGAGATAAAAAAGAGCAATACTGCAATTATTGACTTCAAGTCAGAATACAAATCTTCTCCAGAAAAACAAAAACATGACCACTGGTATCTCACAGCGAGAGGTATCGCACGCAGTGTAAAAAATTACCATCTATCCACTCTGGTTTCCGCGCTCCTGTGAGCTTTTCAGTTGTATTTTTAGAAGCCGCTGTATGATTTTCTGCTGCCTCGCATTGGTTTTGAGGACATTCTCTATTTTCTGACTTCACTGAGTGGAACATTTGCAAACAAATGTTTGTTTCTACTTTTCATTGGGTGTTACACATTTGTTGTGACACTGGACAGCTGCTTGTGTGCCGTGGCACTATGGGGTGCCGTATGGATCGGCTACATTTGTTCATTTTAATTATTTGTTCTGCCGAATTTAACGTTGTTTCATCATATACGAAGTAATTCAGACATTTACATTTAATACAGTTTAGATACATTTGCAAACACACAAACAATCATTGATAAATCAGACACAAGAATTGATAATCAATAATTAAGTTGGAGTGCAGTCACACTGTGTATACCTTTGACAATGCTGAATTATCCTGGAAATCTGCATTGGAATTCACAGTTTTGGATGTTTGGAGCCACATTTCTGTTGGGTACATCTCAGATCCAGATCCCTACACTCAGGTCCATAAGTGGTTGGACCCAATTTTTTTGTAATTTTGCCTCTGCACACTACCGCAATGGAGCTGAAATGAAGCAATCAAAATGTTAGCTTTAATTCAAGGGCTTCATCAAAAATATCATGCTAACCATTAAAGAATTACAGCCATTTTAAGACAGAGAACCCCTGTTTTCAGAGGTCATAATTAATTGGACCAATTAAATTTAGCTGATTTAAATTAAATTTAAATCAGGGTCTAAACTTGTAGAATGTCTTATGTTAGTCTATGATTTTCACGGGCATAGCAGCTTCACTAGCACTGTTGCTGAGAAACGCCTCCAAAGGTAAATATTACTCACAGACATATGCTCTTTAGGATTTCAGCGGGGAAAAAATAAGATAAAGCAAAATAAAACAATGAATAAACGAAGCAGCAAATTGAAGCACTGCTTCGATCTGTGAATCACTGCTTCGATTGCTTCAAGGTTCAAAGCAAAGCCGTGCTGAAGAAAAGTTGATTACAGACCCGCTGCAGGGTTTGTAATCAATGTAGAGAAATTATCATTTTCCTGACAAACACCCCCAACAACAACAGCCAGTATGAAGGACCGATAAGGGAATCATTAAGCAAAAAGGTTATTGATGTCGGTGGAGCGAATCATTTCTTAACAATACCCGAAAGGAACCAGTTCTCAATACCCATCCCTAGCTTTGAAATATTTAATTTGTCAAACTTTTGACACTTTTGCAGACATCTTCCTTCTGTCTTGATACAGCGTTTATGTAATGTGCACAGCGACGTTACACAGATGTGTGTGTCGAATGCATGTGCACAAGCAAAGAAAACCCAACAATCAGAGGACACAACACCCCTCTGTTTGTCTGTCTGTGTGTCACTAGGGACACTGTTTCCCCAAGCTACAAATAAGACAATGGGAAATATCATAATTAAAAGTCAATCAATCAATCAATCAATCAATTTTTTTATATAGCGCCAAATCACAACAAACAGTTGCCCCAAGGCGCTCTATATTGTAAGGCAAGGCCATACAATAATTATGTAAAACCCCAACGGTCAAAACGACCCCCTGTGAGCAAGCACTTGGCTACAGTGGGAAGGAAAAACTCCCTTTTAACAGGAAGAAACCTCCAGCAGAACCAGGCTCAGGGAGGGGCAGTCTTCTGCTGGGACTGGTTGGGGCTGAGGGAGAGAACCAAGAAAAAGACATGCTGTGGAGGGGAGCAGAGATCGATCACTAATGATTAAATGCAGAGTGGTGCATACAGAGCAAAAAGAGAAAGAAACAGTGCATCATGGGAACCCCCCAGCAGTCTACGTCTATAGCAGCATAACTAAGGGATGGTTCAGGGTCACCTGATCCAGCCCTAACTATAAGCTTTAGCAAAAAGGAAAGTTTTAAGCCTAATCTTAAAAGTAGAGAGGGTGTCTGTCTCCCTGATCTGAATTGGGAGCTGGTTCCACAGGAGAGGAGCCTGAAAGCTGAAGGCTCTGCCTCCCATTCTACTCTTACAAACCCTAGGAACTACAAGTAAGCCTGCAGTCTGAGAGCGAAGCGCTCTATTGGGGTGATATGGTACTACGAGGTCCCTAAGATAAGATGGGACCTGATTATTCAAAACCTTATAAGTAAGAAGAAGAATTTAAATTCTATTCTAGAATTAACAGGAAGCCAATGAAGAGAGGCCAATATGGGTGAGATATGCTCTCTCCTTCTAGTCCCCGTCAGTACTCTAGCTGCAGCATTTTGAATTAACTGAAGGCTTTTTAGGGAACTTTTAGGACAACCTGATAATAATGAATTACAATAGTCCAGCCTAGAGGAAATAAATGCATGAATTAGTTTTTCAGCATCACTCTGAGACAAGACCTTTCTGATTTTAGAGATATTGCGTAAATGCAAAAAAGCAGTCCTACATATTTGTTTAATATGCGCTTTGAATGACATATCCTGATCAAAAATGACTCCAAGATTTCTCACAGTATACTAGAGGTCAGGGTAATGCCATCCAGAGTAAGGATCTGGTTAGACACCATGTTTCTAAGATTTGTGGGGCCAAGTACAATAACTTCAGTTTTATCTGAGTTTAAAAGCAGGAAATTAGAGGTCATCCATGTCTTTATGTCTGTAAGACAATCCTGCAGTTTAGCTAATTGGTGTGTGTCCTCTGGCTTCATGGATAGATAAAGCTGGGTATCATCTGCGTAACAATGAAAATTTAAGCAATACCGTCTAATAATACTGCCTAAGGGAAGCATGTATAAAGTAAATAAAATTGGTCCTAGCACAGAACCTTGTGGAACTCCATAATTAACTTTAGTCTGTGAAGAAGATTCCCCATTTACATGAACAAATTGTAATCTATTAGACAAATATGATTCAAACCACCGCAGCGCAGTGCCTTTAATACCTATGGCATGCTCTAATCTCTGTAATAAAATTTTATGGTCAACAGTATCAAAAGCAGCACTGAGGTCTAACAGAACAAGCACAGAGATGAGTCCACTGTCCGAGGCCATAAGAAGATCATTTGTAACCTTCACTAATGCTGTTTCTGTACTATGATGAATTCTAAAACCTGACTGAAACTCTTCAAATAGACCATTCCTCTGCAGATGATCAGTTAGCTGTTTTACAACTACCCTTTCAAGAATTTTTGAGAGAAAAGGAAGGTTGGAGATTGGCCTATAATTAGCTAAGATAGCTGGGTCAAGTGATGGCTTTTTAAGTAATGGTTTAATTACTGCCACCTTAAAAGCCTGTGGTACATAGCCAACTAACAAAGATAGATTGATCATATTTAAGATCGAAGCATTAATAATGGTAGGGCTTCCTTGAGCAGCCTGGTAGGAATGGGGTCTAATAAACATGTTGATGGTTTGGATGAAGTAACTAATGAGAATAACTCAGACAGAACAATCGGAGAGAAAGAGTCTAACCAAATACCGGCATCACTGAAAGCAGCCAAAGATAACGATACGTCTTTGGGATGGTTATGAGTAATTTTTTCTCTAATAGTTAAAATTTTGTTAGCAAAGAAAGTCATGAAGTCATTACTAGTTAAAGTTAATGGAATACTCAGCTCAATAGAGCTCTGACTCTTTGTCAGCCTGGCTACAGTGCTGAAAAGAAACCTGGGGTTGTTCTTATTTTCTTCAATTAGTGATGAGTAGAAAGATGTCCTAGCTTTATGGAGGGCTTTTTTATAGAGCAACAGACTCTTTTTCCAGGCTAAGTGAAGATCTTCTAAATTAGTGAGACGCCATTTCCTCTCCAACTTACGGGTTATCTGCTTTAAGCTACGAGTTTGTGAGTTATACCACGGAGTCAGACACTTCTGATTTAAAGCTCTCTTTTTCAGAGGAGCTACAGCATCCAAAGTTGTCTTCAATGAGGATGTAAAACTATTGACGAGATACTCTATCTCCCTTACAGAGTTTAGGTAGCTACTCTGCACTGTGTTGGTATATGGCATTAGAGAACATAAAGAAGGAATCATATCCTTAAACCTAGTTACAGCGCTTTCTGAAAGACTTCTAGTGTAATGAAACTTATTCCCCACTGCTGGGTAGTCCATCAGAGTAAATGTAAATGTTATTAAGAAATGATCAGACAGAAGGGAGTTTTCAGGGAATACTGTTAAGTCTTCTATTTCCATACCATAAGTCAGAACAAGATCTAAGATATGATTAAAGTGGTGGGTGGACTCATTTACTTTTTGAGCAAAGCCAATAGAGTCTAATAATAGATTAAATGCAGTGTTGAGGCTGTCATTCTCAGCATCTGTGTGGATGTTAAAATCGCCCACTATAATTATCTTATCTGAGCTAAGCACTAAGTCAGACAAAAGGTCTGAAAATTCACCGAGAAACTCACAGTAACGACCAGGTGGACGATAGATAATAACAAATAAAACTGGTTTTTGGGACTTCCAATTTGGATGGACAAGACTAAGAGACAAGCTTTCAAATGAATTAAAGCTCTGTCTGGGTTTTGGATTAATAAATAAGCTGGAATGGAAGATTGCTGCTAATCCTCCACCCCGGCACGTGCTACGAGCATTCTGACAGTTAGTGTGACTCAGGGGTGTTGACTCATTTAAACTAACATATTCATCCTGCTGTAACCAGGTTTCTGTTAGGCAGAATAAATCAATATGTTGATCAATTATTATATCATTTACCAACAGGGACTTAGAAGAGAGAGACCTAATGTTTAATAGACCACATTTAACTGTTTTAGTCTGTGGTGCAGTTGAAGGTGCTATATTATTTTTTCTTTTTGAATTTTTATGCTTAAATAGATTTTTGCTGGTTATTGGTAGTCTGGGAGCAGGCACCGTCTCTACGGGGATGGGGTAATGAGGGGATGGCAGGGGGAGAGAAGCTGCAGAGAGGTGTGTAAGACTACAACTCTGCTTCCTGGTCCCAACCCTGGATAGTCACGGTTTGGAGGATTTAAGAAAATTGGCCAGATTTCTAGAAATGAGAGCTGCTCCATCCAAAGTGGGATGGATGCCGTCTCTCCTAACAAGACCAGGTTTTCCCCAGAAGCTTTGCCAATTATCTATGAAGCCCACCTCATTTTTTGGACACCACTCAGACAGCCAGCAATTCAAGGAGAACATGCGGCTAAACATGTCACTCCCGGTCTGATTGGGGAGGGGCCCAGAGAAAACTACAGAGTCCGACATTGTTTTTGCAAAGTTACACACCGATTTAATGTTAATTTTAGTGACCTCCGATTGGCGTAACCGGGTGTCATTACTGCCGACGTGAATTACAATCTTACCAAATTTACGCTTAGCCTTAGCCAGCAGTTTCAAATTTCCTTCAATGTCGCCTGCTCTGGCCCCCGGAAGACAATTGACTATGGTTGCTGGTGTCGCTAACTTCACATTTCTCAAAACAGAGTCGCCAATAACCAGAGTTTGATCCTCGGCGGGTGTGTCGTCGAGTGGGGAAAAACGGTTAGAGATGTGAACGGGTTGGCGGTGTACACGGGGCTTCTGTTAGGGCTACGCTTCCTCCTCACAGTCACCCAGTCAGCCTGCTTTCCCGGCTGCTCGGGATTTGCCAGGGGGGAACTAACGGCGGCTAAGCTACCTTGGTCCGCACCGACTACAGGGGCCTGGCTAGCTGTAGAATTTTCCACGGTGCGGAGCCGAGTCTCCAATTCGCCCAGCCTGGCCTCCAAAGCTACGAATAAGCTACACTTATTACAAGTACCATTACTGCTAAAGGAGGCCGAGGAATAACTAAACATTTCACACCCAGAGCAGAAAAGTGCGGGAGAGACAGGAGAAGCCGCCATGCTAAATCGGCTAAGAGCTAGTAGCTACGCTAAGCTAGCGGATTCCTAAAAACACGCAAAGTGAATAATGTGTAAATAATTTAGAGGTGATTCAGCAGAAGGAGTGCTTTAGTTAAGGCACGTAAAGATTACACTGGGAAACAAATCGTAATCTAGATAACTAGATCAATCTAACTGCGCAGATTAAACAGCTAACAGATACAGAAAAACACCGCTGTGCTCCGGAACAGGAAGTGATACAATACCGCAGTGAGAGCCAACCACCAGTAGAGGCAAGCAAGTTGCAAGCAAAAGTCTGGATGAAACTCAAATTCTAAGCCCCTCTTGCTTTACTTAAAACCTGCATCCACATAAAATTTTATTAAAATCTTTTGAGAGACACACAAAAGAAGACCTTGTCAGAAAAATAAAAGACTGAGTTGCTCAAAATAAATAAATAAACTGTCGCCTTAAAATAATAATCCCTGACGGAGGAGTTTAACAAAAAAAATCTGAAGATTTGAATTGTGTGTGATAAATGTTGGAGCAGGAAAACGTGCCGCTGCTGTCCTGTGCTTCTGTTCATATTCGTGCTGCGGTGAAAAGATGAAAAGTGTTTTAAGTCTCCTGAGAACTGAGTCTTATTTACCTGCATTTTCTTCTTTGCTCAGCACTTTAAGCGCAGTGCTACTTATTCCTGTCATTACTTTTTTGCCAAAAAGCTACCAAAAGAAATAAATCTAAACCCAGTTCTAATTTAATTGCTTCAATGCTTTGGAGGCGATGCCTTTGAACCTTTCAGCCAGTTGTAATTCTGCCATTTCATTCTGTTTTTCATGCATCTCGAGCACTAAACAAGCACGAAACTACCTGAGTTGCCCGAAGACAAAAGTTTCAATTTCATTCTGTTTACTGATAACTTAATTTGTTCTTGTTGTCTACTTGGCTAAGATTTGAAGATTTAAAAAAAGAACAGCACGCTGTTCCTTATCTGCTCATCGCTTATTTTAAGTCTGTGATGGATTGGATCACATTCTTTGATCCTTTGTTGTTCCTTTTCAGAAGATGCACATATGCAAAAACGTCACCCGTGCAAAAGAAGCCTCACTGAAACATGAAAATTCATTCCTTCAATGCTTGCAGCTTCAATAAGGCTTTGATCAGCCTCTCATCTCCACCTGCACATTATGTAACGCTGCATCTTGGCTGCATTATCATTTGGATGAAACTGAGATATTGCTAAAAACTCATGCATTCTGCAGGTATCATAAAATATTTGGATTCAAAGTGTTGTAAAACATGTTTAACAAGTGAGACACTCACTTGAGTGCATATTCAATCAACCCTCTAAATTGTGACCCAATTTCCTAAAAGCATTTTAAAGGCGTCATACTACTCTGCAAAATAATTTAACCAATTTTTACACCAAGAAATTCATGGTGCGGATCCTGAAAGCCGCATGATTCTCTCTCTGTATGCAGAAACTATCTTGCTATAAGCAAAACTTTGGCCTGAAATGGCTCATTTTACACTTCTGTAACATATGTCATGGATGTCTGTATTTAAATTTCTACGTACTCCTGTGAGACACACCCAATGCACCAAACTGGGTTCTCAGTTTAAGAGAAATGGACTGTTTGTCGCTCCTACTACCCCCCCCCCCCCCCATCTGTGAGGGGGCGTGGCACACATTATCATTTTCTATTTAAAACCACAGACACAGAAACAGATGATTCTTCCAGACCTGAAAACAGTTTTTATAGGATGTATTACCTCAGTGTCTGTAGGGTATTGTTGTTGAGAAACATCAAAGTTTTTAAAATCTGCAATGAATTTTTTGGTTTATTTTTTTGTCAGTAGGTGTCGATCTAGTGTCACATTTCAGGATGTAAACAAGGAATCCCTCCTCGGCCACTCCTCCTCAAACCTCCCAATCAAGCAGAAGGGACAAACAAGTATTCACACCCTTTGCTCAATACTTTGTTGATGCACCTTTAGCAACAATTACAGCCTTGAGTCTTCTTCAATATGATGCCACAAGGTTGGCGCACTTATTTTTGGGCAGTTTGGCCCATTCTTCTTTGCAGCACCTCTCAAGCTCCATCAGGTTGTATGGGGAGCGTCGGTGCACAGACATTTTCAGATCTCTCCACAGATGTTCAATCAGATTCAGGTCTGGGCTCTGGCCGGACCACTCAGGGACATTCACAGAGTTGTCCTGAAGCCACTCCTTTGATATCTTGGCTGTGTGCTTAGGGTCATTATCCTGCTGAATGATGAACTGTTGCCGCAGTCTAATGTCAAGAATGCTCTAGAGCAGGGTTTCATTCAGGATGTCTCTGTACATTGCTGCACTCATCTTTCCCTCAATCCTGACTAGTCTCCCAGTTCCTGCTGCTGGAAAACATCCCCACAGCATGATGCTGTCACCATCATGCTTCACTATAGGGATGGTGCCTGGTTTCCTCCAAACATAACACCTGGCATTCATGCCAAAGTGTTCAATCTTTGTCTCATCAGACCAGTGGTGGGCACAGTTCCACTAATCCGCTAACTGCTAATTATCAAAGCTAATGTTTTCATTATCTGATTAGCTTTTCAGATAACTTTGAAAACCATCAGCGGACAAAATATCTTCCGATAAATTTTGGTCCGATAATTTTTAGACCACTAACATATTTTTGCAGGCGTAGTGAATAAAGCTTTAACAATTAAAAACATTTGTGAAGTCGATATCAAAGATTTTAGTGCTTACCTGTTAAATGTTTTGTAGCAGATGTACGGTTCTATTCTTTATAAATAGAGAAGAGCTGGTTTGACAAGAAACTGCTCTATTCTCTGCAGTCAGAGAAGAACTGATCACAGAAGAAAGCAAGAGGAGAAAAAAAAAATTCTCTTCACACCATACTAACTTGCCGGCAATATCATCCAAGTCATCCAGAGGCATACAGTTTTAACTTATGGTTAAAATTTTAACCAAACTAATTTCAAACATGTTACTTAAATTAACATCATGTCTGAAGTTTTATAAAGTGAAAATATCAGCTATATGTTTTAGTTTTAAAGTATTGCACTAATTTTAAAGGTTTTATTGTGGACATGCCTATCTTGGCAGTGCATTATGGGTAAAAGTTCACAACAGGAGAAATGCATTTGAGACACTATGATCAGGCTCCACATGGACAACAGCATTAAACACTTTGTATATTGTGCCTAAAACTCTCGTGAATATATTCACTGGGTTTATAGACATTGTTATTGTGTTTGTTTTATATAAAAATGCCAGAAGAAGCTCAGGTTGCTTCACCATTATTTTCAATTGGAATCACTATGAGCTGCAATCGCTTCCTGTTTGCTCTTTAACATTCTGCCTATTGTCCTTTACAACACTGTTTGTCCTCTTTGTTCCAGAGTAATATATTATAAGATGTCTGAAATTCGGTTTGTGTTTATTAAGTTCCACTCAAATTAAATGTAGCAGACACTGATTATTTATTTGGAATATTTGTTTTGGCAAGTTTTCACAATCTGTACTGTAATCTACTGGTTCATGGCAGTATTCACCCTAAGTATTGAGATATACCATAATCCTTTTGCGTGCCAGAGACTTGTAGCCTCTTGCTGCAGCTGATGAAAAGAAATAAAAATGTACGAGGGCTGTCAATAAAGTAACGGTCCTTTTTATTTTTTTCAAAAACTATATGGATTTCATTCATATGTTTTTACGTCAGACATGCTTGAACCCTCGTGCGCATGCGTGAGTTTTTCCACGCCTGTCGGTGACGTCATTCGCCTGTGAGCACTCCTTGTGGGAGGAGTCGTCCAGCCCCTCGTCGGAATTCCTTTGTCTGAGAAGTTGCTGAGAGACTGGCGCTTTGTTTGATCAAAATTTTTTCTAAACCTGTGAGACACATCGAAGTGGACACGGTTCGAAAAATTAAGCTGGTTTTCAGTGAAAATTTTAACGGCTGATGAGAGATTTTGAGGTGATTCTGTCGCTTTAAGGACTTCCCATGGAGCGAGACGTCGCTCAGTGCTCTCAGCCGCCATCGTCAGCCTGTTCAAGCTGAAAACCTCCACATTTCAGGCTCTATTGATCCAGGACGTCGTGAGAGAACAGAGAAGTTTCAGAAGAAGTCGGTTTCAGCATTTTATCTGGATATTCCACTGTTAAAGGAGATTTTTTTAATGAAAGACGTGTGGACGGGTCCGCGCGTCGGGACGCAGCCGCCCCGACGCTCCGCCACAGGAAAAACACCTCTGTTGAAAGCCTTATGGACAAGTTGGAACATGTCCTGCCTGTTAAACAATTTCTCATATACTCACTCCACTGAAAGCCATCAAAAGCCGCCTGGATTTTACAAATGGTTATCAACACGGAGGTGTTTTTCCTGTGCCGCCGCACAGGCTTCCAACAGAGGTGTTTTTCCTGTGGCAGAGCGTCGCGGCGGCTGCGAGCCGACGCTGCAATCCGACCCGCACGTCTTTCATTAAAAAAATCTCCTTTAACAGTGGAATATCCGGATAAAATGCTGAAACCGACTTCTTCTGAAACTTCTCTCACAACATCCTGGATCAATAGAGCCTGAAATGTGGAGGTTTTCAGCTTGAAACAGGCTGACGACGGCACCTGAGAGCGCTGCGCGACGTCTCGCTCCGTGGGAAGTCCTTAAAGCGACAGAATCACCTCAAAATCTCTCATCAGCTGTTAAAATCTTCACTGAAAACCAGCTTAATTTTTCGAACCGTGTCCACTTCGATGTGTCTCACAGGTTTAGAAAAAATTTTGATCAAACAAAGCGCCAGTCTCTCAGCAACTTCTCAGACAAAGGAATTCCGACGAGGGGCTGGACGACTCCTCCCACAAGGAGTGCTCACAGGTGAATGACGTCACCGACAGGCGTGGAAAAACTCACGCATGCGCACGAGGGTTCAAGCATGTCTGACGTAAAAACATATGAATGAAATCCATATAGTTTTTGAAAAAAATAAAAAGGACCGTTACTTTATTGACAGCCCTCGTACATTTTGGTTGTATAATGTTAATTTACAATTGTCATGGATTCTCTCTGTGCTGTTTAAACCGCAGCAACTCTCTGGCGTGCAAAGGATTATGGGTTAGGGCCTGAGCATCTGGGTGCCAGTAGATGGTAGTGTTCTATGCATTTTGATCCCAGTTATATCAGACGGTTGTCTAATCACAACCTGACTTTTGGCTTTTGCAAATGGTTTTTTTTTAACATACAGTTGTGTTCAGAATAATAGTAGTGCTATGTGACAAAAAAGATTAATCCAGGTTTTGAGTATATTTCTTATTGTTACATGGGAAACAAGGTACTAATAGATTCAGTAGATTCTCACAAATCCAACAAGACCAAGCATTCATGATATGCACACTCTTAAGGCTATGAAATTGGGCTATTAGTTAAAAAAGTAGAAAAGGGGGTGTTCACAATAATAGTATTGTGGCATTCAGTCAGTGAGTTTGTCAATTTTGTGGAACAAACAGGTGTGAATCAGGTGTCCCCTATTTAAGGATGAAGCCAGCACCTGTTGAACATGCTTTTCTCTTTGAAAGCCTGAGGAAAATGGGACGTTCAAGACATTGTTCAGAAGAACAGCGTAGTTTGATTAAAAAGTTGATTGGAGAGGGGAAAACTTATACGCAGGTGCAAAAAATTATAGGCTGTTCATCTACAATGATCTCCAATGCTTTAAAATGGACAAAAAAAACAGAGACGCGTGGAAGAAATGGAAAACAACCATCAAAATGGATAGAAGAATAACCAGAATGGCAAAGGCTCACCCACTGATCAGCTCCAGGATGATCAAAGACAGTCCGGAGTTACCTGTAAGTGCTGTGACAGTTAGAAGACGCCTGTGTAAAGCTAATTTATTTTGCAAGAATCTCCCGCAAAGTCCCTCTGTTAAATAAAAGACATGCAGAAGAGGTTACAATTTGCCAAAGAACACATCAACTGGCCTAAAGAGAAATGGAGGAATATTTTGTGGACTGATGAGATTAAAATTGTTCTTTTTGGGTCCAAGGGCCGCAGACACTTTGTGAGACGACCCCCAAACTCTGAATTCAAGCCACAGTTCACAGTGAAGACAGTGAAGCATGGTGGTGCAAGCATCATGATATGGGCATGTTTCTCCTACTATGGTGTTGGGCTTATATATCGCATACCAGGTATCATGGATCAGTTTGGATATGTCAAAAAACTTGAAGAGGTCATGTTGCCTTATGCTGAAGAGGACATGCTGACAATGACCTCAAGCACGCTAGTAAACGAGCAAAATCTTGGTTCCAAACCAACAAAATTAATGCCTCGCAGATGTGAAGAAATCATGAAAAGCTGTGGTTATACAACTAAATACTAGTTTAGTGATTCACAGGATTGCTAAAAAAGCAGTTTGAACATAATAGTTTTGAGTTTGTAGCGTCAACAGCAGATGCTACTATTATTGTGAACACCCCTTTTCTACTTTTTTTTTTATCTAATAGCCCAATTTCATAGCCTTAAGAGTGTGCATATCATGAATGCTTGGTCTTGCTGGATTTGTGAGAATCTACTGAATCTACTGGTACCTTGTTTCCCATGTAACAATAAGAAATATACTCAAACCTGGATTAATCTTTTTCATCACATAGCACTACTATTATTCTAAACACTACTGTTTGAATAAAATGCCATATTTTACAAAGTACATTTATATGGAAACACCAACACACGTCACATTAAGGTGTTGATTTGTACATAGAATGAATGAGTCAACCAATCACTGTTAGCTGAGGCTCATTTTACCCATAATCCCTTGGCATCTGTGTGTGTTTGTTACAAAACTTCAGAACCAGTGCATTATGTAAAATTAAAGATGTGTTACATTTTAAATGGTAAATGGACTGCATTTATATAGCGCTTTTCCATCTGCATCAGACGCTCAAAGCACGTTACAATTATACCTCACATTCACCCCGATGTCAGGGTGCTGCCATACAAGGTGCTCACTACACACCGGGAGCAATAGGGGATTAAAGGTCTTGCCCAAGGGCCCTTAGTGATTTTCCAGTCAGACGGGGATTTGAACCCATGACTTTGAACCTAGTGACTTTTTTGTGGCAACCTTTCGGTCGTGGTCAGGCTCCTTTTGCTGCTAGAGCTGAGCTTAACCCGTCAACTGCTTCACTGCTGCAACATACGTAGCAAACAGGAGCTTCCAGCAGTGGGCAGGGCGCACAAAGACAGAAGTGGTGACTCATTGTTTGGGTTTGTGATTGTGGTGTTAAAACACAAATTGGCTTGTTAGTAACAGAGTGTACCAGAGAAAATACTGAAAGTTATCAGTTATTGGTTCTGATAAATTTTGGGGTGGTTTATTAATTTAGCTTGATAAAAGATAACTTTTCAATTAGCTGATTAGCTATTATTAAAGCTAACTTTTTGGTTAGCTGTGCCCACCACTGCATCAGACCAGAGAATTTTGTTTCTCCTGGTCTGACAGTCCTTCAGGTGCCCTTTGGTAAACTCCAGGTGGGCTGCCATGTGCCTTTTACTAAGGAGTGGCTTCCATTTGGCCATTCTACCATACAGGCCTGATTGGTGAATTGCAGCAGAGATGGTTGTCATTCTGGAAGGTTCTCCTCTCTCCACAAAGGAATGCTGTTGCTCTAACAGACTGACCATCGGGTTCTTGGTCACCTCACTGACTAAGGTCCTTTGCTCAGTTTAGATGAGTGGCCAGCTCTAGGAAGAGTCCTGATGAATTCGATCTTCTGCCATTTACAGATGATGGAGGCCACTGTGCTCATTGGGATGTTCAAAGCAGCAAAAATGTTTCTCTACCCTTCCCCAGATTTGTGGTGGGCTGAGGCAGGGAGTACAGACTGGTCCTGGAGACAATCTTCTCTCTGAGGTCTACAAACAATTCCTTTAACATCATGCTTGGTTTGTGCTCTGACATGCACTGCCAACTGTGGGACCTTACATGTAGACAGGTGTGTGCCATTCCAAATCATGTCCAGTCAAATGAATTTACCCCAGGTGGACTCCAGTTAAGCTGCAGAAACATCTCAAGGATGATCAGTGGAAACACATTGCACCTGAGCTCAATTTTGAGCTTCATGGTAAAGGCTGCAAATACTTATGTACATGTGATTTCTTAGTTTTTATTTGTAATAAATTTTCAAAAAGCTAAAAAAAAAAAAAAAATTTCACATTGTCATTATGGGGTATTGTGTGTAGAATTTTGAGGGGGAAAAATGAATTGAATAGATTTTGGGAAAAGGCTGTAACATAACAAAATGTGGACAAAGTGAAGCGCTGCGGATACTTTCTGGATGCACCGTATGTTGCTAATGTCAAGAATTTTGAATTCTGCATGCATTCATTTAAAATGTTAACTTGTGTGTTGCACTTTAGCTCCTCACATCTCAAACTTGCTGTCTTTTGAAATAATTTATTGGTTAAACATTTGCAAGGTTGTGACAGGATGTTGTCAAAGCTCTGTAAGATTTCCACACTGCGGCTTGTAGAGGTTCCTTTTGTACTCCCACTGGGGCTGTGATTATGTAAAGAAAAATGCTCCATCAAAAAAAAAAAGAAGGGACATTTGTGCAGGTGGCATAACAATATGAGCTAAGAGCATCTGTATTTAAACACAGCAATTATAAAACATATGTCATCCAAGTTTATCAAAAAATGAAACAGAATTCTGAATTCTGACAAAAATGTTACCTCACAAAGTGTAAATTAACTTGTGGATCCAGTGCCAAATCATCAGCAGAATACAAAGGGTTCTGCCTCTTACAAAAACCACTATTCCCATCAGATTTCATAAAAATCAGTTCATGCACTTTCAAGCAATCATGCAGACAAATCAACTGGAGTAGACGTGTACATTTTGTAAAAGAGCACACTTACTGTAAATGGGTATTATAAGCTGAGGAAAAAGTCAGCTTTTTAAACTGCACAAAGTCCTTCACACTCCCAAATACAGATCAATAGCTGGTGCTTTGTTATCCAATCATTCCTGTAGTAGCTGATAACCCTCTGCTGGTCCCGATTTCATAATAGTAACACATGAAACCGGCAGCATAAGCAGCTGCTGTAACACAATGCAACAGAATGCAATGGAGAAAGACTCCATTAATCTCACCCCACAGCTCAGTTACAGCAACCTAGAAAGCAAAAAACCACTCCACACATCCTCTGTTCTCACTTTGTTTTTGTGCATTACCTGCTGAAATATGCATTTGTTTGGCAGCCATTTGCTGACATTGCTAAGCATGGAAGTGTTGGCAATAATGCATGATAACAATAATGACCACCCTGCCTGATTTCATTAGGACAACACGAGACGGCAATGCTGAGCTTCTGCTGTAATCCTGCAAACACACTGACAAACCGCGAGGTAATCATCATCACTCACTGCAACCAGCATGAGTCAAAAAAAAAAAAAAAATGCACAAGATGGCTATTACCAGCGGTGCACAGGAATGGTGCCCGAGTGTGAGCATTCTCAAATTCAGCTACACACCTAAAATTAATGGGAAAAGTGTGTGAAGCTTATATATCTGTAGCTCTAAAAGGAAGTAGTCAGAGCTATTTTTACACACAGATTCAAACCAAATTAAAGCGATCAGAGGGCTGATGCATATAATGTGCACTCAACATACCACAATATAAATGAACAAGTAAATCTACATCTGTAAATCTATACATCTGTCTGTAATAATGAATGTTTATGAGTGAAATGGTAAGAATACTGCATTTGGTGAAAGATGGAACATTCCAAATTCACAGTTTGATCCTGATTTCTTTGATCCTGATTTCAGACATACCCATAGATAGGAAACATATCATCCTTGGTGATCAAATGTAGGATCAGGATCAAAGGAATCAAGTTCAAAGTTAAAATGTAAAAACCAAATATCCCTCCTTCATCCAGATCAGATGAGCACTTGTATCGATGATCAGGATAAAAGTGAAGCAGCCTTGATCTAAGGTTACGATCAAGGACAAGTACTACAGATCTAAGGTCAAGATCAAAGACGAATGACTGAGATTGAAGGGCAACAAATGGCATCGCAAATAAGACAAAGATAACTGCTAAGGATCTAAGGTTGGCAGTAAGGATCATGTCTCACTGATCAGGATCAGAAGTCAACAATCAGGATCAGGTGATCAAAGATGAACAACCAGGATCAAAAATCAGGATCACAGGTCAGTGATCAGAAATAAAAGTGATGAGTCACCATGAAGGGTCAGGAGTCAGGAGTCAAAGAATGCTAGAAGCACTATGAGAGCGATAAAAAGACAGATACAGACAACTTTTGGGACATTGGTCAAGGGGTGGCACTCTGAGTGCTCTTTTAGTTTTTGATTTATTTTGTTGCCTCTCAGGTGAAAGACAGAAACAGCCTGAACAATATTGTTAAAATCTGTTCAAAGATTATCGAAGTGAACAAAGATTTAAACTCTTTCTGTATCAACAGATCCTCCGAAGACTGAAAGTATCTTGTCTTGTCAGGTCATGTTCTTTGCAGGGGAGTTTTCTCTGCTTCCTTCTGGATTGCCGTTATGCTTCACCAGTTTTGTGGAACCAACCGTTTTTAAAGTCATTTATCCCTTCGGGGATTCTGACTTTTAAAAGTTCTGTAGGTCTGGCGTGTTTTTATTTATTTATTCTGGCTGCCCTTTTAACTCCATCTTAAGTCTGTTTTTATGTTTGTATTAATTTTATTGTTCTTATATGTTGTTATGATATGTGGTTTTACAGGTTGCTCGAATTGATTTGCCCCTTGGGGATTAATAAAATTGTTTGTTTGATTGATTGTCTATGAAACATAGATGAAATGCCAAAGCTGCTCTTTCTCATAATGTATCATGTAATTTAGTAGACCCACCTCTGAATCCAGCTGGTTTCTTTGGTGGCCGAGGCCCCGCCCTCAACCAAGTTTCATGAATACTGGTTCAGATCTCCTCATCAGACTATTGACCCTCCTGAAATGAAACCAACCATTTTTGCTGCTCTCACATAAAACATGCATCTGTTAGAAGATGGAACAAAAGTGAGCCCTTCTGGCATGTTTTATTTTTTCGTCTTACTGTCAGTAAGCAGCTGTGAGGAGGCGGGGGTAACGTATAGGCACAATAAGGAGCGCAATACTGTAGATATGGCAAGTAGTCAGTGTTTTTCCTACAGCAAAACACGCTGCAGGAACATGCAGTGCTCGCCTGATGGTATCAAACAGCTGGCCAGTGCTTTCATCTTCCCCAGGGGAACATCTTGGAAGGTATTATGCGGATAAATCTGAGCTATATGAGGGATTTCACTTTAGTTCAGTGTGAGCATATTGACATCTAAACCCACCTTAATACAATGGATTTACAACTCCCACGCCCTCCACACCAGCATCTCGGACGCTTATATCTGCCATCTGCCGTCGTCATCTGAGTGGTAAGCAGATATTTCCACAAACCAGACGCTGACCCTCGTTGACAAGACATTAAAATAGCCACAGTGAAACACATGCTGGGAATGAGGAGCTGCATTTGACTCTCAGTGCTTCATCATCCCTTTATCATCTGGAAGCCTGGAATGGCATTTCACAAACAAAGGTAGCATTCGTGCAAGGAGAGTAAACAGGAATGTTGTTTCTCTTCACAGTGATTCTGATGTAGACTTGGTTATGTACAGAACACTGAGCAACAACAACAGGACATATTCTTTGATGAATCCATGTTGGATCATTGGATGCTCTGATAACCACTAGGGAGGGCGGAGCTTATATTGTCTCTTTTTTTGGACATGGAGAGCCCGTGTGCAAACTCCATATCACCCTCAAACAAATGAGCAACCTGATCTACTAACGACGTGCACAGAGGATTGCATGTTCCAAATGAGCAAAATAACACATACTGTCCATTTAATTGGTTTCCCTTAATAAATATGTTAATTGGGGTTTGTCTATCCAAGTGCACAAGATACTGAGAGGAAAACATGCAAATAGGTTAATGCAGCACACACAATGTGACTATCAAGCCAGAAAGCATTTAATTAGTTGTGATTATGTTATTTGCACACTGGAAGGCACAGTGGTAACTGTAGGTGAGGAATAAAAACACATATAAATTTGACTCGCTTCATTTCCTGTGAGTTGTTCAGGGTATACATTTCTTTATTTTTGCTCTATAATGTCAGATAGGTCTGTCTGCTCTCTCACCCTGTGAGGTGCGCAGTGTCGCCACAGAGTCTCTCTGCATACGCTTGCTTCAGTAAGTATTGTGAGTTTGCATGACCTAAGTAAGTAGTAAGTAAGCTTTATTTATAAAGCGCCTTTCACAGACCAGGGTCACAAAGCGCTGCACATGGCATTACAAACTAATCTAAAATAACATACCGAAAACAATAAATACATATATTAGGCTAAAAAGCTAACTTAAAGAAATGCGTCTTTAGTTGCCTTCTAAAGTATCTATACAATCCAGAGAATGAAGGGCACAGGGAAGCTCATTCCAGAGGCTAGGTGCCACCGCTTTTTAAAAGATCTGCCTGCGAGTTTTTTAAAACAGGTCCGAGGAACCATCACAGGTTCTGATTGGAGACCTGAGGCTCCTGGTGTGAGCATAAAGGCTGGATCAGGTCCCTGATGTACGCCGGTGCCTGTCCATGCAGAGCTCTAAAAGTCAATACCAGGATTTTGTAATGAATCCTGTAGGAGACAGGCAGCCAATGCAAAGTATTAAGAATAGGAGTAATATGGTCCCTCCTGCGGGTGCGGGTAAGCAAGCGCGCAGCAGAATTTTGCACAACCTGCAGGCGGGCCAACTCCTTCTTATTCAGACAGGTGAAGAGACTGTTACAATAATCCAAACGCGATCCAACGAACGCATGAACAATCATCTCAAGCTCTTTTAAAGTCACCATCTTACGGAGCTTAGAGATGTTCCGAATTTGGAAAAAACAGTTCTTAACCAGGTAATTTGTGTGCTGCTCCAAAGACATTCCTCCATTCAAAATGACAGCCAGGTTACGCAGGCTGCTTTTGACCGTACAGCTTAGGCTACCGAGATGCTGCTTAATTCCAGGTACAGCACTATCTGGTGCTACAATCAGAGTCTCAGTCTTATTGGAATTTAACTGCAGACTGTTCTCAGTGAGCCATTCCTTAATTTTGGCCAAACAATTTGTGAGAGAGCAGAGTTTCTGTGGCTCAGTTGTCTTAAAAGAGCAGTACAGCTGCAGATCATCGGCATACAAATGATAGGACACATCACTGAACTGCTGGATCAGCTTGCTGAGAGGAAGGAGATACAATGAGAACAAAACAGGTCCCAAGACCGATCCCTGTGGCACACCCCACAGAAGATCTGCAGATTCCGACACTGCATTGCCCACCGTCACACTAAAAGTTCTACCAGTCAGGTAAGAGGTAAACCACTCTAAAACACAACCTGACATTCCAACCAAATCCCGCAATCTGTTTATCAGAATGCCATGGTCAACGGTATCAAACGCCGAAGACAGATCAAACAGAACCAGCACAGAACATTTGCCAGTGTCAGCTGCCATCATCATGTCACTAGACACCTTCAACAGGGCTGTTTCAGTAGAATGAAACTCACGGTACCCAGATTGAAAAGTGTCATGGATGTTGTTAGCCTGCAAAAACTATCTCAATTGAGCACAGACTACCTTTTCCAAGACTTTGGCCAAGGAAGGGGTTTTAGATATTGGCCTAAAGTTCTTGAGCTCTGTAGAATCCAATCCAGCTTTCTTTAACTGTGGTTCCACAATGGCATGTTTAAAATAACAGGGAAACACACCACTCGACAAAGATATATTAAACATTTTAGCAATGTAGGGCCCGATGGAGTCAAATACATTCAAAAACAGTTTAAAAAGAAGAACATCCAAAATACCAGAGGATGGCTTCACTTTATTCATGATGGTTGAGATGTCCTCTACAGTAACAGGCTCAAATGAGGCCCAGCACTGAGTGGGGACCTATAAAAAGGAAGGACATGAGTTTTGTATATTGGTAGAGAATATTACAGGAAATGTTCAATTACTTTTCACACGCAATATCTGAGTACACTAATAAGTAATTTAGATTTGTAACTCATTGTTTACATGTTAAACATACAGAACTAACCAATCGTCCCATTGATTATAAGCAACTGGCCAGTGACAATTGCTGTAACACAGCAAGTACTGTGGGGACAACATGGCTGCCTACAGTAAAAGTGTATTTTATGTGTATCTTCCTGTCCAAAGGTGCAAAGTAGTACCGTTTTCAGAGAGGACTAGGGATGGGTATCGAGAACCGGTTCCTTTCGGGTATCGTTAAGAAATTATTCGATCCACCGACATCAATAAGCTTTGTGCTTAACGATTCTGTTATCGGTCCTTCAGAGTGGCCGTTGTTTTGGGGGGTATTTCTCAGGAAAATGATCATTTCTGTACATTGATTACGGACCCTGCAGCGGGTCCGTAATCAACTTTTCCGCAGCGCAGCTTTGCTTTGAACCTTGAATCAATCGAAGCAGTGGTTCGCAGATTGAAGCAATGCTTCGATCTATTGCTTTGTTTATTCTTTCTTTCTTTCGCTTAATTTTCCCCCGCTAAAACCCTAAAGAGCATACGTCTGTGAGTATTATTTACCTTTTCTATGTTAAACCGACCTGTTATGGTCTTCTGAAACAGTTAACAGATGTTTTATAACTTAAAAATGGGAGTGATGCTAACGCGTTAGCATGTCTATGCCATGGACATGCTAACGCATTAGCATCGCTCCCGTTCAATGTTAAAAGTTAGCATTAAGCAGTTGCAGTTGCATTTGTTTTCAAATTGTAATATTCTTAAATTTATTTTGTTTATATATTAATAATCTAATGATTATATATACAATTTTAGAGAAAGAGACAAAAAGAACCTGAATAGAAACACAACAGAAAAAATATAAAAGCAACTAACAATGAACATACATAAATAAATAATACATACATACAGAAATAAATAATTGTTTCCTGTGAACACCTAGTGACTCTTACACCTCCACTTCATCCCTGTCTATTTAAGTTTAATGACAGTTTGTTTCAGTCAAACCATATTTTCAATTTGTTAATTTATTCAGTGATTTCCTCCAGAACTATCTGCCAAACTAGAAAACTGCTGCATCCTAGTAAGAGCAGAATACTACTGGAATGAATTTGAATAAGTTGTTTGTTTGTTTTTTCCTCACTAAATGGATGCTGCACTCACTCCAGTTTATTGTCTGGAATAGTCCCAGATTGCATTTCAGAGCTTCTAGAATTGAAACATTTTCATGCAGGTGGTGTTGGGGGTAATTTTGGGTTTCAGCTTTTTTGTTTTTCATCACTTTCATCCCTGAATATGTCAATCGTGAGTCACATTTGTGCGGATTAAAGTTACTAACTGGGACTCCTGTCTTGTTGCAAGAAAGAAACGAGAATCGTCCTCCGTTCTGTTCACACAGCTCCAAACACTGCGCGGCTCTCTGATGAGTCAAGTTAGAATGATAGAGTCCAGTCGGAATTAATAACTTCAAAGTGAAACACAGTTTTGTTTATTTTATTTATGTCCAGAGATCAAGGATACAGTGACCAATTTCATTTATTTACTTTAAGACTCAATGAAATACATAGAAAACCTGTAAAGCCGACTTTTAGTACAGAATTCACGAGGTATCGATCAGGGAATCGATAAGGAATTGGCTCGATAAGCAGAATCCATAATGGCATCGATATCGATAAAATCTTATCAATACCCATCCCTAGAGAGGACATGCACATTTTTTAGAATACGTTCCAAAATGGAAGATTTTGGAAGGTGCACAAGCAAAAATTGCAAGCAGTTGCATTGCTCAACACCCAGCCATGTCGGCAGATTTCAGTATAATAATGGAAATAATAATGGTAAACCTCCAATACCTGACAATGGTGGATTACACAAGACATGCGACTCACACTTTACCGACGGGTTGAAAGAAGTACAAAGAGCATCAAAGGTAAAGAAACTGTAGATTCTATATGCAGACATATAAGAGAACCTCTGGCCTTTATTTATGTATTAATTAATTTCTTTAGTTATTTATATGTACTTATTCTCCTGTGATTACATGATTGGAAAACCACATCTCATGGCTCTTTTGAATTCATGGTCATTGCAACTTCAGATGTTTTGCCACACTGGGAACCTCTGACAAAAATTTTTTTGACATTTGTACATGTCTGCAAAACAATGCTCAATGCACACATCTGTGCAACTGTGCCACACAAGATTGTCATAACATCACTAGATGCATTACTTTAGATAATGATGGCAGTGAAGAAGATACTGATGAGGATGGCAGCGGTGGTGAAATAAAGTAACTGATCACCATTTATTTCTTATTTAATAATAAAATCCATAAATACTGATGAAAGTATTTTTAAAGTCAATTTCATGCTTTTTGTGTTATTTAGATATTTATTTTATTCATCTATTTATTTATTTATTGAAAATAACATACTTGATGCATGTTTATATTTTGTGCCAACAGCTCTTCAAATTTGTGAAAAAAAAAAGTTGTTTGGGGTGAAATAGGCTTGCCAACATTTTCTCACCCACTCTTGATGTAGGTCACAGTGTCAATAATCCAAAGGGATATTGATTACTCAGCCCATGGTCTATAAGCTCCACATAGTGACACAGGCTAGCTGTCACTTAAATCAACCATGCACCTAATTATGCATAATTTTATGACATATAACATCTTAAACTAATGAGCTGTTTTAAAAAAAATCACACACAATATCTGAGTACACTAATGAGTAATTCAGATTTTTAATGCATGGTTTACATGTTAAAAATAACTGCTAAGCTTCGAACAGAACTAACCAATCATTCCATTCATTACAAGAAACTGGCCAGTGACAATTGCCGTAACACAGCAAGTCGGTGACATGCTGCCTACAGTAAAAGTGTATTTTATGTGTATCTTCTTGTCCAAAAGTGCAAAGTAGTACCATTCTGAGAAAGGACATGGACATTCTTAGAATACGTTCCAAAATGGAAGATTTTAGAAGGTTCACAATTATAAATTGCAAGCAGTTGCGCTGCTCAACATCCAGCCATATCGGCAGATTTCAGTAATTATAATGGAAATAATAATGGTAACTACAGTGCAGTTGTCAGAGGGAGAAACTAGCTATAGAAACCAATATTGTTTGTAAGCATGTTTATTTCGCCTCTAAAGTTGTACATTTTAAAATGGGCTTCTATGGCAGTCAGTCTCAAGCAGCCAGTCAAGAAACTGCACCATTTCCTTCTTCCGAGTGACTTCATGTTGGACGTTGGATGCTTACCGCTTGGTACCACACAACAAATCCCCGGATCATCGGGTGAGTCTCACAGGGCAAGTAGATCAAATATAGACTTAAGTGACATACATCGCAGGAGTCCAACATGAGCTGTTCCCAGCAAGGTTTTCTGCTAGGAGGATCATGTTCGCTTACCCAGACACAAATTCTTCAAATTGAAGGATGTTTAAGATAAAGCCCAGCAATGTTTCAATATATATTTATATGTCAAGGCACAGATTTTTAAGATGTTTAAGCCTGATCCTGAATCGGGCTGGCCCAGATCAGATTTCTATTCTAGGCCGGCCTGGAATGGAATATTCTTTTTTTTTCCTACAGATTCTGATCTGGGCGGCCCAGATTGGAATCCTGTCACCAACCTGGCCCACATTGGAATTTGACTTGCTGGCCCAGGTCAGGATCTTGGAATTATTATTCACATGAGGTGTTGATAAACATGCAGGAGTCAAAAAATGAAGATTCCATTCCAGGTCAGTCTAGAATAGAAGAATAGAATTCTGGTATATATATATATATATATATATATATATATATATAATATATATATATGTGTGTGTGTGTATGTGTGTATATGTGTGTGTGTATAATTTATTTATTTATTTTTTTTTTATTTCGTAGACTTTGGAAAAGCCGAGGCATGTACCCTATAAAATGTGGTGGGTGAATAAACAGACAAATGAGTCCATCCTTTCCACTTTTTTAAGGTGATAACTCAAAAAGAATAACTCCTATCTTGTAAACCACCATCAATCAAAAAGTAACTTTGTTTTACTTATGTAATGTCCATTACATGAGTCTGCCATCTGCTGGTTGGTTAGTGGATGCTAGACTGATGATGAATTAGGAGCAGGTGTGGTTGTCAGTGACAGAACCAGACAGACCCCTTGCACAGAAACGTGTACTATTCAGAGAAGTAAACGTGAGGGTAGTTCAAAATGTTCTCTGTCTCACACAAAAACATGTCACAGGATAAAAATTATCACATTATTTTTCAACATTGTCTCCCTAAACCTCAATGCACTTGGTCCACTGATATTCAAGTTTCAGTGTCCTTTCATGAAGGACAACCAAATCTGAACTCTCCAGGTACTTTGCTTCCAATGTGAGAACAAGAACATTATGAAGTGCCCTCACAGTTGCTTTCTGATTGTTTCACATTGTAAAACTCCAACAATGTGGACATACCTCCACACAGCCCTGCCAAAACGGATCATATATATACTGAGTAGTGGAAAAAAGGATAAGCGAGTTTTTCAGTGAGGTACACAGAGTGAATGGGGTCCATAAGAAAGACATCAGTTCTACACAGAAATTTACGAAATTAGAGTAATCATAGCTTTTTTTCAATTCAATTTCAATCAATTTGAAATCAAATCACAACAAACAGTTGCCCCAAGGCGCTTTATATTGTAAGGCAAGGCCATACAATAATTATGTAAAACCCCAACGGTCAAATGACCCCCTGTGAGCAAGCACTTGGCTACAGTGGGAAGGAAAAACTCCCTTTTAACAGGAAGAAACCTCCAGCAGAACCAGGCTCAGGGAGGGCAGTCTTCTGCTGGGACTGGTTGGGGCTGAGGGGAGAACCAGGAAAAAGACATGCTGTGGAGGGGAGCAGAGATCGATCACTAATGATTAAATGCAGAGTGGTGCATACAGAGCAAAAAGAGAAAGAAACAGTGCATCATGGGAACCCCCAGCAGTCTACGTCTATAGCAGCATAACTAAGGGATGGTTCAGGGTCACCTGATCCAGCCCTAACTATAAGCTTTAGCAAAAAGGAAAGTTTTAAGCCTAATCTTAAAAGTAGAGAGGGTGTCCTCCCTGATCTGAATTGGGAGCTGGTTCCACAGGAGAGGAGCCTGAAAGCTGAAGGCTCTGCCTCCCATTCTACTCTTACAAACCCTAGGAACTACAAGTAAGCCTGCAGTCTGAGAGCGAAGCGCTCTATTGGGGTGATATGGTACTACGAGGTCCCTAAGATAAGATGGGACCTGATTATTCAAAACCTTATAAGTAAGAAGAAGAATTTTAAATTCTATTCTAGAATTAACAGAAGAAGCCAATGAAGAGAGGCCAATATGGGTGAGATATGCTCTCCTTCTAGTCCCCGTCAGTACTCTAGCTGCAGCATTTTGAATTAACTGAAGGCTTTTAGGGAACTTTTAGGACAACCTGATAATAATGAATTACAGTAGTCCAGCCTAGAGGAAATAAATGCATGAATTAGTTTTTCAGCATCACTCTGAGACAAGACCTTTCTGATTTTAGAGATATTGCGTAAATGCAAAAAAGCAGTCCTACATATTTGTTTAATATGCGCTTTGAATGACATATCCTGATCAAAAATGACTCCAAGATTTCTCACAGTATTACTAGGTCAGGGTAATGCCATCCAGAGTAAGGATCTGGTTAGACACCATGTTTCTAAGATTTGTGGGCCAAGTACAATAACTTCAGTTTTATCTGAGTTTAAAAGCAGGAAATTAGAGGTCATCCATGTCTTTATGTCTGTAAGACAATCCTGCAGTTTAGCTAATTGGTGTGTGTCCTCTGGCTTCATGGATAGATAAAGCTGGGTATCATCTGCGTAACAATGAAAATTTAAGCAATACCATCTAATAATACTGCCTAAGGGAAGCATGTATAAAGTGAATAAAATTGGTCTAGCACAGAACCTTGTGGAACTCCATAATTAACTTTAGTCTGTGAAGAAGATTCCCCATTTACATGAACAAATTGTAATCTATTAGACAAATATGATTCAAACCACCGCAGCGCAGTGCCTTTAATACCTATGGCATGCTCTAATCTCTGTAATAAAATTTTATGGTCAACAGTATCAAAAGCAGCACTGAGGTCTAACAGAACAAGCACAGAGATGAGTCCACTGTCCGAGGCCATAAGAAGATCATTTGTAACCTTCACTAATGCTGTTTCTGTACTATGATGAATTCTAAAACCTGACTGAAACTCTTCAAATAGACCATTCCTCTGCAGATGATCAGTTAGCTGTTTTACAACTACCCTTTCAAGAATTTTTGAGAGAAAAGGAAGGTTGGAGATTGGCCTATAATTAGCTAAGATAGCTGGGTCAAGTGATGGCTTTTTAAGTAATGGTTTAATTACTGCCACCTTAAAAGCCTGTGGTACATAGCCAACTAACAAAGATAGATTGATCATATTTAAGATCGAAGCATTAATAATGGTAGGGCTTCCTTGAGCAGCCTGGTAGGAATGGGGTCTAATAACATGTTGATGGTTTGGATGAAGTAACTAATGAAAATAACTCAGAACAATCGGAGAGAAAGAGTCTAACCAAATACAGGCATCACTGAAAGCAGCCAAAGATAACGATACGTCTTTGGGATGGTTATGAGTAATTTTTTCTCTAATAGTTAAAATTTTGTTAGCAAAGAAAGTCATGAAGTCATTACTAGTTAAAGTTAATGGAATACTCAGCTCAATAGAGCTCTGACTCTTGTCAGACTGGCTACAGTGCTGAAAAGAAACCTGGGGTTGTATTTTCTTCAATTAGTGATGAGTAGAAAGATGTCCTAGCTTTACGGAGGGCTTTTTTATAGAGCAACAGACTCTTTTTCCAGGCTAAGTGAAGATCTTCTAAATTAGTGAGACGCCATTTCCTCTCCAACTTACGGGTTATCTGCTTTAAGCTACGAGTTTGTGAGTTATACCACGGAGTCTGCCAGGGGGGACTACAACGGCGGCTAAGCTACCTTGGTCCGCACGGACTACAGGGGCCTGGCTAGCTGTAGAATTTTCCACGGTGCGGAGCCGAGTCTCCAATTCACCCAGCCTGGCCTCCAAAGCTACGAATAAGCTACACTTATTACAAGTACCGTTACTGCTAAAGGAGGCCGAGGAATAACTAAACATTTCACACCCAGAGCAGAAAAGTGGGAGAGACAGGAGAAGCCGCCATGCTAAATCGGCTAAGAGCTAGTAGCTACGCTAAGCTAGCGGATTCCTAAAAACACGCAAAGTGAATAATGTGTAAATAATTTAGAGGTGATTCAGCAGAAGGAGTGCTTTAGTTAAGCACGTAAAGATTACACTGGGAAACAAATCGTAATCTAGATAACTAGATCAATCTAACTGCGCAGATTAACAGCTAACAGATACAGAAAAAACACCGCTGTGCTCCGGAACAGGAAGTGATACAATACCGCAGTGAGAGCCAACCACCAGTAGAGGCATTTTTGATCATTTAATGGCAGCTATGCTTTTAAAAACAAACACTGTCATACCTCCACAAACCCTGAAAAAAAGGATTCTATACAATTTATCTGTGAACAAATTGAAGCCAAATGTTTGACGTGGTACTTGAAGTGAGTGGGATCCTATGAGCGAGATTTTTTTTTCTGCACAGAAATTTACCAAATGAGAGAAATCAAACTTTATTATTTGGTTGAATATGAACTGAAGGGCCTGTACGGACTGTGAGGTTCAAGGCCACAGGCAGGTCCTGCATGCTGCAGTCCGAACATGAACGTGACCCTGTCACAGCGATACGCCCACTGATGGCGTGGACGACCTGCCTGTGGTGCTGACGCATGTGTGGACTCACCTTCTTTACGTTATTATGTTGTTTGATTTTCAATTTCTGTTTCTTCAGCTTTGTAAAACTTTGTAACTGTTAGAATGGCTAAGCAGAGGGTCACCCCTTTGAGTCTGGTCTGCTTGAGGTTTCTTCCTCAAATCATCAAAGGGAGTGTTTCCTTACCACTGTCGCTTGTGTGCTTGCTCTAGGGGTTGGTAAGGTTAGACCTTACTTGTGTGAAGCTCCTTGAGGCAGCTTTGTTGTGATTTGGTGCTGTATAAATGAAATAAATAAATTAAATTAAATTAGTTGATCATTCTGTGATTCGAGATTCTCGAGATCTGGGAACCACAGAATCTCATCTCTGCTGTTTGCGGACGATTGGTCTGCTTGGCTCATCAAATCAGGACCTTCAGCGTGCACTGGGGCGGTTTGCAGCCGAGTGTGAAGCGTCCGGGATGAGAATCAGCACCTCCAAATCCGAGGCCATGGTTCTCCACCGGAAAAAGGTGCTTTGCCCTCTTCAGGTCGGTGGGTGCCTTGCCTCAAGTGGAGGAGTTTAAGTATCTCGGGGTCTTATTCACGAGTGAGGGATGGATGGAGCGTGAGATCGATAGACGAATTGGTGCAGCATCTGCAGTGATGTGGTCACTGTATCGGACCGTTGTGGTGAAGAGAGAGCTGAGTAGGGGGCAAAGCTCTCGATTTACCAATCGATCTACGTTCTGATCCTCACCTATGGTCATGAGATTTGGCTCATGACCAAAGAATGAGATCGCGAGTACAAGCGGCCGGGATGAGTTTCCTCCGCAGGGTGGTTGGGCGCCCTTAGAGATAGGGTGAGGAGCTCGGTCGCTCGGGAGGAGCTCGGAGTCGAGCCGCTGCTCCTCCACATCGAAAGGAGTCTGTTGAGGTGGCTCGGCATCTTGTCCGGATGCCCCCTGGACGCCTCGCTGGAGAGGTGATCCAGGCACGTCCCATTGGGAGGAGGACCGGGGAAGACCAGGACACGCTGGAGGGACTACATCTCAGCTGGCTTGGGAACGCCTTGGGGTTCCCCCGGAGGAGCTGGGGGGTGTGTGGATCGGGAGGTCTGGGCGGCTTTGCTTGAGCTTCTGCCCCCGTGACCCGACTCCGGATAAAACGGAAAAAAATGGATGGATGGATGGATGGATAGTTGATCATTAACCAATGGTTATTCTAATACTCAAATAACAGTCATAAAAGGGTCACAAAACACCGGAGAAAGGATTCTACACAAATTCAGCTGTGGGGAAAAAGAAGTGCACTATATAACTGACCACACCTTCAGTCCAGTGCCAGTTTGTGTTGCTGTCACACCTGCATTATCATGCTGCTTCCAGTGATTGTACTACACTTGCCAGCTGACACTGCCCCCTCTGTTTCTGGATCTGTTTGCTTGGTATGTCTGCTAGCTGTGTTTTGAGAGCCTTTGGTCATTTTCTGGATTACACATTGCTGCTTCCCCCACAGTCACTGTCACCCTCCAGCCTGCAGACTCGGCCACTCTCTGTGTTTGGTCCTGCCCAGCAGGAATTGCAGCATGGATGTTTCCTGCTGAGTATACCGACTGATCCAGCAACATCTGTGCTGAAAAAATCTGCTTTTTACCAAACATCATTGTTGTTCTCTGCTTTGGGGTCCTCTGACTGGTCATTATACATCCAAGCAACTATAGTTTTATAAGAAAAGTTACCATATTTTGATCATTTAACAGTGGTTATGCTTTAAAACTGAAATAACAATCAGACTGCTACACAACCGTGCAGAAAGGATTTCACACAAATTCAGCTGTGTTAAAAATCGAAGTGAGATGTTTGACTGTGGCACATGCAGGGAATGGGGTCTATGAGAGAATACAAAAAATTATAACATCAGAGAAATCAGTTATCTCTTTGTGCAGCAGTAGTTATGTTCTAAAACTTAATAACACTGGGACACCTCCACATGACCATCTGGAAAAGATTCTATAGATAAATGTAATTGTGAGTAAAGGAGAAGTGAGATGTTTAAATGAGGTACACACAGTGAATGGAGTCTCTGAGAGGGAGATAAATCACAGAAATCTGTTATTTTCGTTGTTGTTCCGCAGTAGTTAGTTATGTTCCAAAACTTAAATAACACAGTCACATCTCATAGTGGTGCAGCTTAACTAAAATTTCCATAAAAAATGTTCATTTTGTGATAAAAGCATGGAATTTGGCACACATATTATAAATTAACTAATGTTTATTTTCAGATATGAAACCATCCTGGAGATGACCCCTAATGAGCTACATGGGTCAATAAATAATTACACAGGGTCAAAATTTAAAAATGCTCCAATAATGTTGAAAACTATACTACATTATTTGTCTGATCATAACAATTCCCAAAAATATATAGTTTGCCTGAATTCCATGGAGTTGGAGTTATGGGGTAAAACCAGCAAAATGGTGACAAAGGTCAGTTTCAGTTTGTACAGGGGTCAAAAGTTAAAGTTGCTCTAATTTTGGTAAAAAAAAAAAATGATACAAATTACGTACTAGCTGAGTTAATAGCATTTTAAAAAGGAATAGTTTCCACCATCTATCATGCTTAGTTATCATGTTATGGGGTAACATATGTACACAAGGTTGGGTAGGATTACTTTGAAAGAATACATGTGGATTACAAGTATGTATGTAAATACATTTGGATTACTTGTAATCTGATTACTTTTGGATTACATTTCAAAGTAATCCTACCCAGCCCTGTATCCAGTGGATGTCGACCTTGTTTGACCTTTACTTTGGAGACCAAGCATTCAACACAGTCAAAACTATTCCATTTATTAATCCTTTTATTTCAAGGATTTTGTAAGAATAAATCAGAAGCAGACACTTCTTCACTCTCTTTCTCTCGTGTTAATATATTCTGAAGTTACATGTTTGTCCCTTTCTTCCACGTCCAAGACTGATGGCTTGTTTGTTACACAATATGATCCCCTTGAAATCACAATCTGGAATTGGGACCATGCTGGAGAAGAGCGTGAAGCATGGACACACCCAACCTGGTGTCCATTCATCCATTTTCTATACCTGTTTACTCCAAATAAGGGTCTCAAGGGCTGGAGCCTACCCCAGCAGTAAACCTGGTGCCAATTTTTGTAAACAATTTCAACAGATCAGCAGAGAGAGAGAGAGAGAGAGAGAGAGAGAGAGAGAGAGAGAGAGAGAGAGAGAGAGAGAGAGGTCAAATGCCAAAACTGGTTCTACAACAAAAATGTAAAAATGTACGGAGATGCAGGTGATCTTTACATACTTCACTTGGTGTAAAATACTCAAAATCAAAGAGATCAGGTTACAAGGACACACAGAGACCAACTGGAAAATCTGCAACTTCCTACAAACGCCTTTAAACTGGGGACTGATGAGAAGGCCTCCAAACCTCAGCTCAGGGGTGGCCAAGTTCGGTCCTTGAGAGCCACCTTCCTGACACTCTTAGTTGTCTCCCTGCTCCAACACACCTGAATCCACCCCTGCCTCAGCTGGAAATGTAAGAGCAGCACTCACTCACTCATCCACTCATATCATTATCATGCCGCAGTGCTTTTCTGACTTCCATGCACGGGGTGAGACGCTCATGTGACAGTAACCGGCTCCTGCTGGGGCCTGGAACCATGCGCCACACAGCAGAAGGAGACATCCGAGCCGTCTGAGGGTCAACACAGAGTGAAGCCTGTCCTGCCCTGATGGACTTGTGGACGGACTCCGGGGCTCCAGTGCTGCTGCATGCTGCTGCTGATGTAGTTTCTCCTGCGTGGTGCTGATGCAGACACGCCCGGACATCTGCACATCAGCGTTTGAAAATGCAACTCAGTGTCCCTGATTATAAGAGATCAGAGCCGAAGCAGGGCTATGACACAGCTGGCCAGGGCCCCGCGGACCCATCGAACCCATCCACACCAGACTCACTCTGTCAAGAACTGATCCGCGTGTGCTTACAGATAGTTTCCATAGTTTGCCTATAAAGAGACTAATCCCTGTCCTGTGCGTCCGAATCGAATCTTGGCACATTTCTCAGCAGGTGAACTACTTACCAAAGGCGACGAAAGTGGGACTGTTGAAGCAGATGCCAAACGGTTCCACCGATGAATCATAGTTTCCTTCATCCAGTCTTAGTGCCGAAATTCAACATGAAGCTCGGCTAGCAACGGAGTTCCTTTATTCCAAATGCATGCGTAAAAACCTTCTGGCCGGGCAGAAGGCTTCCAGACAAAATCCAAAGAAGGTGTGGTGAATGAGTATCAGGGTACCTGCGCCGGGATCAAACCGCGCCTTTAAATCCCAGCACGATCCGATCTCATATGAAAATCCCGGTTTGAGGGGCTCTCCGAGTCCGCGGGTCCTTCAGAGTGCTTTCAGGAGCGTCCCGTACGCGAGTCCTCCCCGCACAGGCTGCTCAGAAACACGTTTCATTTCCGATCAATCTCCCGGTGAATTGCAGCGCAGCGCGCAAAGCTGCAGTCTGGACGCACTTTGCGCTTTTACTGATGAAGGTTGGCGTCAAATCCAGGCTGCAAAAAGAAAAGGAAAAAAATCACGAAGGTCGAAAACTGTCAGCGGGTTTCCACTAAACACAGCGCCGCCGCATCAGTTGCGCCTCTCTGAGCGGAACTGTCCGCGTTGCGCTGCGCAATGACGGAATCCAGCCGTGCACAGTGTTCGACCGCGTGCGAGCGGCTGAGTTTGTGGCTCCTTCTTCTTCTTCAGCAAAGCACTGCGGAGGATTTCTCCGGGTGGGGATGCTGCCGTGTCCCACCGAGGAGGGAGTGCGCCGCTCGTCCAGCGTGCGTGCTGGCGTCCACCTGCGCAGTGCCAGCTGGATGGAAACGGACGCGCGTCCTCACGCCATCACGTCTGGAGTGTGGACACGGTGGAAACGGACCGGACCGACACCTCTCACACACGCACCGTGCACCACTGCAGTGATGTGATGTCACTGCGTGTGCGCGCGAACAGTCAAAGTGGAGGTTTTAAGTGGTGGGAGATCAATAACTCTTAGTTTGTGCGCGTGTTTGTGCTGTGTACTGATGGTCCATTTCCAAATTAAATTTGCACCACCTACTAGCCCCCCACCACCAGCAGAAACCAGCACCACGTGACTTTCCTCTGAATGTTTCCTCATCATTATGACGCACAAAGACATAAATATGAGATACAACATCACATTAATCAGAAAATAGTTAGAATTACAACACTGTGCGTAAAACGTAGGCATGATTAAAGAAAACATAAAACAAAATGCTGCAAAACAGAATTTTTTCTAAATATCAAATATAATATCCTTGTGTGTTTAAAAGGGAATTGTTTTGGCGGAACAATCAGTAGCTTCAAGATCATCATGTTGATGAATGCTTTCCTGAGTGACCATCTTTTGTTTGTCTTTGGTAATCAGACATTTTACGTAAATCTACAAAGGAATCAGATACAGTCACTTATGTCTGGAACACAGCAATTAGACCCGTGCTGACTTATAGTATCCATTCTGTATATATGTCTAAGCAGTCCTCTAGAATAGATACAATCACAGTTGTTGAAATGTCTAGGAATGCATAAATACTGTAATAATACAGTGAGGCAAATAAGTATTTGATCCACTGTCAATGTTTCAGGTTTTCCCACCTACAAAGAATGGAGAGGTTTGTCCTTTTATCGAGGTACAATTCAACTGTGAGAGACAGAATATAAAAATAAATTCAGAAAATCACATTGTATGATTTTTAAATAATTAATTTTCATTTTATTGCATGAAATAAGTATTTGATCACCTACCAACCAGCAAGAATTCTGGCTCTCACAGACCTGTTAGTTCTTCTTTAAGAAGAACCTCTTATTCTACACTCTTTACCTGTATTAATTGCACCTGTTTGAACTGTTACCTGTATAAAAGACACCTGTTCACACACTCAGTCAATCACACTTCCAACCTGTCCACCATGGCCAAGACCAAGAGCTGTCTAAGGAAACCAGGGACAAAAGTGTAGACCTGCACAAGGCTGGGAGGACTACAGGACAACAGGCAAGCAGCTTGATGAGAAGACAACAACTGCTGGTATAATTATTAGAAAATGGAAGAAACACAAGATGACTGTCAGTCTCCCTCGGTCTGGGGCACCATGCAAGATCTCACCTCATGGGGTAAGGTTTATTCTGAGAAAGCCCAGAAATACACGGGAGGACCTGGTCAATGACCTGAAGAGAGCTGGGACCACAGTCACAAAGATTATATTAGTAACACATGATGCTGTCATGGTTTAAAATCCTGCAGGGCAGCAAGGTCCCCCTGCTCAAGCCAGCATATGTCCAGCCCCATGTGAAGTTCCCCAGTGACCATCTGGATGATCCAGAGGAGGCATGGGAGAAGGTCATGTGGTCAGATGAGACCAGAATAGAGCTTTTTGGAATCAACTCCACTTACCATGTTTAGAGGATGAGAACAACCCCAAGAAAACCATCCCAACCGTGAAGCAGGGGGTGGAAACATCATACTCTGGGGGTGCTCTTCTGCAAAGGGGACAGGACGACTGCACTGTATTGAGGGAGGAGGATGGGGTCATGTATTGTGAGATTTTGGCAAACAACCTCCTTCCCTCAGTAACAGCATTGAAGATGGGTCATGGCTGGGTCTTCCAGCATGACAATGACCCCAAACACATAGCCAGGGCAACTAAGGAGGGGCTCCGTAAGAAGCATTTCAAGGTTCTGGAGTGGCCCAGCCAGTCTCCAGACCTGAACTCAATAGAAAATCTTTGGAGGGAGCTGAAACTCCAAACCTGAAAGATCTGGAGAAGATCTGTATGGAGGAGTAGACCAAAATCCCTGCTGCAGTGTGCAAACTTGGTCAAGAACTACAGGAAACATCTGTCGTCTGGAACTGCAAACAAAGGTTTCTGTACTAAATATTAAGGTCTGTTTTTCTATTGGATCAAATACTTATTTCATGTAATAAAATGCTAATTAATTCTTTACAAATCATACAATGTGATTTATTGCATTTACTGTTGAAGTGTACCTACAATAAAAATTACAGACCTCTCCATTCTTTGTAGGTGGGAAAACCTGAAAAATCCTCAGTGGATCATATACTTATTTGCCTCACCTGAACTTAATTCCTTAAGAGTGAATAACATTGAAACTACTCTGGGTATTATTTATCTGCAACTGTTGAGGGATATTTTTAGATCTGGCAGGCAGCTAGTTTTTATACCTTTTTGTTGAATATACGCTTATGTAATTATTTTATTCAGAGTAACCTCATCACCAATGCTAGTCAAATATGCTAAAAATACAGAATATCTTTTGTTCAATATGTATTTGATGATAGTTATGCCAGTGATTGTAATCACAAAATTAAGAATTGTGTCCCAACTATGGATGGATTGACAGATGCCGCAGCAACTTTTACCAAGTTTTAATCCTTATGATTGTACTGTTCTTAATGTTACTGTTTTTATCAATGTCTCATTTTTGTCTTGTCTGTGTATTTTGTATTTGATCTATGTGAATATGTTATGATGTTTTAGTGTATATGAGTTTTAATTCTCTCCTACCGCAGGCTCAATAAAAATCAGTCATATCATGAAAGATTGCAAATTCTCATTATGAAATACTACATCATGATTACTAGATACAAGATCATATTCATGATGCTGATATTACAAAATACTAATTACAAGTTGAAAATCATAATTGTGACGCACAACATTGCCATTACAACACAGCAAATTGTTGTCATTGTTAGAAACTAAGACATACTCATGAAAGTCAACTATAAAACATTAAATCAAAATGATCTGAGTTCATGTCTCAAATCTCAGCTTTCTATTCATAGTTTAACTTAACACATTCTATATGACTGTCTCATGATTATGACTTCATATTTAATAAACATGTTCATGATTTAACTCGGTATTTAATAATTCTACAAATGTTGTGGCCAGCCTTTTGGCTGCCTCTTTCTCCTTCTCTTTTTAACCTCTTGTGTGTAGTTTGTCTGTTTTCCCCCAGGTGGCGCACTGCAGAGCAGAGCAACACCTGCTTCTCTTCAGCTACTCGCTCCTGAGGCTCATCTGCAGCTCATCAGGAGTGGGTTAGTTAAACCCCGGCCTTGAGCTCACTGTGGGATTCAAGACGTTGACTCTCCATGTGAAATCCATGACCTTGTCTACGCTGACGCTTCCATGCACTCTGACATCTTATCTTTCCACAGCTCATCTCAAGGTAGCCTGGCCACTATCTGCACCACAACAGTTTAGAACTCTCCAGCTCTCAGCCTGTGTAGCTCTGCCATGCTTCAGTTATGTTCCTTCAGGTTTGGTAAGATCTGTTCCTAGAACTACTACCATGAACAGTTTTCCAAGAATTGTATGAACTCTGATGAACTACTAAGAACTGTCCAAGTCATTTCTAACGTCAAGTCCTGCTTAAATTGGAACTGCACCAGAGACGCGTAGCACTTGACCTCTGAAGATAATTCATGAACTATGAACCTTATTTCCTAAATGGAGAACATTATTCCCAGAACTGTGAACATTTCTGTTTTAGCCTTCAGTGAACTGTTAATTGTTAAAGGCTTCCAGTGTTATAAGTGCAATCACTCACCATCATCTCCGCTGTTCTCCTAGTTCCTGTTCTTGGCTCTGTGCATCCCAGCGGGTCCCGGCTCCAGAATCCATACACTCCAAGATCTCAGTTCACTTTCAAGACTGGCTCAAGAACCTGCAGCTCCCTATTTTCCACCGCTATGAGCAGGCTGACTCTCCACTCTGCAGCCCCCCCCCCCCCCCCCCCCCAGTGCAGCATTATTATTTCCTTATTGTAAATAAATATCTTTTCATTTACAACCAGCTCTGTTTCCTTGCTCCCAGCGTTTGGGTCCATAGCTTGTACCAGTCCGCTCACATCCGGACCTCTAACCATGACAACAAAACTCATAATTATGACTTAAATTCTCATGGTTATGACTTAGTAATTCTATGAAATACTATCATGATAATTTAGTTTCTCATAGTTCTAACTTAGTATTTCATAATTTTACTACATTATCTCATATTTACTACTTAGGTTCTCATAGTTAGGACTTCATATTTAATAATTCTATGGAATTCTTATAACTATGACTTAGTTTCTCATTGCTACAAGGTAGTATTTAATGTCTATGAAATTCAGAATTAAGACTAATTTACTCATTTTACATGGTTACGACTTAGTAATTAATAATTTATGAAACATATGATAATGACTTAGTATTTAATAATTCTGCAAAATAATCATAACTATGACATAGTTTTGTTATGTTTATAAATTAGAATTAAATAATACTATCAAACAATCTCATGATTGTGACTTAGTTCTCATGGTTATAACTTGGCATTTCACAATTTTACTGAACTATTGCACATTTGTACTTAGTTTCTCAAGGTTATGACTTAGTATTTATCTCTTTGAAACAATCTCATGATTATGACTTATAGTTTCCCTGGTTATAACTTAGTATTCATATTTTACAAAACTACTCATATTTACTACTTTGTTTCTCATGGTTATGACTTACTTTAATAATTCTGTAAAACAGTCATAATTATGACTTAGTTCCCCATGATTATGACTTAGTGTTTAATAATTCCGTGAAACACACGCAATTAAGACTTTATTTTTCATGCTTTATGACCAGCAGTGGGCACAGCTAACCAAAAAGTTAGCTTTGATAATCGTTAATCCTCTAACTGAAAAGTTAACTTTTATAAAGTTAAACTGACAAACCCATATAAAATTTAGCAGGTTACAGCTAAAAGCTAAACTGATAACTTTTAGTAAAACTCCAGTGCACTGGCAGCTATTGATACTTCTGAAATATTCAAAGGCAATCACAAACAACAGTGAGTCAGTGCTTCTAGATCAGCCTTCTCTCAGCAAAACAGACCTGGTGAACAGTGAGAGAACAAAGAGAATAGGGGGGAAAAACATAATTTATTTTCACAGCCATACAGTCTTGTAACTGTGTCGCGGGAGACATGCACAGCAAGACAGTTTTGACTTATGGTTAAAATTTTAAACAGACTAATCCTGGACAAGTTATTGAAATTAACATCACCTCTGTCATTTCTACAAAGTAAAATATCAGCTATATGCTTTAGTTTGAAAGTAATGAATAATTCTGAAGGTTTTAGCATTAACAGATATATGTGCCAAAAGGCATTATGGGAAAATTCAAATGAGCTGCTCTCATCACTTCCTCCTCCCCCCTCCATCAAAATGCAGAGAACACTGCCAGCTACTGAATGGGAGTGTAAATAGACCAACTATAATTTGTGTGTAGTATTGAAGTTACAAATCCTGCAAAATGTCACAAAATTTCAGAGAGTTTGCATTGAGACTGTCTGATCAGGCTGCAATGTAACTGCTGCACTGCACACAAACAACAGCATTAACATCATCCCAACAAAAACTCTTTGTATATTGTGCTTAAAACTCTCATGAATATATGATCTGGTTTATAGACATTGTTATTGTGTTTGTTTTATGTAAACCTGGGAGAAGCTCATGTTGTTTTACCATTATTTGCAGTGGGCGGGGAATCACTGTGAGCCGCAACCGCCTTATGTTCATGTCATTCTTGAGGAAACTGAAGTTTGCTCTTTAACATCCTGCTTATTGTCCTTTACAGCACTATGTTCCAGAGTAATATATATAAAATGTTTGAAATTTGGTTTGTGCTTTTGAAGTTCCACGCAGGTTAAACATAGCAGGCACGAAATATTTGGACTATTTATTTTAGCAAGTTTTCAGGGTCTCATGCAGCAGTCTCCTAAAAATGTTATGAAAGGCATAAAAGTTACATTTTGGTCATATAATGTTCATTTGCAATTGTTGTCATGCAGTTTCTTAGTATCATTTTGACTGCAGCAACTCGCTGGTGATTATGGGTTATCTCAATGGGGCGAATTGTGATACTGTTTAAAACAAAAAAAATGTACCAATTTTGACATCCCCTGTAAAATTACTGTAACTTGTGTGTTGGGTGTGATCGGTGATCCACTTATATTGAGAAGGTCTCAGCGTAAAACTGCATTTGAGATCCACAAATATGTTGGTCTATAACACTCCCACCAAGTAGATGGTAGTGTTCTCTGTATTTTGTTTTGGGGGGGGGATGAGAGTGGTTCATTTGAATTTTCCCATAATGCCTTTTGGCAAATGTGTCTGTTTAATGCTCAAACCATCAGGAATTATTGCATTACTTTAAAAAATATGTGCAATATCATATTTTACTTTGTGAAAAATGAGAGTTGCTGTTATTTTCACAAAACTGTCTGGAATGAGTTGGTTTTAAAAAACCATGAGTGAAAGGTGCTTTGCACTTCATGTCTCCTGTCAGCCCCAGTTTACGTTTATTTTTGTTTTGTTTTGTTTTGGTTCCATCACGAAATGAGTCAATTTTCGTGATGTTTTTTTAACTCACTATTACTAACCCTACTCCAACCCCAAACTGCTCTATTCTCTGCAGTCAGAGAAGAACTGATCACAGAAGAAAGCAAGAGGAGAAAAAAAATTCTCTTCACACCATACTAACTTGCCGGCAATATCATCCAAGTCATCCAGAGGCATACAGTTTTAACTTATGGTTAAAATTTTAACCAAACTAATTTCAAACATGTTACTTAAATTAACATCATGTCTGAAGTTTTATAAAGTGAAAATATCAGCTATATGTTTTAGTTTTAAAGTATTGCACTAATTTTAAAGGTTTTATTGTGGACATGCCTATCTTGGCAGTGCATTATGGGTAAAAGTTCACAACAGGAGAAATGCATTTGAGACACTATGATCAGGCTCCACATGGACAACAGCATTAAACACTTTGTATATTGTGCCTAAAACTCTCGTGAATATATTCACTGGGTTTATAGACATTGTTATTGTGTTTGTTTTATATAAAAATGCCAGAAGAAGCTCAGGTTGCTTCACCATTATTTTCAATTGGAATCACTATGAGCTGCAATCGCTTCCTGTTTGCTCTTTAACATTCTGCCTATTGTCCTTTACAACACTGTTTGTCCTCTTTGTTCCAGAGTAATATATTATAAGATGTCTGAAATTCGGTTTGTGTTTATTAAGTTCCACTCAAATTAAATGTAGCAGACACTGATTATTTTTTGGAATATTTGTTTTGGCAAGTTTTCACAATCTGTACTGTAATCTACTGGTTCATGGCAGTATTCACCCTAAGTATTGAGATATACCATAATCCTTTTGCGTGCCAGAGACTTGTAGCCTCTTGCTGCAGCTGATGAAAAGAAATAAAATGTACGAGGGCTGTCAATAAAGTAACGGTCCTTTTTATTTTTTTCAAAAACTATGGATTTCATTCATATGTTTTTACGTCAGACATGCTTGAACCCTCGTGCGCATGTGTGAGTTTTTCCACGCCTGTCGGTGACGTCATTCGCCTGTGAGCACTCCTTGTGGGAGGAGTCGTCCAGCCCCTCGTCGGAATTCCTTTGTCTGAGAAGTTGCTGAGAGCTGGCACTTTGTTTGATCAAAATTTTTTCTAAACCTGTGAGACACATCGAAGTGGACACGGTTCGAAAAATTAAGCTGGTTTTCAGTGAAAATTTTAACGGCTGATGAGAGATTTTGAGGTGATTCTGTCGCTTTAAGGACTTCCCATGGAGCGAGACGTCGCTCAGTGCTCTCAGCCGCCATCGTCAGCCTGTTCAAGCTGAAAACCTCCACATTTCAGGCTCTATTGATCCAGGACGTCGTGAGAGAACAGAGAAGTTTCTGAAGAAGTCGGTTTCAGCATTTTATCTGGATATTCCACTGTTAAAGGAGATTTTTTTAATGAAAGACGTGTGGACGGGTCCGCGCGTCGGGACGCAGCCGCCCCGGCGCTCCGCCACAGGAAAAACACCTCTGTTGAAAGCCTTAAGGACAAGTTGGAACATGTCCTGCCTGTTAAACAATTTCTCATATACTCACTCCACTGAAAGCCATCAAAAGCCGCCTGGATTTTACAAATGGTTATCAACACGGAGGTGTTTTTCCTGTGCCGCCGCACAGGCTTCCAACAGAGGTGTTTTTCCTGTGGCAGAGCGTCGCGGCGGCTGCGAGCCGACGCTGCAATCCGCCCGCACGTCTTTCATTAAAAAAATCTCCTTTAACAGTGGAATATCCGGATAAAATGCTGAAACCGACTTCTTCTGAAACTTCTCTCACAACATCCTGGATCAATAGAGCCTGAAATGTGGAGGTTTTCAGCTTGAAACAGGCTGACGACGGCACCTGAGAGCGCTGCGCGACGTCTCGCTCCGTGGGAAGTCCTTAAAGCGACAGAATCACCTCAAAATCTCTCATCAGCTGTTAAAGTTTTCACTGAAAACCAGCTTAATTTTTCGAACCGTGTCCACTTCGATGTGTCTCACAGGTTTAGAAAAAATTTTGATCAAACAAAGCGCCAGTCTCTCAGCAACTTCTCAGACAAAGGAATTCTGACGAGGGGCTGGACGACTCCTCCCACAAGGAGTGCTCACAGGTGAATGACGTCACCGACAGCGTGGAAAAACTCACGCATGCGCACGAGGGTTCAAGCATGTCTGACGTAAAACATATGAATGAAATCCATATAGTTTTTGAAAAAAATAAAAAGGACCGTTACTTTATTGACAGCCCTCGTACATTTTGGTTGTATAATGTTAATTTACAATTGTCATGGATTCTCTCTGTCTGTGCTGTTTAAACCGCAGCAACTCTCTGGCGTGCAAAGGATTATGGGTTAGGGCCTGAGCATCTGGGTGCCAGTAGATGGTAGTGTTCTATGCATTTTGATCCCAGTTATATCAGACGGTTGTCTAATCACAACCTGACTTTTGGCTTTTGCAAATGGCTTTTTTTTAACATACAGTTGTGTTCAGAATAATAGTAGTGCTATGTGACAAAAAGATTAATCCAGGTTTTGAGTATATTTCTTATTGTTACATGGGAAACAAGGTACTAATAGATTCAGTAGATTCTCACAAATCCAACAAGACCAAGCATTCATGATATGCACACTCTTAAGGCTATGAAATTGGGCTATTAGTTAAAAAAGTAGAAAAGGGGGTGTTCACAATAAGTAGTGTGGCATTCAGTCAGTGAGTTCGTCAATTTTGTGGAACAAACAGGTGTGAATCAGGTGTCCCCTATTTAAGGATGAAGCCAGCACCTGTTGAACATACTTTTCTCTTTGAAAGTCTGAGGAAAATGGGACGTTCAAGACATTGTTCAGAAGAACAGCGTAGTTTGATTAAAAGTTGATTGGAGAGGGGAAAACTTATACGCAGGTGCAAAAAGTATAGGCTGTTCATCTACAATGATCTCCAATGCTTTAAAATGAACAAAAAAAACAGAGACGCGTGGAAGAAATGGAAAACAACCATCAAAATGGATAGAAGAATAACCAGAATGGCAAAGGCTCACCCACTGATCAGCTCCAGGATGATCAAAGACAGTCCGGAGTTACCTGTAAGTGCTGTGACAGTTAGAAGACGCCTGTGTAAAGCTAATTTATTTTGCAAGAATCCCCGCAAAGTCCCTCTGTTAAATAAAAGACATGCAGAAGAGGTTACAATTTGCCAAAGAACACATCAACTGGCCTAAAGAGAAATGGAGGAATATTTTGTGGACTGATGAGATTAAAATTGTTCTTTTTGGGTCCAAGGGCCGCAGACACTTTGTGAGACGACCCCCAAACTCTGAATTCAAGCCACAGTTCACAGTGAAGACAGTGAAGCATGGTGGTGCAAGCATCATGATATGGGCATGTTTCTCCTACTATGGTGTTGGGCTTATATATCGCATACCAGGTATCATGGATCAGTTTGGATATGTCAAAAAACTTGAAGAGGTCATGTTGCCTTATGCTGAAGAGGACATGCTGACAATGACCAAGCCGCTAGTAAACGAGCAAAATCTTGGTTCCAAACCAACAAATTAATGCCTTGCAGATGTGAAGAAATCATGAAAAGCTGTGGTTATACAACTAAATACTAGTTTAGTGATTCACAGGATTGCTAAAAAAGCAGTTTGAACATAATAGTTTTGAGTTTGTAGCGTCAACAGCAGATGCTACTATTATTGTGAACACCCCTTTTCTACTTTTTTTTTATCTAATAGCCCAATTTCATAGCCTTAAGAGTGTGCATATCATGAATGATTGGTCTTGCTGGATTTGTGAGAATCTACTGAATCTACTGGTACCTTGTTTCCCATGTAACAATAAGAAATATACTCAAAACCTGGATTAATCTTTTTCATCACATAGCACTACTATTATTCTAAACACTACTGTTTGAATAAAATGCCATATTTTACAAAAGTACATTTATATGGAAACACCAACACACGTCACATTAAGGTGTTGATTTGTACATAGAATGAATGAGTCAACCAATCACTGTTAGCTGAGGCTCATTTTACCCATAATCCCTTTGGCATCTGTGTGTGTTTGTTACAAAACTTCAGAACCAGTGCATTATGTAAAATTAAAAGATGTGTTACATTTTAAATGGTAAATGGACTGCATTTATATAGCGCTTTTCCATCTGCATCAGACGCTCAAAGCACGTTACAATTATACCTCACATTCACCCCGATGTCAGGGTGCTGCCATACAAGGTGCTCACTACACACCGGGAGCAATAGGGGATTAAAGGTCTTGCCCAAGGGCCCTTAGTGATTTTCCAGTCAGACGGGGATTTGAACCCATGACTTTGAACCTAGTGACTTTTTGTGGCAACCTTTCGGTCGTGGTCAGGCTCCTTTTGCTGCTAGAGCTGAGCTTAACCCTCAACTGCTTCACTGCTGCAACATACGTAGCAAACAGGAGCTTCCAGCAGTGGGCAGGGCGCACAAAGACAGAAGTGGTGACTCATTGTTTGGGTTTGTGATTGTGGTGTTAAAACACAAATTGGCTTGTTAGTAACAGAGTGTACCAGAGAAAATACTGAAAGTTATCAGTTATTGGTTCTGATAAATTTTGGGGTGGTTTATTAATTTAGCTTGATAAAAGATAACTTTTCAATTAGCTGATTAGCTATTATTAAAGCTAACTTTTTGGTTAGCTGTGCCCACCACTGCATCAGACCAGAGAATTTTGTTTCTCCTGGTCTGACAGTCCTTCAGGTGCCCTTTGGTAAACTCCAGGTGGGCTGCCATGTGCCTTTTACTAAGGAGTGGCTTCCATTTGGCCATTCTACCATACAGGCCTGATTGGTGAATTGCAGCAGAGATGGTTGTCATTCTGGAAGGTTCTCCTCTCTCCACAAAGGAATGCTGTTGCTCTAACAGGCTGACCATCGGGTTCTTGGTCACCTCACTGACTAAGGTCCTTTGCTCAGTTTAGATGAGTGGCCAGCTCTAGGAAGAGTCCTGATGAATTCGATCTTCTGCCATTTACAGATGATGGAGGCCACTGTGCTCATTGGGATGTTCAAAGCAGCAAAAATGTTTCTCTACCCTTCCCCAGATTTGTGGTGGCTGAGGCAGGGAGTACAGACTGGTCCTGGAGACAATCTTCTCTCTGAGGTCTACAAACAATTCCTTTAACATCATGCTTGGTTTGTGCTCTGACATGCACTGCCAACTGTGGGACCTTACATGTAGACAGGTGTGTGCCATTCCAAATCATGTCCAGTCAAATGAATTACCCCAGGTGGACTCCAGTTAAGCTGCAGAAACATCTCAAGGATGATCAGTGGAAACACATTGCACCTGAGCTCAATTTTGAGCTTCATGGTAAAGGCTGCAAATACTTATGTACATGTGATTTCTTAGTTTTTATTTGTAATAAATTTTCAAAAAGCTAAAAAAAAAAAAAAATTCACATTGTCATTATGGGGTATTGTGTGTAGAATTTTGAGGGGGAAAATGAATTGAATAGATTTGGGAAAAGGCTGTAACATAACAAAATGTGGACAAAGTGAAGCGCTGCGGATACTTTCTGGATGCACCGTATGTTGCTAATGTCAAGAATTTGAATTCTGCATGCATTCATTTAAAATGTTAACTTGTGTGTTGCACTTTAGCTCCTCACATCTCAAACTTGCTGTCTTTTGAAATAATTTATTGGTTAAACATTTGCAAGGTTGTGACAGGATGTTGTCAAAGCTCTGTAAGATTTCCACACTGCGGCTTGTAGAGGTTCCTTTTGTACTCCCACTGGGGCTGTGATTATGTAAAGAAAAATGCTCCATCAAAAAAAAAAAGAAGGGACATTTGTGCAGGTGGCATAACAATATGAGCTAAGAGCATCTGTATTTAAACACAGCAATTATAAAACATGTCATCCAAGTTTATCAAAAATGAAACAGAATTCTGAATTCTGACAAAAATGTTACCTCACAAAGTGTAAATTAACTTGTGGATCCAGTGCCAAATCATCAGCAGAATACAAAGGGTTCTGCCTCTTACAAAAACCACTATTCCCATCAGATTTCATAAAAATCAGTTCATGCACTTTCAAGCAATCATGCAGACAAATCAACTGGAGTAGACGTGTACATTTTGTAAAAGAGCACACTTACTGTAAATGGGTATTATAAGCTGAGGAAAAAGTCAGCTTTTTAAACTGCACAAAGTCCTTCACACTCCCAAATACAGATCAATAGCTGGTGCTTTGTTATCCCCTCATTCCTGTAGTAGCTGATAACCCTCTGCTGGTCCCGATTTCATAATAGTAACACATGAAACCGGCAGCATAAGCAGCTGCTGTAACACAATGCAACAGAATGCAATGGAGAAAGACTCCATTAATCTCACCCCACAGCTCAGTTACAGCAACCTAGAAAGCAAAAACCACTCCACACATCCTCTGTTCTCACTTTGTTTTTGTGCATTACCTGCTGAAATATGCATTTGTTTGGCAGCCATTTGCTGACATTGCTAAGCATGGAAGTGTTGGCAATAATGCATGATAACAATAATGACCACCCTGCCTGATTTCATTAGGACAACACGAGACGGCAATGCTGAGCTTCTGCTGTAACATCCTGCAACACACTGACAAACCGCGAGGTAATCATCATCACTCACTGCAACCAGCATGAGTCAAAAAAAAAAAAAAAAAATGCACAAGATGGCTATTACCAGCGGTGCACAGGAATGGTGCCCGAGTGTGAGCATTCTCAAATTCAGCTACACACCTAAAATTAATGGGAAAAGTGTGTGAAGCTTATATACTGTAGCTCTTAAAAAGGAGTAGTCAGAGCTATATTTTTACACACAGATTCAAACCAAATTAAAGCGATCAGAGGGCTGATGCATATAATGTGCACTCAACATACCACAATATAAATGAACAAGTAAATCTACATCTGTAAATCTATACATCTGTCTGTAATAATGAATGTTTATGAGTGAAATGGTAAGAATACTGCATTTGGTGAAAGATGGAACATTCCAAATTCACAGTTTGATCCTGATTTCTTTGATCCTGATTTCAGACATACCCATAGATAGGAAACATATCATCCTTGGTGATCAAATGTAGGATCAGGATCAAAGGAATCAAGTTCAAAGTTAAAATGTAAAAACCAAATATCCCCTCCTTCATCCAGATCAGATGAGCACTTGGTATCGATGATCAGGATAAAAGTGAAGCAGCCTTGATCTAAGGTTACGATCAAGGACAAGTACTACAGATCTAAGGTCAAGATCAAAGACGAATGACTGAGATTGAAGGGCAACAAATGGCATCGCAAATAAGAACAAAGATAACTGCTAAGGATCTAAGGTTGGCAGTAAGGATCATGTCTCACTGATCAGGATCAGAAGTCAACAATCAGGATCAGTGATCAAAGATGAACAACCAGGATCAAAAATCAGGATCACAGGTCAGTGATCAGAAATAAAAGTGATGAGTCACCATGAAGGGTCAGGAGTCAGGATCAAAGAATGCTAGAAGCACTATGAGAGCGATAAAAAGACATATACAGACAACTTTTGGACATTGGTCAAGGGGTGGACTCTGAGTGCTCTTTTAGTTTTGATTTATTTTGTTTGCCTCTCAGTGAAAGACAGAAACAGCCTGAACAATATTGTTAAAATCTGTTCAAAGATTATCGAAGTGAAACAAAGATTTAAACTCTTTCTGTAATCAACAGATCCTCCGGAAGACTGAAAGTATCTTGTCTTTGTCAGGTCATGTTCTTTCAGGGGAGTTTTCTCTGCTTCCTTCTGGATGCCGTTATGCTTCACCAGTTTGTGGAACCAACCGTTTTTAAAGTCATTTATCCCTTCGGGGATTCGACTTTTAAAAGTTCTGTAGGTCTGGCGTGTTTTTATTTATTTATTCTGGCTGCCCTTTTTAACTCCATCTTAAGTCTGTTTTTATGTTTGTATTAATTTTATTGTTCTTATATGTTGTTATGATATTGTGGTTTTTACAGGTTGCTCGAATTGATTTGCCCCTTGGGGGATTAATAAAATTGTTTGTTTGATTGATTGTCTATGAAACATAGATGAAAATGCCAAAGCTGCTCTTTCTCATAATGTATCATGTAATTTAGTAGACCCACCTCTGAATCCAGCTGGTTTCTTTGGTGGCCGAGGCCCCGCCCCTCAACCAAGTTTCATGAATACTGGTTCAGATCTCCTCATCAGACTATTGACCCTCCTGAAATGAAACCAACATTTTTGCTGCTCTCACATAAAACATGCATCTGTTAGAAGATGGAACAAAAGTGAGCCCTTCTGGCATGTTTTATTTTCGTCTTACTGTCAGTAAGCAGCTGTGAGGAGGCGGGTAACGTATAGGCACAATAAGGAGCGCAATACTGTAGATATGGCAAGTAGTCAGTGTTTTTCCTACAGCAAAACACGCTGCAGGAACATGCAGTGCTCGCCTTGATGTATCAAACCAGCTGGCCAGTGCTTTCATCTTCCCCAGGGGAACATCTTGGAAGGTATTATGCGGATAAATCTGAGCTATATGAGGGATGTTCACTTTAGTTCAGTGTGAGCATATTGACATCTAAACCCACCTTAATACAATGGATTTACAACTCCCACGCCTCCACACCAGCATCTCGGACGCTTATATCTGCCATCTGCCGTCGTCATCTGAGTGGTAAGCAGATATTTCCACAAACCAGACGCTGACCTCGTTGACAAGACATTAAAATAGCCACAGTGAAACACATGCTGGGAATGAGGAGCTGCATTTGACTCTCAGTGCTTCATCATCCCTTTATCATCTGGAAGCCTGGAATGGCATTTCACAAACAAAGGTAGCATTCGTGCAAGGAGAGTAAACAGGAATGTTGTTTCTCTTCACAGTGATTCTGATGTAGACTTGGTTATGTACAGAACACTGAGCAACAACAACAGGACATATTCTTTGATGAATCCATGTTGGATCATTGGATGCTCTGATAACCACTAGGGGAGGGCGGAGCTTATATTGTCTCTTTTTTTGGACATGGAGAGCCCGTGTGCAAACTCCATATCACCCTCAAACAAATGAGCAACCTGATCTACTAACGACGTGCACAGAGGATTGCATGTTCCAAATGAGCAAAATAACACATACTGTCCATTTAATTGGTTTCCCTTAATAAATATGTTAATTGGGGTTTGTCTATCCAAGTGCACAAGATACTGAGAGGAAAACATGCAAATAGGTTAATGCAGCACACACAATGTGACTTATCAAGCCAGAAAGCAATTTTAATTAGTTGTGATTATGTTATTTGCACACTGGAAGGCACAGTGGTAACTGTAGTGAGGAATAAACACATATAAATTTGACTCGCTCATTTCCTGTGAGTTGTTCAGGGTATACATTTCTTTATTTTTGCTCTATAATGTCAGATAGGTCTGTCTGCTCTCTCACCCTGTGAGGTGCTGCAGTGCGCCACAGAGTCTCTCTGCATACGCTTGCTTCAGTAAGTATTGTGAGTTTGCATGACCTAAGTAAGTAAGTAAGTAAGCTTTATTTATAAGCGCCTTTCACAGACCAGGGTCACAAAGCGCTGCACATGGCATACAAAATAATCTAAAAATAACATACGAAAACAATAAAATACAATATTAGGCTAAAAAGCTAACTTAAAGAAATGCGTCTTTAGTTGCCTTCTAAAAGTATCTATACAATCCAGAGAATGAAGGGCACAGGGAAGCTCATTCCAGAGGCTAGGTGCCACCGCTTTAAAAGATCTGTCCCTGCGAGTTTTAAAACAGGTCCGAGGAACCATCAACAGGTTCTGATTGGATGACCTGAGGCTCCTGGTGGAAGCATAAGGCTGGATCAGGTCCCTGATGTACGCCGGTGCCTGTCCATGCAGAGCTCTAAAAGTCAATACCAGGATTTTGTAATGAATCCTGTAGGAGACAGGCAGCCAATGCAAAGTATTAAGAATAGGAGTAATATGGTCCCTCCTGCGGGTGCGGGTAAGCAAGCGCGCAGCAGAATTTTGCACAACCTGCAGGCGGGCCAACTCCTTCTTATTCAGACAGGTGAAGAGGACTGTTACAATAATCCAAACGCGATCCAACGAACGCATGAACAATCATCTCAAGCTCTTTTAAAGTCCCATCTTACGGAGCTTAGAGATGTTCCGAATTTGGAAAAAACAGTTCTTAACCAGGTAATTTGTGTGCTGCTCCAAGACATTCCTCCATTCAAAATGACAGCCAGGTTACGCAGGCTGCTTTTGACCGTACAGCTTAGGCTACCGAGATGCTGCTTAATTCCAGGTACAGCACTATCTGGTGCTACAGTCAGAGTCTCAGTCTTATTGGAATTAACTGCAGACTGTTCTCAGTGAGCCATTCCTTAATTTTGGCCAACAATTTGTGAGAGAGCAGAGTTTCTGTGGCTCAGTTGTCTTAAAAGAGCAGTACAGCTGCAGATCATCGGCATACAAATGATAGGACACATCACTGAACTGCTGGATCAGCTTGCTGAGAGGAAGGAGATACAATGAGAACAAAACAGGTCCCAAGACCGATCCCTGTGGCACACCCCACAGAAGATCTGCAGATTCCGACACTGCATTGCCCACCGTCACACTAAAAGTTCTACCAGTCAGGTAAGAGGTAACCACTCTAAAACACAACCTGACATTCCAACCAAATCCCGCAATCTGTTTATCAGAATGCCATGGTCAACGGTATCAAACGCCGAAGACAGATCAAACAGAACCAGCACAGAACATTTGCCAGTGTCAGCTGCCATCATCATGCACTAGACACCTTCAACAGGGCTGTTTCAGTAGAATGAAACTCACGGTACCCAGATTGAAAAGTGTCATGGATGTTGTTAGCCTGCAAAAACTATCTCAATTGAGCACAGACTACCTTTTCCAAGACTTTGGCCAAGGAAGGGGTTTTAGATATTGGCCTAAAGTTCTTGAGCTCTGTAGAATCCAATCCAGCTTTCTTTAACTGTGGTTCCACAATGGCATGTTTAAAATAACAGGGAAACACACCACTCGACAAAGATATATTAAACATTTAGCAATGTAGGGCCCGATGGAGTCAAATACATTCAAAAACAGTTTAAACGGAAGAACATCCAAAATACCAGAGGATGGCTTCACTTTATTCATGATGGTTGAGATGTCCTCTACAGTAACAGGCTCAAATGAGGCCCAGCACTGAGTGGGGACCTATAAAAAGGAAGGACATGAGTTTTGTATATTTGGTAGAGAATATTACAGGAAATGTTCAATTACTTTTCACACGCAATATCTGAGTACACTAATAAGTAATTTAGATTTGTAACTCATTGTTTACATGTTAAACATACAGAACTAACCAATCGTCCCATTGATTATAAGCAACTGGCCAGTGACAATTGCTGTAACACAGCAAGTACTGTGGGGACAACATGGCTGCCTACAGTAAAAGTGTATTTTATGTGTATCTTCCTGTCCAAAGGTGCAAAGTAGTACCGTTTTCAGAGAGGACTAGGGATGGGTATCGAGAACCGGTTCCTTTCGGGTATCGTTAAGAAATTATTCGATCCACCGACATCAATAAGCTTTGTGCTTAACGATTCTGTTATCGGTCCTTCAGAGTGGCCGTTGTTTTGGGGGTATTTCTCAGGAAAATGATCATTTCTGTACGTTGATTACGGACCCGCTGCAGGGTCCGTAATCAACTTTTCCGCAGCGCAGCTTTGCTTTGAACCTTGAATCAATCGAAGCAGTGGTTCGCAGATTGAAGCAATGCTTCGATCTATTGCTTTGTTTATTCTTTCTTTCTTTCGCTTAATTTTCCCCCGCTAAAACCCTAAAGAGCATACGTCTGTGAGTATTATTTACCTTTTCTATGTTAAACCGACCTGTTATGGTCTTCTGAAACAGTTAACAGATGTATTTTATAACTTAAAAATGGGAGTGATGCTAACGCGTTAGCATGTCTATGCCATGGACATGCTAACGCATTAGCATCGCTCCCGTTCAATGTTAAAAGTTAGCATTAAGCAGTTGCAGTTGCATTTGTTTTCAAATTGTAATATTTCTTAAATTTATTTTTGTTTATATATTAATAATCTAATGATTATTATATACAATTTTAGAGAAAGAGACAAAAAGAACCTGAATAGAAACACAACAGAAAAAATATAAAAGCAACTAACAATGAACATACATAAATAAATACATACATACATACAGAAATAAATAATTGTTTCCTGTGAACACCTAGTGACTCTTACACCTCCACTTCATCCCTGTCTTATTTAAGTTTAATGACAGTTTGTTTCAGTCAAACCATATTTTCAATTTGTTAATTTATTCAGTGATTTCCTCCAGAACTATCTGCCAAACTAGAAAACTGCTGCATCCTAGTAAGAGCAGAATACTACTGGAATGAATTTGAATAAGTTGTTTGTTTGTTTTTTCCTCACTAAATGGATGCTGCACTCACTCCAGTTTATTGTCTGGAATAGTCCCAGATTGCATTTCAGAGCTTCTAGAATTGAAACATTTTCATGCAGGTGGTGTTGGGGGGTAATTTTGGGTTTCAGCTTTTTTTGTTTTTCATCACTTTCATCCCTGAATATGTCAATCGTGAGTCACATTTGTGCGGATTAAAGTTACTAACTGGGACTCCTGTCTTGTTGCAAGAAAGAAACGAGAATCGTCCTCCGTTCTGTTCACACAGCTCCAAACACTGCGCGGCTCTCTGATGAGTCAAGTTAGAATGATAGAGTCCAGTCGGAATTAATAACTTCAAAGTGAAACACAGTTTTGTTTATTTTTATTTATGTCCAGAGATCAAGGATACAGTGACCAATTTCATATTTATTTACTTTAAGACTCAATGAAATACATAGAAAACCTGTAAAGCCGACTTTTAGTACAGAATTCACGAGGTATCGATCAGGGAATCGATAAGGAATTGGCTCGATAAGCAGAATCCATAATGGCATCGATATCGATAAAATCTTATCAATACCCATCCCTAGAGAGGACATGCACATTTTTTAGAATACGTTCCAAAATGGAAGATTTTGGAAGGTGCACAAGCAAAAATTGCAAGCAGTTGCATTGCTCAACACCCAGCCATGTCGGCAGATTTCAGTAATAATAATGGAAATAATAATGGTAAACCTCCAATACCTGACAATGGTGGATTACACAAGACATGCGACTCACACTTTACCGACGGGTTGAAAGAAGTACAAAGAGCATCAAAGGTAAAGAAACTGTAGATTCTATATGCAGACATATAAGAGAACCTCTGGCCTTTATTTATGTATTAATTAATTTCTTTAGTTATTTATATGTACTTATTCTCCTGTGATTACATGATTGGAAAACCACATCTCATGGCTCTTTTGAATTCATGGTCATTGCAACTTCAGATGTTTTGCCACACTGGGAACCTCTGACAAAAATTTTTTTGACATTTGTACATGTCTGCAAAACAATGCTCAATGCACACATCTGTGCAACTGTGCCACACAAGATTGTCATAACATCACTAGATGCATTACTTTAGATAATGATGGCAGTGAAGAAGATACTGATGAGGATGGCAGCGGTGGTGAAATAAAGTAACTGATCACCATTTATTTCTTATTTAATAATAAAATCCATAAATACTGATGAAAGTATTTTTAAAGTCAATTTCATGCTTTTTGTGTTATTTAGATATTTATTTTATTCATCTATTTATTTATTTATTGAAAATAACATACTTGATGCATGTTTATATTTTGTGCCAACAGCTCTTCAAATTTGTGAAAAAAAAAAAGTTGTTTGGGGTGAAATAGGCTTGCCAACATTTTCTCACCCACTCTTGATGTAGGTCACAGTGTCAATAATCCAAAGGGATATTGATTACTCAGCCCATGGTCTATAAGCTCCACATAGTGACACAGGCTAGCTGTCACTTAAATCAACCATGCACCTAATTATGCATAATTTTATGACATATAACATCTTAAACTAATGAGCTGTTTTAAAAAAAATCACACACAATATCTGAGTACACTAATGAGTAATTCAGATTTTTAATGCATGGTTTACATGTTAAAAATAACTGCTAAGCTTCGAACAGAACTAACCAATCATTCCATTCATTACAAGAAACTGGCCAGTGACAATTGCCGTAACACAGCAAGTCGGTGACATGCTGCCTACAGTAAAAGTGTATTTTATGTGTATCTTCTTGTCCAAAAGTGCAAAGTAGTACCATTCTGAGAAAGGACATGGACATTCTTAGAATACGTTCCAAAATGGAAGATTTTAGAAGGTTCACAATTATAAATTGCAAGCAGTTGCGCTGCTCAACATCCAGCCATATCGGCAGATTTCAGTAATTATAATGGAAATAATAATGGTAACTACAGTGCAGTTGTCAGAGGGAGAAACTAGCTATAGAAACCAATATTGTTTGTAAGCATGTTTATTTCGCCTCTAAAGTTGTACATTTTAAAATGGGCTTCTATGGCAGTCAGTCTCAAGCAGCCAGTCAAGAAACTGCACCATTTTCCTTCTTCCGAGTGACTTCATGTTGGACGTTGGATGCTTACCGCTTGGTACCACACAACAAATCCCCGGATCATCGGGTGAGTCTCACAGGGCAAGTAGATCAAATATAGACTTAAGTGACATACATCGCAGGAGTCCAACATGAGCTGTTCCCAGCAAGGTTTTCTGCTAGGAGGATCATGTTCGCTTACCCAGACACAAAATTCTTCAAATTGAAGGATGTTTAAGATAAAGCCCAGCAATGTTTCAATATATAATTTATATGTCAAGGCACAGATTTTTAAGATGTTTAAGCCTGATCCTGAATCGGGCTGGCCCAGATCAGATTTCTATTCTAGGCCGGCCTGGAATGGAATATTCTTTTTTTTTTCCTACAGATTCTGATCTGGGCCGGCCCAGATTGGAATCCTGTCACCAACCTGGCCCACATTGGAATTTGACTTGCTGGCCCAGGTCAGGATCTTGGAATTATTATTATTCACATGAGGTGTTGATAAACATGCAGGAGTCAAAAAATGAAGATTCCATTCCAGGTCAGTCTAGAATAGAAGAATAGAATTCTGGTATATATATATATATATATATATATATATATATATATATATATATATATATATATATATATATGTGTGTGTGTGTGTGTGTGTGTGTGTGTGTGTGTGTATAATTTATTTATTTATATTTTTTTTTTATTTCGTAGACTTTGGAAAAGCCGAGGCATGTACCCTATAAAATGTGGTGGGTGAATAAACAGACAAATGAGTCCATCCTTTCCACTTTTTTAAGGTGATAACTCAAAAAGAATAACTCCTATCTTGTAAACCACCATCAATCAAAAAGTAACTTTGTTTTACTTATGTAATGTCCATTACATGAGTCTGCCATCTGCTGGTTGGTTAGTGGATGCTAGACTGATGATGAATTAGGAGCAGGTGTGGTTGTCAGTGACAGAACCAGACAGACCCCTTGCACAGAAACGTGTACTATTCAGAGAAGTAAACGTGAGGGTAGTTCAAAATGTTCTCTGTCTCACACAAAAACATGTCACAGGATAAAAATTATCACATTATTTTTCAACATTGTCTCCCTAAACCTCAATGCACTTGGTCCACTGATATTCAAGTTTCAGTGTCCTTTCATGAAGGACAACCAAATCTGAACTCTCCAGGTACTTTTGCTTCCAATGTGAGAACAAGAACATTATGAAGTGCCCTCACAGTTGCTTTCTGATTGTTTCACATTGTAAAACTCCAACAATGTGGACATACCTCCACACAGCCCTGCCAAAACGGATCATATATATACTGAGTAGTGGAAAAAAGGATAAGCGAGTTTTTCAGTGAGGTACACAGAGTGAATGGGGTCCATAAGAAAGACATCAGTTCTACACAGAAATTTACGAAATTAGAGTAATCATAGCTTTTTTTCAATTCAATTTCAATCAATTTTTTTATATAGCGCCAAATCACAACAAACAGTTGCCCCAAGGCGCTTTATATTGTAAGGCAAGGCCATACAATAATGATGTAAAACCCCAACGGTCAAAATGACCCCCTGTGAGCAAGCACTTGGCTACAGTGGGAAGGAAAAACTCCCTTTTAACAGGAAGAAACCTCCAGCAGAACCAGGCTCAGGGAGGGGCAGTCTTCTGCTGGGACTGGTTGGGGCTGAGGGAGAGAACCAGGAAAAAGACATGCTGTGGAGGGGAGCAGAGATCGATCACTAATGATTAAATGCAGAGTGGTGCATACAGAGCAAAAAGAGAAAGAAACAGTGCATCATGGGAACCCCCCAGCAGTCTACGTCTATAGCAGCATAACTAAGGGATGGTTCAGGGTCACCTGATCCAGCCCTAACTATAAGCTTTAGCAAAAAGGAAAGTTTTAAGCCTAATCTTAAAGTAGAGAGGGTGTCTGTCTCCCTGATCTGAATTGGGAGCTGGTTCCACAGGAGAGGAGCCTGAAAGCTGAAGGCTCTGCCTCCCATTCTACTCTTACAAACCCTAGGAACTACAAGTAAGCCTGCAGTCTGAGAGCGAAGCGCTCTATTGGGGTGATATGGTACTACGAGGTCCCTAAGATAAGATGGGACCTGATTATTCAAAACCTTATAAGTAAGAAGAAGAATTTTAAATTCTATTCTAGAATTAACAGGAAGCCAATGAAGAGAGGCCAATATGGGTGAGATATGCTCTCTCCTTCTAGTCCCCGTCAGTACTCTAGCTGCAGCATTTTGAATTAACTGAAGGCTTTTTAGGGAACTTTTAGGACAACCTGATAATAATGAATTACAGTAGTCCAGCCTAGAGGAAATAAATGCATGAATTAGTTTTTCAGCATCACTCTGAGACAAGACCTTTCTGATTTTAGAGATATTGCGTAAATGCAAAAAAGCAGTCCTACATATTTGTTTAATATGCGCTTTGAATGACATATCCTGATCAAAAATGACTCCAAGATTTCTCACAGTATTACTAGAGGTCAGGGTAATGCCATCCAGAGTAAGGATCTGGTTAGACACCATGTTTCTAAGATTTGTGGGGCCAAGTACAATAACTTCAGTTTTATCTGAGTTTAAAAGCAGGAAATTAGAGGTCATCCATGTCTTTATGTCTGTAAGACAATCCTGCAGTTTAGCTAATTGGTGTGTGTCCTCTGGCTTCATGGATAGATAAAGCTGGGTATCATCTGCGTAACAATGAAAATTTAAGCAATACCATCTAATAATACTGCCTAAGGGAAGCATGTATAAAGTGAATAAAATTGGTCCTAGCACAGAACCTTGTGGAACTCCATAATTAACTTTAGTCTGTGAAGAAGATTCCCCATTTACATGAACAAATTGTAATCTATTAGACAAATATGATTCAAACCACCGCAGCGCAGTGCCTTTAATACCTATGGCATGCTCTAATCTCTGTAATAAAATTTTATGGTCAACAGTATCAAAAGCAGCACTGAGGTCTAACAGAACAAGCACAGAGATGAGTCCACTGTCCGAGGCCATAAGAAGATCATTTGTAACCTTCACTAATGCTGTTTCTGTACTATGATGAATTCTAAAACCTGACTGAAACTCTTCAAATAGACCATTCCTCTGCAGATGATCAGTTAGCTGTTTTACAACTACCCTTTCAAGAATTTTTGAGAGAAAAGGAAGGTTGGAGATTGGCCTATAATTAGCTAAGATAGCTGGGTCAAGTGATGGCTTTTTAAGTAATGGTTTAATTACTGCCACCTTAAAAGCCTGTGGTACATAGCCAACTAACAAAGATAGATTGATCATATTTAAGATCGAAGCATTAATAATGGTAGGGCTTCCTTGAGCAGCCTGGTAGGAATGGGGTCTAATAAACATGTTGATGGTTTGGATGAAGTAACTAATGAAAATAACTCAGAACAATCGGAGAGAAGAGTCTAACCAAATACAGGCATCACTGAAAGCAGCCAAAGATAACGATACGTCTTTGGGATGGTTATGAGTAATTTTTTCTCTAATAGTTAAAATTTTGTTAGCAAAGAAAGTCATGAAGTCATTACTAGTTAAAGTTAATGGAATACTCAGCTCAATAGAGCTCTGACTCTTTGTCAGACTGGCTACAGTGCTGAAAAGAAACCTGGGGTTGTTCTTATTTTCTTCAATTAGTGATGAGTAGAAAGATGTCCTAGCTTTACGGAGGGCTTTTTTATAGAGCAACAGACTCTTTTTCCAGGCTAAGTGAAGATCTTCTAAATTAGTGAGACGCCATTTCCTCTCCAACTTACGGGTTATCTGCTTTAAGCTACGAGTTTGTGAGTTATACCACGGAGTCAGACACTTCTGATTTAAAGCTCTCTTTTTCAGAGGAGCTACAGCATCCAAAGTTGTCTTCAATGAGGATGTAAAACTAGTGACGAGATACTCTATCTCCCTTACAGAGTTTAGGTAGCTACTCTGCACTGTGTTGGTATATGGCATTAGAGAACATAAAGAAGGAATCATATCCTTAAACCTAGTTACAGCGCTTTCTGAAAGACTTCTAGTGTAATGAAACTTATTCCCCACTGCTGGGTAGTCCATCAGAGTAAATGTAAATGTTATTAAGAAATGATCAGACAGAAGGGAGTTTTCAGGGAATACTGTTAAGTCTTCTATTTCCATACCATAAGTCAGAACAAGATCTAAGATATGATTAAAGTGGTGGGTGGACTCATTTACTTTTTGAGCAAAGCCAATAGAGTCTAATAATAGATTAAATGCAGTGTTGAGGCTGTCATTCTCAGCATCTGTGTGGATGTTAAAATCGCCCACTATAATTATCTTATCTGAGCTAAGCACTAAGTCAGACAAAAGGTCTGAAAATTCACAGAGAAACTCACAGTAACGACCAGGTGGACGATAGATAATAACAAATAAAACTGGTTTTTGGGACTTCCAATTGGATGGACAAGACTAAGAGACAAGCTTTCAAATGAATTAAAGCTCTGTCTGGGTTTTTGATTAATTAATAAGCTGGAATGGAAGATTGCTGCTAATCCTCCGCCCCGGCCCGTGCTACGAGCATTCTGACAGTTAGTGTGACTCGGGGGTGTTGACTCATTTAAACTAACATATTCATCCTGCTGTAACCAGGTTTCTGTTAGGCAGAATAAATCAATATGTTGATCAATTATTATATAATTTACCAACAGGGACTTAGAAGAGAGAGACCTAATGTTTAATAGACCACATTTAACTGTTTTAGTCTGTGGTGCAGTTGAAGGTGCTATATTATTTTTTATATATATATATATATATACGAGCTCTGTCCGTAAAGTATAGGTCCTTTTTATTTTTTTCAAAAACTATATGGATTTCATTCATATGTTTTTACGTCAGACATGCTTGCACCCTTGTGCGCATGCGTGAGTTTTTCCATGCCTGTCGGTGACGTCATTCGCCTGTGAGCACTCCTTGTGGGAGGAGTCGTCCAGCCCCTCGTCGGAATTCCTTTGTCTGAGAAGTTGCTGAGAGACTGGCGCTTTGTTTGATCAAAATTTTTTCTAAACCTGTGAGACACATCGAAGTGGACATGGTTCGAAAAATTAAGCTGGTTTTCAGTGAAAATTTTAACAGCTGATGAGAGATTTTGAGGTGACACTGTCGCTTTAAGGACTTCCCACGGTGCGAGACGTCGCTCAGCGCTCCCAGGCAGCGTCATCAGCCTGTTTCAAGCTTAAAACCTCCACATTTCAGGCTCTATTGATCCAGGACGTCGTGAGAGAACAGAGAAGTTTCAGAAGAAGTCGGTTTCAGCATTTTATCCGGATATTCCACTGTTAAAGGAGATTTTTTTAATGAAAGACGTGCGGACGGGTCCGCGCGTCGGGAAGCAGCCGACGCAGCGCGGCGGCACAGGAAAAACACCTCTGTGTTGATAACCATTTGTAAAATCCAGGCGGCTTTTGATGGCTTTCAGTGGAGTGAGTATATGAGAAATTGTTTATCAGCTGGAGATGTTCCAACTTGTCCTCAAGGCTTCCAACAGAGGTGTTTTTCCTGTGGTGGAGCGTCGCGGTGGCTGTGAGCCGACGCTGCAATCCGCCCGCACGTCTTTCATTAAAAAAATCTCCTTTAACAGTGGAATATCCGGATAAAATGCTGAAACCGACTTCTTCTGAAACTTCTCTGTTCTCTCACGACGTCCTGGATCAATAAAGCCTGAAATGTGGAGGTTTTAAGCTTGAAACAGGCTGATGACGCTGCCTGAGAGCGCTGCGCGACGTCTCGCACCGTGAAAAGTCCTTAAAGCGACAGAATCACCTCAAAATCTCTCATCAGCTGTTAAAATTTTCACTGAAGACCAGCTTAATTTTTCGAACCATGTCCACTTCGATGTGTCTCACAGGTTTAGAAAAAATTTTGATCAAACAAAGCGCCAGTCTCTCAGCAACTTCTCAGACAAAGGAATTCCGACGAGGGGCTGGACGACTCCTCCCACAAGGAGTGCTCACAGGCGAATGACGTCACCGACAGGCGTGGAAAAACTCACGCATGCGCACGAGGGTTCAAGCATGTCTGACGTAAAAACATATGAATGAAATCCATATAGTTTTTGAAAAAAACAAAAAGGACCTATACTTTACGGACAGCCCTCGTATTATTTTTTCTTTTTGAATTTTTATGCTTAAATAGATTTTTGCTGGTTATTGGTAGTCTGGGAGCAGGCACCGTCTCTACGGGGATGGGGTAATGAGGGGATGGCAGGGGGAGAGAAGCTGCAGAGAGGTGTGTAAGACTACAACTCTGCTTCCTGGTCCCAACCCTGGATAGTCACGGTTTGGAGGATTTAAGAAAATTGGCCAGATTTCTAGAAATGAGAGCTGCTCCATCCAAAGTGGGATGGATGCCATCTCTCCTAACAAGACCAGGTTTTCCCCAGAAGCTTTGCCAATTATCTATGAAGCCCACCTCATTTTTTGGACACCACTCAGACAGCCAGCAATTCAAGGAGAACATGCGGCTAAACATGTCACTCCGGTCCGATTGGGGAGGGGCCCAGAGAAAACTACAGAGTCCGACATTGTTTTTGCAAAGTTACACACCGATTTAATGTTAATTTTAGTGACCTCCGATTGGCGTAACCGGGTGTCATTACTGCCGACGTGAATTACAATCTTACCAAATTTACGCTTAGCCTTAGCCAACAGTTTCAAATTTCCTTCAATGTCGCCTGCTCTGGCCCCCGGAAGACAATTGACTATGGTTGCTGGTGTCACTAACTTCACATTTCTCAAAACAGAGTCGCCAATAACCAGAGTTTGATCCTCGGCGGGTGTGTCGTCGAGTGGGGAAAAACGGTTAGAGATGTGAACGGGTTGGCGTGTACACGGGGCTTCTGTTTAGGGCTACGCTTCCTCCTCACAGTCACCCAGTCAGCCTGCTTTCCCGGCTGCTCGGGATCTGCCAGGGGGGAACTAACGGCGGCTAAGCTACCTTGGTCCGCACCGACTACAGGGGCCTGGCTAGCTGTAGAATTTTCCACGGTGCGGAGCCGAGTCTCCAATTCACCCAGCCTGGCCTCCAAAGCTACGAATAAGCTACACTTATTACAAGTACCGTTACTGCTAAAGGAGGCCGAGGAATAACTAAACATTTCACACCCAGAGCAGAAAAGTGTGGGAGAGACAGGAGAAGCCGCCATGCTAAATCGGCTAAGAGCTAGTAGCTACGCTAAGCTAGCGGATTCCTAAAAACACGCAAAGTGAATAATGTGTAAATAATTTAGAGGTGATTCAGCAGAAGGAGTGCTTTAGTTAAGGCACGTAAAGATTACACTGGGAAACAAATCGTAATCTAGATAACTAGATCAATCTAACTGCGCAGATTAAACAGCTAACAGATACAGAAAAACACCGCTGTGCTCCGGAACAGGAAGTGATACAATACCGCAGTGAGAGCCAACCACCAGTAGAGGCATTTTTGATCATTTAATGGCAGCTATGCTTTTAAAAACAAACACTGTCATACCTCCACACAACCCTGAAAAAAAGGATTCTATACAAATTTATCTGTGAACAAATTGAAGCCAAATGTTTGACTGTGGTACTTGAAGTGAGTGGGATCCATACGAGCGAGATTTTTTTTTTTCTGCACAGAAATTTACCAAATGAGAGAAATCAAACTTTATTATTTGGTTGAATATGAACTGAAGGGCCTGTACGGACTGTGAGGTTCAAGGCCACAGGCAGGTCCTGCATGCTGCAGTCCGAACATGAACGTGACCCTGTCACAGCGATACGCCCACTGACGGCGTGGACGACCCCTGCCTGTGGTGCTGACGCATGTGTGGACTCACCTTCTTTACATTATTATGTTGTTTGATTTTCAATTTCTGTTTCTTCAGCTTTGTAAAACTTTGTAACTGTTAGAATGGCCTAAGCAGAGGGTCACCCCTTTGAGTCTGGTCTGCTTGAGGTTTCTTCCTCAAATCATCAAAGGGAGTGTTTCCTTACCACTGTCGCTTGTGTGCTTGCTCTAGGGGTTGGTAAGGTTAGACCTTACTTGTGTGAAGCTCCTTGAGGCAGCTTTGTTGTGATTTGGTGCTGTATAAATGAAATAAATAAATTAAATTAAATTAGTTGATCATTCTGTGATTCGAGATTCTCGAGATCTGGGAACCACAGAATCTCATCTCTGCTGTTTGCGGACGATGTGGTTCTGTTGGCTTCATCAAATCAGGACCTTCAGCGTGCACTGGGGCGGTTTGCAGCCGAGTGTGAAGCGTCCGGGATGAGAATCAGCACCTCCAAATCCGAGGCCATGGTTCTCCACCGGAAAAAGGTGCTTTGCCCTCTTCAGGTCGGTGGAGTGTCCTTGCCTCAAGTGGAGGAGTTTAAGTATCTCGGGGTCTTATTCACGAGTGAGGGATGGATGGAGCGTGAGATCGATAGACGAATCGGTGCAGCATCTGCAGTGATGTGGTCACTGTATCGGACCGTTGTGGTGAAGAGAGAGCTGAGTAGGGGGGCAAAGCTCTCGATTTACCAATCGATCTACGTTCTGATCCTCACCTATGGTCATGAGATTTGGCTCATGACCAAAAGAATGAGATCGCGAGTACAAGCGGCCGGGATGAGTTTCCTCCGCAGGGTGGTTGGGCGCTCCCTTAGAGATAGGGTGAGGAGCTCGGTCACTCGGGAGGAGCTCGGAGTCGAGCCGCTGCTCCTCCACATCGAAAGGAGTCTGTTGAGGTGGCTCAGGCATCTTGTCCGGATGCCCCCAGGACGCCTCGCTGGAGAGGTGATCCAGGCACGTCCCATTGGGAGGAGGACCGGGGAAGACCCAGGACACGCTGGAGGGACTACATCTCAGCTGGCTTGGGAACGCCTTGGGGTTCCCCCGGAGGAGCTGGGGGAGGTGTGTGTGGATCGGGAGGTCTGGGCGGCTTTGCTTGAGCTGCTGCCCCCGCGACCCGACTCCGGATAAAACGGAAAAAAATGGATGGATGGATGGATGGATAGTTGATCATTAACCAATGGTTATTCTAATACTCAAATAACAGTCATAAAAGGGTCACAAAACACCGGAGAAAGGATTCTACACAAATTCAGCTGTGGGGAAAAAGAAGTGCACTATATAACTGACCACAGCCCTTCAGTCCAGTGCCAGTTTGTGTTGCTGTCACACCTGCATTATCATGCTGCTTTCCAGTGATTGTACTACACTTGCCAGCTGACACTGCCCCCTCTGTTTCTGGATCTGTTTGCTTGGTATGTCTGCTAGCTGTGTTTTGAGAGCCTTTGGTCATTTTCTGGATTACACATTTGCTGCTTCCCCCACAGTCACTGTCACCCTCCAGCCTGCAGACTCGGCCACTCTCTGTGTTTGGTCCTGCCCAGCAGGAATTGCAGCATGGATGTTTCCTGCTGAGTATACCGACTGATCCAGCAACATCTGTGCTGAAAAAAATCTGCTTTTTACCAAACATCATTGTTGTTCTCTGCTTTGGGGTCCTCTGACTGGTCATTATACATCCAAGCAACTATAGTTTTATAAGAAAAGTTACCATATTTTGATCATTTAACAGTGGTTATGCTTTAAAACTGAAATAACAATCAGACTGCTACACAACCGTGCAGAAAGGATTTCACACAAATTCAGCTGTGTTAAAAATCGAAGTGAGATGTTTGACTGTGGCACATGCAGGGAATGGGGTCTATGAGAGAATACAAAAAATTATAACATCAGAGAAATCAGTTATCTCTTTGTGCAGCAGTAGTTATGTTCTAAAACTTAATAACACTGGGACACCTCCACATGACCATCTGGAAAAGATTCTATAGATAAATGTAATTGTGAGTAAAGGAGAAGTGAGATGTTTAAATGAGGTACACACAGTGAATGGAGTCTCTGAGAGGGAGATAAATCACAGAAATCTGTTATTTTCGTTGTTGTTCCGCAGTAGTTAGTTATGTTCCAAAACTTAAATAACACAGTCACATCTCATAGTGGTGCAGCTTAACTAAAATTTCCATAAAAAATGTTCATTTTGTGATAAAAGCATGGAATTTGGCACACATATTATAAATTAACTAATGTTTATTTTCAGATATGAAACCATCCTGGAGATGACCCCTAATGAGCTACATGGGTCAATAAATAATTACACAGGGTCAAAATTTAAAAATGCTCCAATAATGTTGAAAACTATACTACATTATTTGTCTGATCATAACAATTCCAAAAATATATAGTTTGCCTGAATTCCATGGAGTTGGAGTTATGGGGTAAAACCAGCAAAAATGGTGACAAAGGTCAGTTTCAGTTTGTACAGGGGTCAAAAGTTAAAGTTGCTCTAATTTTTGGTAAAAAAAAAAAAATGATACAAATTACGTACTAGCTGAGTTAATAGCATTTTAAAAAGGAATAGTTTCCACCATCTATCATGCTTAGTTATCATGTTATGGGGTAACATATGTCATACACAAGGTTGGGTAGGATTACTTTGAAAGAATACATGTGGATTACAAGTATGTATGTAAATACATTTGGATTACTTGTAATCTGATTACTTTTGGATTACATTTCAAAGTAATCCTACCCAGCCCTGTATCCAGTGGATGTCGACCTTGTTTGACCTTTACTTTGGAGACCAAGCATTCAACACAGTCAAAACTATTCCATTTATTAATCCTTTTATTTCAAGGATTTTGTAAGAATAAATCAGAAGCAGACACTTCTTCACTCTCTTTCTCTCTGTGTTAATATATTCTGAAGTTACATGTTTGTCCCTTTCTTCCACGTCCAAGACTGATGGCTTGTTTGTTACACAATATGATCCCCTTGAAATCACAATCTGGAATTGGGACCATGCTGGAGAAGAGCGTGAAGCATGGACACACCCAACCTGGTGTCCATTCATCCATTTTCTATACCTGTTTACTCCAAATAAGGGTCTCAAGGGCTGGAGCCTACCCCAGCAGTAAACCTGGTGCCAATTTTTGTAAACAATTTCAACAGATCAGCAGAGAGAGAGAGAGAGAGAGAGAGAGAGAGAGAGAGAGAGAGAGAGAGAGAGAGAGAGAGAGGTCAAATGCCAAAACTGGTTCTACAACAAAAATGTAAAAATGTACGGAGATGCAGGTGATCTTTACATACTTCACTTGGTGTAAAATACTCAAAATCAAAGAGATCAGGTTACAAGGACACACAGAGACCAACTGGAAAATCTGCAACTTCCTACAAACGCCTTTAAACTGGGGACTGATGAGAAGGCCTCCAAACCTCAGCTCAGGGGTGGCCAAGTTCGGTCCTTGAGAGCCACCTTCCTGACACTCTTAGTTGTCTCCCTGCTCCAACACACCTGAATCCACCCCTGCCTCAGCTGGAAATGTAAGAGCAGCACTCACTCATTCACTCACTCACTCATCCACTCATATCATTATCATGCCGCAGTGCTTTTCTGACTTCCATGCACGGGGTGAGACGCTCATGTGACAGTAACCGGCTCCTGCTGGGGCCTGGAACCATGCGCCACACAGCAGAAGGAGACATCCGAGCCTCTGAGGGTCAAACACAGAGTGAAGCCTGTCCTGCCCTGATGGACTTGTGGACGGACTCCGGGGCTCCAGTGCTGCTGCTGCTGCTGCTGATGTAGTTCTCTGCGTGGTGCTGATGCAGACACGCCCGGACAATCTGCACATCAGCGTTTGAAAATGCAACTCATGTGTCCCTGATTATAAGAGATCAGAGCCGAAGCAGGGCTATGACACAGCTGGCCAGGGCCCCGCGGACCCATCGGAACCCATCCACACCAGACTCACTCTGTCAAGAACTGATCCGCCGTGTGCTTACAGATAGTTTCCATAGTTTGCCTATAAAGAGACTAATCCCTGTCCTGTGCGTCCGAATCGAATCTTGGCACATTTCTCAGCAGGTGAACTACTTACCAAAGGCGACGAAAGTGGGACTGTTGAAGCAGATGCCAAACGGTTCCACCGATGAATCATAGTTTCCTTCATCCAGTCTTAGTGCCGAAATTCAACATGAAGCTCGGCTAGCAACGGAGTTCCTTTATTCAAATGCATGCGTAAAAACCTTCTGGCCGGGCAGAAGGCTTCCAGACAAAATCCAAAGAAGGTGGTGGTGATGAGTATCAGGGTACCTGCGCCGGGATCAAACCGCGCCTTTAAATCCCAGCACGATCCCGATCTCAATATGAAAATCCCGGTTTGAGGGGCTCTCCGGAGTCCGCGGGTCCTTCAGAGTGCTTTCAGGAGCGTCCGTACGCGAGTCCTCCCCGCACAGGCTGCTCAGAAACACGTTTCATTTCCGATCAATCTCCCGGTGAATTGCAGCGCAGCGCGCAAAGCTGCAGTCTGGACGCACTTTGCGCTTTTACTGATGAAGGTTGGCGTCAAATCCAGGCTGCAAAAAGAAAAGGAAAAAAATCACGAAGGTCGAAAACTGTCAGCGGGTTTCCACTAAACACAGCGCCGCCGCATCAGTTGCGCCTCTCTGAGCGGAACTGTCCGCGTTGCGCTGCGCAATGACGGAATCCAGCCGTGCACAGTGTTCGACCGCGTGCGAGCGGCTGAGTTTGTGGCTCCTTCTTCTTCTTCAGCAAAGCACTGCGGAGGATTTCTCCGGGTGGGGATGCTGCCGTGTCCCACCGAGGAGGGAGTGCGCCGCTCGTCCAGCGTGCGTGCTGGCGTCCACCTGCGCAGTGCCAGCTGGATGGAAACGGACGCGCGTCCTCACGCCATCACGTCTGGAGTGTGGACACGGTGGAACGGACCGGACCGACACCTCTCACACACGCACCGTGCACCACTGCAGTGATGTGATGTCACTGCGTGTGCGCGCGAACAGTCAAAGTGGGAGGTTTAAGTGGTGGGAGATCAATAAACTCTTAGTTTGTGCGCGTGTTTGTGCTGTGTACTGATGGTCCATTTCCAAATTAAATTTGCACCACCTACTAGCCCCCCACCACCAGCAGAAACCAGCACCACGTGACTTTCCTCTGAATGTTTCCTCATAATTATGACGCACAAAGACATAAATATGAGATACAACATCACATTAATCAGAAAATAGTTAGAATTACAACACTGTGCGTAAAACGTAGGCATGATTAAAGAAAACATAAAACAAAAATGCTGCAAAACAGAATTTTTTCTAAATATCAAATATAAATATCCTTGTGTGTTTAAAAGGGAATTGTTTTTGGCGGAACAATCAGTAGCTTCAAGATCATCATGTTGATGAATGCTTTCCTGAGTGACCATCTTTTGTTTGTCTTTGTGTAATCAGACATTTTACTGTAAATCTACAAAGGAATCAGATACAGTCACTTATGTCTGGAACACAGCAATTAGACCCGTGCTGACTTATAGTATCCATTCTGTATATATGTCTAAGCAGTCTCTAGAATAGATACAATCACAGTTGTTGAAATGTCTAGGAATGCATAAATACTGTAATAATACAGTGAGGCAAATAAGTATTTGATCCACTGTCAATGTTTCAGGTTTTCCCACCTACAAAGAATGGAGAGGTTTGTCCTTTTTATCGTAGGTACAATTCAACTGTGAGAGACAGAATATAAAAATAAAATTCAGAAAATCACATTGTATGATTTTTAAATAATTAATTTTCATTTTATTGCATGAAATAAGTATTTGATCACCTACCAACCAGCAAGAATTCTGGCTCTCACAGACCTGTTAGTTCTTCTTTAAGAAGACCTCTTATTCTACACTCTTTACCTGTATTAATTGCACCTGTTTGAACTTGTTACCTGTATAAAAGACACCTGTTCACACACTCAGTCAATCACACTCCAACCTGTCCACCATGGCCAAGACCAAAGAGCTGTCTAAGGAAACCAGGGACAAAAGTGTAGACCTGCACAAGGCTGGGATGGACTACAGGACAACAGGCAAGCAGCTTGATGAGAAGACAACAACTGCTGGTATAATTATTAGAAAATGGAAGAAACACAAGATGACTGTCAGTCTCCCTCGGTCTGGGGCACCATGCAAGATCTCACCTCATGGGGTAAGGTTTATTCTGAGAAAGCCCAGAAATACACGGGAGGACCTGGTCAATGACCTGAAGAGAGCTGGGACCACAGTCACAAAGATTATATTAGTAACACATGATGCTGTCATGGTTTAAAATCCTGCAGGGCAGCAAGGTCCCCCTGCTCAAGCCAGCATATGTCCAGCCCCATGTGAAGTTCCCCAGTGACCATCTGGATGATCCAGAGGAGGCATGGGAGAAGGTCATGTGGTCAGATGAGACCAGAATAGAGCTTTTTGGAATCAACTCCACTTACCATGTTTAGAGGATGAGAACAACCCCAAGAAAACCATCCCAACCGTGAAGCAGGGGGGTGGAAACATCATACTCTGGGGGTGCTCTTCTGCAAAGGGGACAGGACGACTGCACTGTATTGAGGGGAGGATGGATGGGGTCATGTATTGTGAGATTTTGGCAAACAACCTCCTTCCCTCAGTAACAGCATTGAAGATGGGTCATGGCTGGGTCTTCCAGCATGACAATGACCCCAAACACATAGCCAGGGCAACTAAGGAGGGGCTCCGTAAGAAGCATTTCAAGGTTCTGGAGTGGCCCAGCCAGTCTCCAGACCTGAACTCAATAGAAAATCTTTGGAGGGAGCTGAAACTCCAAACCTGAAAGATCTGGAGAAGATCTGTATGGAGGAGTAGACCAAAATCCCTGCTGCAGTGTGCAAACTTGGTCAAGAACTACAGGAAACATCTGTCGTCTGGAACTGCAAACAAAGGTTTCTGTACTAAATATTAAGGTCTGTTTTTTCTATTGGATCAAATACTTATTTCATGTAATAAAATGCTAATTAATTCTTTACAAATCATACAATGTGATTTATTGCATTTACTGTTGAAGTGTACCTACAATAAAAATTACAGACCTCTCCATTCTTTGTAGGTGGGAAAACCTGAAAAATCCTCAGTGGATCATATACTTATTTGCCTCACCTGAACTTAATTCCTTAAGAGTGAATAACATTGAAACTACTCTGGGTATTATTTATCTGCAACTGTTGAGGGATATTTTTAGATCTGGCAGGCAGCTAGTTTTTATACCTTTTTGTTGAATATACGCTTATGTAATTATTTTATTCAGAGTAACCTCATCACCAATGCTAGTCAAATATGCTAAAAATACAGAATATCTTTTGTTCAATATGTATTTGATGATAGTTATGCCAGTGATTGTAATCACAAAATTAAGAATTGTGTCCCAACTATGGATGGATTGACAGATGCCGCAGCAACTTTTACCAAGTTTTAATCCTTATGATTGTACTGTTCTTAATGTTACTGTTTTTATCAATGTCTCATTTTTGTCTTGTCTGTGTATTTTGTATTTGATCTATGTGAATAGTTATGATGTTTTAGTGTATATGAGTTTTAATTCTCTCCTACCGCAGGCTCAATAAAAATCAGTCATATCATGAAAGATTGCAAATTCTCATTATGAAATACTACATCATGATTACTAGATACAAGATCATATTCATGATGCTGATATTACAAAATACTAATTACAAGTTGAAAATCATAATTGTGACGCACAACATTGCCATTACAACACAGCAAATTGTTGTCATTGTTAGAAACTAAGACATACTCATGAAAGTCAACTATAAAACATTAAATCAAAATGATCTGAGTTCATGTCTCAAATCTCAGCTTTCTATTCATAGTTTAACTTAACACATTCTATATGACTGTCTCATGATTATGACTTCATATTTAATAACATGTTCATGATTTAACTCGGTATTTAATAATTCTACAAATGTTGTGGCCAGCCTTTTGGCTGCCTCTTTCTCCTTCTCTTTTTAACCTCTTGTGTGTAGTTTGTCTGTTTTCCCCCAGGTGGCGCACTGCAGAGCAGAGCAACACCTGCTTCTCTTCAGCTACTCGCTCCTGAGGCTCATCTGCAGCTCATCAGGAGCGGGTTAGTTAAACCCCGGCCTTGAGCTCACTGTGGGATTCAAGACGTTGACTCTCCATGTGAAATCCATGACCTTGTCTACGCTGACGCTTCCATGCACTCTGACATCTTATCTTTCCACAGCTCATCTCAAGGTAGCCTGGCCACTATCTGCACCACAACAGTTTAGAACTCTCCAGCTCTCAGCCTGTGTAGCTCTGCCATGCTTCAGTTATGTTCCTTCAGGTTTGGTAAGATCTGTTCCTAGAACTACTACCATGAACAGTTTTCCAAGAATGTATGAACTCTGATGAACTACTAAGAACTGTCCAAGTCATTTCTAACGTCAAGTCCTGCTTAAATTGGAACTGCACCAGAGACGCGTAGCACTTGACCTCTGAAGATAATTCATGAACTATGAACCTTATTTCCTAAATGGAGAACATTATTCCCAGAACTGTGAACATTTCTGTTTTAGCCTTCAGTGAACTGTTAATTGTTAAAGGCTTCCAGTGTTATAAGTGCAATCACTCACCATCATCTCCGCTGTTCTCCTAGTTCCTGTTCTTGGCTCTGTGCATCCCAGCTGGTCCCGGCTCCAGAATCCATACACTCCAAGATCTCAGTTCACTTTCAAGACTGGCTCAAGAACCTGCAGCTCCCTATTTTCCACCGCTATGAGCAGGCTGACTCTCCACTCTGCAGCCCCCCCCCCCCCCCCCCCCCCCCAGTGCAGCATTATTATTTTCCTTATTGTAAATAAATATCTTTTCATTTACAACCAGCTTTGTTTCCTTGCTCCCAGCGTTTGGGTCCATAGCTTGTACCAGTCCGCTCACATCCGGACCTCTAACCATGACAACAAAACTCATAATTATGACTTAAATTCTCATGGTTATGACTTAGTATTTAGTAATTCTATGAAATACTATCATGATAATTTAGTTTCTCATAGTTCTAACTTAGTATTTCATAATTTTACTACATTATCTCATATTTACTACTTAGGTTCTCATAGTTATGACTTCATATTTAATAATTCTATGGAATTCTTATAACTATGACTTAGTTTCTCATTGCTACAAGGTAGTATTTAATGTCTATGAAATTCAGAATTAAGACTTAATTTCTCATGGTTACGACTTAGTAATTAATAATTTATGAAACATATGATAATGACTTAGTATTTAATAATTCTGCAAAATAATCATAACTATGACATAGTTTTGTTATGTTTATAAATTAGAATTAAATAATACTATCAAACAATCTCATGATTGTGACTTAGTTCTCATGGTTATAACTTGGCATTTCACAATTTTACTGAACTATTGCACATTTTGTACTTAGTTTCTCAAGGTTATGACTTAGTATTTATCTCTTTGAAACAATCTCATGATTATGACTTATAGTTTCTCCTGGTTATAACTTAGTATTTCATATTTTTACAAAACTATCTCATATTTACTACTTTGTTTCTCATGGTTATGACTTACTATTTAATAATTCTGTAAAACAGTCATAATTATGACTTAGTTCCCCATGATTATGACTTAGTGTTTAATAATTCCGTGAAACACACGCAATTAAGACTTTATTTTTCATGATTATGACCAGCAGTGGGCACAGCTAACCAAAAAGTTAGCTTTGATAATCGTTAATCCTCTAACTGAAAAGTTAACTTTTATAAAGTTAAACTGACAAACCCATATAAAATTTAGCAGAAGTTACAGCTAAAAGCTAAACTGATAACTTTTAGTAATGACTCCAGTGCACTGGCAGCTATTGATACTTCTGAATATATTCAAAGGCAATCACAAACAACAGTGAGTCAGTGCTTCTAAGATCAGCCTTCTCTCAGCAAAACAGACCTGGTGAACAGTGAGAGAACAAAGAGAATAGGGGGGAAAAACATAATTTATTTTCACAGCCATACAGTCTTGTAACTGTGTCGCGGGAGACATGCACAGCAAGACAGTTTTGACTTATGGTTAAAATTTTAAACAGACTAATCCTGGACAAGTTATTGAAATTAACATCACCTCTGTCATTTCTACAAAGTAAAAATATCAGCTATATGCTTTAGTTTGAAAGTAATGCAATAATTCTGAAGGTTTTAGCATTAAACAGATATATGTGCCAAAAAGGCATTATGGAAAAATTCAAATGAGCTGCTCTCATCACTTCCTCCTCCCCCCTCCATCAAAATGCAGAGAACACTGCCAGCTACTGAATGGGAGTGTAAATAGACCAACTATAATTTGTGTGTAGTATTGAAGTTACAAATCCTGCAAAATGTCACAAAATTTCAGAGAGTTTGCATTGAGACTGTCTGATCAGGCTGCAATGTAACTGCTGCACTGCACACAAACAACAGCATTAACATCATCCCAACATAAAACTCTTTGTATATTGTGCTTAAAACTCTCATGAATATATGATCTGGGTTTATAGACATTGTTATTGTGTTTGTTTTATGTAAACCTGGGAGAAGCTCATGTTGTTTTACCATTATTTGCAGTGGGCGGGGAATCACTGTGAGCCGCAACCGCCTTATGTTCATGTCATTCTTGAGGAAACTGAAGTTTGCTCTTTAACATCCTGCTTATTGTCCTTTACAGCACTATTTGTTCCAGAGTAATATATATAAAATGTTTGAAATTTGGTTTGTGCTTTTGAAGTTCCACGCAGGTTAAACATAGCAGGCACGAAATATTTGGACTATTTATTTTAGCAAGTTTTCAGGGTCTCATGCAGCAGTCTCCTAAAAATGTTATGAAAGGCATAAAAGTTACATTTTGGTCATATAATGTTCATTTGCAATTGTTGTCATGCAGTTTCTTAGTATCATTTTGACTGCAGCAACTCGCTGGTGATTATGGGTTATCTCAATGGGGCGAATTGTGATACTTTAAAATGATATACTGTCATGGATCTGAAATAAACAAACAAAAAAATGTACCAATTTTGACATCCCCTGTAAAATTACTGTAACTTGTGTGTTGGTGTGATCGGTGATCCACTTATATTGAGAAGGTCTCAGCGTAAAACTGCATTTGAGATCCACAAATATGTTGGTCTATATACACTCCCACCAAGTAGATGGTAGTGTTCTCTGTATTTTGTTTGGGGGGGGGGGGATGAGAGTGGTTCATTTGAATTTTCCCATAATGCCTTTTGGCAAATGTGTCTGTTTAATGCTCAAACCATCAGGAATTATTGCATTACTTTAAAAAAATATGTGCAATATCATATTTTACTTTGTGAAAAATGAGAGTTGCTGTTATTTTCACAAAACTGTCTGGAATGAGTTGGTTTTAAATTAAACCATGAGTGAAAGGTGCTTTGCACTTCATGTCTCCTGTCAGCCCAGTTTCACGTTTATTTTTTGTTTTGTTTTGTTTTGTGTTCCCATCACGAAATGAGTCAAATTTTCGTGATGTTTTTTTTAACTCACTATTACTAACCCTACTCCAACCCCCAACCCTACCCATAACAACCCTCAACCCCCCCCCCCCCCCCTTCACTTTAAATTTTGTGCAGCCATCATGGAATGAATTAGAATGAATTCGTGCTGCCATGACGAAAATGAGGCGCTTTTCGTCATAATATCACGAACCAATAGATTAATGTATATTTCGTGCTGCTGAATCACGACTTGCTGTGAGACCAGGTTGCTCCTGTTTGAGAATTGGCATGTTGAAAATAAATCAAAAATAGAAATGGAATAATCCGCACCACCACAGTGTTCCCATACAAAAAAGCTTGATTCAAAGGTTCAAAGATATGTGACATTTCCAGCAAACTGCCCTTCCTCAGATGTTGAAAATAAATTACATTGTTTTTTTCTTCTTTGTAATAGCAGCTGGCAAGTGGTCCACCCCCCTTCACTTGGGGGGGACTGAACTTCTCACCGTGGTCTGTTCATTGCAAAGTGCACAACAAGAATTAACATGAAGGGTTTTAGGTTTTACAGATGTTTCTGACTGTTCAGCTTTACTCACTATGCCAGCAAAAAAATGTTCACGGACTGAAAGTTAGTGGAACTAAATTTAGTGGTTTAATTGGTCTACTGATGTTTTTTAAACTTAGCTGAAAAGCTAATCCACTAACAAAAATGTTAGCTTTGCTAATTAGCAGTTAGCGGATTAGCGGAACTGTGCCCACCACTCATTATGACTTAGTATTTATCTATGAAACAATCTCATGATTATGACTTATTTTCTCATTCGCCCTATTGCCATTTCAAATCCCGCAAAACTTCGGAGAGGTCGTCGCGCTGTGAGATCTCAGTAACATTGAGAACTGCATTGATACGCTCTGATCACGCTGCACTTTAACCGCTGCACACGGACAACACCATTAACATCGCAACATAAAACTATTTTTATATTGTGCCTAAAACTCTCATGAATATATTCTCTGGGTTTATAGATGTTGTTATTGCGTTTATTTTTATTTTATTTGTTAGAATTGTTTTAGCAAGTTTTCAGGGTATCATGCATGCAGGTTCTTATTAACATGATGGAAAGCATAAAAACAATTACATTTTTGTAGTATAATATTTATTTGCAATTGTCATCATGTGGATTCTCTATATGTTGTTTAACTGCAGCGACTCTGGCACGCAAGGGATTATGGGATACGTCAATAGGGCGAATGCTTATAACTAAGTATTTCACAATTTTGAAAAACTATCTCCTATTTGCTACTTAATTTCTCATTGTTCTGACTTAGCAATGGTCTTTAAAAAAATAAGTGGTAGATATTTCTTTTCCGCTGTCTGAAGCTGGCATCTCTGGTGCAGCCACAAGCTGTGTTTACTGCTTTCTCTTCAGTGTTGTAATGAATGAACAGTTGTTTTCTTACCTGAATGTCCATCATTAATAAGCAGATGCACAAATAACCTGACCACCCACTTGTCCCACAGGGTCCCCCCATAGAACAAGCACTTCTTTTGGCCCACATCAATGGAAAAAGGAAATCAAATGCACAGAAAATCATGAGGATGTATGAAGCAAAACAACAGCTAATCCTCTCAGAGTTGCAGGAGAACGCCAGAGAAAGCCAATCCTTCTTCACACTGTGCACATCTGCAATGTATCTCGAAGAGGAAACTGCATATTTTGGAAAATGTTTTTGCATATCCCTCCATAAGTGCATTGTTTCCCTGTGCATGTGGAGACAACAAGACATCTTTTTAAAAAACAGAATTCTGTGGACTTGGCAAATCCACTCAAAGCGGTTTATGATGGCTGGAAAGAGCACCACACATCAATCAATCAATCAATCAATTTTATTTATATAGTGCCAAATCACAACAAACAGTCGCCCCAAGGCGCTTTATATTGTAAGGCAAGGCCATACAATAATTACGTAAAACCCCAACGGTCAAAACGACCCCCTGTGAGCAAGCACTTGGCTACAGTGGGAAGGAAAAACTCCCTTTAACAGGAAGAAACCTCCAGCAGAACCAGGCTCAGGGAGGGGCAGTCTTCTGCTGGGACTGGTTGGGGCTGAGGGAGAGAACCAGGAAAAAGACATGCTGTGGAGGGGAGCAGAGATCGATCACTAATGATTAAATGCAGAGTGGTGCATACAGAGCAAAAAGAGAAAGAAACACTCAGTGCATCATGGGAACCCCCCAGCAGTCTAAGTCTATAGCAGCATAACTAAGGGATGGTTCAGGATCACCTGATCCAGCCCTAACTATAAGCTTTAGCAAAAAGGAAAGTTTTAAGCCTAATCTTAAAAGTAGAGAGAGTGTCTGTCTCCCTGATCCGAATTGGGAGCTGGTTCCACAGGAGAGGAGCCTGAAAGCTGAAGGCTCTGCCTCATCATAGGTGCCTCAAGTGGTGGGGTTGATGGGGCTGTAGTGACCCTAAGAAGTTCAGTAGCACCACCACAGCCCAGTCTCACGTTTTTATTTATTTATTAATTTTTTTGTGCTCCCGTAACGAAATGAGTCAAATTTTTGTGACGGGGCTTTTTTTTTAAACTCACTATTACTAACCCTACTCCTACCCCCTACCCTAACCATAACCATAACCTAATCCTACTCCTTCCCCCACCATAACCATAACCACCCGACCCCTCGCTTCACTTTTAATTTCGTGCAGCCATCACGGAATGAATTAGAATGAATTTGTGCTGTCGTGACGAAAATGAGGCACTTTTTGTCACAATATCACGAACCAACAGATTAATGTATATTTCATGCTGCTGAATCACAACTTGCCATAAGACAGGGTTGTCCACCAATAACCAAGGCAGAAAATGAATATTTTGGTACTCAAAATCTTACACAATCTGCCGTAATTTCTCACACATTCTGTCTGATCAGGTCCTATAGTGGTCCCAGTTGTCAAAGCACCCTTGAGATATTGTTTATGGACTGCATTTATATAGCGCTTTTCCATCTACATCAGACACTCAAAGCGCTTTGCAAGTATGCCTCACATTCACCCAGTCACACAAACACACTCATACACTAGTGTCAGGCAATCCAGTCTCACGGCAAGTTGTGATTCAGCAGCAAGAAATATACATTAATCTATTGCTTCGTCATATTGTGTAGGAGTAGAGTTAGTAATAGTGAGTTAAAAAAAAAAAACTGTCACAAAAATTTGACTAATTTTGTTACGGGAGCACGAAGAAAAATGTGACTGGGCTGTGTCAGGGTGCTGCCATGCAAGGTGCCCACTACACACTGGGAGCAACTTGGGGATTAAGGACCTTGCCCAAGGACCCTTAGTGATTTTCCGGTCAGGCCAGGTTTGAACCGAGGATCCTCTGGTCTCAAGCCTAACGCTTAACCACTAGACCATCACTTTATGCACTGCAGCAAGTTCACACCACCCACAAAAATGATTTTTAAACAATAGCTAATGTTACTTATATTATGTGTCATTATGCTACATATTTGTCACTTAACAATGCATGTCACAGGAACTTGACATTTATTTTATGGTGCACATTTTCTACATATTCTGTTGGTCAACCACAATTTAAACATGCACCAAGAAAATAAATCAACCTCTAAGGCTGCCACTGCAACTAATCACAACTAATGATTATTAACATCAGCAAATACACTCTGACTTATTGATTCAAAGACTATTCATGGCTTGTGTACAATTGGGAACTTAGCTCATGCACATTTTTATTTATAAATATATTACATTTCCATGCATTTAATGCAGCTGGCTGGCCAAAAAAGAAGGAAAAAGGAAGTGACATGTGGACCGCTTCACACAGGGTCAAGAGGGTCGACTGCAGACTCCACCAGCTGATTTCACTGATGAAATTCTCTCTTCGGCTCAAAATGAGATTATCAGTAAAGTCAGTAAACTCAGTTTGTGGTTCCAATGAAAACCTCTGAAGAGACTCAGCATTTAAAGCAAGGTTTGAGGATGGCGATTCATGAGACATTTTAAAGAGTAATTGCTTGAATTTTTGCACCTGTACTTTTATCCAGCCTGTGTCCTAATAAATGAATATAAAGCTCTTTAAATAAAAAAGGTGCAGCTTTCAACTTCCATTTTTTCCCCCCCTTTAAACATTTTCTTCTGCCTGTTTATTCTTATGAGCCCTGAATTTTAGGAAATCTGGTCTAAGATCTCTTTGGTACTTTGTCTCTTTGATCAATCAATCAATCAGTTTTTTTATATAGCGCCAAATCACAACAAACAGTTGCCCCAAGGCACTTTATATTGTAAGGCAAGGCCATACAATAATTATGTAAAACCCCAACGGTCAAAACGACCCCCTGTGAGCAAGCACTTGGCTACAGTGGGAAGGAAAAACTCCCTTTTAACAGGAAGAAACCTCCAGCAGAACCAGGCTCAGGGAGGGGCAGTCTTCTGCTGGGACTGGTTGGGGCTGAGGGAGAGAACCAAGAAAAAGACATGCTGTGGAGGGGAGCAGAGATCAATCACTAATGATTAAATGCAGAGTGGTGCATACAGAGCAAAAAGAGAAAGAAACAGTGCATCATGGGAACCCCCCAGCAGTCTACGTCTATAGCAGCATAACTAAGGGATGGTTCAGGGTCACCTGATCCAGCCCTAACTATAAGCTTTAGCAAAAAGGAAAGTTTTAAGCCTAATCTTAAAAGTAGAGAGGGTGTCTATCTCCCTGATCTGAATTGGGAGACTGAATTGGGGGATCTGTATTGATACGCGTTGACTTCAGAGGATGCTTGGATCTCTCTGGAATGATTTTTTTCTTTCATGAACAGTATAGGGAAACTCATGAGGAGTATCATTTGCATTGTGAGATGGTTACTTTCAAGAAGTGGGAATACACCAGTACCAATACACCAATACAATACCAATGTATTGTTTTGCAATGTATTTGAGTACAATACCAGTACAATACCTATGTATTGTTTTGTAATGTATTTGAGTACAATACCAATACAATACCAATGCACCAATACAACCTGGGTGGTTACCATCCAGGATCCAAGGCGGTTTCGTGGTGTGTTGGATGCGGTGACACACAGCACAGTTGCACACTCCAGGACATGTGCAGAGGAAGAAGGCAGGTTATATAGGGAGAAGGATGCTGAGGATGGAGCCAAAGAGGAGGTTTATGGATGTGCCGAGGGAGGACACGCAGGCGGTTGGTGTGACAGAGACAAATTCAAAGGACAAGATGAAATGGAGACAGATGATCTGCTGTGGCGCCCCCTAATGGGAGCAACCAAAAGAAAAAAAAGAATATCATATCACAAAGTAAGTTTTCACTGATGGAGGATGGGATTTCTGAAAATTATGCAGCTGTTCACCTTAATCTAACCCATAATAACCTCATCATCTTTGAAAATGCTTTATTCAAAAGGTCTATAATAAGTCATCCTCCAGCTTATTTGATCTATTTTAATTGAATGTCCATAGTGCTCTGGAACATGACTGACATTTCGGCCTGATTATGTGAATACTCTGAGCCTGATCTGACTGAGTGCGTCTGTTCACTGGGTGGGTGAGAATACAGAAATCATCCAGCAAAGACTGAAAGAAATGAGAAAAAAAAAAAGAAAAAGAAAGCCAATCTGCTATTTATATCAGGCTGCACTCGGTGGGGCAAAGCTCCCTCTCAGAGTAATGCACTGTAAAAGTGATTTATTAGCGTGATATCGGGAGATTGGCCATCTTAACGGTCTTCACTCACCGAAGTGATGAAATTACTGCACACTAGTCTTTGAAAGCCTAATAGCAGATTAGGTCAGTGGGATCCATTCTGTAAAGTGCAGAGCGTTAGAGGAGGGTCTGGACTCGCCGCCCAGCCGCTTGGCTTCCTGTACATAATGACCTGGAACACAATAAATAAAGTGATTGCTCAGTTTACACGCGGGTGTACGTTGTCCATCTCAAACAATAATTTCTGACACAATACATTGACCCTGGCCCGTTTTAACAAATTACTCCGACTCATTAAGGACAGTAAAATTCCCCATTTCTTCTCCCTGGTTGAGCTCAAAGGACCAATAATGTGATGCTCGGTCAGTTCAAAGTCTCAGTGAATGGTGCGTACTCTGAACTCGGGCTGAAATTAGTCCATCGACAGACGCAATAAAATGCCTTTTGGAACAGCAGCATAATTACACAGCATGGTGCCATACGGTGGATTAGAACAGTCTTGTTATATTTTAGGAAGCACGTGCTGCATCACCCGTACATTAGTGATGTGATCCCTCTCACAGCGCAAAAAAGTTCCTCTTAATATGCTTTTAAACCCTCTAGTGCACCATCAAATGTGAAAGCACCGTCAATGTTATTTCCACTGGAGTCTTTAATTGACCTCTTCTGAGATTCACAGTTCTCTAATGAAGGAGGTAGAAAGTGACTGAATTTCTTTGGGGAGAGTTGAGATAACACACAACAACCGGCTTCTCGCTCGCTGCATGCAAGAAAGGAATGAAGCAAATAACCAACAGTTCTGAATTTAGGACATAGCAATAATATGTTGCCTTTGCAGGAGAGCGAAGGTTCAAGTCTTTAGTGTCCAGTGCCACCTGTCTTACTGTATGGATGAGAGATCTGGATGCCAACCAGGGGCATAAGGCGACAATTGGATGCCTTTGGCATTAGTTTTTCTTCGGAGAATCCTTGGATACCGCTGGAATAACGTCATTGTGAGCAAGTGGTTACTGAGGGCCACTAAGATGAGGAGTATCACTTGCAGTGTGAGAGAGCATGACATTTTGACCATCTCTTGCATTCCTCTATGCATGATCCTGCACATAGGCGCCTGAGTGTTATGGACCCCAGGGGCTACAGATAGATGGTCATTTTGTGGTTCCGTGATGTTGCAGCAAAGTGCGACAGCAGCACATTGATAAATGGACTACATTTATATAGCGCTTTTGCATCTGAAAAAGATGCTCAAAGTGCTTTACAATGATGCTTCACATTCATCCATAAACACACACACTCACACACCACTGTGCTGCCATGCAAAGGCACTCAACTGCACACCGAGAGGAACTGAGGGATTAAGGACTTTTCCCAAGGGCTCTTAGTGATTTTCCAGTCTGGCAGGGGCTTGAAAGGACAACCCTTTGGCCTGAAGCCCACTGATTAACCACTAGACCATCACCTCCCAAAGTGGCCTCGGTTTGTTTGGTTAAAGTTGAAAACTTTTAACTTTGGACAGTGTGCAGCTGCTGCTCTCACAGCCACCAGTAGTAAAAAAATTACAGCAATATCGCTAATCAGAAGCAGCTGGTCCACAATTTAGTCATCAACTGCAGCCGTTAGAAAAAGTCAAAACCATTTCAAGATGTCAATCCTGACTCACCTCTCTGCTGTTTGCAGTTGCTGTTCAGAACTTTGCCTCCTCTACCCCGCCACCTCTGGGGCAACTATGTAAAGGCACATTAGCCCTTCAGCCTTGATTCAGTGTGACAAGCTTTGTGTCCAAGCAACAACTATGCACAAGTAATCATGAGTTCAACTAAACCTGAGGGGAGAATTGTGTTTCAGATGGTTGATGGATTTGGGTCAGATTTTCCCAAGGTACATACATTTTATAGAGCTCTCATTGCTGCTTTGAGTTATTAGTGAAAACAAACCCTTCAGTCTGTGATCTTTCGAAGATTACTTGTGCATTAAGTGGAGTACATACAGCAAACCATTGCCATGTACTGCATTTGCTTCTTGGATCTGCATAAGTGGTGTTTTGCTGTAATTGTTATAAATCATTTCATAGCAGGCAGTAACTCAAAGCAAGTCCATTCACGCTTTAATGTTTCATATGCAGCGCGGCCTTGGCCTTCCACTAAATAAAACGTGCAAAATGCAATGTCATATGAGACGAGTGCAGTGCTCGCGCTGTAGATTCACTGACCTGTTCAACCCATTTTCACTCTGTCAAGGAACCGGCAGTGGTTTTTCTTTCAGAACTCACTGGTTGTCAGTATGTGCACACAGAAGGGACTCTTTGCTTTCTGTAGACCCACAGAACTGGGATTTTCACAGAAATGTAAATACATCTAAAACTAACCCTTACACTGAGCTCGGATTCTCAGTCCTCACAGGCTTTGCAGAAAAGAGTTGGTTCTAACCTCAGAGAATTCTTTAACGTTTCTGAATGTGAATTTTTTCTTTGTAAATATCCTCAATAAAGGCGCCAAGTCTTGCAAAATTAGGTTTATTGAAATGCCCTACATACAGCAAACAAGGCCACAGCTGACAAGTGATACTCCTCCTCTTAGTACATCACTGGATATGTCAAATGTCAACATGTGAACCAAGACAGCTTCTTTTAGATGATGTCGATGATGTAACTGCCATACACTTTACTTTTTTAACCTTTATTTAGCCAGGTTAGTCCCCTTGAGATGGAGATCTCTTTTGCACAGGAGGACAATTTTTGAAATTTCCAGTCCACCTAACCTGCATGTCTTTAGATGTGGGAGGAAGCCGGAGCACCCGGAGGGAACCCACGCAAACACGGGGAGAACACGCAAACTCCACACAGAAAGAACACAGGTGGGAATCAATCCCATGACCTTCTTGCTGTGAGGCAACAGTGCTAACCACTAATCCACCATGCTGCTTCTTATTTTAGAGATTAAGACAAAAGCAACGCTCCCCATCTAAAAGAAAAATTTATACAGAAATAAGCTGTTTTGGAGCCTATTTCTGCCATCTTGGCAGAAATAGGCTCCAATAGGTTCTTATTGGACGTCACTACCACATGTAGGGCATGGCTTCTGATCTTTTGAATTTCAACCCATCGGGGGTGAAAATTCTAAATTGTTTCCAGAAAGTGCAAATTTTGATCATTTTAGCAATATCATATTATGAATCCCATATATAAATGCTAAAGAATAAAATTGTAGTAGTGCCAGAAAACTTTCTCTTCATGACTTAAATCTTTAAAAAAAATCCAAAGGCTGTACGGCTTTAATACCATGTCATTAATTACAATCTGGTAAATAAAACCAATCCACACTCCTCCAACTAATATATTTTCAAAAACTACATGTTCAGAGAAAAAAAATTGAGACACATATGTATATAATTAGAAGAGAATTATAGAATCAGGCTTGGTGCTTATCCCCGCATACCGCAACATGTATTGATTGACAACCTTACACTACGGTCAGAATACCTTCAAATGAGGGAGACAGGCAGTTCCTGTTTGTCATTTGGTGGGTGTCTCCAGGTCATGGTTACTTGGCGTTACTGTGCACAATGTTTAATGATGGGTTATAAAGGAACCCAACACTGTCACTGTCACGGATTTTCCTCCATGTGTGACTGCTTAACGGAACCAAAGTTGACTTGAATTGTTTCTGTTGTACTTCTTTCACAGTGAAGTTCCTGAACTGCTAGTTAGCATGCCAACATCTCCCAAAAATGTCTTGTAAACCACTGTTATCTGTTTTTTAAAAAGTAGATTTTTAGATACGAGGAAAAAACAGAAATATGGCCGTTTCAGAACAATTATGCCATCTTGGATTATTTTGTTTGAGTGAGCAACCAGCTGGAGTCACGTTGCCTTCATTCCTATTTACAGTTGCTGTGTCACATTGCTCAGTATTCGCAAAAAATAGACTTCTCTTCTATTTTGACTCTGTCGCTTGTAGCTAATATGACCGTAGGGTCAGACTCCTCTTGGATGGGATGCCAGTCCATCACAGGTTACATCACCAGCTGAGGTTGGTACCAATTTACTGCTGGGTGGACTGATGATGCAGATTAAATGTCTTGACCAAGTATATCTGCAGGTAGCCTCACCTGTAATCTCAGCTAAACAATATGCCCTCTTGCCACTTGGGCAAGCTACAGCAAGCTTGTGAAACTCGCTGGAAAATTTTAATGTCTATTGTGGCATGTGTGTACACAGAGGTCAAGATAATTTAATTTAATAATTAAACAATTTTAATTTCAATTTAATTTCAATTTATTTTCATTTATATAGCACCAAATCACAACAGAGTTGGCTCAAGGTGCTTCACACAAGTAAGGTCTAACCTTACTAACCCCCACAGCAGCAGTGGTAAGGAAAAAGTCCCTCTGAGGAAGAAACCTCAAGCAGACCAGACTCAAAGGGGTGACCCTCTGCTTGGGTCATGCTACAGACACAAATTACAGAACAATTCACAAAACAAATATACAAGAAATGCTGTTGGTGCACAGGACAGGAGGGTTTTCAGCACAAATACCACACCCATCTCTGGATGGAGCTGCACCTTAAACAGAGAGAAAAAACAGAATCAGGCATCAGAAAGACAAGAAATACAGTATAATTTGCTAGCATTAAACAACAAGAAAACAGGAAATACTAAGGTGATCGCTGGCCACTAGCCCTAAGCTTCACTAAAAGATCCAGAATTTAGGTAAAGTTGAGGCCGCGGCCTGCTTCATTTTCTAATAAAATGAATTAAAAGAGTAAAAAGCGTAGAACTATACTATGCCAGTGTACTAGCCGTACTTGCTTGCCTCTACTGGTGGTTGGCTCTCACTGCGGTATTGTATCACTTCCTGTTCCGGAGCACAGCGGTGTTTTTCTGTATCTGTTAGCTGTTTAATCTGCGCAGTTAGATTGATCTAGTTATCTAGATTACGATTTGTTTCCCAGTGTAATCTTTACGTGCCTTAACTAAAGCACTCCTTCTGCTGAATCACCTCTAAATTATTTACACATTATTCACTTTGCATGTTTTTAGGAATCCGCTAGCTTAGCGTAGCTACTAGCTCTTAGCCGATTTAGCATGGCGGCTTCTCTCCCGCACTTTTCTGCTCTGGGTGTGAAATGTTTAGTTATTCCTCGGCTTCCTTTAGCAGTAACGGTACTTGTAATAAGTGTAGCTTATTCGTAGCTTTGGAGGCCAGGCTGGGCGAATTGGAGACTCGGCTCCGCACCGTGGAAAATTCTACAGCTAGCCAGGCCCCTGTAGTCGGTGCGGACCAAGGTAGCTTAGCCGCCGTTAGTTCCCCCCTGGCAGATCCCGAGCAGCCGGGAAAGCAGGCTGACTGGGTGACTGTGAGGAGGAAGCGTAGCCCTAAACAGAAGCCCCGTGTACACCGCCAACCCGTTCACATTTCTAACCGTTTTTCCCCACTCGACGACACACCCGCCGAGGATCAAACTCTGGTTATTGGCGACTCTGTTTTGAGAAATGTGAAGTTAGTGACACCAGCAACCATAGTCAATTGTCTTCCGGGGGCCAGAGCAGGCGACATTGAAGGAAATTTGAAACTGCTGGCTAAGGCTAAGCGTAAATTTGGTAAGATTGTAATTCACGTCGGCAGTAATGACACCCGGTTACGCCAATCGGAGGTCACTAAAATTAACATTAAATCGGTGTGTAACTTTGCAAAAACAATGTCGGACTCTGTAGTTTTCTCTGGGCCCCTCCCCAATCGGACCGGGAGTGACATGTTTAGCCGCATGTTCTCCTTGAATTGCTGGCTGTCTGAGTGGTGTCCAAAAAATGAGGTGGGCTTCATAGATAATTGGCAAAGCTTCTGGGGAAAACCTGGTCTTGTTAGGAGAGACGGCATCCATCCCACTTTGGATGGAGCAGCTCTCATTTCTAGAAATCTGGCCAATTTTCTTAAATCCTCCAAACCGTGACTATCCAGGGTTGGGACCAGGAAGCAGAGTTGTAGTCTTACACACCTCTCTGCAGCTTCTCTCCCCCTGCCATCCCCTCATTACCCCATCCCCGTAGAGACGGTGCCTGCTCCCAGACCACCAATAACCAGCAAAAATCTATTTAAGCATAAAAATTCAAAAAGAAAAAATAATATAGCACCTTCAACTGCACCACAGACTAAAACAGTTAAATGTGGTCTATTAAACATTAGGTCTCTCTCTTCTAAGTCCCTGTTGGTAAATGATATAATAATTGATCAACATATTGATTTATTCTGCCTAACAGAAACCTGGTTACAGCAGGATGAATATGTTAGTTTAAATGAGTCAACACCCCCGAGTCACACTAACTGTCAGAATGCTCGTAGCACGGGCCGGGGCGGAGTCTTGTCCATCCAAATTGGAAGTCCCAAAAACCAGTTTTATTTGTTATTATCTATCGTCCACCTGGTCGTTACTGTGAGTTTCTCTGTGAATTTTCAGACCTTTTGTCTGACTTAGTGCTTAGCTCAGATAAGATAATTATAGTGGGCGATTTTAACATCCACACAGATGCTGAGAATGACAGCCTCAACACTGCATTTAATCTATTATTAGACTCTATTGGCTTTGCTCAAAAAGTAAATGAGTCCACCCACCACTTTAATCATATCTTAGATCTTGTTCTGACTTATGGTATGGAAATAGAAGACTTAACAGTATTCCCTGAAAACTCCCTTCTGTCTGATCATTTCTTAATAACATTTACATTTACTCTGATGGACTACCCAGCAGTAGGGAATAAGTTTCATTACACTAGAAGTCTTTCAGAAAGCGCTGTAACTAGGTTTAAGGATATGATTCCTTCTTTATGTTCTCTAATGCCATATAACAACACAGTGCAGAGTAGCTACCTAAACTCTGTAAGGGAGATAGAGTATCTCGTCAATAGTTTTACATCCTCATTGAAGACAACTTTGGATGCTGTAGCTCCTCTGAAAAAGAGAGCTTTAAATCAGAAGTGTCTGACTCCGTGGTATAACTCTCAAACTCGTAGCTTAAAGCAGATAACCCGTAAGTTGGAGAGGAAATGGCGTCTCACTAATTTAGAAGATCTTCACTTAGCCTGGAAAAAGAGTCTGTTGCTCTATAAAAAAGCCCTCCGTAAAGCTAGGACATCTTTCTACTCATCACTAATTGAAGAAAATAAGAACAACCCCAGGTTTCTTTTCAGCACTGTAGCCAGGCTGACAAAGAGTCAGAGCTCTATTGAGCTGAGTATTCCATTAACTTTAACTAGTAATGACTTCATGACTTTCTTTGCTAACAAAATTTTAACTATTAGAGAAAAAATTACTCATAACCATCCCAAAGACGTATCGTTATCTTTGGCTGCTTTCAGTGATGCCGGTATTTGGTTAGACTCTTTCTCTCCGATTGTTCTGTCTGAGTTATTTTCATTAGTTACTTCATCCAAACCATCAACATGTTTATTAGACCCCATTCCTACCAGGCTGCTCAAGGAAGCCCTACCATTATTTAATGCTTCGATCTTAAATATGATCAATCTATCTTTGTTAGTTGGCTATGTACCACAGGCTTTTAAGGTGGCAGTAATTAAACCATTACTTAAAAAGCCATCACTTGACCCAGCTATCTTAGCTAATTATAGGCCAATCTCCAACCTTCCTTTTCTCTCAAAAATTCTTGAAAGGGTAGTTGTAAAACAGCTAACTGATCATCTGCAGAGGAATGGTCTATTTGAAGAGTTTCAGTCAGGTTTTAGAATTCATCATAGTACAGAAACAGCATTAGTGAAGGTTACAAATGATCTTCTTATGGCCTCGGACAGTGGACTCATCTCTGTGCTTGTTCTGTTAGACCTCAGTGCTGCTTTTGATACTGTTGACCATAAAATTTTATTACAGAGATTAGAGCATGCCATAGGTATTAAAGGCACTGCGCTGCGGTGGTTTGAATCATATTTGTCTAATAGATTACAATTTGTTCATGTAAATGGGGAATCTTCTTCACAGACTAAAGTTAATTATGGAGTTCCACAAGGTTCTGTGCTAGGACCAATTTTATTCACTTTATATATGCTTCCCTTAGGCAGTATTATTAGACGGTATTGCTTAAATTTTCATTGTTACGCAGATGATATCCAGCTTTATCTATCCATGAAGCCAGAGGACACACACCAATTAGCTAAACTGCAGGATTGTCTTACAGACATAAAGACATGGATGACCTCTAATTTCCTGCTTTTAAACTCAGATAAAACTGAAGTTATTGTACTTGGCCCCACAAATCTTAGAAACATGGTGTCTAACCAGATCCTTACTCTGGATGGCATTACCCTGACCTCTAGTAATACTGTGAGAAATCTTGGAGTCATTTTTGATCAGGATATGTCATTCAAAGTGCATATTAAACAAATATGTAGGACTGCTTTTTGCATTTACGCAATATCTCTAAAATCAGAAAGGTCTTGTCTCAGAGTGATGCTGAAAAACTAATTCATGCATTTATTTCCTCTAGGCTGGATTATTGTAATTCATTATTATCAGGTTGTCCTAAAAGTTCCCTAAAAAGCCTTCAGTTAATTCAAAATGCTGCAGCTAGAGTACTGACGGGGACTAGAAGGAGAGAGCATATCTCACCCATATTGGCCTCTCTTCATTGGCTTCCTGTTAATTCTAGAATAGAATTTAAAATTCTTCTTCTTACTTATAAGGTTTTGAATAATCAGGTCCCATCTTATCTTAGGGACCTCGTAGTACCATATCACCCCAATAGAGCGCTTCGCTCTCAGACTGCAGGCTTACTTGTAGTTCCTAGGGTTTGTAAGAGTAGAATGGGAGGCAGAGCCTTCAGCTTTCAGGCTCCTCTCCTGTGGAACCAGCTCCCAATTCAGATCAGGGAGACAGACACCCTCTCTACTTTTAAGATTAGGCTTAAAACTTTCCTTTTTGCTAAAGCTTATAGTTAGGGCTGGATCAGGTGACCCTGAACCATCCCTTAGTTATGCTGCTATAGACGTAGACTGCTGGGGGGTTCCCATGATGCACTGTTTCTTTCTCTTTTTGCTCTGTATGCACCACTCTGCATTTAATCATTAGTGATCGATCTCTGCTCCCCTCCACAGCATGTCTTTTTCCTGGTTCTCTCCCTCAGCCCCAACCAGTCCCAGCAGAAGACTGCCCCTCCCTGAGCCTGGTTCTGCTGGAGGTTTCTTCCTGTTAAAAGGGAGTTTTTCCTTCCCACTGTAGCCAAGTGCTTGCTCACAGGGGGTCGTTTTGACCGTTGGGGTTTTACATAATTATTGTATGGCCTTGCCTTACAATATAGAGCGCCTTGGGGCAACTGTTTGTTGTGATTTGGCGCTATATAAAAAAATTGATTGATTGATTGATTGATTGATATGAAAGGGAAAATAAGTGCATCTTAAGTCTGGACTTGAAAGTCTCCACAGACTGTTTTATTGATGCAGGGAGATCATTCCACAGAACAGGGGCATGATAAGAGAAAGTTCTATGACCCGCAGACTTTTTATTCACCCTAGGGACACAAAGTAGTCCTGCACCCGGAGAATGCAAAGCCCAGGCCGGTATATAAGGTTTAATTAGGACTACTAGATAGGGAGGTGCCAGGCCTAGACTAGTAGCAGAACCTTAAAATCTGATCTCACTGGGACAGGAAGCCAGTAAAGGGATGCCAAAATGGGTGTAATGTGGTCAAACTTTCTGCTTTGTGTCAAAAGTCTGGCTGCAGCATTTTGAACCAATTGGAGACGCCTAATGCTGGACTGTGGTAAACCAGAAAATAGAACATTGCAGTAGTCCAATCTAGAAGAGATGAACACATGGATCAGGGTCTCAGCATCAGCCATAGACAGGATGGGACGAATCTTCACTATATTTTGCAGGTAGAAGAAAGCAGTCCTAGTAATATTTCTAATGTGGCGGTCAAAGGACAACGTAGGATCAAAAATTACACCAAGGTTCCTCACTTTGTCAGTGTGATGTATGACACATGAGCCTAGGCTAAACACACAAAAGGATCCAAACAATTAGAGGGTAACAGAGATATTTCAGCTCAATTTTGTTTGGGTTATTGTCATCCATTTTTAATATTTCCACCAACCAATAAAAGAAAGTAGTGGTTAGAGGTTTCCCCTGTGAGGCAGCAGACATTCATTCATTCATTTTCAGCTGCTTATCAGGGTCTGGATCACAGAGGCAGCAGAGCAAGAAGTTCACCCACACTTCCCTATCATCAGCTAAATCCTGTAACTGTTCCCAAGGGATCCCAAGGCATTCCCAAGCCAGCTGGGAAATATCTCCAGCATGACCTGGGTCTTCCCCAGGGCCTCTTCCCGGTTGGACGTGCCTGGAAGACCTCCTTAGGGACACAACCAGGGAGCATCTCACCAGATGTCCGAACCACCTCAACTGGTTCCATTCAGTGTGAAGAAGTAGTGGCTCTACTTCAAGTCCCTCCCAGATAGTTGCGCTTGTCACCCTGTCCAGGAGTGTAAGCTCAGATACCCAATGGAGGAATCTCATTTCTGCCACTTGTATCCATGATCTTATGCTTTCAGTCATTACCCAAAGCTCATGACCATAGGTGAGGATAGGAGCGTAAATCCACTGCTAAATTGAGTTCCTCGCCTCTCAGCTCAGCTCCTTCTTTACCATGATGGCACGGTACAACAACTGTAATATTTCAGATGCTGCCCCAATCCATCTATCACTCTCTCACCCAAATTTACCCCTACTCATGACCAAGACCCCAAGATAATTAAACTCCTCCACTTGGGGCAGTAAGTCTCCCTTGACCCAGAAGGGACAATCCATCATTTTCCAACAGAGGACCATGGACTCCGATTTGGAGGTACTGATTCTCATCCCAGTCACTTCACATTCGGTATCAAACCTGCTCAGTATGCATCGAAGGTCACTAATAAGGCAACAGAATCACATCATCTGCAAAAAGCAGAGATGCAACTCTGAGGACCCCAAACCTGACACCTTCCAGTCCCTGACTGCATCTTGAAATCCTGTCATGAACATCACAAACAGGATTGGTGACAAGGGGCAGCCCTGGTGAAGTCCAGTTCCTACCAACAACAGTTCTGATGTAATGCCAAGAAAGTGGACACAGCTCCTACTTTGGTCATATAGAGACCGGATCACAGTATTCCAAAAAGTAGTTGATGAATTTCAAGAAAATATTGTGGACAAGGTCCTTAACTCAGTGGAGGGCTGACTAAATTGTGGTGTTATTCTGTCCCCACCTTAGTTTTCCTTTTATCTTCTTCTTAACAACCCCCCTTATGATGTCACAAAGCTCTGATGACGTTAGCTCAGTCAGACTGTCTTCTTATGTTTAATGGTAAGTGTCATAATTTTGGTTATTGAGTCTAAATCAGATTTCAAGTCTGGGATGTGAACAGTGAAAGGGTATAATTTGTCCGCTTGTTTTATTAAGTGTATATGGTGTTGTGTGGACATGAATCTTGCTTCTATTTTGGCACCGGCACCATTTTTTGTCTGTATAAACACAGAATACAGTAGGCACAATAATGGTTAGTCATGTAATTGGTATTCCATAGTTAGGTCTAACCCAGCAGGTTGTCCCTCATGAAACTGGTATAGATTCAAAAGCGTTAGTGACATTGTGCATAAAACAATATAAAACTATAGTCTTGCACAGAACAGAAAAAGAAAGAGTCATAATTGTGTCACCTGAGTCAGCTCAAATACAGCACAATACAAACGATAAGCAAGTAATTTTTACTACAGTATAAAACAAGTACATTAATTAAAGTCAGGCTGCCAGACTTTTGCACATGCAAAGGAATTAGTGATGGCAAGACACTGTTTGCACAGACTGCTGAGCTCAGCAACCAACCCTGGGCATGTCTTGAGTCTGGCACAGATTGACTGATATTTACTCCAGTAATTATAAGCTCACAGCAAGTGGATTCAAATTCAGTATAAACACTGTTACACGGGTGAACGCTAATGTGGAAAACTGGTCCTTTCCAAGATATCTGCACAAGATTGTGCTGTCCTCCCTTAAAAGCCTACTTGTCGTCTTAATCACCGTGCCATGTTGGATGTAACAGCTGAATATTTGGTTCTAATTCTTCTGGTTGTGCATTTGTATGGAAGGCAAATCTCACATGAGACCAATGCAGAGAGCCGTGTTTCCTCAGTGGGACTTTGTGCTGGTTCTAGATGCTCTTTGAACCATTAGAGTTACTGAAATCAATAATCTCAAATAAGACAGCACTCTTATTGACACAGTGTTGGGCGAAGCACGTGGGGAATGTTCATGCATTTTGCTAGTGCTGAGAGATTGTATTGATGGGACTACAGAGGTGAATGCAGCGGTCCAGCCCTTTGTCGGCTTTGCAAAGCCTCTGAGGTGGGGAAGGGCAAGCTCCAAGGACAGCCTTCCTGACTGGATTTCTGAGGCAAAGTCACATGGATAGCATGGTGGGAAGTTGCAGGGATACCCAATCAGGTGCAAGCCTGTTCTGCTGCATCATGTCTGTACATATATTTCTGTCAGGACGGGCGACTGCCCGACATCCATAGTGGCTGGACCTGCAATGCAGACTTCCAGACTTGTAGTTGGAGTAGGAAAAAACATGGTCTTTATTTCAGGCTTAGGTTCGGTGCACAGGTGATCAAGCAGTGAAGCAGAGGTACAATTGGGGTCAGACAAAAACGCAGTCATGATCCAGCAGGGGTCAAGGCACAAGCAAACACAGTTATCAAGGACGAGGCAAAAAACGTGGTTGAGGAAAAACAGAGCAACAATTGATACACGGCTTGGCAAAACAGGACTGAGAACAAAAGGCTGGGATGTGTGCAAAAAGCGACAACAAACTAGCAGTGAGCTGTGAGACTGTGATGGTTTAAATAAGGAGCAAACAAATTAGGGTGATGTGAAGCAGGTGCGTGGACGTCTTTGGAAGGGGGCGTGACCGGGGGAGCCAAAGGTTGTGCAGAGTACAAGATAGTGAAGGAAGGAAAGCACAGAGTGGAGTGACGTAACAAAGACACGAGAGCTGGAACAAGAGTGGGAGTGAATGAAAACACAAAGCAAAAATAAACAAGGTGGGAAACAAAGATATGGGACAGGTGCAGGACGTGGAGTGAAAATAAGTAACTGGGCGTGAGACAAGGAACGAAGACATGATGGGAGGTGCGAAGTGGAAACAAATGGCAAAAACAGAACAGAGAAGAAGTCCCAGAGAACAAAGAGACCAGATAGACAGGAGACAGAGACAAGAAGAAGAGGAGTGTCTCTCCCTTATTTAGCAGGAGTAGGGGAAAAACTACAGAGGATCTTCAGACAGCACAAAATCCCAGTTTACTTTAAACCGGTTAACACCTTGAGACAGAAATTAGTTCACCCTAAGGACATGATCCCTAGTTACAAACAGAGCAATGTAGTGTATTCTATCAGATGTCAGGAAAACTGTAACGAACACTACATAGGTGAAATGAAGCAACCTTTACACAAAAGGCTATACCAGCACCGCAGAGAGGGCACCAGTGGACCTCAGTCTGCGGTTCACCTCCACCTTAAAGACACTAACCACATGTTTGAGGACAAGGAAGTTAAAATATTAGCCAGAGAGAAGAAATGGTTTGAGAGAGGGGTCAAGGAGGCATTCTTTGTGAAACGTTTGAAACCCAGCCTTAACCAGGGAGGGGGTCTGAGACACACTTTATCCCCTGTTTACAATGGGGTACTCAGGTCAAAGGAGTTTCAGTCTTTTGTTCATGGTAATGAGTCATTCACGTCATCAAGGGAGCCATCAGAAAGGCATCCATCCCATCATTAGAGGGACAGCTGTCCTGCCATTAGGTGTGCTAACTACAGCCCAATAGTTGCTAATTAGAGCTATTGTTTAGTCACTAGCCTATAGCAGTCTGCCTCTCAGTAGGAGAGGTCTGGTTAGGTTTAAAACTCCAGCTTTTGTTGGCTTCTGTTTTATTCTTCTCTACAAGAGTCAGACAGAAGTCAGACTTCCAGAGCAAACATTTTAGCTGAGGAAGCTTCTGTGATTTGAAGCGAAACATCCTCGCGTCAAGCAACCCAGTCCAGTCGAAGATTCAAGCTTCTCTACTATGGAAACCACCTGGACAACTGAGAGCCTACACAGAAACAGAACAGAGCTAAATTGGAAATCATGGTCAAAATATCATACAACAACAGGAACCAAAATCAAACATGAGCAAGAGTACTAAAGCAACTACAACTGATCAGGAAATCAATACAAAAGCAGAATTAAACAGGAACAGACTAATAAACAGAAATCAAAACCCGATATAAAAGTATAACAGAAAACAGATGAAAGCTAAATGATAAACAATGAAAACACAAACCAGCTGAACAAAACTAGAACAGAACTGGACAATGGCTAAAGTATGGAAAGTAACAAAGTGATAAGAAAAACATAACAGAATAACTCATGATGAAAATAATCACTGATAAATCAAAGCTGAAGCAGAAGGAAAACCACAAAATGGGGAAAAATAAGGGCTCGGCGCCCTGTCCCGACCAAATCCCTGACAATTATGTTCTGTCTTATTTCATATTGCTTCAACTATGTTACTCAAATGCAACAATAAAGTATTTAATTTTATGTCATGGTTGCTGTTTCAGAATGCTGCATTGATGGTCAAATTGCCAGATGTTTAACTGAACTTCTTCAGGCTAGCATGTGTGAAAATGTGCACAAACACTAAAGCTCCCGTAAAAAAATTTGAACGCTGATTTATGCATGAGGAATACACTGAGGACTGCATCTTTCAAATGCACAAAATCACACATTTTGTCTATTTAACACAGTTGCTTTCATGAGTATGCAATTCGGGGTGTGTCCATCTGAATGCACAAAACCTTGTGTGTTAAGCATGCAAATAAGTGACAATAGGATTTATCAAGGCTAAAAGCAATTTCAGGGTTACAATCAAGTCTTTAGCTCCTTTGAAACCTTGGTCCTAATTCACTCAGTGTTGCACAATCATTACAGACACACATAAATCTGATTCAAGCTCATTCTCCATGAGCTGTTTGGGGTATGCATTTCTTTTTGTTTGTTCACACTATAATCTTCTCTAACAGGAGCAGGGATGGTGTCCAAATGATTAGGTATGCAGAAAATTCTTGGTTCAAGGCCACCCCTGCCCATTCTCCATGTAATGTGGAGTTGTGTTAGTAAGGGCATCTGGTGTCAAATTTGTGCCAAATCAACATGTAGATCCATGTCAGGTCTACTGTAGGGTCCTTGAGTGAAACAAGGGAGAAGCTAAAGGGACTTAAGTAAAGATTAATTTATAGTACCAACAGCATTTCCTGTATATTCATTTTGTGAATTGTTCTGTAATTTATGTCTGTAGCATGGCCCAAGCAGAGGGTCACCCCTTTGAGTCTGGTCTGCTTGAGGTTTCTTTCTCAGAGCGAGTTTTTCCTTACCACTGCTGCTCTGGGGGTTAGTAAGGTTAGACCTAACTCTGTTGTGAATTGGCACTATATAAATGAAAATAAATTGAAATTGAAATAGTGGCCACTCACAGTGCTTATGGTAGTCAGCACACATCAGCACCATAGACAGCACCCACAGAAAGCAACAGCTACCAATATCACCACAAATACATTCTACATCATTCTGCATCAGTTTCTCCAACCATAATCACAGAACCTCAATACTATTCTTTTTGCATTCCTATTATCACCAGAGTCAGTTCATGTCCCATTAAAAAAATAACAATAAAACCACACCTCCATTGCAGAAATGCGCATTTGAAGATTGTTGCCTTAATCCAACAGTTTAATCATAATATTAATAATGATAAATATATTTACTCAGGATATCGAGTTCACCACAGTATCCAAGCAAAAGAAATGGATGCCAAGTCTATTTACAACAAAGTGACAAATGAATAAAATCAAAATAATCTTTATTCATCCGGGTGGGGGCTTTTCACAGTAGTGGTACTGAATCTGGGCTTGTGCCACACACCTCACATCTCCCATGAAAGAGCAGGTAAATCATTTTCAAGACACATTCAATTTGAATTGGTAAATGTTCAACAAATAACATTTTCATGAAAAAATGTGTGTTTTTCATGTTGAGTGTAACTGAAGTGGCTAATTAAATTTTGTTTTGCACCTACATTTATGCAATTATTCTTATTAAATCACTTACAAAACATCACCAACCCAACAGCCAATTGTTTGGAAAGTTTAGAATGATTCCATCTCTGTACTGATTTGACTTGTACCAAGTGGACTCTTTTCCAAGCAGTTACTGGAGATTCTGTACATAACTGATTCTTGTAATATCTGTTAAACCTGGTGAAATACAGTTTATAGGATCTCTGAATATCTTGTTATTCCCTTGAGTCTGTTTGACACACCTACGTTCCGTAGGTGTGTCAAACAGTCAAACCCGTCAAACAACGGGTTCTGCCCATGTTGCCAATTCCAAGTCTCTGATGTACAAATGTGACCTTGATCTGTCCTGGTCCCTGCCAAGCCGATGTCACATTTGACATCTCAGATGCTTCAGATCATAACTAGTGAGGTTTTCAAATTTCAAGAGTCATGCTGTGTAAGTAACCAAGTTAATTGAAAATCAAAGTGGGTCTGAAAAAGATCGAAGCAGGATAACAAATGTAATTTTTTATTCCCCCAGTGACAGTTTAACACTACTGCAAACAAGAACATGGATAAGCTTGTTTTACCAACTGTGCAACATGTAAATGGTAAATAGACTGCATTTATATAGCGCTTTTCCATCTGCATCAGACGCTCAAAGCACTTTACAATTATGCCTCACATTCACCCCGATGTCGGGGTCCTGTCATACAAGGCGCTCACTACACACTGGGAACAATAGGAGATTAAAGGTGTTGCCCAAGGGCCCTTAGTGATTTTCCAGTCCGGTGGGGATATGAACCCATGATCTTCTGGAATTAAGCCCAACACCTTAACCACTAGACTGTGACTTAACATGTCACACAAAAACTATCACAATCTGGAATAGATGGAAAAGCTCCTCTGTGGGAGCAGATTGGACAAACTCTAATGTTATGGGTGTTAGTTTTTAAAATGGCACATGCATTGGACTCTTCTTGTTATTTATTTTTTTTTTGTGTAAAAGGAAAAACCCATGTGTACCTTTTTTTTAAGAAAACGCTGGAATGAAGTGCTCACCAGCACCCTGCCAGAAACAATGTGATATGGGACTGGTCCTAATTCAGCTAATACGAACGAAGCGCCACGGTCATGGTACAGGGTGTCCTAAACAGGAAGTGACAAATTTCAGATCCACAGTAAAACAAGAAATGTTCAAATGTCAAACACTTCCTGGTTTGACAGATGAGATCCCATGGAATCTCGCAGGAACTCAGTGGCAAGCTCACACTCAAACAGGAAGTGCCAAATTTAGGTTCCTGCAAGGTTGGCGGAGTAGTTGGTGCTGTGTATCACAAAACATTCTAATCCACCTTAGTAGAAGAAGAAAAATGTTTGCTTCAGATTTGAACTGAACATGTCATTTGAAATATGGACTAATAATGACACCAAACTTATATTGGTGAGTAAACAACCATATTTTATGCCAGAAATAAGGTCCAGGTTGTTAAAAGCAAATTTGGGTAGCCTTATATACACATGTTTAAGCTAACAGACAGCAGCTGGTTCATGCTCTTTTGGCTTATTAGTGCATCAGATAACTGAAACAATCCTTTAAATGGTGATACAAGCATCAAATTCAGCACAAATACAGATGGAGCAAAATTAATGGAGCAACTTTAACTTTTGACCCCTGTACAAACTGAAACTGACCTTTGTCACTATTCTTACTGCTTTTACCTCATAACTCCATAACATTTAGTCACAGATCATCCAAACTATACCTTTTTGGAATCTTTATGATCATGCAAATAATGTGGTGTAGTTTTCTGTATGATTAGAGCATCTTTTAATTTTGACCTCTGTGTAATTCTTCAGTTGACCCCTACTTGGCTGCCTATTGAAAATTCAAGTGGCCAATCAGTTTTTCAAAAGAGGTCATGTCTATGGATTATTTGTGCCAAAGTTGATACTTATATCACCATTTGCAGGATTCCACTCTAAATATTCTCCTATCTGCTGCACTATACAACACCCTATGACCCCGGTTACATCACTGAAGATGTGTCCAGATTGCATCACAAGGTGTATTCGAGAACTAAGTTGCTGCTCCTCAGTGTTTCTCAGTTGCCCTCAAAAGTATTGAAACACTTGGTATTTCACACATTTAAATTTGTTTATTCCATTTCAAATACATTTTTTCTAAAACTGTCTTCCTTAACTCAAGCTGAAAGCAAATCTCTACAACTTGATATAAATGAATTAAAAATATAAAATCCAGCTTCCTGATGAAGTGGTGTAGAGGAGGATTTTCTTAAAAAGAAGACGTGAAAGATCAGCGACAATTTGACAGAAAGTACATTTGAGATGAAAGCCTAGATTTGATGTTTTGGTGAAAGAAACTTTTGTATTTCTTCATAATTAATGTAAATAAAGTCAGTGACTTGGAAATGTTTGTGTTTCCATCCCCTTTACTTGTCTAAAGAAAACTGGCAATAAAACTGATTATTATTTACAGGTTTTACCAAGTTTTAGAGATTTGCTTTCAGTTTGAGGAAGATCATTTTAGAAATGTTTATTCTTTTTTTTTTTTGTATTTCTTGTATTTAAAATGGCATAAACAAATGAAAATCTGTGAAATTCCAAGTGTTCGAATACTTTTGAAGGGCACAGTATCCTAACCTTATGATGAGTGCAAAATGAGTGTGGTATTATTACCATTATAAGAATGTTTAATTTTCACTGTTGCTGCATTTTATGTCAAATCGTAGTTATATCGTATATCATATTGATATGAAAATTCAGTAAGGTATATCTTCTATTATACATTCCAAATCTAAGGTGGAACTCTACTAGTGTTTATTAAGGTACACCTAAATATCTTTAAAGAGAGAGAGAGAGAGAGAGAGAGAGAGAGAGAGAGAGAGAGAGAGAGAGAGAGAGGGAGAGAGAGAGAGAGAGAGAGAGAGAGTGGGAGAGAGAGAAAGCAGAGCCACTTAGGTGCCTGGTCTTACTGAATACACGGAAACTGACACTTCCGAGCCACCATACTAGTGGCTTCTAGTGGATTGTTTGCTGTTGTGGCACTCTTCCAAACTTTACATGGTTGTATATGTTTCTTTTATTTCTGTTTAGCAGTCTTCTGATTGTTAAGTGTATCTACTCTGAATCTTATTTAACTACAGCCCTGTTGTGAATCGCTAGCAGTTAGCATTTGCTAGCAGTTAGCATTTGCTAGCGGTTAGCTTTCGCTAGCTGGGTCAGCTCCCCCATCGTTACTTTTATAGCTGTTTCTTTGTTACCTGTTCAATATGTCTGTTAGTTTTTCAGTGTAACTGCTGTGAATTTTAGGTCATTATTTTACTCCTGTGTAAATCCTGTGTAAATCTTAGGATTGGCTAGCATTTTTGCTAGCAGTTAGCTTGCGTTACCTACTTCGACTCTCTTAGAGAGCCGTGTACATAGGTTAGAACAGCTATTAAGCTCAGTGGAGTTAGATCTTATGGGCATTCCTGATGAGGTTAGTGTTGGGCTGGCTAGCGTGCCCATTAGCATCGGCCAAGAAACTCTGGCTGTGGAGGACGGCTTTCAGACTATGGCTCGGCAGAGGAAGCCCTGTAGGACTTGGTGCCCGGTTGTGGTACCCCGATCACACTCACCAATGCGAACTGTGAATTGGTTCTTCCCCTTGGATTTGCCTGATGTGAATTCTCTGAGCCCACGAGTGACCTCCACTCCTGTCTCCAGGACAAAATGTCAGACTTTAGTGATAGCGGATTCTATCACCCGCAAAGTAAGGTTACAGATGCTGGCTGATGTTAATGTCTTCCTGGGGCCATCTTTTGCATCCCATCTTAGGGTGCAGAAGGGAAGAAAGACAAAGGAACATGACATGAGATAATCACATAGTTATTCACATCGGCACAAATTATGTCAGGATGAAGCACTCAGAGGTCACAGAAATGGACATAGAGAGGACTTGGCGCAATTTTGTAGGCAGCAAGGCTTTAGCTTTATTGATAACTGGCCTTCGTTCTAGGGCCACCGTGGCTTGCTGATGCCGGATGGCCACCCTATTGGGGAAGGCGTGGCCATTTTGTCTGCGAACATAGATAGAGCTCTACAGGGAGGGTAACATTAGGAATTTACAGCAGGCCACGGAGCAGATGATTAGAGACCCTGCAAGGCTTATGACAAATGTGGATGTGGAATCTATTAGCTTACCAGGGAAATTGGTACAGAAAATCCACTATGGTGATAGTGCAGTTTATATGCCAGGGAGGGAAATTCAACAAGTTAAGACCGTGGCTTGCTTCTGTAGACATGTCCATAAAATCATAGAGGGATATGCTTTGCAAACTTAATACCCATTACTACATTGGATCATGTTGAAATTGAGGATGGCCCAATGGTTGTTCCAGCAATATCAATGATTTCGTGCCTGCTACCTAGAACGCACGTGGAATGTTTCAAACCTAAACCTACTTCTAGGCATCTTTATATATGCTACTCTGGAACCACCCCTAAGCCAAAACAGTTCAACTGTCAGCCCCACTGAGGTTCTTAGTCTGGGTCTCATTAACATAAGATCACTATCCTCAAAATCATTGTTGATTAATGATATAATTATTGGTCATCACTTAGATATGATTGGGTTATGTGAAACCTGGCTTAAACTTACAGCTGTCCTCCCCTTAAATGAGGCCTGCCCACCAGCATATACATTTAGTGACGTCCCTCATGATGCGAAGCAAGGTGGGGGTGTTGCTCTGATTTATAAATCTAGGTTTAGCTTATTAGTTGTTGGAGGTCACAAATATAACTCATTTGAGCATTTGATTCTCTGCTCAGGATATTGCGCATTGCCAAGGTCAGAAGAATAAAAATCAGCTCGATTACTTTATCACTGTATATAGGCCTCCTGCCCCATACTGAATTCTTAGATGAATTTGGTGCGTTCATCTCTAACTTGTCAACTAGTGTAGATAACATTCTGATCATTGGTGACTTTAACGTTCATACAAATAAGCCTTCTGATCCCCTCTGCAAATCATTTATGGAAATTGTGGATGCATTACAATTTCGGCAATGCATTCGGGATTCAACGCACATTCGTGGAAATACTCTGGATTTGGTTCTCACACGTGGTATTGTTGTCATGAATATTGACATCATGCATCTTACATCAGTGGTCACTGATCACTGATCACATAAGTTTACAGTTTCGCTGCCATGTTTAGTGGAACAACAACCTTATATATCACTACGGCAATGCATCAACTCCTCAGCTAAGACTGAACTTGAAGCTATGCAGCCTGATGTCTTAGCTTTACATTTGGCAAATACCCAATCAGTAGACAGTCTTGTGGATAGTTTAAACTCAGTGCTCAAAACTACACACGACATGATTCCGCCACCTGTGTTAAAACCGCTCTCCTTCTCAAATCACAGTCACCTTGGTTCAGCGATTACCTGCGTGGCCTCAAGCATAAGGCTAGAGGTCTAGAACAGAAATGGCGAAGTTCAAAATTAGAAGCATTCCACGTTGCGTGGCATGATGCTATCTTAGACTATAAGCATGCATTACTGGCTACAAAGCGAACCTATTACTCTCATTTGATCAACATAAACAAGCATAACTCAAAGTTCTTTTTCAGCACAGTGGCAACACTTATTCATGGACAACCACCTGTACTTGCCTCTCCTTTTACAGCACAAGATTTCCTGGATTACTTTGAGAAAAAAATAGAAGACATTAGGTTAAACATATCCCAGCATGCCTTAACCTAGCCACTACACCCTGCTGTTGAGGTGAGCACCATTACTGAGGTATTACCTAGATTTACAGGATTTGAGAGTACCTCTCTAGGCATGCTGACAAAACTCGTAACGTCAACAAAAAGCACAACCTGTTTATTTGATTCTATACCAACAAAACTGTTTAAGGACCTGTGGCCCACTCTTGGGCTGACTGTGCTGGAAATGATTAATCTTTCTTTAACTTCTGGATCTGTTCCTAAATGTTTAAAATCTGCAGTGATTAAACCATTCCTTAAGAAACCTAATCTTGACCCTAGTGTATTGAAAAACTATTGCGTGATATCAGATCTATTATTTTGCTCTAAAATTCTGGAAAAAGTGCTGTCACGGCAGCTCGTGGACGATCTTACTGAGAATAATCTCTTTGAGCTACTGCAGTCTGCTTTTAGAAAATATCATTCCACAGAGACGGTTCTCACTAAAGTGGTGAATGATCTTCTCCTTGCAATGGATTCGGACACCACGATGGTTCTGGTTCTGTTAGATCTCAGTGCTGCATTTGATACTGTGGATCATCATATTCTACTTGATAGGCTGGAAAATCACTTTGGGATTGCTGGGACTGCCCTTGCATGGTTGACGTTATACTTGACCAGTCGTTCTCACTGTGTTTTGTACAGTAACACTACCTCTAACCTTAGTGACATGAAATTTGGGGTTCCACAGGGGTCCGTCTTAGGCCCCCTGCTTTTTTCCCTTTATATACCACCCCTTGGGCACATATTGTGGCATTTTGGGATTACCTTTCACTGCTATGCTGATGATACTCAGTTATACATGCCGATAACTGCTGGTAATCTCGTTCACATAAAATCCTTAGAAGATTGCCTTGCATCAGTGAGAAGTTGGATGTCTAGAAACTTCCTACTTTTAAACTCTGAAAAGACTGAAATGATGGTTCTTGGTCCAGTGAGACATCGGCATCAATTTGACCAGTTAACACTTAGCCTAGGCTCATGTGTTATACATCGCACTGACAAAGTGAGAAACCTTGGAGTAATTTAATCCTACATTGTCCTTTGACCTCCACATTAGAAATATTACGAGGACTGCTTTCTTCCACCTGCGAAATATAGCGAAGAGTCGTCCCATCCTGTCTATGGCTGATGCTGAGACTCTGATCCATGTGTTGATCTCTTCTAGATTGGACTACTGCAATGTTCTATTTTCTGGTTTACCGCAGTCCAGCATTAGGGCTCTCTAATTGTTTCAAAATGCTGCAGCTAGACTTCTGACATGAAGCAGAAAGTTCAACCACATTACACCCATTTTGGCATCCCTTCACTGGCTTCCTGTCCCAGTGAGAACAGATTTTAAGGTTCCGCTACTGTTCTGTGGAATGATCTCCCTGTGTCAATAAAACAGTCAGATTCTGTTTCCCTTTTGTATGGCTAGCATACTGGCATAGTATAGTTCTGCGCTTTACTCTTTGAATTCAATTTATTAGGAAACGGCACATGCCGCGTCCTCAACTTTACCTAAATTCTGGGTCTTTTAGTGAAGCTTAGGGCTAGTGGCCGGCAATCACCTTAGTATTTCCTGTTTTTCTTGTTGTTTAATGCTGGCAAATTATACTGTATTTCTTGTCTTTCTCATGCCTGATTCTGTTTTTCTCTCTTTTTAAGGTGCAGCTCCATCCAGAGATGAGTGTGGTATTTGTGCTAGAGACCCTCCTGTCCTGTCCAACAGCATTTCCTATATATTCATTTTGTGAATTGTTCTGTAATTTATGTCCGTAGCATGTTACCCCTTTGAGTCTGGTCTGCTTGAGGTTTCTTCCTCAGAGGGAGTTTTTTCCTTACCACTGTTGCTCTGGGGGTTAGTAAGGTTAGACCTTACTTGTGTGCGGCACCTGGAGGCAACTCTGTTGTGTTTTGGCGCTATATAAATGAAAATAAATTGAAAATTGGTCTTGAGAAGGAGGGATGGTAGGTTGAAAAGCTTTTTTATCCCATGGGAACTCTCCCTACCCACTTAAGCGGCTCAAGAATATGGACAACATGTATAGAAGTGACATTTACATGACAGTTTTTATGACAACATTGACATACGATAATTTGGCCACATTGCACAGCCCTACTGTCAACTAGCTGAAAACGTTGAATATTAATTTACATCTACATTTTTAAAAATCCTTAAAGTGGCAGTGGTTAAGAGGGCTGTAATGGGGGGGGGGGGGGTGTCAGCTGAAAAGAAAAAAAAGAAAAAACTTAAAAAGGTGGGGGGGTATGGGGGGGTAGAGCCCCTCCAGAAGGTGAATAGTTTTTGCCATGCTAATGCTCCCCCGAAGCATTTACTCAAAATAAAATCTGAAGGACCTAAATGACATGGTGAAATGCTGACTTGCTTCGCTTATTCATGTCTGGGACATATGCATATTAAACAAACAAGTCACAAGAAAGGAGAAGAAGAGTGCATAATAATATGCAAGACGACCAGTTGTTTTTATTGGGGAGGGGGGTTAACAATAAAGTGAGTTACATTAGCCTGCTTTACTTACTAGCTACAAATCAACCACAAAACAGGACAAACTTAAGCCAGTTATTGTTCAGTTTGATCCCAACTGACACCATTTCTTTTGGTCAGATCAAAAATCAGCTGTTTCTTCTGGATTGTGATCCTCCGTAGCTTTTTACACATATTGGTGCAAAATGATTTATCAGTCACTCTGAACCAGAAGCCTCCCAAACTGACAAGCAGCATTTTGAACCATTTGAAGACTTTCAGTGCGGGTTCATGGCAGGCCACTGAATAAAACACTGCAGTAAACATTTTTGGATGTAAAAGTAACATGAATAAATGGCTCTGCACCAACCTAATTTCTCTGATAGAAGAAGATGTTTGTCAGCATCGCTTTTAGCAGCTACAATGCCACAGGCATAGAGAAAGAAAATAATAATAAGAAAAATAATAATGATGATAAAGGTAACAAAATCAAAGATTTTTCACTTGGAGAAATCATACACGTATCAGGAAAAACTATTAACTGATGTTCGTACCAAGCAAAGCCAATGACTATCTTTTGGCCCAAATTTCCACCCCAATTACGGATTTGAAGAAATCAGGCCTGATTTTTTTTTTTTTTTCTTGTTGGTTTTCAGGCAAAATTCATATAACCTACCATTTTATATCTGCATACGTACGTACAGTGCATCTGGAATGTATTCATTACACTAGAAGTCTTTCAGAAAGCGCTGTAACTAGGTTTAAGGATATGATTCCTTCTTTATGTTCTCTAATGCCATATACCAACACAGTGCAGAGTAGCTACCTAAACTCTGTAAGTGAGATAGAGTATCTCGTCAATAGTTTTACATCCTCATTGAAGACAACTTTGGATGCTGTAGCTCCTCTGAAAAAGAGAGCTTTAAATCAGAAGTGCCTGACTCCGTGGTATAACTCACAAACTCGCAGCTTAAAGCAGATAACCCGTAAGTTGGAGAGGAAATGGCGTCTCACTAATTTAGAAGATCTTCATTTAGCCTGGAAAAAGAGTCTGTTGCTCTATAAAAAAGCCCTCCGTAAAGCTAGGACATCTTACTACTCATCACTAATTGAAGAAAATAAGAACAACCCCAGGTTTCTTTTCAGCACTGTAGCCAGGCTCACAAAGAGTCAGAGCGCTATTGAGCTGAGTATTCCATTAACTTTAACTAGTAATGACTTCATGACTTTCTTTGCTAACAAAATTTTACCTATTAGAGAAAAAATTACTCATAACCATCCCAAAGACGTATCGTTATCTTTGGCTGCTTTCAGTGATGCCGGTATTTGGTTAGACTCTTTCTCTCAGATTGTTCTGTCTGAGTTATTTTCATTAGTTACTTCATCCAAACCATCAACATGTCTATTAGACCCCATTCCTACCAGGCTGCTCAAGGAAGCCCTACCATTAATTAATGCTTCGATCTTAAATATGATCAATCTATCTTTATTAGTTGGCTATGTACCACAGGCTTTTAAGGTGGCAGTAATTAAACCATTACTTAAAAAGCCATCACTTGACCCAGCTATCTTAGCTAATTATAGGCCAATCTCCAACCTTCCTTTTCTCTCAAAAATTCTTGAAAGGGTAGTTGTAAAACAGCTAACTGATCATCTGCAGAGGAATGGTCTATTTGAAGAGTTTCAGTCAGGTTTTAGAATTCATCATAGTACAGAAACAGCATTAGTGAAGGTTACAAATGATCTTCTTATGGCCTCAGACAGTGGACTCATCTCTGTGCTTGTTCTGTTAGACCTCAGTGCTGCTTTTGATACTGTTGACCATAAAATTTTATTACAGAGATTAGAGCATGCCATAGGTATTAAAGGCACTGCGCTGCGGTGGTTTGAATCATATTTATCTAATAGATTACAATTTGTTCATGTAAATGGGGAATCTTCTTCACAGACTAAGGTTAATTATGGAGTTCCACAAGGTTCTGTGCTAGGACCAATTTTATTCACTTTATACATGCTTCCCTTAGGCAGTATTATTAGACGGTATTGCTTAAATTTTCATTGTTACGCAGATGATACCCAGCTTTATCTATCCATGAAGCCAGAGGACACACACCAATTAGCTAGACATAAAGACATGGATGACCTCTAATTTCTTGCTTTTAAACTCAGATAAAACTGAAGTTATTGTACTTGGCCCCACAAATCTTAGAAACATGGTGTCTAACCAGATCCTTACTCTGGATGGCATTACCCTGACCTCTAGTAATACTGTGAGAAATCTTGGAGTCATTTTTGATCAGGATATGTCATTCAAAGCGCATATTAAACAAATATGTAGGACTGCTTTTTTGCATTTACGCAATATCTCTAAAATTAGAAAGGTCATGTCTCAGAGTGATGCTGAAAAACTAATTCATGCATTTATTTCCTCTAGGCTGGACTATTGTAATTCATTATTATCAGGTTGTCCTAAAAGTTCCCTGAAAAGCCTTCAGTTAATTCAAAATGCTGCAGCTAGAGTACTAACGGGGACTAGAAGGAGAGAGCATATCTCACCCATATTGGCCTCTCTTCATTGGCTTCCTGTTAATTCTAGAATAGAATTTAAAATTCTTCTTCTTACTTATAAGGTTTTGAATAATCAGGTCCCATCTTATCTTAGGGACCTCATAGTACCATATCACCCCAATAGAGCGCTTCGCTCTCAGACTGCAGGCTTACTTGTAGTTCCTAGGGTTTGTAAGAGTAGAATGGGAGGCAGAGCCTTCAGCTTTCAGGCTCCTCTCCTGTGGAACCAGCTCCCAATTCAGATCAGGGAGACAGACACCCTCTCTACTTTTAAGATTAGGCTTAAAACTTTCCTTTTTGCTAAAGCTTATAGTTAGGGCTGGATCAGGTGACCCTGAACCATCCCTTAGTTATGCTGCTATAGACTTAGACTGCTGGGGGGTTCCCATGATGCACTGAGTGTTTCTTTCTCTTTTTGCTCTGTATGCACCACTCTGCATTTAATCATTAGTGATTGATCTCTGCTCCCCTCCACAGCATGTCTTTTTCCTGGTTCTCTCCCTCAGCCCCAACCAGTCCAAGCAGAAGACTGCCCCTCCCTGAGCCTGGTTCTGCTGGAGGTTTCTTCCTGTTAAAAGGGAGTTTTTCCTTCCCACTGTAGCCAAGTGCTTGCTCACAGGGGGTCGTTTTGACCGTTGGGGTTTTACGTAATTATTGTATGGCCTTGCCTTACAATATAAAGCGCCTTGGGGCAACTGTTTGTTGTGATTTGGCGCTATACAAATAAAATTGATTGATTGATTGATTATTCACAGCACGTCACTTTTCTACATTTTAGGTTACAGCCTTATTCCAGAACGACAACATTAAAAAAGTTTTTTGAATTTTTTGCAAATTTATTAAAAATAAAAAAACTAAGAGATTACATGTACATAACAGTCTGGAGCCAAAACTGAAAGAAATGGGCTTATTTTAGATGCATGAGGCATTTTTGAGTAAAAGCAAGCAAATAGGTGTTTCTGGGGTACTTTTTTCTGCTTAATAAGGTCACTAATTAGGGTCAAAGGTCAGTGAGTGCAAAATTCAGTTTTTTCATAAATTGCTCATTTATACCAACTTTTCATACATGTTGCAGGTTAAGCGCATAACAAGATATGTGTCTAGGTTTGTATTTGCTGCTGAATAAGATTCTGTTGTTTGCGGAGCCTACGGTGCCTAATTAGGTCATGTAATTACGGTCAAAGTTTAATTAGTGCAAAATTCTGGGTTTGTTTCAATAAAGTTAGAGTTATCAAATTCATAATATATTGCATAATTATTATACAACCTGATATCAAAAAAGTCTTATTTAAAAGAAAAAAATGAAGGGAAAAATGTTGCAAGTATCTCGCTAATGGAGTGACTCTTGTTCTTTGGAAAAGGAGGACATTTTTCTTTCAGCAGTCATCAAGGTAGGTTTTCTGATATTATAATAGAAAAAATAAGAGCTTAGTGCAAATACATTTATGAAAAACCTGTAAATTGCCTGAGAGCCCACAATTTGCCCATTGCAAGAATAGGTCTATAATGTTCATACTTTAAGTGTAGAGCCATAGTCATTGCGCCTATTCATGAGAATCCCCAAGTATGCTGATATCATGCAAAATCCTGAGGTTTTCGTTATAGATTTAGTTCATAGGAAAGCTATCTGGGTGTGTTAAACCACCCAAATCTGCCCAATAGAATCCATCCATCCATTTTCTTCCGCTTTATCCGGAGTCGGGTCGCGGGGGCAGCAGCTCAAGCAAAGCCGCCCAGACCTCCCGATCCACACACACCTCCCCCAGCTCCTCCAGGGGAACCCCAAGGCGTTCCCAAGCCAGCCGAGAGATGTAATCCCTCCAGCGTGTCCTGGGTCTTCCCTGGGGCCTCCTCCCAGTGGGACGTGCCCGGAACACCTCTCCAGCGAGGCGTCCAGGGGGCATCCGGAAAAGATGCCCGAGCCACCTAAACTGACTCCTTTCGACGTGGAGGAGCAGCGGCTCGACTCCGAGCTCCTCCCGAGTGACCGAGCTCCTCACCCTATCTCTAAGGGAGCGCCCAGCCACCCTGAGGAGGAAACCCATCTCGGCCGCTTGTACTCGCGATCTCATTCTTGCGGTCATGAGCCAAATCTCATGACCATAGGTGAGGATCGGAACGTAGGTCGATCGGTAAATCGAGAGCTTTGCCCCCCTACTCAGCTCTCTCTTCACCACGACGGTCCGATACAGCGACCGCATCACTGCTGCACCGATCCGTCTATCGATCTCACGCTCCATCCGTCTCTCACTCATGAACAAGACCCCAAGATACTTAAACTCCTCCACTTGAGGCAAGGACACTCCACCGACCTGAAGAGGGCAAAGCAGCTTTTTCCGGTCAAGAACCATGGCCTCGGATTTGGAGGTGCTGATTTTCATCCCGGACGCTTCACACTCGGCTGCAAACTGCCCCAGTGCACGCTGAAGGTCCTGATTTGACGAAGCCAACAAAACCACATTGTCCGCAAACAGCAGAGACGAGATTCTGTGGTTCCCAAACCAGACCCCCTCTACACCCTGGCTGCGCTTAGAAATTCTGTCCATAAAAATAATGAACAGAACCGGTGACAAAGGGCAGCCCTGGCGGAGGCCAACGTGCACTGGAAACAGGTTTGACTTACTACTGGCAATGCGAACCAAGCTCCTGTTGTGGTCGTACAGGGACCGTATAGCCCTTAGCAAAGGACCCCGGACCCCGTACTCCCGGAGCACTCCCCACAGGGTGCCCCGAGGGACATGGTCGAACGCCTTCTCCAGATCTACAAAACACATGTGGACTGGTTGGGCGAACTCCCATGAACCCTTGAGCGCCCGATGGAGCGTGTAGAGCTGGTCCAGTGTGCCGCGACCAGGACGAAAACCACACTGCTCCTCCTGAATCCGAGGTTCGACCATCGGTCGAATTCTCCTCTCCAGTACTCTGGAATAGACCTTACCGGGGAGGCTGAGGAGTGTGATCCCCCTATAGTTGGAACACACCCTCCGGTCCCCCTTCTTAAACAGAGGGACCACCACCCCGGTCTGCCAATCCAGAGGCACTGTCCCCGATCGCCACGCGATGTTGCAGAGGCGTGTCAGCCAAGACAGCCCCACAACATCCAGAGACTTAAGGTACTCAGGACGGATTTCATCCACCCCAGGAGCCTTGCCACCGCTTGCCAAGCTTTCTAACTACCTCTGTGACTTCGGCCTGGGTAATGGATGAGTCCACCTCTGAGTCCCCAGTCTCTGCTTCCTCTTCGGAAGACGTGACTATGGGATTGAGGAGATCCTCGAAGTACTCCTTCCACCGCCCGACAACATCCCCTGTTAGGGTCAACAGCTCCCCACCCGCACTGTTTGCGAGAATCTCTCCGATAGTCCTCCTCCATAGCCTCCCCGAACTCCTCCCAGACCCGAGTTTTTGCCTCTGCGACCACACGGGCTGCAGCACGCTTGGCCTGCCGGTACCTGTCAGCTGCCTCTGGGGTCCCACCTACCAACAAAGATAAGTAGGACTCCTTCTTCAGCTTGATGGCATCCCTTACTTCCAGTGTCCACCACCGGGTTCGGGGACTGCCGCCGCGACAGGCACCAGAGACCTTGCGACCACAGCTACGAGCAGCCGCATCGACAATGGAGGTGGAGAACATGGTCCACTCAGACTCCATGTCTCCAACCTCCCCCGGGATCTGGGAGAAGCTCTCCCGGAGGTGGGAGTTGAAGACCTCACTGACAGAGGGTTCCGCCAGTCGTTCCCAGCAGACTCTCACGATACGTTTGGGCCTGCCAGGTCTGACCGGCTTCCTACCCTCCCAGCGGATCCAACTCACCACCAGGTGGTGATCAGTCGACAGCTCTGCCCCTCTCTTCACTCGAGTGTCCGAGACACGTGGCCGAAGGTCAGATGATATGACTACAAAGTCGATCATCGACCTCCGGCTCAGGGTGTCCTGGTGCCACGTGCACTTATGGACACCCTTGTGCTCGAACATGGTGTTCGTGATGGACAAACTGTGACTAGCACAGAAGTCCAACAACTGAACACCACTCGGGTTCAGATCGGGGAGGCCGTGCTTCCCGATCACCCCCCTCCAGGTCTCACTGTCGACCACCCACGTGGGCGTTGAAATCCCCCAGGAGAACAATGGAGTCCCCAGTCGAAGCGCTATCTAGTAACCCTCCTAGGGACTCCAGGAAGGTCGGGTACTCTACACTGCTGCTCGGCCCATAGGCCGAGACAACGGTGAGAGACCTGTCCCCGACCTGAAGGCGTAGGGACGCGACCCTCTCGTTCACTGGAGTGAAATCCAACACTTGGCGACTGAGCTGGGGAGCAATAAGCAATGCGACCCCAGCTCTCTGCCTCTCCCCGTGGGCAATGCCAGAAAAATGAAGCGTCCAGCCCCTCTCCAGGAGTTGGGTACCAGAGCCCAAGCTGTGCGTGGAGGTGAACCCGACTATCTCTAGTCGGTATCTCTCAACCTCCCGCACAAGCTCAGGCTCCTTCCCCCCTAGCGAGGTGACATTCCACGTCCCAACAGCCAGGGGCTGTGAGCATGGACCGGGCCGCCGGGCCACCCGCCGTCGACCGCCACCCAATCCTCTCTGCACCCGATCCCCATGGCCCCCTCTGCAGGTGGTGAACCCACAGGAGTGCGGGCCCACGTCACTCTTTCGGGCTGAGCCCGTCCGGGCCCCATGGGCTAAGGCCCGACCACCAGGCGCTCGCACGCGAGCCCCAACCCCAGGCCTGGCTCCAGGGTGGGACCCCGGCTCCGCCATACTGGGCGACGTCTCGGTCCTTGATCTTTTACTGGTCATGGAGGTTCTGAACTGCCCTTAGTCTGACCCGTCACCTAGGACCTGTTTGCCTTGGGACACCCTACAGGGAGCACAAAGCCCCCGACAACATAGCTCCTAGGATCATCCGGGTACGCAAACTCCCCCACCACAATAAGGTGGCAGCTAGAGGGGGAGCCAATAGAATCCTAACCTTACAAATCAAGTGCTGCCATCTATGCAACAGTAGGCCTACCAATCTACATGACATGGAGCCATTCATGCATGGCAGGCCTCTTGTTGTTTTTGCATGCAGTTGAACTTCCATCTTTGAAATAAGAATGAATTTAATTACATGCCATTGTTGACTAGTGTCGTTGGCATCATCTGGACAGGTATAAGGTCTCATAAACAATAAAGAATCCTGTTAAATAAAGCTTGAACTTGAAAGTGAAAGTACAAGCAGCTGATGTGCTTCATGTACGTCACAGTACAGGTATATTATAATGCACAGATCATGAACACTGGCTCCAATGGTGTCTGCCCGGTTGTTACTTTTGGGGAGTGAGAGTCCCCGAAGTACCACACATTATGTCTGTAAGGCCTATATTACCCCCATTACAAATTCATTAATTTTTTATTGATTTTTACCCTGCAAAATTGTCAAAACCTTGGTGTTTGTCAGGGCCTGTGGCTTTGAATGCACAGATCACGAGCACTGGTTCCAATGGTGTCTTCCCGGTTGTTTTTTTCGGGGATCAAAGTACCTGATGTCCCACACATTATATGCCTGTAAAGCCTGTATGACCCCCTATTATCGTATAAGTGTTAGTTAATTTTTTTGATTTTACCGTGCAAAATTGTCAAAGCGTTGGTGTTTGTCAGGGCCTGTGTTGAAGTATAAGTCTGTGCCGAAGTGTAAGACAGCTTATTGCTTGTTTCAGGCAAAAGATGGAACCAATTACCAACCTCAAGAGAAGTCATCCTGACGTGTCATACTCACTATGTATAATTTGTCAAGGAAGCAGCCGTACTTTTCAGTTAGAAGGAGCAGGGTATTAAGTCTATTCGAGAGGCAACTGAGCTCAGGCAAAAATTGAGACACTGAATTTCGGTTCGCTGTGGAGAGACTTCCATCATTCTTCGCCGATAAATCAGAAAATACCCCTGAACTCAAATGGCACAATCTGTTATTCAGCATAGACTCATAAAGGGAGAATAAACGCCAAGATTACCAAACAACAAGCCACTGCCTGTCATGTAAATGAACCAATTAGGCTTAGTGTTTCAGCTGTAGCAGGCCCTTTCTTGATTTTTGGTGCTCGCAGTTGCTTTTTACCATGAACCATTTGGATCGATGGTGCAAAAAGACATATTTGATGAAAAAACAATGTTGTACGCATTGAACTTTGACCCTAATTAGTGATCTAATTAAGCATTTGTGCACTTTGCAAATACCAGATTCTTTTTAGCATTAAAAATACCCCTAGAATAGAACACAGTCATATTTCTTGCTTTTAATCAGTGACGTGTTTCAACACTTGGTGTAAATCAAAAGAAATATTTGCACTCCTTGACATTTGACCCAAATTAGTGACCTAATTAGGCATCTTTGCACTCAGCAATCAATCGGAATCTTATTTAGCCTGGAATATTGAATTTATTGAATTATTTTATTTCAACACACATGGTTGAATAAAAAAGAAATACAATATTTACAAACACAAAACAAAGCAACAATACAGCAAAACAGAAAACAAAATACAATAATCCAAAACTGACCAAAATCAAGACCCACCCCTTATTCCACGAAATCAATAAATACACTCACTACTAATTAGATTCACACACATGTATGCAAACACACACACACACACACACACACACACACACACACACACACACACACACACACACACACACACACACACACACACACACACACACACATCCATATATATGTATACATACACACATATATACACACACAAATACTTGTACATATACCATCACATATGCTTCCCAGTCATGTTACAGGTCATACCCACATATACCTAAGCATACATACTTACATACAAGCTAACATTACATACTTGACACAGTCACTTCACGACGAGTCCCACTACAATATTTTGAAACAATTACTTTTTTGCAGAGTCACTTAAAACATGCCAGAGTACCACATGTTTTGATCTCAATAGGAGACTCATTCCACATCTTCACCCCTGTCACGGATACACAAAAACCTTTTACATTAGTGCGAATGAATGGTTTCTTAAATAATACACAGCCACGTAAACTATATTCAGAATCCCTCATTTCGAATGCTATCCTAGAAACACATATTTGTTTGCTTTTAACCAGTAGGTCATATAAATAGATGGTGCAAAATAAAGCATTCGGTGAAAGAGGGGAATTTTACACTCATTGACCTTTGACCCCAATTAGTGACCTTATTAGAGACTTTCTGGCTTGGCAAACCACAAATTCTTTTTCAGCACGAAGACTACCCCAGAAACGAATATTTGTTTACTTTGACCAGTCACTTGTATGACTAGATAGTGTAAAATATGGCATCCCATGAAAAAAGGAATTTTGCACTCATTGACCTTTGACCCTAATCAGTGACCTTATTAGGCATTTTGCAGCTTGGCAAACAACAGATTTGTGTTCATCACGAAAAATCTCTCTAGAAACACTTGTTTGCTTTTCTCAAAAATGCCTTATACTTTCCCCCTTTCCTCGATACTTTGTTGATGCACCTTTGGCAACAATTACAGCCTCAAGTCTTCTTGTTGCTGCAGAGGCGGTTGTCCTTCTGGAAGGTTCTCTTCTCTCCACAGAGAACCCAAGTGACCACCGAGTTCTTGGTCACTTCCCTGACTAAGGCCCTTCTCCCCAATCGCTCAGTTTAGATGGGCGGCCAGCTCTAGGAGAGTCCTGGTGGATCTGACCTTCTCCCATTTGTGGATGATCGAGGCCACTGTGCTCATTGGGACCTTCAAAGCAGCAGAAATGTTTCTGTACCCTTCCCCAGATTTGTGCCTTGAGACAATCTTGTCTCGGAGGTCTACAGACAATTCCTTTGAGTTCATGCTTGGTTTGTGCTCTGACATGCACTGTCAACTATGGGACCTTATATGTAGACAGGTGTGCACCTTTACAAATCATGTCCAATCAATTAATTTACCCCAGGCAGAATCCAATTAAGCTGGAGAAACATCTCAAGGATGATCAGATGTACCTGAGCTTAATTTTGAGCTTCATGGAAAAGCCTGTGGATACTTATGTACATGTGATTTCTTTTTAATTTTTAAGAAATTTGCAAAAATCTAACATTGTCATTATGGGGTATTGTGTCGAATTTTGAGGAAAAAAAATTATTTCATCCATTTTGGAATAAGGCTGTAACATAAAATGTAGAAAAAGTGAAGAGCTTTTCGGATGCTCTGCAGGAGTGTAACCACATATGTATTGCCGAATACACAAGAGTACGTATGACTCATTACATTATGTCCCATTAAGTCCCGATTACTGTTTTATACCTGCTTGTCCACTTTTACCCATTTTTCCCCCCACACATGTTCAGCCTGATTTTACCCCATACATTTAAAATAAATTCAGCCTGCAAACTACCACGTTAGTCCTTAAATGACCAAGTGCACTGATCTGACACTGTAGCACATTAAAGTACCTGCAAGACTTCAAGACAAAATTTAAATCAGCTCTCTTGTGTATTCATAGTGGGTTGGGATTTTTAAGAACAAAGACCCAAAAGGTCTGCCTTTATACCTAATGAAATTTAAATCACATTCTCTTTGTCCATCAAACAGCCTCTCATCGGCAATAAAAGAAAAAGCAGAAATTGGAGTTCTGGCCTCAAAAGTGGTTTTCTGCAGGAGTTTTGATGCTGTCTCTCTTAATGGAGCTCCTGAGCTCTGTAATTCAGTCTTTTAAAGAGCACTCTGTTTTACTTTGTGCAGAGGCGTGAAGTGATCCATCACTCTTGTTGTTTTGCTGTTAATGAAACTGTGAATACTTTCAGTCTTTGAAGAGTTTTCTGTATTTCGTGCACATGGTAAATTAACACAAAAGACATCTCTCTTGAATACGACTGGAGCCGACGATGGAACTTATGGTGTAATCATGAAGGCTGTCAGGTCGGCTCAGGTCCTAAATGGAAACTTTTCAGTTTTAGGGGTGGATCCAAGAGGCTCGATTATGAAGACCAATGTCTTAGGTTTGACATTGAAGCAAGTGTTTTTGACATTGAAGCTTTATCTATTATTCCACTAAAGTATCTGTATTTATTTATTCTTTTAGGCTGTTTTGATCATGAAACTTGAGCTGGAAGATAGTGACAGATTTGTTTTACCCTTTGAACATCAAAGTGTACAGCCGCTCCTACAGACTGTTGATTCTTCAAAGTGAAACAAAAAAAAATTAAAGCACATTTGGGCAATTCTACTGTAATGCAATTACAATGACAGGAAAATCTGGCCATATTTTGGAATGATCACACACTGCATCCGGAAAGTATGCACTTGCTTCACTTTTCCACATTTTGTTATGCTACAGCTTTATCCCAAAATGGAATAAATTAATTTTCCCCACACAATTCTGCTCAATCGAAGAATGACATGAAAAAAGTTTTTTTTTTTTTCAAATTTATTCAAAATAAAAAAAACTAAGAAATCACATATACATAAGTATTCAAAACCTTTGCTCAATACTTTGTTGATGCAAACATGATGCCTGGTATTCATGCCAAAGAGTTCAATCTTTGTCTCATCACACCAGAGAATTTTGTTTTTCATAGTCTGAGAGTCCTTCAGGTGTCTTTTGTCAAACTCCAGGTGGGCTGCCATGTGCCTTTTACTAAGGAGTGGCTTCCATCTGGCCACTCTACCATACAGGCCTGATTGGTGGATTGCTGCAGAGATGTTTGTCCTTCTGGAAGGTTCTTTTCTCTCCACAGAGGAATGCTGGAGCTCTGACAGAGGGACCATTGGATTCTTGGTCACCTCCCTGACTAAGGTACTTCTCCCACAATCGCTAAGTTTAGACGGGCAGTTAGATCAAGGAAGAGTCCTGGTGCATCAGAACTTCTTCCATTCACGGATGATGGAGGCCGCTGTGCTCATTGGGACCTTCAAAGCAGCAGAAATGTTTGTGTACCTTCCCTAAATTTGTGCCTCAAGACAATCCTGTCTCAGAGGTCTACAGACAATTCCTTTGACTTCATGCTTGGTTTGTACTCTGACATACACTGTCAACTGTGGGACCTTATATGTAGGTAGTACCCATGTGGAGATTAATCAATACCAATTGCTATCTAGATACAAACATGCGCAATGCGAGTGTATCGATTCATTCGGTGTGAATTGATTCAATTGGCGGGTGAAACTGTGACGCATGTTTGCATAGATTTTTTTTTTCCCCGAGGCACATTGAACGCACTATCACTGCTCCACGCTTTGTTTTGAACACGGGCTGAAGCTAGAAAGTACATTTCTCCCACTACAAAATGGAGGTCCACGAGAACAGCTGCAAGCAGTCGAAGAGATTTTTGAAGCACCTACAACATTGAAATCAGGCGTTTGGAGATACTTTTCCTTTTTTTAAAAAAAGATGGGAAACTTGTCAAGATGCTGGTTGTTCGTAAAGAATGACGTGCTGTTAAATGGTATCGATACGGCCGCAGATTGTAATCCGAGCTCCGCCAAAACTGGTGAGAAAAGTATCTTAAGGAGTTACTCTGTCAGTGAGTGACTCACTTTAAGTCACTCATTGAGGGTGATGTCTTACTGTTTACTGTTTAAGTTCTAACTGTGTGATGAAGCAGGTTCCACATATGAGGGAACTGATTCCTGTTCCTTAATGTTGAATCTGGTAAATTTGCTGCTCATAAGGAGTAAAACAAATCCTCTGCCTCTAGTAGAATCAGAAGAAGAAGTATACCATAGTACCATATTGAATTGCAGGTTCTTATTTTCTATTTAAATTTTTGTTTTAATTTCTTTGCATCATGTTTAATCGCATTATATCGGAGTGTGAGGGACTGAATCGCCATCAAATTGCATTGAATTGGAACAGAGTGAATCGTACGGCATCATATCGTCAGCATCGTCATGTATCGCTATATATATCATATCGCTGATAGTGTATGGAATCATTGTCAGTGATGAGATTCATATCCCTAGTAGACAGGTGTGGGCGAGTCTATGGTAATGGAATTACAATCGGAGCACATTTTTAATGGGGAGCTAAAATATGGCCAGATTTTCCCGTCGTCATAATTCCGTTACCATAGAATCACCCGTGTGTCTCTTTCCAAATCATGTCCAATCAATGGAATGTGGCCCACTTGGACTCCAATTAAGCTATAGAAACATCAAGGGTGATCAGTGGAAACGGGAGGCACCTGAGCTCAATTTTGAGCTTCATGGCAAAGGCTGTATGCTTTTATGTTCACAAGTACTTATGTTCATGTGATTTCTTAGTTTTACACTTTTAAGAAATTTACAAAAATCTACAAATTTTTTTTTTTTTCACATTATCATTAGGCTATGATGTATTCAATCAATCAATCAATTTTTTTTATATAGCGCCAAATCACAACAAACAGTTGCCCCAAGGCGCTTTATATTGTAAGGCAAGGCCATACAATAATTATGTAAAACCCCAACGGTCAGAACGACCCCCTGTGAGCAAGCACTTGGCTACAGTGGGAAGGAAAAACTCCCTTTTAACAGGAAGAAACCTCCAGCAGAACCAGGCTCAGGGAGGGGCAGTCTTCTGCTGGGACTGGTTGGGGCTGAGGGAGAGAACCAGGAAAAAGACATGCTGTGGAGGGGAGCAGAGATCAATCACTAATGATTAAATGCAGAGTGGTGCATACAGAGCAAAAAGAGAAAGAAACAATGCATCATGGGAACCCCCAGCAGTCTACGTCTATAGCAGCATAACTAAGGGATGGTTCAGGGTCACCTGATCCAGCCCTAACTATAAACTTTAGCAAAAAGGAAAGTTTTAAGCCTAATCTTAAAAGTAGAGAGGGTGTCTGTCTCCCTGATCTGAATTGGGAGCTGGTTCCACAGGAGAGGAGCCTGAAAGCTGAAGGCTCTGCCTCCCATTCTACTCTTACAAACCCTAGGAACTACAAGTAAGCCTGCAGTCTGAGAGCGAAGCGCTCTATTGGGGTGATATGGTACTACGAGGTCCCTAAGATAAGATGGGACCTGATTATTCAAAACCTTATAAGTAAGAAGAAGAATTTTAAATTCTATTCTAGAATTAACAGGAAGTCAATGAAGAGAGGCCAATATGGGTGAGATATGCTCTCTCCTTCTAGTCCCCGTCAGTACTCTAGCTGCAGCATTTTGAATTAACTGAAGGCTTTTTAGGGAACTTTTAGGACAACCTGATAATAATGAATTACAATAGTCCAGCCTAGAGGAAATAAATGCATGAATTAGTTTTTCAGCATCACTCTGAGACAAGACCATTCTGATTTTAGAGATATTGCGTAAATGCAAAAAAGCAGTCCTACATATTTGTTTAATATGCACTTTGAATGACATATCCTGATCAAAAATGACTCCAAGATTTCTCACAGTATTACTAGAGCTCAGGGTAATGCCATCCAGAGTAAGGATCTGGTTAGACACCATGTTTCTAAGATTTGTGGGGCCAAGTACAATAACTTCAGTTTTATCTGAGTTTAAAAGCAGGAAATTAGAGGTCATCCATGTCTTTATGTCTGTAAGACAATCCTGCAGTTTAGCTAATTGGTGTGTGTCCTCTGGCTTCATGGATAGATAAAGCTGGGTATCATCTGCGTAACAATGAAAATTTAAGCAATACCGTCTAATAATACTGCCTAAGGGAAGCATGTATAAAGTGAATAAAATTGGTCCTAGCACCTAACCTTGTGGAACTCCATAATTAACTTTAGTCTGTGAAGAAGATTCCCCATTTACATGAACAAATTGTAATCTATTAGACAAATATGATTCAAACCACCGCAACGCAGTGCCTTTAATACCTATGGCATGCTCTAATCTCTGTAATAAAATTTTATGGTCAACAGTATCAAAAGCAGCACTGAGGTCTAACAGAACAAGCACAGAGATGAGTCCACTGTCCGAGGCCATAAGAAGATCATTTGTAACCTTCACTAATGCTGTTTCTGTACTATGATGAATTCTAAAACCTGACTTTAACTCTTCAAATAGACCATTCCTCTGCAGATGATCAGTTAGCTGTTTTACAACTACCCTTTCAAGAATTTTTGAGAGAAAAGGAAGGTTGGAGATTGGCCTATAATTAGCTAAGATAGCTGGGTCAAGTGATGGCTTTTTAAGTAATGGTTTAATTACTGCCACCTTAAAAGCCTGTGGTACATAGCCAACTAACAAAGATAGATTGATCATATTTAAAATTGAAGCATTAAATAATGGTAGGGCTTCCTTGAGCAGCCTGGTAGGAATGGGGTCTAATAAACATGTTGATGGTTTAGATGAAGTAACTAATGAAAATAACTCAGACAGAACAATCGGAGAGAAAGAGTCTAACCAAATACCGGCATCACTGAAAGCAGCCAAAGATAACGATACGTCTTTGGGATGGTTATGAGTAATTTTTTCTCTAATAGTTAAAATTTTGTTAGCAAAGAAAGTCATGAAGTCATTACTAGTTAAAGTTAATGGAATACTCAGCTCAATAGAGCTCTGACTCTTTGTCAGTCTGGCTACAGTGCTGAAAAGAAACCTGGGGTTGTTCTTATTTTCTTCAATTAGTGATGAGTAGAAAGATGTCCTAGCTTTACGGAGGGCTTTTTTATAGAGCAACAGACTCTTTTTCCAGGCTAAGTGAAGATCTTCTAAATTAGTGAGACGCCATTTCCTCTCCAACTTACGGGTTATCTGCTTTAAGCTACGAGTTTGTGAGTTATACCACGGAGTCAGGCACTTCTGATTTAAAGCTCTCTTTTTCAGAGGAGCTACAGCATCCAAAGTTGTCTTCAATGAGGATGTAAAACTATTGACGAGATACTCTATCTCACTTACAGAGTTTAGGTAGCTACTCTGCACTGTGTTGGTATATGGCATTAGAGAACATAAAGAAGGAATCATATCCTTAAACCTAGTTACAGCGCTTTCTGAAAGACTTCTAGTGTAATGAAACTTATTCCCCACTGCTGGGTAGTCCATCAGAGTAAATGTAAATGTTATTAAGAAATGATCAGACAGAAGGGAGTTTTCAGGGAATACTGTTAAGTCTTCTATTTCCATACCATAAGTCAGAACAAGATCTAAGATATGATTAAAGTGGTGGGTGGACTCATTTACTTTTTGAGCAAAGCCAATAGAGTCTAATAATAGATTAAATGCAGTGTTGAGGCTGTCATTCTCAGCATCTGTGTGGATGTTAAAATCGCCCACTATAATTATCTTATCTGAGCTAAGCACTAAGTCAGACAAAAGGTCTGAAAATTCACAGAGAAACTCACAGTAACGACCAGGTGGACGATAGATAATAACAAATAAAACTGGTTTTTGGGACTTCCAATTTGGATGGACAAGACTAAGAGTCAAGCTTTCAAATGAATTAAAGCTCTGTCTGGGTTTTTGATTAATTAATAAGCTGGAATGGAAGATTGCTGCTAATCCTCCGCCCCGGCCCGTGCTACGAGCATTCTGACAGTTAGTGTGACTCGGGGGTGTTGACTCATTTAAACTAACATATTCATCCTGCTGTAACCAGGTTTCTGTTAGGCAGAATAAATCAATATGTTATTTTGAATTTTTATGCTTAAATAGATTTTTGCTGGTTATTGGTAGTCTGGGAGCAGGCACCGTCTCTACGGGGATGGGGTAATGAGGGGATGGCAGGGGGAGAGAAGCTGCAGAGAGGTGTGTAAGACCACAGCTCTGCTTCCTGGTCCCAACCCTGGATAGTCACGGTTTGGAGGATTTAAGAAAATTGGCCAGATTTCTAGAAATGAGAGCTGCTCCATCCAAAGTGGGATGGATGCCGTCTCTCCTAACAAGACCAGGTTTTCCCCAGAAGCTTTGCCAATTATCTATGAAGCCCACCTCATTTTCTGGACACCACTCAGACAGCCAGCAATTCAAGGAGAACATGCGGCTAAACATGTCACTCCCGGTCTGATTGGGGAGGGGCCCAGAGAAAACTACAGAGTCCGACATTGTTTTTGCAAAGTTACACACCGATTTAATGTTAATTTTAGTGACCTCCGATTGGCGTAACCGGGTGTCATTACTGCCGACGTGAATTACAATCTTACCAAATTTACGCTTAGCCTTAGCCAGCAGTTTCAAATTTCCTTCAATGTCGCCTGCCCTGGCCCCCGGAAGACAATTGACTATGGTTGCTGGTGTCGCTAACTTCACATTTCTCAAAACAGAGTCGCCAATAACCAGAGTTTGATCCTCGGCGGGTGTGTCGTCGAGTGGGGAAAAACGGTTAGAGATGTGAACGGGTTGGCGGTGTACACGGGGCTTCTGTTTAGGGCTACGCTTCCTCCTCACAGTCACCCAGTTGGCCTGCTTTCCCGGCTGCTCGGGATCTGCCAGGGGGGAACTAACGGCGGCTAAGCTACCTTGGTCCGCACCGACTACAGGGGCCTGGCTAGCTGTAGAATTTTCCACGGTGCGGAGCCGAGTCTCCAATTCGCCCAGCCTGGCCTCCAAAGCTACGAATAAGCTACACTTATTACAAGTACCGTTACTGCTAAAGGAGGCCGAGGAATAACTAAACATTTCACACCCAGAGCAGAAAAGTGCGGGAGAGACAGGAGAAGCCGCCATGCTAAATCGGCTAAGAGCTAGTAGCTACGCTAAGCTAGCGGATTCCTAAAAACACGCAAAGTGAATAATGTGTAAATAATTTAGAGGTGATTCAGCAGAAGGAGTGCTTTAGTTAAGGCACGTAAAGATTACACTGGGAAACAAATCGTAATCTAGATAACTAGATCAATCTAACTGCGCAGATTAAACAGCTAACAGATACAGAAAAACACCGCTGTGCTCCGGAACAGGAAGTGATACAATAATGCAGTGAGAGCCAACCACCAGTAGAGGCAAGCAAGAGCAAAAAAAAAAAAAGTATTGTGTGTAGAACTTTGAGGAACCAAATGAATTTCATCCATTTTGGAATAAGGCTGTAAGTGTAATGTAAGTTGACCATAAATGGTGTGTGTGTGTGTGTGTGTGGGGGGGGGGGAGAGTCAATTCTTTACAAGAAAAGACAATCAAATAAATCAAATCCTGAACTTTAATCCAGTAACACCAACAAGGAATGTGTGTCCAGAACAAGCAATAAATCACTCATCACTTTTGTGATTATAACCTCTTTGAAATGATGTGACCTAAAAACTGAATGCAGATGATCAAAAAGATAATGTTCGCATCAAAAGTGTACGTTTTTTTCTGAACCCACTTTTTCCATTACTTAAACAACAACAAATCTAAAATAGAAATAGGTTGATAATTTGCCAGCAATGGTATGTCAAAACTAAGCTTCAGAGCGGATCCGGCGCCACAATGGGACGTTTGGGGGTGACGCCCCCTCACATCATCAACCTCACCCCCTCGGATGTGAGAGTTATCAAAATAAAAATAAAAAAGAAAGAAAAAGAAATACTGGAAAATATAGCGCCTCGCAGTTTCGCAGATTTTTTTAGTCCAATTTTGCATGCTTTTTTTTTTTTTTTTAACAGCGCATTGTGCTCTGCATCCTCATCAAGCAGGCCGGTGTTCTGTCGAGATGACGGGACACCTGTTGCGGTACCACGAAGGGAGAGTACGCACATTGTGTTCTGCGTGTCTGTTTATAAGAATCTTCTCGCCCAGAAGAAAAAATAGCGCCAACAACTACCCATAACTGTGTTCTTCACTCGGAAAAAGACACCTGCAGCAAGGCCTTCAGCGGAGCGGCGCCACGGTGGAGCGGCGCGATCAGAGGAACTGTGAAATACTGGTCAGTCACTATTAATAATTTCTTATGTGTCCAACCTCATAGGTTGACCTTTAAAATTAAATTCATTAATTCTAAATGCCATCATAATTATTTATAGGAAAACGTTCTATTTTAATTTCTCAAACAAATGTTTGGGCCTGAAAACAGGTTGGTCTTATTTTTCTACTAAGGTTTGAACTTTGAGAGTGTTTACACATGACAGAAAGTGAGAAAATGTTAATGCCTGAGAAAAGTGTATAAAGTGTGTAGTGAGGGGTTTTACAGCCTTAAAACATCTATAATAATTGTAAAAAATAACGCTGTCTACTTTGCGGATTTCGCCTATTGTGGGCTATTTTTTGAATGTAACTCCCGCGATAAACGAGGGACCACTGTATATCTACATGAAAGGTTCATCTTTGACCCGTTGTGTGACTATCATGCCCAGTTGCGCTGTGTTTGCGCTTGTGATGGAGGGCTGTATGTGGGGTTAATCTACTGTCTCGTGTCGTTTCTCAGATCAGTTGTTGGTTTGGTTTTGTGGTATGCAGGAGATCACTTGACCGAGGGTCTATACGTTCAAATAATAATTAAAAAAATACTGTCATCACTCTTTACTCTTAGTCAGTCTCTTACAACGGTGTAGCCTAAATACACGAGCTTTCTAGGAGCGCACCCAATTCATTACACATGCTCAGAGGCACGTCCCCTCCGGTGCACACTTTTTTTTTGGGGGGGGGGGGTGACCCCGCCCCCTGTGATAAACTCATCGCCCCCTTAATATTTTTTCCTGGCGCCGGGCCTGCTTCAGAGTAATAAGTTAATATTATTCACAGTGGAAGGCTTAATGTTGACTACCTTTAACAAGCCTGAATGCCAGTGGATCAAGAAAGTGAGAAGTACATTTAGTACCAATCACGACCTGGAACAAAAGAACATCATCAACAGAAATAGTTTCAAGTCCGAGGCCCTATTTGATAATATCAAAAGTTTCATCAACTTTTATCTCTTTTATCCTTAACCCCCCCCCCCCCCCCCCCCCAAAAAAAAAAACCAAACAAACAAACAAAACAAAAAAACAATATGATGGTATCATTACAGCACAAGCCCAAAATTTTAGGTCAGTCTTGTCTAAAGCCTTCCAAATACTTTGGAGGTAAAATGTGCACAGCGGAATCCACAACCACCCCAGATTTGTTGTTTTCCACTGAAGGTTTCCAGTCAACATTTTCACCAACCACCAGCAAAATCAGTTCACTGGTTTTTGATGAACCATGCTAGCAAACCAGCTGTCAAAGAGATACAAGTGTAATCAAATATATTTAACAAAGAGTTTAATTGGGTCACAGTCTCCAAACTCTCAAAAAAATATTGTTTTGGACGATCATGACTTTGACCTCTCTAATTTTGTGCAATTCTGGACAGTGGTAAACTGGCAAGTGTCTCCAGAAAACAGTATGTTTGTTTGATGTTACTGATCCGAGGCTGCATTTCTGCATATGGAGTGGAGCTTTGTCCAGAATTAATGGTCTCAGTGCTAATGAGTACAGCAGGATATTAATGCATTACACAATACCATGAGAGACACATCTGATCTGTCACAAGTTCTTTCTGCAGCATGATAATGACCCCAAACATATAGCGATGAAGATCCATCCTCAGTGAAAAGAAGAACAAAGAGTCCTGGGAGACATGGTGTGACCCCCACAGAGTCCTGATCTCAACATCACACATTCAGACTGGGATTATATGAAGTGGCAGAAAGAACTGAAGAGCTGTGTGTAGTTCTCCTAGAGGTTTGAAATAAAAACCTCCTGTTGAGTTCTCTAACAAAGTGTGTGTAAGTATACCTGCAGACGAACTGCTACTGTTTTCAAGGTGTCACACAAAATATTGATTTTATTTTGTTTTCGTTCCATTTACACACTTTGTGAACTTTTTAATGACAAAAACCTCTTGTGTGTACACACACACACACACACACACACACACACACACACACACTTGTGCCCAAAATAATAGCTGTGTTTTTAAAAAATTGAGTAAACCTAAAAATCCTTATAACAGCTTTTATTGCCATTCCTGCAAATGCAGTGGGAACACTGCAGACTCTATTCCAAATCAAAAATGAACAAAAATTTACCAAATTTGTTATTGCTTTACAGAAACTGAAGTAAAAGGAATATTATTGTGTTAAAAAAAAAAAAAAAGAAGCATTTTTTCCTGTAACCCTTATTACACCCTTAGAGGTGATGCTTATTTAAGGACGAAGGCAACACCACGGCTTAGTGGTTAGCACTGTTGCCTCACAGCAAGAAAGTCATGGGTTCGATTCCCACCTGTGGTCTTTCTGTGTGGAGTTTGCATGTTCTCCCCGTGTTTGCGTGGGTTTCTTCCCACATTTAAAGACATGCGGGTTCAGTGAATTGGAAACTTTATAATTGTCCAGGTCTCCCTTGCAAAAGAGGTCTTGATCTCAATGGGACTAACCTGATTAAACAAAGGTTAAATAAAAATAAAATGTACCTGGTGGCTGTCGTGCATTTCTCTCTGAAAATCTGAGTAAAATGGGTCGTTCCAGACATTGTTCAGAAAATTTGATTAAAAAATTGATTGAAGAGGGGAAAATATGTAAAAAAGTGCAGAACATTATAGGCTCCTTAGTTAAAATGATCTCAAATGCTTTAAAATGGCACCAAAACCAGAGAGATGTGGAAGAAAACAGAAAATAGCCATTCAAATTAATCCAACAAGTCAGAATGGCAAAGACAAACAATGATCAACTCCAGGGTGACCAAAGAAGGAGCAGGCATCGTGGATCAGTTTGAATACATCAAAATACTTGAAAAGGTCCTTGAAATGGATGTTTCAACAAGACAACGGCCCCAAACACACGAATAAATGAGTAGGATCTTGACTCAAGACCAACAACATTAAGGGCCCCTTCACACATAGCATGAATAGGTACAAATGAGGGCAAATCACAGAGAAACAGTCCGAAACAGCCTGAATGAGCTACCCCAAAAACGTCGAGCTAATGTCGGGAGGAACACATGGTCGGGCAGGTGCAAATGAAAGGTGGGGTGAATCCAGGGCAAGAAGCATGAATGAGTTGGTGCCGTGAAAATAACCTCCTGCTGAACGTCAGCAAAACTAAAGAACTGATTGTGGGCTTCAGAAGAAAGCAGCAGAGTGACATCCATCCACTCTATATCGGGGGGTCCGAGGTGGAGAGGGTGGAGTTTTAAATATCTCGGTGTGACCATCACACAGGACTTGTCTTGGTCACGCCACATTAACCAGACAGTGAAGAAGGCCAGGCAGCATCTGTTCTTCCTCAGATGCCTTAGAGACTTTCGACTCCACCCTGGACATTCCCTCCTCTCTCGGCTGCGTCCCGACGCGCGGATCCGTCCGCACGTCTTTCATTAAAAAAATCTCCTTTAACAGTGGAATATCCGGATAAAATGCTGAAACCGACTTCTTCTGAAACTTCTCTGTTCTCTCACGACGTCCTGGATCAATAGAGCCTGAAATGTGGAGGTTTTCAGCTTGAACAGGCTGATGACGCCGCCTGAGAGCGCTGAGCGACGTCTCGCACCGTGAAAAGTCCTTAAAGCGACAGTCTCACCTCAAAATCTCTCATCAGACGTTAAAATTTTCACTGAAAACCAGCTTAATTTTTCGAACCGTGTCCACTTCGATGTGTCTCACAGGTTTAGAAAAAATTTTGATCAAACAACGCGCCAGTCTCTCAGCAACTTCTCAGACAAAGGAATTCCGACGAGGGGCTGGATGACTCCTCCCACAAGGAGTGCTCACAGGCGAATGACGTCACCGACAGGCGTGGAAAAACTCACGCATGCGCACGAGGGTTCAAGCATGTCTGACGTAAAAACATATGAATGAAATCCATATAGTTTTTGAAAAAAAAAAAAAAAAAAAAAAAAAAAAAAAAAAAAAAAAAAAAAAAAAAAAAAATATATATATATATATATATATATATATATATATATATATATATATATATATATATATATATATATATATAAGGTCCCACAGTTGACAGTGCATGTCAGAGCACAAACCAAGCATGAAGTCAAAGGAATTGTCTGTAGACCTCTGAGACAGGATTATAATCGAGGCACATTCTGGTGACGGGTACAGAAACATTTCTGCTGCTTTGAAGGTCCCAATGAGCACAGTGGCCTCCATCATCCATAAATGGAAGACGTTTGGCTCCATTTAGAGCTGGTCGCCTGTCTAAACTGAGCAATTGGGGGAGAAGGGCCTTAGTCAGGGAGGTGACCATGGCTGAAAATGCGGTGCACCGCACCGCAAAGGTGCATCAACAAAGTATTGAGCAAAGGGTGTGACTACTTATGTACGAGGTTTAGAAAAGTATCCGACCTTTTTATTTTTTTCAAAAACCATATGGATTTGAATCACGTGTGACTGCATCAGACAAGCTTGAACCTTCGTGCGCATGCATGAGTTTTTTCACGCCTGTCGGTTGCGTCATTCACCTGTGAGCAGGCTTTGTTTGAGCACTGGTCCACCCTCTCATCGTTTTTTATTGCGAATAAATGTCTGAACGATTTGGAGCTTTGCTGCATCAATTTTTTTCCAGAAACTGTGAGAGACCTCCAGGTGGACACCGTTCGGAAAATTAATATGGCTTTCAGGGACGATTTTATGGGGATTATACAGATTAAGGAGTGTTACTGCCGCTTTAAGGACGGCCCACAACTGCTGAGAGCACGGCGCACTCCCAGCGCTGATTGACATGCTCTGACCTCGCTGAAACAACCAGATCATTTCCAACGTGAAGGCTTTGTTGATCCGGGACCTCATCTGACTTTCACAAAAAGGTAGAAGTCGTGGACATCAGCACTTTTTCGGCACATTCCACTGTTACAGGAGTTTTTTTCATGGAAAGAAAAGCGGAAGGACACGCCACGGAGCTGTTCATTACGCGGGACAAAGCCACCTCCGTGTTGGTCTCACAGGACGGCTTTCAGGTGGATTTCAGATGGATTCCAGTTGCTTTTCAGTCGTGTGATTATCCGATTGTGATTGTGCATGAGCTGGACATGCCCCATCATGTCCTGGAAGGCTTCTTCACGGCGTTGCTTTGCACCATGCAGCTCCACCGCGCGTTCCGAACGATGTCCACCTGGATGTCTCTCACAGTTTCTGGAAAAAAATTGATGCAGCAAAGCTCCAAATCGTTCAGACATTTATTCGCAATAAAAAAATGACGAGACGGTGGACCAGTGCTCACACAAAGCCTGCTCACAGGCGAATGATGCAACCGACAGACGTGAAAAAACTCACGCATGCGCATTAAGGTTCAAGCTTGTCTGATGCAATCACACGTGATTCAAATCCATATGGTTTTTGAAAAAAATAAAAAGGTCGGATACTTTTCTAACAGACCTCGTACATGTGAATTCTCAGGTTTTATTATTATTATTATTGATAAATTTGTAAAAATCTCAAAAAAGCTTTTTCACATTGTCATTATGGGGTGTTGTGTGTAGGGGTTTGAGAAAAAAAATGAATTTCATTCATTTTGGAATCAATTATTTTATTAATCCCAAAGTCTAATCTAATCAAAAACTGTAACATAACCAAATGTGGAAAAAGTGAATGGATGCACCGTACATTTTAACGTCTGCATTCAAACGAAAATCATTCTGAAGCTGCCCAAGAGCTAGTTTATCTCCTCAGTGTGCCTTTCTTTTTTCTTTTTTGTTCCCTCCTCAGACAATACAGTATATCTTCTTAACACTTACTTACTAATTTTATCTCAAATTCTTGATTCAAAGGGGATTACTTTTTTGTTTGTTTGTTTGTTTTTTTGGTCTGTGAGGTAAACAGTGAGAAAAATGAGAACTGCTATATCAGGAAGAAATCTCAGCAGCAGATTTTTCAAGGTGCCATGGCAACAGAAGATTCAAAAGAATTTTGATGAGACCAGCAGGCAGAGGGAGGCTGATTACAACGCAAACGATTTGTTAGAGTGAGTACTACAGTAACACAGTCTGATTGCACACAGGCTTTGGGTTGTACTCCTATCTGGACCGCAAAAAACACTTGTGTTTCAGTCTCTTCGTGCGGACGGCCTGCAGCTTTGTCACATGGAGATGAAAGAGTTGCTGTCGGAACAAGGCTACTTCAGCAGCTCGGAGTCGGTACAGCGATCTAAGGTTAAGGTTGCACGTGGCTTTGATGGCCGTTTCAGAATAATGAGCAGCAGCAGGCGTGACTTTCCTCTCTCTGCCCAACCAAGAAACTCAAATCGCACAAGACGAGGTGGCAATCAGCATTGTTACAGCTGTCTGTCTTAGGGCCCCAATTCTCACTTCTCAATCTCACCCTCAGGTGGTCAGCAAACAGGCCGCTGTCCTGACAAACCTAATCGCTCACTGCACAGATTCCAAGAGCGAGCATCTGTCGGCAACAGGAAAAAAAAAGAGCTGAAAAAGCTGCACACACACTCAAACACCTTGTCACCTGTGGGTGATGGCCATTCTGTAAAACTCACTATCATCAGGAACACAAGGCACGGTGGAGAATTTAAGAGAATTCACATATTCATATAATAATCAGCAAACGGTGGGGTGAATATTTGAAGGCTTTTTAATGTTGTGAAAAGTGTAATGACACGGACCCACAACAGGGGGCGTAAATGAATGGTCAATGGAAATAAGAAGTAACACTTTTAATGTTGTGAATTGTGCACAACGGATACAGATACAATTCAATATTAAGGTCAATTATAAAGTTGGTGTCGTGTGGGCAGGCTCGAGGATAGGAGACGCCCGTTCAGAGAAGAGTCGGGACCCACACGATTTCCACCGCCAATGGATCTGGAACACTCCAGAGCCGCCAAGTCCTGAGTCCCCAGGTGGCCACCATCTCCAGCTGTCAGATCAGGTGCTGCTGGCAGGAAACAGAAACAGTCAAGAGTGGGTGTGTGTGCACACACCCAGTAAAACAGTCAGCTGAGTATTCCTGATAAAGGGAGAAAACACCACCTCCCAATCCCACTACTTCCTCTGGTTATCCGTGCAGACTCCACTACACCAGTATAAGAGTGAAGAGTGGAGAACGCCACCTCTTACCACTCCCTTCGATTCAGCAGACTGTGGAGAAGCTGCAAACTCAGAAGGCAAATTAACTACTAATACAGACGTGAAGGACGTCACAACTGCATAGTACGGCTGAGTGTCTACCTGAACGATTCAGACGAATTCTCGGCAGAGGTGTGGTGTCTTCTCCAGGCTTTTATGGGTGGCATGATGAGTTGATGAATGACAGCTATCAGAGTTCCTGGTGCTCCTGGCGGCGACTGCGCCCTCTGGTGCCTGAAGTCCGCCTACAGGCAGGGCGCCCTCTGGCGTTGGGGCAGCAGTACCTCCTCTTCGGGCGGCCCACACAACATTTAATCCTTAATGAAAATGTCTTCACTGGCCTATGGGTGAGAATATGAAGCATAAATGCCAAGGATGTGTTAAACAAGTCAACACAATCAGCCTGCTCTCGGGTTCTTGGTGTCGCACGCTGATGCTGCAACAGAAAGCAAACACACACACAGATTTGGCTTGAGAAAGACTGAGTTTGAACGTGTGTGTAGGATGAGCAAAACCGGTCTACACACACTATCCAACTAGAAAGCAATCCAGATTAAATCTGAGCCGGATTGCCAACCCCAGTCTGAACGTGGCTTGATAATATGGTTTACTGTGTGGCTAATTGTCCAAGCAGATCAGCTAAGAAGTTTGTGCTCCAGTATTTCCATCAAGTGAATTTTCAGTATTTTTGAATTTGTCATGTTGGAGGCATTAGCACTTTTCCAAACTATTGGTAGCAGGATGTTAGGTCCAGTTAATCCGCGATTACTGAGGAATGTTTTTAACCACCCTAAAAAAGTTATTTAAGAAACCAAAATGAAAAGGACCCCCTTGTATTTGATGTATATTTTTAATGCCTCTATTTGTGTTTATCACATCTGTTATAGTTTGTTGTGAAGATGAACCCAAGTATGCAGATGAGAAAAACTCAACACATGTGTCAGACCCAGCGATATTTATTGGCAGAGCCAGAAGAAAACAGTGCAACAGTTTCTGTGGTAACAGGTGCACAAAAAGAAGATTCAAAAATGGTGGCGGCAAAAGATTGAGAGACTTCAGGGAAAACAAACCAACACTGACCAGGAAAAGCTTGACAAAAACAGGGAATATACAGAGACCACAAAAATACTCACATAAGATGCATTGAGCAGACAAAGGGAATGAACCAGCAGCAAAGGACAACTGAACAGGTGAGAGCTTAAATAACGAATGACTAAATAACAACAGGTGTGCGAAGACAGTGAGATGGAACTAAAAGATGCACATGATAATTAACAGATCTCAAGCAGACAGACTAAACAGACATTAACCGGTGATAATCAATACAACTGACATCAAAGGGTGAGTAGAAAATAAATAATCACAACAACCAAACATAACCACAGAAGAGAAGAAATAATAATGCGGAAACTAACATAAACTTGGAAGTAAACAAAATGCAGCAGTGTGGCTTAGTGGTTAGCACTGTTGCCTCACAACAAAAGGTCATGGGTTCAATTCCCACCTGTGACCTTTCTGTGTGGAGTTTGTGTGTTCTCCACGTGTTTGCGTGGGTTTCCTCCGGGTGCTCCAGCTTCTTCCCACATCACAGAGGTTAGGTGGATTGGAAACTTTAGAATTGTCCAGGTCTTCCTTGTAAAAGAGATCTCGATCTCAGTGGGACTATCCTGGTTAAATAAAGGCTAAATTCTTATATATATATATATATATATATATATATATATATATATATATATATATATATATATATATATATATATATATATACACAAGGTCTGTGAGAAAACTATCCGGCCTTTTTATTTTTTTCAAAAACTATATGGATTTGAATCATGTGCGCATGCATCAGACAAGGTTGAACCTTCGTGCGCATGCATGAGTTTTTTCACGCCTGTCGGTTGCATCATTCGCTCACCCCCTTTGAGTGAGCACTGGTCCACCTCCCTCGTTGGATTTTTATTGTTTAGGAATGGCGGAGTGACTGCCGCTTTGTTCCATGAAAGTTTTTTCAGAAACTCTGCCAGACAGCCAAATGGAAACCATTTGGAAGATTCAGATGGCTTTCAGTGAAGATTCTATCGGTATCACACGGATTAAGGACCATTAAAACTGGATTAAAAATGGCCCACAGCGGCGGAGGGCACACCGCGCCCCGAGCGGCTGTCGACAGGCTGGAATGAGCAGATCACTTCCACATTTAAGGCTCTGTTGATGCAGGACATCGTGTGACTAGCAGAGAAGTTTCAGAAGAGGTCGGGGATCAGCACTTTATCGGCACATTCCACTGTTAAAGGAGATTTTGTAATGAAAGACATGCGGACAGATTCGCGCGTCGTGACGCAGCCGCTCATGGCGTGGGACAAACAACACCTCTGTGTTGGAAGTCTCACAGGACAAGTTGGAACATGCCCAGCTGTTAAACAATTTCTTGGATACTCACTCGACTGAAAAGCCACCGAAAGCCGTCTGAATCTTACGAATGGTTTCCAACACGGAGGTGTTTGTCCCACACCATGAGCGGCTGCGTCGCAACGCGCGAATCCGTCTGCACGTCTTTCATTACAAAACCTCCTATAACAGTGGAATGTGCCGATAAAGTGCTGATCCCGACCTCTTCTGAAACTTGTCTGCTTGTCGCACAATGTCCTGCATCAACAGAGCCTTAAATTTGGAAGTGATCTGCTCGTTCCAGCCTGTCGATGGCCACTCGGGGCGCGGTGTGCCCTCCGCCGCCGAGGGCCGTTTTTAATCCAGTTTTAATGGTCCTTAATTCATGTGATACCGATAGAATCTTCACCTGAAGCCATCTGAATTTTCCAAATGGTTTCCATCTGGCTGTCTGGCAGAGTTTCTGTAAAAAATTTTCATGGAACAAAGCGGCAGTCGCTCCGCCATTCCTAAACAATAAAAATCCGACGAGGGGGGTGGACCAGTGCTCACTCAAAGCCTGCCCACAGGCGAATGACGCAACCGACAGGTGTGAAAAAACTCACGCATGCGCACGAAGGTTCAAGCTTGTCTGATGCAAGCGCACGATTCAAATCCATATAGTTTTTGAAAAAAATAAAAAGGTCGGATACTTTTCTAACAGACCTCGTATATATATATATATATATATATATATAATCCAAATTCTAGGATGCCTAAAACTTTTGCACTTCACTGTAATTGTTGGTCATGTTTGTACATATGCTTTCAAAAAGTAATATCCAGTTGAAGTTTTTTTTCTTTATTAACTGATTGATGTGGACTGCAAGAAAAGCAGATGTGGTTAAAAGGGACGGAGCCTGGAGCATTTTAAATTAATTTTGGCCCTCGTCAGACAGCATGTAGGCGTGTGTGCACTGTGCACTCTTTGTTGTCTCCAGTTCACCTAATTGTGTTTTCTGTGTTTACATTTGCACACCGGCAGCTCGCTCGTGTTGTTTAATTAGTTCATTAACGGATGGCATCTAATTGAGTTATATAAGTTATTAATCACAAACTCAGTGATGGCACTGTAATTGGTGTGAACGAGTGCGGCCCAGAGAGATCAGCTGCAGAAATTGAAACACTTCTTTCTATTATTGTGCTCAACTTTAGAAACTAATTATTAAAGAATTAGCCACGCAGCTTATCTGTGCACCGTGTGCATGCACAGTCTGCTATATGTATGAAATCTCATGTAGACGAGCCGTACCCATCTGAATGGAGACATAATCTCACGGACATGACGGCTGAGTCACACCGATGCTTTAGTCACCATGCAGATGAGACGAATCGAGATGAAGAGTCACTGAAAGGACATCTGACTCTAGGAATGTGCAGACTGACATTGTGCGAGTTGGTGTAGGTGAGTTTCACGGCTCCATGCCACCGTTTTGTGCTGCATGCACGTGTGTTTGGGTTCAGTGGGTGTGTGGAATCAAGGCGAAGGCGGCTGACATAAAAGGAGACTACTGAGGAAGGCAGCGGCCGTTAAAAGTCCTACCTGAGCTATGCGCTCGGGCTGATTCTGAACGAGTGCGTCAGCGGCACAGACAGGTGGGCCAAATCGCTGCTCGAGTAAAAGGTTACAGCCTGAGGTCTGTTCCTTCAGTCGTGAGGGGAGGCAGGTGAATGTCACAGCAGCCTGAATCACAGGAAGGCACTGCGAGGTGACGGCTGAGTCACTCTCAAGGCCAAACGCCGAGTTACGCATTAGTGATGTTCAATGGTGCAGCACAATGGTGAACCCATCACTCATGTCAGTGTCCTCCCCTCGTTATATACAAGACTCTGACGAGTGTTCAAAAGGTCTTGGTGAGGTGACAACTCACCCCATGAATGAAGCAAATTCAACATAAAATCACTTAACATGATAACAAAAAGATTTTCCAACATCTATTGAAATTATTCTGTTTTTAAATTCTGGTTTTAACTGTCAAGAAGCAGAAGAAACAGAATAACAAACTCTTAATCAAATGTGATCATTATTAAAGGGGTTGTATTGCGCAAGCCCAATTTTTACCAACTTTTATAATGTCATGTGTTTGAGTTTTCATGTTTGATGTCCCGCATTCCTCCATGTTCTCACATAAACTCTCCTGCTGTAAACATAATTTAGGTCTGACATAGCTTGTAGTACATTTCTGTGACATATGTTACAAATATCCCAACAGCCACAAAATACTGTAATTTCACCTTGGATTAATCAAAGACAGTTAATGCAAGAAAATTTAAAAAGGATAGCAGCCCAAACTAATTTCTGATTGATTTATTTACCATAAGCTTTGGGAATAGCCCTTCCTGAGTGTACAGAGCACACGTGTTAGTCACAGGAGAGTGGATTTTCAAAAAAACAGATATTGTTTTCTCAGCTAAATAATCCATTGAGCTCCCTGATATATCTGTGGTACGCATTTTTAATCTACTGTTTTATGTGTAAAATGATCTTCAGGCAATACAATATGTTATTTCGCTTCACCCTTGGAGGTGATGGGCTCTGAGATTACTGATAGAGAAGTATTCAGAAGGCCAGAAGGAGTTACACTGGGTGTTTGTGGATTACCCAGCTGTATCTATCCATGAAGCCAGAGGACACACACCAATTAGCTCAACTGCAGGATTGTCTTACAGACATAAAGACATGGATGACCTCTAATTTCCTGCTTTTAAACTCAGATAAAACTGAAGTTATTGTACTTGGCCCCACAAATCTTAGAAACATGGTGTCTAACCAGATCCTTACTCTGGATGGCATTACCCTGACCTCTAGTAATACTGTGAGAAATCTTGGAGTCATTTTTGATCAGGATATGTCATTCAAAGCGCATATTAAACAAATATGTAGGACTGCTTTTTTGCATTTACGCAATATCTCTAAAATTAGAAAGGTCATGTCTCAGAGTGATGCTGAAAAACTAATTCATGCATTTATTTCCTCTAGGCTGGACTATTGTAATTCATTATTATCAGGTTGTCCTAAAAGTTCCCTGAAAAGCCTTCAGTTAATTCAAAATGCTGCAGCTAGAGTACGGACAGGGACTAGAAGGAGAGAGCATATCTCACCCATATTGGCTTCTCTTGATTGGCTTCCTGTTAATTCTAGAATAGAATTTAAAATTCTTCTTCTTACTTATAAGGTTTTGAATAATCAGGTCCCATCTTATCTTAGGGACCTCGTAGTACCATATCACCCCAATAGAGCGCTTTGCTCTCAGACTGCAGGCTTACTTGTAGTTCCTAGGGTTTGTAAGAGTAGAATGGGAGGCAGAGCCTTCAGCTTTCAGGCTCCTCTCCTGTTGATTGATTGATTGATTGATTTGGAGAAAGCTTATGACAGGGTGCCAAGAGAACTGTTGTGGTGTTGTATGAGGAAGTCTGGAGTGGCAGAGAAGTATGTGAGGGTAGTACAGGATATGTACAAGGATAGTGTGGCAGCAGTGAGATGCGCTGTAGGACTAATGCATTCATTCAAGGTGGAGGTGGGATTATACCAAGGATCAGCTCTGAGTCTTGTCTTGTTTGCAATGGTGATGGACAGGTTGACAGATGACATCAGACAGGAGTCTCCATGGACCATGATGTTTGCAGATGACATTGTTATCTGTAGTGAGAGTAGAAAGTAAGTTGAGTCTAGCCTGGAAATGTGGAGGTACACTCTGGAGAGAAGGGGAATGAAAGTCAGAAAGAGCAAGACTGAGTACAAGACTGAGTAAACCTACCATCCCTGGTTCTCAAGACCAGGCACCTAAGTTGCTCTAATTTACTCTATTCCACTCTTCCTTTCTACTCTTCTTTTTTATATATATTTAGATACCCCTTAGCATACACTAGTAGTTCTACCTTAGAATTGGAATGTATTATAGAAGACTTAAGACTTAAAACTTTCCTTTTTGCTAAAGCTTATAGTTAGGGCTGGATCAGGTGACCCTGAACCATCCCTTAGTTATGCTGCTGTAGACTTAGACTGCTGGGGGGTTCCCATGATGCACTGGGTGTTTCTTTCTCTTTTTGCTCTGTATGCACCACTCTGCATTTAATCATTAGTGATTGATCTCTGCTCCCCTCCACAGCATGTCTTTTTCCTGATTCTCTCCCCTCAGCCCCAACCAGTCCCAGCAGAAGACTGCCCCTCCCTGGGCCTGGTTCTGCTGGAGGTTTCTTCCTGTTAAAAGGGAGTTTTTCCTTCCCACTGTCGCCGAGTGCTTGCTCACAGGGGGTCGTTTTGACCGTTGGGGTTTTTACGTAATTATTGTATGGCCTTGCCTTACAATATAAAGCGCCTTGGGGCAACTGTTTGTTGTGATTTGGCGCTATATATAAATAAAATTGATTGATTGATTGATTGACATAGCTTACTGAATTTTCATGTGTGTGAATGAGAGGAAGCTCAGTGGAATAGTGCGGTTACAAGGAATAGAAGTAGTTAAGGTGTTGATGAGTTTAAATACTTGGGCTCACCTGTCCAAAGTAATGGAGAGTGTGGTAGAGAGGTGAAGAAGAGAATGCAGGCAGGGTGGAGAAAAGTGGCAGGAGTGATTTGTGACCAAACAATATCTGAAAAAGTAAAGAGGAAAGTTTACAAGACAGTAGAGAGACCAGCTATGTTGTATGGCTTAGCAATGGTGGCACTAACAAAAAGACAGGAGGCACAACTGAAGGTGGCAGAGCTGAAGATGTTGTGATTCTGTTGGGAAGTGAAGAGAATGGACAGGATTAGGAATAAACATATCAGACGTTAGTTCAGGTGGGATGGTTTAAAGACAAAGTCTTTAAAGGTGAGATTAAGATTGTTTGGACATGTGCAGAGGAGAGACACAGGAGATATATATATATATATATATATATATATATATATATATATATATATATATATATATATATATATATATAGTAGTGTTCAGAATAATAGTAGTGCTATGTGACTAAAAAGATTAATCCAGGTTTTGAGTATATTTCTTATTGTTACATAGGAAACAAGGTACCAGTAGATTCAGTAGATTCTCACAAATCCAACAAGACCAAGCATTCATGATATGCACACTCTTAAGGCTATGAAATTGGGCTATAGTAAAAAAAAAAAAAAGTAGAAAAGGGGTGTTCCCAAATACTTTAACATGTTGGCTCAACCTATGGAGATCATTGCAATAAGAAACTACCAGTACTGTATTTAGTATTTGCTGTAATGCATTTAGCATTTGTATTTACTGTTGAAAAAAAATGGAAAAAAATGTTCTGTTAAAAGAAGCAGCTTGGATGTGATCTTGTTTAATTTGTACTTTAAATGAACTGATGAAAGTGCAGTAAAAAATGTCATCTGAAACTGCACTTTTGACAGCTGTAGGCTGAAACATTTCATTTATTCTGATTGAACCTGGATCTGTTGCTGAATGTGATTGATGAAAAAGATGAAAAGGTTGATTTACAGTATGTTTGAACTGAGGGAAAGCCTGTATGTGTACAGTTGTGTTCAAAAGTTTACATACCCCGGCATGCCATGGGTATGTAAACTTTTGAGTGCAACTGTATGAGTGCACAGTGAAACGTATCCAAATAAAATACTGTGCTTTTTAATTTGAAAAATACCAAAGCACTTTTTTCTATATAAAAACAATTTGCTAGCATACTGATTCTTGAAACGGTGTATCATTAAATCCTAAAAGCCCTCTCTCAGAAGAGTTCTGCAATTATTTGGGATTAATAAACTAAGCAATTGCAGGTTTGTGGTTGTTGGAAACACTGTGACAAAATGATGAAGGAAAAATCTCTTCACAAGTTCAGCACAAGGCTGATGCCAGGTGCCGTTAACAAACAAACCGATAAAAAAGGGCAAAACTGAACGAAAAAGTAAGATTAATTAATTTATGAAATTTTAAATTCATGCCAAAAAAGTGCTTTGCCATGTAAATATTTAAACATTCTAATCATTTTAGAGACACTAAAAGGTTGACTGAAGGATAATTAAAGGCAAAATCAACCATAGGATTTTCAAAAATAAAGATCCAATATTCACTCAAATCTGTCAATGATCTTCGGTGGTTTTGGAAAAATGGACCTTTTGCTTGATATTTGGTGGTCAGCTTGTATTTTCACTTGGCTCATTAGAAAAATTTGAAGCGCTCCTCATCGTGAACTTTTCATGCTTCTTTCATCACTTTGATTGTTTCCTCCACCAATAGAAGAAAACAAAAGTGATGCAGACTTTAGGAGTCACAATGTGCCACTACACTTCCAAACAAACTCTGGTGTGGTTCGTTTCTGGTGACAACACAAACTGGAAAGGCCAGTTTGCCCATGGCTGTGCGCGTGTGCCCGGGTTGGCTCATAAATGATACCAGAGGAACAGCAGAGACAGCGCTGTGGATGGTCGACTCTTCAGGGTGGACCATCATGTTTGGACCATCTCGTGTGTCGGATTTGAATGTTGTAGTGAATGAAAATACACACAAAATGTGCCACGGTTTGGATTGGTGTTTCTTAAATCCCGCCGGACGGCCACAGTCGCTTTTGGATTATGTTTCTACAACTCTATGATTCGGTTTTAATATACCGTTCCAGTGATATTTCCTTCATGTGTGTTCCTGAGAAATAAAATTGTAAACATAGAGTCTCGCTGCCACCTGGCACTTACTGTTGATCTGGGACTTGCTACATAATTGAGAGTGTGTAGGATTCTATTAGTACAGCTGTCCCAGTGGGAGGCATCTGTTCCAGCTTCCCTCTGTGCTGGAGCCACCATTAAAAATGGCGTAAACACACAGAAATTCTTACATAATATTACTTCTGCCTAGATAAATTCTCTTTCTTGTCATGCCTTTGTCACATGTCATACTTATTATCCAAAACACACCAGCTGTTCTGGTTCCGCATGTCTCATTACTTCCAACAACATGGTTATGTTTTGCCTCTGTGTACCAGTCTGTCTAATCGCAGGATTACTTCCACAATAATGAGCTGATTTTTATAAAACCAATTGGTTCATATGATGTTTTTGATAACCCTTGCAAAAAAAAGAAGTTTCTCTAAGTTTACTACTTGTACACTTATTTTAAACTAAAATAAACATGTATGCATTCCGTTTACGGGTGATTCTTTAACTACGGGCACTATTGGCCTTGTAAATGTAATTTCCACCACACCATTGCCTTACAATATAAAGCGCCTTGGGGCAACTGTTTGTTGTGATTTGGCGCTATATACATGTGCTCTGATGTCACTGTTTATCTCCATAGAAACTACCCAAAGAATCTTTCATACAAACTGTTTAAAGGGACATTACAGTGTTGTGGTGGAAATTACGGCAATAGTGTGGGACAACTACATTTTGTTTAAAAAAATCAGAACAGTTGTATGACATTGAATACCCCAATTATGTTTTGATTATTTTACTGATATTTTATTCAGAGATATTTTAAAACATTAGAAAAAACATTTCTTTACCATTCATTTTTATCAATGAAGATCAAAAGTCTGGGTGTGGGAAAAGCACAAAACGGCAATATTTGCATATAATGATGCTGAGAAAAGGTGAAAAAGTCATCATAGACTACTAGAACAAATTTCTTAACACACTTTCATTGTAAAGATAACTATAAAAGTGTGAAATGTCCCCTTTTTTCTGTTTTTCATACAATATGATCAAAGGACATAATAAGTGCCCGTAGTCTAAGAATCACCCTTACTTGTGTACTTATATTTAACAGATTATACTCAAAGGATGCTTAACTTATGCTAAGAAGCACGGCAGGACTGGTTATCTGGCGTACCGGGCAAATCCCGCCGGGCCCTCGCGCATTTTGGGCCCCCTCAGGTCTGTCATTAAAAAATATATGTATATAATTTATTTATTTTTTTATTGATTGCGACGGTAAAAAATGACACATAGAGGCCCATTGGATGCTTGTCCTGAGGCACATTGGGCTAGTCCAATGAAATTCCTTGGTTCTCGAAGGCCCGCCCCTCCCTACAGGCCCCACCTGACCCAAGTCATCACTCAAAGTTTTGGCTATTCGGTCCGAGCTTGAGTGGAGAACGGAGAGTAGTGCACAAAATGGAGAAGCAAAAGAGTGGAGCTGAGAAGCGAAAGGAAAAAGAAAACAGAAATTAAAAGACGACGCAGCAAAATGTGCCAAAATCACAGATATGTTTTAAACCACAAGCTCGACCTCGGGTTCGGGTAGTGGGGCTGCCGGTCCGTCATTTCAAACTAGCCTGGGACCGGCGTCGAGAGCACAGGTGGTGGAGAATGAAGAGGAGGAGGAGGAGACGGAGAGAGACGTGACCCAGCAGGGAGTGATTGAGGTTAGAATTCATCTCAACACTTGCTAGTAGCTAGCCAATGCAGTGTAGCTATTCACCGCTTCGGCGTTTCGTTTCCCATTTATTGCCTGAAACTAAGACTAAGTCGTCATCCTGACTTTCTCAAATCAGTCACAAACATGTACCCATTTGATTTATTTTCATACACTTTGACTTCTCTTGTATTGTTGCGCCAGCATATAGAACTCTTCCATTTGTCTTGAGCTGTCACAAGGACGACCTGTGCTGTGTGTCTAGAGTCATTGCTAGTGTGTGTTAGTTATGGCATCCCCCCCTTTCACTTTCTCAAATCCAGCTAATATCTTTTTTCTACTCTACTGCTTGTCGTGTGTTGTGCAACTCTGATTTTATACAAAATGTATTTTTGTAATCTTTTCCTTCTGTAATGGCATGCCATGTCATTATCAAGACATCTCGTATGAAGTATTAGCTGCCTCGTGGCGTGGTAGATGGATAGGTAAGAAGCCGACTAGCTGTGCTACTGTTTAGCAATCACTGGTACCCGTTCAAAGGTGGAGTAGCTACTGCCAGCCTGGTGAGAAGGGGCAGAAAGACGTGTGATACGCTGTGGAATTGGCATAAAATATTTTCGGTTGTTATTAACATTCCATTCAGTAAGCTCACTGACAGTATCTCTCGAGTGGAGCATCTAAGCTGAAAGTATGAAAATGTTTACCCTAGGAAAATATTACTAAGGGATTCATTTTATTCAGTAAAACTTAGAACATACAATAGCGGCCCAGATGGAGTTGTGCACAACACAGGCCTTTTCTTACTGTATATTAACAGAAATCATATTTACCTCATGGCCTATGCAGCACAATTTCCCTACTGTTTCCATGTTATTCATATGACCATCTATATTTAAGGACACAATACATTAGGGAATTAGGAGTTGGAGCGCCTGTGTGTGTGTGTGTGTGTGTGTGTGTGTGTGTGTGTGGTGCCTTAGCTTTGGTGTCAAATAATGCTCTGACGAGATTTGGTGTCCAACTTACAGTGTTGTGTGTGTTAGTGAAATATTGCTTTGCTTAACCCTCGTAAGGTGTTTGGGTCTGTGGGTTTTCAGTTTCAGTTTTTGGTTAAGGAAAATGGTATGAATATATATATTATATTTTTTTCACATTGAGATTCACTGGCCAGGGCTCATAATCAGGAAAAAAAAAAGTTAGTGACCTTATCCTCCTCTCTCTCTATCTCTCACCCTCAAAAACATACATACACAGAACTTCACATACATTCTTCTTTAGCATATGCTTCCAGACATCATATATAGGCCTATATGTATATATATATATATCGTGTATATAACGGCGCTGAGCCCTCAGGTGATCAAAAAGTGCCTGGGCCCTTTTCAGATGCCAGTCCAGCCCTGCTGAGAAGTACACAGACAAGTTGATCATAAGGGTGAGAGACAAAGCTGTAAGTTATTTTATTTTTAACGCAAGTTAATGCCTCAAATGAATAAACAGTTGAGACCCTGCTACACATTTGAGCAGCTTTTGTCACCATCTAGTGGGCAATATGAACATTTCAGGGTTTCTAGTGCCTTTCCTGTTTGTGCACTGAGCCGTCATGCTGTGCTGTGTGCGCTCCCCCTTAACACACCACATGTGTTAAGGGGGAGCTGACACATTGGCATAGCACGTGTGTGTGGGGGGGCGTAGTTTGAGGCAGTCAGACAATTTTCACAGACGGCTCGAATGTGGTTGCCGGCACTCTAATCTCTGCTGGGAGCACGAGCAGCCCCACCTTTTCCAAGTTTCCAGCGAGTGGTGCTGGATGTTTGTGTGTAGTACCTGGACTTTGGCCGACACCTGCAGAGAGGGGGATCGAATAGGCACTCACAGGGCACTCGCTGTCTTTCAGCCGCTGGTGTGTGTGAATGATTATAGAAACAGCTGTACGAGGTGTTTGAAGCAGCTCAGATTTTTCATGAGTGGCATGAAGTTCCTTGTTCATGTGCCAGTCAGATTCTATCGTGTTATGTGTGAAGGGGGTATAAAGCAGATCCTGATTCAGGATTCCCCGTAGATCATTTGGCGCCTCTTGACTGTTAACTAATCCATTACATACATAATGGATTTTGTCCGTTTGATACATATAACGGATTTGGTCTGTTTTATACATATAACCGATGACGATTATAACGGACAAAATTCACTGGTCCACCTGAATCTATTAAATGCGAGTGTTACTGTGTACTGTGTAGTGTACTTAGGAAATAAACTTGAGGTTTACTTACTGCATGTTTATATACCTAATACACTAAAACGTAAGTGTACTTTTTTGTAAAAAGATCTGAATTCCAATGCACATGCATTAAAATTTTTAATAATTTTTTTAAAAACTCAAAAGTTACAAATGTACGTAAACTAGAACTTTGAAGGATGCATAGTTCAAATTCTGCCTCAACATTAATGTCATTGCATCTTATATCATCACTCTCCAATTTTGTACTTCACTGTCACAGTCAATGCAAGACTCATTACCATCACCACACTCAGACACACCATCACCATTACCACACTCAGACACACCATCACCACACTCAGACACACCATCACCACACTCAGACACACCATCACCATCAGCACACTCAGACACACCATCACCATTACCACACTCAGACACACCATCACCACACTCAGACACACCATCACCACACTCAGACACACCATCACCATCAGCACACTCAGACACACCATCACCACACTCAGACACACCATCACCACACTCAGACACACCATCACCATTACCACACTCAGACACACCATCACCACACTCAGACACACCATCACCACACTCAGACACACCATCACCACACTCAGACACACCATCACCATCACCACACTCAGACACACCATCACCACACGCAGACACACCATCACCACACTCAGACACACCATCACCATTACCACACTCAGACACACCATCACCACACTCAGACACACCATCACCACACTCAGACACACCATCACCATCACCACGCTCAGACACACCATCACCACACTCAGACACACCATCACCATTACCACACTTAGACACACCAACACCACACTCAGACACACCATCACCATTACCACACTTAGACACACCATCACCACACTCAGACACACCATCACCATTACCACACTCAGACACACCATCACCATCACCACACTCAGACACACCATCACCACACTCAGACACACCATCACCACACTCAGACACACCATCACCATTACCACACTCAGACACACCATCACCATTACCACACTCAGACACACCATCACCACACTCAGACACACCATCACCATTACCACACTCAGACACACCATCACCACACTCAGACACACCATCACCACACTCAGACACACCATCACCACACTCAGACACACCATCACCATCAGCACACTCAGACACACCATCACCACACTCAGACACACCATCACCATTACCACACTCAGACACACCATCACCACACTCAGACACACCATCACCATTACCACACTCAGACACACCATCACCACACTCAGACACACCATCACCATCACCACACTCAGACACACCATCACCACACTCAGACACACCATCACCACACTCAGACACACCATCACCATTACCACACTCAGACACACCATCACCATTACCACACTCAGACACACCATCACCACACTCAGACACACCATCACCATTACCACACTCAGACACACCATCACCACACTCAGACACACCATCACCACACTCAGACACACCATCACCACACTCAGACACACCATCACCATCACCACACTCAGACACACCATCACCACACGCAGACACACCATCACCACACTCAGACACACCATCACCATTACCACACTCAGACACACCATCACCACACTCAGACACACCATCACCATCACCACGCTCAGACACACCATCACCACACTCAGACACACCATCACCATTACCACACTTAGACACACCAACACCACACTCAGACACACCATCACCATTACCACACTTAGACACACCATCACCACACTCAGACACACCATCACCATTACCACACTCAGACACACCATCACCATCACCACACTCAGACACACCATCACCACACTCAGACACACCATCACCACACTCAGACACACCATCACCATTACCACACTCAGACACACCATCACCATTACCACACTCAGACACACCATCACCACACTCAGACACACCATCACCATTACCACACTCAGACACACCATCACCACACTCAGACACACCATCACCACACTCAGACACACCATCACCATCAGCACACTCAGACACACCATCACCACACTCAGACACACCATCACCATTACCACACTCAGACACACCATCACCATTACCACACTCAGACACACCATCACCACACTCAGACACACCATCACCATTACCACACTCAGACACACCATCACCACACTCAGACACACCATCACCACACTCAGACACACCATCACCACACTCAGACACACCATCACCATCACCACACTCAGACACACCATCACCACACGCAGACACACCATCACCACACTCAGACACACCATCACCATTACCACACTCAGACACACCATCACCACACTCAGACACACCATCACCATCACCACGCTCAGACACACCATCACCACACTCAGACACACCATCACCATTACCACACTTAGACACACCAACACCACACTCAGACACACCATCACCATTACCACACTTAGACACACCATCACCACACTCAGACACACCATCACCATTACCACACTCAGACACACCATCACCATCACCACACTCAGACACACCATCACCACACTCAGACACACCATCACCATTACCACACTCAGACACACCATCACCATTACCTCACTCAGACACACCATCACCACACTCAGACACACCATCACCATTACCACACTCAGACACACCATCACCATCACCACACTCAGACACACCATCACCATCACCACGCTCAGACACACCATCACCACACTCAGACACACCATCACCACACTCAGACACACCATCACCATTACCACACTCAGACACACCATCACCATTACCTCACTCAGACACACCATCACCACACTCAGACACACCATCACCATTACCACACTCAGACACACCATCACCATCACCACACTCAGACACACCATCACCATTACCACACTCAGACACACCATCACCATTACCGCACTCAGACACACCATCACCATCACCACACTCAGACACACCATCACCACACTCAGACACACCATCACCACACTCAGACACACCATCACCATTACCACACTCAGACACACCATCACCATTACCACACTCAGACACACCATCACCACACTCAGACACACCATCACCATCACCACACTCAGACACACCATCACCACACTCAGACACACCATCACCATTACCACACTCAGACACACCATCACCATCACCACACTCAGACACACCATCACCATTACCACACTTAGACACACCATCACCACACTCAGACACACCATCACCATCACCACACTCAGACACACCATCACCATCACCACACTCAGACACACTATCACCACACTCAGACACACCATCACCATCACCACACTCAGACACACCATCACCATCACCACACAGACACACCATCACCACACTCAGACACACCATCACCATTACCACACTCAGACACACCATCACCATTACCTCACTCAGACACACCATCACCACACTCAGACACACCATCACCATTACCACACTCAGACACACCATCACCATCACCACACTCAGACACACCATCACCATTACCACACTCAGACACACCATCACCATTACCGCACTCAGACACACCATCACCATCACCACACTCAGACACACCATCACCACACTCAGACACACCATCACCACACTCAGACACACCATTACCGCACTCAGACACACCATTACCACACTCAGACACACCATTACCGCACTCAGACACACCATCACCACACTCAGACACACCATTACCACACTCAGACACACCATCACCGCACTCAGACACACCATCACCATCACCACACTCAGACACACCATCACCACACTCAGACACACCATTACCACACTCAGACACACCATCACCGCACTCAGACACACCATCACCATTACCTCACTAAGACACACCATCACCATTACCGCACTCAGACACACATCACCACACACAGACACACCATCACCACACACAGACACACCATCACCACACTCAGACACACCATTACCGCACTCAGACACACCATCACCATTACCGCACTCAGACACACCATCACCACACTCAGACACACCATCACCATTACCACACTCAGACACACCATCACCACACTCAGACACACCATTACCACACTCAGACACACCATCACCATTACCGCACTCAGACACACCATCACCACACTCAGACACACCATTACCACACTCAGACACACCATCACCATTACCGCACTCAGACACACCATCACCATCACCACACTCAGACACACCATCACCACACTCAGACACACCATCACCACACTCAGACACACCATCACCATTACCGCACTCAGACACACCATCACCACACTCAGACACACCATCACCACACTCAGACACACCATCACCATTACCACACTCAGACACACCATCACCATTACCTCACTCAGACACACCATCACCATTACCACACTCAGACACACCATCACCATTACCTCACTCAGACACACCATCACCACACTCAGACACACCATCACCATTACCACACTCAGACACACCATCACCATCACCACACTCAGACACACCATCACCATTACCACACTCAGACACACCATCACCATTACCGCACTCAGACACACCATCACCATCACCACACTCAGACACACCATCACCACACTCAGACACACCATCACCACACTCAGACACACCATTACCGCACTCAGACACACCATTACCACACTCAGACACACCATTACCGCACTCAGACACACCATCACCACACTCAGACACACCATTACCACACTCAGACACACCATCACCGCACTCAGACACACCATCACCATCACCACACTCAGACACACCATCACCACACTCAGACACACCATTACCACACTCAGACACACCATCACCGCACTCAGACACACCATCACCATTACCTCACTAAGACACACCATCACCATTACCGCACTCAGACACACCATCACCACACACAGACACACCATCACCACACACAGACACACCATCACCACACTCAGACACACCATTACCGCACTCAGACACACCATCACCATTACCGCACTCAGACACACCATCACCACACTCAGACACACCATCACCATTACCACACTCAGACACACCATCACCACACTCAGACACACCATTACCACACTCAGACACACCATCACCATTACCGCACTCAGACACACCATCACCACACTCAGACACACCATTACCACACTCAGACACACCATCACCATTACCGCACTCAGACACACCATCACCATCACCACACTCAGACACACCATCACCACACTCAGACACACCATCACCACACTCAGACACACCATTACCGCACTCAGACACACCATCACCATTACCGCACTCAGACACACCATCACCATTACCGCACTCAGACACACCATCACCACACTCAGACACACCATCACCACACTCAGACACACCATCACCATTACCACACTCAGACACACCATCACCATTACCTCACTCAGACACACCATCACCATTACCACACTCAGACACACCATCACCATTACCACACTCAGACACGCCATCACCATCACCACACTCAGACACACCATCACCATTACCACACTCAGACACACCATCACCATTACCGCACTCAGACACACCATCACCACACTCAGACACACCATCACCACACTCAGACACACCATCACCATTACCGCACTCAGACACACCATCACCATCACCACACTCAGACACACCATCACCACTCTCAGACACACCATTACCGCACTCAGACACACCATTACCACACTCAGACACACCATCGCCATTACCGCACTCAGACACACCATCACCATTACCTCACTAAGACACACCATCACCATTACCGCACTCAGACACACCATCACCATCACCACACTCAGACACACTATCACCACACACAGACACACCATCACCACACTCAGACACACCATTACCGCACTCAGACACACCATCACCATTACCGCACTCAGACACACCATCACCACACTCAGACACACCATCACCATTACCACACTCAGACACACCATCACCACACTCAGACACACCATCACCATTACCGCACTCAGACACACCATCACCACACTCAGACACACCATTACCACACTCAGACACACCATTACCACACTCAGACACACCATCACCATTACCGCACTCAGACACACCATCACCATTACCTCACTCAGACACACCATCACCATTACCGCACTCAGACACACCATCACCACACTCAGACACACCATCACCACACTCAGACACACCATTACCGCACTCAGACACACCATCACCATTACCGCACTCAGACACACCATCACCACACTCAGACACACCATCACCACACTCAGACACACCATCACCACACTCACACCATTACCACACTCAGACACACCATCACCACACTCACACCATCACCACACTCAGACACACCATCACCATTACCGCACTCAGACACACCATCACCACACTCAGACACACCATCACCATTACCGCACTCAGACACACCATCACCATTATCGCACTCAGACACACCATCACCATTACCGCACTCAGACACACCATCACCATTACCACACTCAGACACACCATCACCACACTCAGACACATCATTACCATTACCACACTCAGACACACCATCACCGCACTCAGACACACCATTACCGCACTCAGACACACCATCACCGCACTCAGACACACCATCACCACACTCAGACACACCATCACCATTACCGCACTCAGACACACCATTACCACACTCAGACACACCATCACCATCACCACACTCAGATACACCATCACCACACTCAGACACACCATCACCACACTCAGACACACCATCACCACACTCAGACACACCATTACCACACTCACACCATTACCACACTCAGACACACCATCACCACACTCACACCATCGCCACACTCAGACACACCATCACCATTACCGCACTCAGACACACCATCACCACACTCAGACACACCATCACCATTACCGCACTCAGACACACCATCACCATTATCGCACTCAGACACACCATCACCATTACCGCACTCAGACACACCATCACTGCACTCAGACACACCATCACCATTACCACACTCAGACACACCATCACCACACTCAGACACACCATCACCACACTCAGACACACCATCACCGCACTCAGACACACCATCACCACACTCAGACACACCATCACCATTACCGCACTCAGACACACCATTACCACACTCAGACACACCATCACCACACTCAGATACACCATCACCGCACTCAGACACACCATCACCACACTCAGACACACCATCACCACACTCAGACACACCATCACCACACTCAGACACACCATTACCACACTCACACCATTACCACACTCAGACACACCATCACCACACTCACACCATCGCCACACTCAGACACACCATCACCATTACCGCACTCAGACACACCATCACCACACTCAGACACACCATCACCATTACCGCACTCAGACACACCATCACCATTATCGCACTCAGACACACCATCACCATTACCGCACTCAGACACACCATCACTGCACTCAGACACACCATCACCATTACCACACTCAGACACACCATCACCATTACCACACTCAGACACACCATCACCACACTCAGACACATCATTACCATTACCACACTCAGACACACCATCACCGCACTCAGACACACCATCACCGCACTCAGACACACCATCACCGCACTCAGACACACCATCACCACACTCAGACACACCATCACCATTACCGCACTCAGACACACCATTACCACACTCAGACACACCATCACCATCACCACACTCAGATACACCATCACCACACTCAGACACACCATTACCATTACCACACTCAGACACACCATCACCACACTCAGACACACCATTACCACACTCAGACACACCATCACCACACTCGGACACACCATTACCGCACTCAGACACACCATCACCGCACTCAGACACACCATCACCGCACTCAGAGACATCATCACCACACTCAGACACACCATCACCACACTCAGACACACCATCACCACACTCAGACACACCATTACCACACTCAGACACACCATCACCACACTCAGACACACCATCACCACACTCAGACACACTATCACCACACTCAGACACACCATCACCATTACTGCACTCTGACACACCATCACCATTACCGCACTCAGACACACCATTACCACACTCAGACACACCATCACCGCACTCAGACACACCATCACCTGTAGTTTTTCCCCTACTCCTGCTAAATAAGGGAGAGACACTCTTCTTCTTGTCTCCGTCTCCTGTCTATCTGGTCTCTTTGTTTTCTGGGACTTCTGCACTTTGTCCAGGGACCATCGTGGGTACCCACATACTGTGAGGGCTTTCCGTAAAAGTTGTTGTTCTTTAGCCCTTCCCTCTGCAGTTGTGGGCACCTGTACGGCTCTGTGTTGAAGAGTCCTGATCACCCCGAGCTTGTGTTCAAGTGGGTGGTTTGAGCCAAAGAGCAAATATTGGTCAGTGTGAGTTGGTTTTCTGTAAACCTCTGTCTGGAGCTGCCTGTTCACTCCAATCGTAACATCACAGTCCAAGAAGGCTAAATGGTTGTTTCTGGCATCCTCACGTGTGAACTTGATATTGGAGTCCACCGAATTGATGTGTTCTGTAAAGTCCTCCACCTCCTGTTGCTTGATTTTAACCCATGTGTCATTGACATATCTGAACCAGTGACTGGGAGAGATGCCCGTGAACGACGTCAAGGCTGTCTTCTCCACTCACTCCATGTACAGATTGGCCACAATGGGGGATACCGGAGACCCCATCGCACAACCATGGATCTGCCTGTAGTAATTCCCCCTAAACAGGAAATACGTGGTGTTAAGACAGATCTCCAAGAGTTGGCAGATGTGGTCTGGTGTGAGTTTGGTCCTTTCAGGTAGAGACACATCCTCCAGCAGTCTCTGCCTCACAGCTGAGATGGCCTCAGCGGTGGGGATGCAGGTGAACAACGAAGTCACATCAAATGACACCATAGTTTCATCTGCCTCCAGCTGCAGGTCCTTGATCTTGTTCACAAAATCTTGTGTGTTCTCCACATGGTGGTCTGAGTTACCCACTAGAGGAGCCAAAATCCACTTGAGGTGCTTGGCCAAATTGTATGTGATGGAATCTGTGCTACTTACAATAGGCCTGAGTGGCACGTCCTGTTTGTGGATTTTGGGCAGTCCATAGATGCACGGAGTGGCATCCCCAGGGTACAGTCTGTAGTATGTCTGCCTGAAGTATGGACTGCCTGAAGTATGGACTGAAAACAAAGAGACCAGATAGACAGGAGATGGAGACAAGAAGAAGAGGAGTGTCTCTCCCTTATTTAGCAGGAGTAGGGGAAAAACTACAGAGGATCTTCAGACAGCACAAAATCCCAGTTTACTTTAAACCGGTTAACACCCTGAGACAGAAATTAGTTCACCCTAAGGACAGGATCCCTAGTTACAAACAGAGCAATGTAGTGTATTATATCAGAAGTCAGGAAAACTGTAATGAACACTACATAGGTGAGACTAAGCAATCTTTAAACAAGAGGCTATACCAGCACTGGAGAGAGGTCGCCAGTGGACCTCAGTCTGCAGTTCATCTCCACCTGAAAGACACTAACCACACGTTTGAGGACAAGGAAGTTAAAATCTTAGCCAGAGAGAAGAAATGGTTTGAGAGAGGTGTCAAGGAAGCATTCTTTGTAAAACAGTTGAAACCCAGCCTTAACCGGGGGGTGGGTCTCAGACACGCTTTGTCCCCTGTTTACAATGGGGTACTCAGGTCAAAGCAGTTTCAGTCTTTTGTTCATGGTAATGAGTCATTCACGTCATCAGGAGAGTCGTCAAGGGAGCCATCAGGGGAGGCTTCCATCCCATCATTAGGAGTGCTAACTAGAGCACAATAGGTGCTAATTAGAGCTATTGTTTAGTCACTAGCCTATAGCAGTCGGCCTCTCGGTAAGAGGGGTCTGGTTAGGTTAAAAACTCCAGCTTTTTTTGGCTTCTGGTTTATTCTTCTCTACAAGAGTCAAGACAGAAGTCAGACTACCAGAGCAAGAATTTTAGCTGAGGAAGCTTCTGTGATTTGAAACGAAACGTCCTCACGTCAAGCAACCCAGTCCAGTCGAAGATTCAAGCTTCTCTACTATGGAGACCACCTGGACAACTGAGAGCCTACACAGAAACATCCACCACAGCACTCTGACACACCTTCGATGCGCTCTAGCACACATCACCATCACCACACTCTGACACACCATCACCATTACCGCACTCTGACACACCGTCGCCACGTTCTGACACACCATCACCACGTTCTGACACACCATCACCATTACTGCACTCTGACACACCCTCGTCACCCTGACACACCGTCAATGCATTCTGATACATCCATCACAGCACTCTGACACACCTTCGATGCGCTCTAGCACGCCATCACCATTACCGCACTCTGACACACCATTGCCGTGCTCTGACACACCGTCGCCACGTTGTGACATACCCTCGTCACGCTGACACACCGTCGACGCATTCTGATACATCCGTCACAGCGCTCTGACACACCGTCGATGCACTCTAGCACACCATTACCACACTCTGACACACCGTCACCTCACTGTGACACACCGTCGCTACGCTCTGACACACCATCACCATTACCACGCTCGTTTCCACAGTCATGTGGATGAAAATGGTTACTGTAATGCTAATGCTAATCCCGCCACCAACCCCAGGCAGGTGTATTTGAACACACTGGGGGCCACCTGCAGGTCAGGATGCATATCTTAATGTTGCACTCACCACAAAGCAATTTCACATCAGTGTCTTAATCAAGGGCTCTTCAGCACACAGACAGAAGTGATGGATTGGATCCACCAACCCTCTGGTTGATGGACAACCGGTTCTTTGCACTGAGCTAAAACTAAATTTAATAGCGTCTTTGTCATAAAAGATAAATCATTCCTGTTTGATGGTGATTCGTTCACATGCAATTTGAAATAAAAAAGAAGAAAAACCACACTGTACAGCCAGTGGTCCAGACGTCACTATGTGCAGTGGGTCGCTCACTCACTCACTCACGCAACATTTCACTTGTGAGTGAGACTGCTTCAGATGTACTGACCCGATTGTTGACAAACTTGGTATATCATTAACTCATAGTGACCCCAAGAATCCTACTGATTTTGGGGTCCAAATGTTGACGTCACTGAAGTGTGCCTCTCAAAACTCTGAGCGTAGTGGTGTCTCTTTTAACTGATTGATTGACACCAATCTTTGTATGTGTGCTAGGCACGGTGATCCCAGGAACCTTATTGGCTTTGGAGTCAAAAGGACAAAGGTCAAGGTCACTGGCGCACACTTTGTATAAATAATTTGAGCATAAGAACTTCTTTCCCAGTTGCCTAACTGTCACCAAATAACTTGGTATGTGTGTTTGGCATGGTGACTCCAAGAAGCCTATTGGTTTTAAGTTCAAAGGTCAAGGTCACTGGACATACTTCACAGAAATCTTTTGAATACAATAACTTCTTTCCCAATTGCCTAATTGTCACTAAACATGGTGTGTGTGTGTGTGTGTGTGTGTGTGTGTGTGTGTGTGTGTGTGTGTGTGTGTGTGTGTGTGTGTGTGTGTGTGTGTGTGTGTGTGTGTGTGTGTGTGTGTGTGTGTGTGTGTGTGTTAGGTATACTGACTGCAGGAATCCTACTGGTTTTGGAATTAAAAGGTCAAAAGTCAAGGGCAGTCCAGTGTAGTTGTACCTTGCAGAAATCTGGTGAGTACAATAACTTCTTTCCTAATTGCCTGACTGTCACCAAACTTGGTATGAGTATTAGTTATATTGACCACAAAAATCTTATTGACTTTGGGGTTAAAATGTCAAGGTCACTGGAACATACCTTGCAGAAATCTTGTGAGGGCAATAACTTCTTTCTTAATTGCCTGATTGTCACTGAATCTGATATGTATGTTAGGTATATTGACCACAAGAATCTTACTGGCTTTGGTGTTAAAAGGTCAAAAGTCAAGGTCACGGAGTGCAGAAATCTACTTTGCATTATTGTGAAGAGCTTTGAGCGTCTGATGCAGATGGAAAATGCTGTATATAAATGCAGTCCATTTAAATCTTGTGAAGGCAATAGCTTCTTTCCTAATTGCTTAATTGTCACCAAACATGGTGTATATGTGTGTTGGGCATGGTGAGCGCAAGAAGCCTATTGATTTGGGGATCAAACGTTCAAAGGTCAAACTCAATGAACTGTACTTTGTAAAAGCCTTCTGCAGAAAACCCTCACTTGTCAATGCCATGCTTAATGTTTTCCCAGGGTGCCGTGGGTTAGTGCACACTATCACCTGTTGGACTGTTGAATTAACTCGTTTTAAGACAGGCTACTAAAAGACGAGCTCTTTCATGAAGCTCCTGATAAATTTTGGATTATAACGACTGATTTCATGTGGATAGAGGATCACATCTGGCAGACTGTTACTGGTGCGTGAACAGTCTGCAGCACTGCACATATTTCCTGCTTCACTCTCATCTGTTCGCTTGGTAGACCTGAGCTGAGAAATAATACGGTAAACATAAAGCATTTGGCTTCCAGCTGGCGCTCGGACCTGATCGGAGACCTGCCGTATAATTGAGACTGTGCAGGATTCCATTAGTGCAGCTGTCCACGGGGGACACAGCCTGTCCAGGCCTGCGGGTGTGCCATATCCTCCATTCAGAAATGTTCCCAACACATAATTTAAGATCACTTTACGCTCTCGCTGTTCATGCATTTGTTTTTGAATCATGCCTGCTTTCCAGCAGTAAGCTGAAGCGGCTGTTCAGGTTCCATACTTGTCATTTGATGTTGGAATAATGAATGCGGTGCATTAAAAGTCTGCAGCAGCTCACCGAGTGTGCTGTGCTGACAGTCCTTTATCCACAAATCCACCCCCCGTTGGACAATAGAGCTTCAGGTTAAACAGCTGTCGTTGCTCTTTCCACACACAAGTGAAGTGTGTACACAGGAAGAAAGCCTGAGGAGGCATCAACCCTTGGGCACCTACAGCTTTGCACCTTCAATAGATAATGCTAAATATGCTGAGAGCTTTGGCCCAGAGTCCTTCTTATTCCTCTCCTGCCAATGTCTGTTAAAGCAGAGTTGTGATAGAGCCTCTTTGCTGTGATGCACCATTAATTTCCCCTGAGGCTGATCATTCAATATTCAATAGCTACTGTGCTTTGATCCGCCAGGTGAATCAAACTACAGAGGCCACTTCCCTGACCAGCATCTTCAGCGCTCCAAACAATCACCGGATCGGGATGCTCCGACTGATGCGTGGAAAACAGTGTTGTGAAATATTGTAACTGTGTGTTTGGCGAGTGGGTGTACATTGATGTATATGCAGAGCGTCGGATGTGGCTGGATTACGGAGGCAAACACTGACAGGCTGCACTTTATCGGCGTGCACGTTTAGATATACATCTTCATGACAGCAAGTGCTATGACAGCATTACTCATACGGCAGAGGAGAAGCAAAAGCAGGCAGATTAGAAAGAAAAAACTACTTTTGGTTTTAGCAACGCAGGCATTTTGTCAGCTGAAATTTCACTTTCTTTATATAATTCAACACCAATGAGGACAAATTTCATTTGAAAAATTTTGCAAATTGACATAACCGTCGATGCACCTGATCCAGTTAGGGCTGGATCAGGTGACCCTGAACCATCCCTTAGTTATGCTGCTATAGACGTAGACTGCTGGGGGGTTCCCATGATGCACTGTTTCTTTCTCTTTTTGCTCTGTATGCACCACTCTGCATTTAATCATTAGTGATTGATCTCTGCTCCCCTCCACAGCATGTCTTTTTCCTGGTTCTCTCCCTCAGCCCCAACCAGTCCCAGCAGAAGACTGCCCCTCCCTGAGCCTGGTTCTGCTGGAGGTTTCTTCCTGTTAAAAGGGAGTTTTTCCTTCCCACTGTAGCCAAGTGCTTGCTCACAGGGGGTCGTTTTGACCGTTGGGGTTTTACATAATTATTGTATGGCCTTGCCTTACAATATAAAGCGCCTTGGGGCAACTGTTTGTTGTGATTTGGCGCTATATAAAAAAATTGATTGATTGATAATCTATCCTCATGCCATCTTGATAGTCTGAGGCTTTTTTCAAAACAGAGATGGATAAAATAATAGCAAGCAGATTAACATGATCCAGTTTTATAGAATTCTGATGGGGTTCAGGTCTGGGAGCATAATGCTGCTTACATCACATGGAGGGACCTTTCTAATTCCTGGTTGGTAACCACACAGGCTGACCACCAGTCTACCGCCACCTCCTGATATGAGCATTTATCTACTGCAGCATGGTAACTCTTGGCTGTTTCCAGTTGGTGTTGTTCTCACAGCATCAAGGCACCTGTTGGTGGGACCACGGCTGGAATAGTGTCTTACAGTAGTTGGTGTTCACTGACAGTGCCACTAGAATGCCGCAAGCAGCCATTCATTTGACACCAAGTCATTCCAGCGGTACGCAAGCATCCTCTGGAGAGACAGAGCACCAAAGACATCCAGTAGTTACCAAAGGTCGCTGGTTGGAGTCCACATCTCATAACCACATAGGAACCGGAAGTTCCTAGAACCTAAAATATGGGCCTTCGTTCTCCTGTAAAGAATCTGGCATCAGCAAATAGTGACTTCATTACTCCACAAACTCTTCCTGGGCACCTTCCAATCTCAAAAAGGTCCCAAATACTACAAAGGCCTACACCCAAGTACAAAGGCCTGTAAAGTAAGCTACCTTAGTTAGCCAGCACATAAATGAGCTTTAGGATGAGACCCCCATCCCCACCACCAAATTAAATGATGTATTTTGCAAAGATGCATTCATCAGACACAGCTTCTCCTACTAACTTTAATCATGATGTTGCGCCATTCCTACATGAGCTTAACGTATTTAGCAGCATCCAGTACCAGCTATTTGCAAGGATGCATGAATAACGAAAGCCATAATGCAAACTGCAACACCTATAATTATTATACAATTACAGACAGTCAGGGTTTTGGTAATCTAATATTAGATCCCAGCAGCACTGACCTTCACCCAATTGATTGACCTGTGGTTTACCTTGCCAGGGTAATTCTCTAATCCACCTAAGTGTGTGACATATTAGGTCCAAATCAGGTTGAAAAAATCTAATTCCTTGACCTTCACCAAAATTAATTATTTCAATACAATTTCATTGTCAGTCTTTATTGATGTACCTAGTTTGTTAGATATCCGCAAAAGGACCCAGAAGTAGTTGGACAACAAAGACAGTCAGACATTACCTGCACCCCAGTGATTAACCTTTGGTAAATTTCATCTCAAAGATTACATTAGATAGAAATTTATTGATCCTGTGGGAAGATTCCCTCAGGGAAATTGAAGGTCCAGCAGCATTTGTATAGCAGCACACAGGGTAAGAAGCACACTGAGTATCAAAAGTAAAAGTAAAAAAAAAAAGGGACAATTCCAGAATCCACCTCCATATGTGTACCAAGTTTGATGCAAATCATTCATTTTCTACCTGTTTATTCCAGTTAAGGGTCTCACGGGACCTGGAGTCTATCTTGATGGTTAACGGGTGAGAGGGAGGTACACCCTGAACAAACTGCCAATGTGTTGCAGTGCTAATGCAAATCAGAGAGGTTTTTATGTAATTTTGTCCTTCGATGCCAATGATTAAAGTTGGGGGGTTGACTTTCATCCTTATGCCAAGTCTGCTGGAAATAGGACATAAGACCTGGGAGGAGCAAATATCAGTGGTGTGAAAAATAAAAACAATGTGACATGAGAACTGGCAACATGTTGAAATTTCACACCTGGAAATAGTTTGCACCACAGTACTCTGCTGGTGTAAAGAAACAGTGTGTCTGTCACGCCTGCCAGACATTTGTCTCAATCAATCAATAAGTTTTATTTATATAGCGCCAAATCACAACAAACAGTTGCCCCAAGGCGCTTTATATTGTAAGGCAAGGCCATACAATAATTACGTAAAAACCCCAACGGTCAAAATGACCCCCTGTGAGCAAGCACTTGGTGACAGTGGGAAGGAAAAACTCCCTTTTAACAGGAAGAAACCTCCAGCAGAACCAGGCTCAGGGAGGGGCAGTCTTCTGCTGGGACTGGTTGGGGCTGAGGGAGAGAACCAGGAAAAAGACACAGAGAAAGTTAGACACCATCTCCTTTCACAGAGAAACTCACAGTAACGACCAGGTGGACGATAGATAATAACAAATAAAACTGGTTTTTGGGACTTCCAGTTTGGATGGACAAGACTAAGAGTCAAGCTTTCAAATGAACTAAAGCTCTGTCTGAGTTTTTTTCTCAGGAAAAAAAGCCAAACTCTGCAGTGGTGTAAAAGAACGGCGTGTACAAAGACACGACATCTTTTGCAGCATGCAGTGAATCGCCCCGGGATGTCAGCTAATATAAGGATGTCAGTGGAAGACATGAGGGGATCTATTTGTGTTTAATCCTGGTTCTGTTTAACTGCGCTACGACTCTTTTTAGCAATTACGTCTGGTAATGATGGCTGAGACGGTGTGAAATCTCCTTCCAAACCGTGACAGCGTTGTTTCTGCTGTTGGATTGAACGTCCACAAACACAATGACATGAAATAAAATGAGAACTGCATATGTCTTGATGGATTACAAAAAACATCTCAGTGCCTTCGTAAATGGAGGAGACGTGTGAATGTGACAGGAGAGAAAGATGAAAAGTCATTTTAAAGGATTAGACACTTCATTAGGTTCATTTTTTCTTCTAGTTAAAAGTGTCATCTGACAGGGTTTGAATGCCTTTAACACCATTAAGCCACAGTTTGTTTTAGAGCCAGCCGCAGTTTTATTTAATGAGAAATTTATCCGAGTGGGTTTAGACTGACATCACAGTAAAGCTACACACTGTCACACTTTGTTCTCTTTATACTGCAAATCAATTGATGATACCCCTCGTCTGCAGATCTGCAGGAAAGAACTTCATATGAGCCGGAATTAATGGCTGAAGGTTCGGCTCATGGTGTGTGATCATCAATTCTGCAATTAATCTGTAAGAACGGAGGGATTCTTTGTGAAGTACGACCACAAGGGGAATGTCTGAGGCACAAAAGGTTTCTTTTTTTCTTACTTTAAGAGACAAAAGAGAGCTTGTCGTGTGAAATGGGAAAATCTGGAGGACCAATGAGAGAGGTAGACTGTCAAATTATCCAACAGCAAGAGAGAAACAAAGGCCAATTTTTAAATGAAATTAGAAACCCTCACCTACTTTGACTTCTGTTTCATTGCAGACAGTATGAATCCAAGATATTTCATGTTCTGTGGGATCAGCTTCATTCCATTTGCTAATATACATCCATTCCTGCATTTCAGGTCTTTTCACTTGTTTCACATTTTCAGATTTTTTAAACATCAAAACAAGGTGTTTTTTTTAACTTGTAACAAGTCGAACAAAATTGCCAGTTTAACAAATGAAAAAATCACTTTAAATGAGATTGTGACAATAGCTGAGAAAATGCATTGTATGCTTTATTTCACTAGGAATAGGAAGTATGTCTTTTACAAATAGCAGCATCTTAAAAATCATACAGTAAGTATAAAAAGAGCTTGTTTTATTTCAGATATTACTCAAAAATGTGTTTAAAACTGTTTCACTGAGGATTTTTTTAAGATAGCCTGCAAACAAGTCACTAGTGAAATTTTACCTGTTAAGTCAGCAGCTTAGTGGGTAGCGCTGCTGCCGTGCAGTGAGAAGGTTGAGTCTTTTTCTGACCTGGTACCTTTTGACTACAAATTAGACAGACATACTGGGTAAAATCTCACATTTTTGTTCCCACATTGTGACCAAATATTAAAAGTATTGCTAAGTCATTCTGATTAACAACATGTTTTGATTTAACAAGCTTAAGCCTTTAAAAAATAAAACAGCTGAGATATGGTTATTTTCAGAATTGTGAATTCTTATCTCTGTTGATCTTACTCTGATTAATTTTGCAGCTTTGACACTGTCATGATTGAACTGTTGTGATCACCTTTGCTTGTCTGTCTTTTTACAAGATAACTCAAAAGTTACAGCATGTATTTAAGTCAATTTGTTGAGTGTTAGTCCTTTGTAAGAGTTGATTAAATACTTAAACAACACTTTCATCTCCTCCCCAGTGTTTCAACAGCCAGCCTTATGACATCACAACGATTGATAAAGGTCCTCCTCTGTTGGTAGGTGGTCATGATTACAGGTGCATCTAAAAAAAAATATATATTGTGGGGAAAAAATAAATATTTTTCTAGCATCGGGTATTTCAAAAAGTAACATTTTTATATATTCAAGATTCACTGCAAATAAACTAAAACCTTTCAAACATGTTTTTCATTTTGATAATTATGGCCTACAGCTCCAAAAAGCTAAAAATGCATATCTCAAAATATCACAATATTTTATAAATAAACTAAAAAACAAAACATTTATAATACAGAAATGTCAAATTTGTGAAAAGTGCTTTCATTTGTGCGCTCAATGTTTGGTTGGGGCTCCTTTTGAGTGAATTTTTTATCAATGTGCCGTGAGGTGGAGGCCATCAGCCTATGGCACTGTTGAGGTGTTCTGGAAGTCCAAGTTACTGCGGATAGGGGACTTCAGCTTGTCTGGATTGTTGGGTCTGGTGTCTCGCATCTTCTTCTTGACAATATCCCATAGATAATCTATGAAGTATCGTCTATGGGGTCAATCAAGTACAGTAATTCCACGGTCAGCAAAGCAGTTACTAATAGTTGTGGCACCGTTGGCATGTGCCAAGTCCTGTTGGAAAAGAAAATCGGCATCTCCATACAGCATGGATTTAAAAAAAAGGGCAAGACTCCATAGCTGTTTAACGGCTATGGAAGGCAATGCATGCTTTCCTTAGCCAGCAATCAATTCACCCTATAAAGGTTTCAAATCCGGCAAAATCTTGCAAGATCTCAGAGAAGTGGCTTTCACTGTGATATACTCAACAAAAATATAAACGCAACACTTTTGGTTTTGCTCCCATTTTGTATGAGATGAACTCAAAGATCTAAAACTTTTTCCACATACACAATATCACCATTTCCCTCAAATATTGTTCACAAACCAGTCTAAATCTGTGATAGTGAGCACTTCTCCTTTGCTGAGATAATCCATCCCACCTCACAGGTGTGCCATACCAAGATGCTGATTAGACACCATGATTAGTGCACAGGTGTGCCTTAGACTGCCCACAATAAAAGGCCACTCTGAAAGGTGCAGTTTTATCACACAGCACAATGCCACAGATGTCGCAAGATTTGAGGGAGCGTGCAGTTGGCCTGCTGACAGCAGGAATGTCAACCAGAGCTGTTGCTCGTGTATTCAACTTCAACTTTCAACTTTTTTTTTATATAGCGCCAAATCACAACAAACAGTTGCCCCAAGGCGCTCTATATTGTAAGGCAAGGCCATACAATAATTATGAAAAACCCCAACGGTCAAAACGACCCCCTATGAGCAAGCACTTGGCTACAGTGGGAAGGAAAAACTCCCTTTTAACAGGAAGAAACCTCCAGCAGAACCAGGCTCAGGGAGGGGCAGTCTTCTGCTGAGACTGGTTGGGGCTGAGGGAAAGAACCAGGAAAAAGACATGCTGTGGAGGGGGGCAGAGATCGATCACTAATGATTAAATGCAGAGTGATGCATACGGAGCAAAAAGAGAAAGAAACAGTGCATCATGGGAACCCCCCCCACAGTCTACGTCTAAAGCAGCATAACCAAGGGATGGTCCAGGGTCACCTGATCCAGCCCTAACTATAAGCCTTAGCGAAAAGGAAAGTTTTAAGCCTAATCTTAAAAGTAGAGAGGGTATCTGTCTCCCTGATCTGAATTGGGAGCTGGTTCCACAGGAGAGAAGCCTGAAAGCTGAAGGCTCTGCCTCCCATTCTACTCTTACAAACCCTAGGAACTACAAGTAAGCCTGCAGTCTGAGAGCGAAGCGCTCTAATGGGGTAATATGGTACTACGAGGTCCCTAAGATAAGATGGGACCTGATTATTCAAAACCTTATAAGTAAGAAGAAGAATTTTAAATTCTATTCTAGAATTAACAGGAAGCCAATGAAGAGAGGCCAACACGGGTGAGATATGCTCTCTCCTGCTAGTCCCCGTCAGTACTCTAGCTGCAGCATTCTGAACCAACTGAAGGCTTTTTAGGGAACTTTTAGGACAACCTGATAATAATGAATTACAATAGTCCAGCCTAGAGGAAATAAATGCATGAATTAGTTTTTCAGCATCACTCTGAGACAAGACCTTTCTGATTTTAGAGATATTGCGTAAATGCAAAAAGGCAGTCCTACATATTTGTTTAATATGCGCTTTGAATGACATATCCTGATCAAAAATGACTCCAAGATTTCTCACAGTATTACTAGAGGTCAGGGAAATGCCATCCAGAGTAAAGATCTGGTTAGACACCATGCTTCTAAGATTTGTGGGGCCAAAATCTTCTTCAGTTTTATCTGAGTTTAAAAGCAGGAAAATTAGAGGTCATCCATGTCTTTATGTCTGTAAGACAATCCTGCAGTTTAGCTAATTGGTGTGTATCCTCTGGCTTCATGGATAGATAAAGCTGGGTATCATCTGCGTAACAATGAAAATTTAAGCAATACCGTCTAATAATACTGCCTAAGGGAAGCATGTATAAAGTGAATAAAATTGGTCCTAGCACAGAACCTTGTGGAACTCCATAATTAACTTTAGAAATGAACATTGAATGTTCATTTCTCTACCATAAGCCGTCTCCAAAGGCATTTCAGAGAATTTGGCAGTACATCCATCCAGCCTCACAAACGCAGACCACGTGTAACCACACCAGCCCAGGACCTCCACATCCAGCATGTTCACCTCCAAGATCATCTGAGACCAGCCACTTGGACAGCTGCTGAAACAATCGGTTTGCATAACCAAAGAATTTCTGCACAAACTGTCAGAAACCGTCTCAGGGAAGCTCATCTGCATGCTCGTCGTCCTCATTGGGGTCTCGACCTGACTCCAGTTAGTCGTCGTAACTGACTTGAGTGGGAAAATGCTCACATTCGCTGGCGTTTGGCACCTTGGAGAGGTGTTCTCTTCACGGATGAATCCCGGTTCACACTGTTCAGGGCAGATGGCAGACAGCGTGTGTGGCGTCGTGTGGGTGAGCGGTTTCTGATGTCAATGTTGTGGATCAAGTGGCCCATGGTGGCGGTGGGGTTATGGTATGGGCAGGCGTCTGTTATGCACGAAGAACACAGGTGCATTTTATTGATGCATTTTGAATGCACAGAGATACCGTGACAAGATCCTGAGGCCCATTGTTGTGCCATACATCCAAGAACATCACCTTATGTTGCAGCAGGATAATGCACGGCCCCATGTTGCAAGGATCTGTACACAATTCTTGGAAGCTGAAAATGTCCCAGTTCTTGCATGGCCGGCATACTCACCGGACATGTCACCCATTGAGCATGTTTGGCATGCTCTGGAGCGGCGTATACGACAGCGTGTACCAGTTCCTGCCAATATCCAGCAACTTCGCACAGCCATTGAAGAGGAGTGGACCAACATTCCACAGGCCACAATTGACAACCTGATCAACTCTATGCGAAGGAGATGTGTTGCACTGCATGAGGCAAATGGTGGTCACACCAGATACTGACTGGTATCCCCCCCAATAAAACAAAACTGCACCTTTCAGAGTGGCCTTTTATTGTGGACAGTCTAAGGCACACCTGTGCACTAATCATGGTGTCTAATCAGCATCTTGGTATGGCACACCTGTGAGGTGGGATGGATTATCTCAGCAAAGGAGAAGTGCTCACGATCACAGATTTAGACTGGTTTGTGAACAATATTTGAGGGAAATGGTGATATTGTGTATGTGGAAAAAGTTTTAGATCTTTGAGTTCATCTCATACAAAATTGGAGCAAAACCAAAAGTGTTGCGTTTATATTTTTGTTGAGTGTATATACCACTGACTATGGAAATGTCACACTGGACTACCAGAATTGTGGATTCTGTGTCTCTCCACTCTTCTTCTGGGATTTTAATTTCCAAATGAAATATAAAATTTACCTTCATCTGAAAAGAGGACTTTGGATCACTGAGTAAGGGTCCAGTTCTTTTCCTCAAGATGCTTTTGACATTGTCTCTAGTACAGAAGTGTCTTGGCACTAGGAGTGTGACGGTTGTAACCCGTTTTTTTGGACACATCTGTGCATCTTGGTTCTTGTCCACTGCCTCAACCCACTCCTTCTGAAGGTCCCTTCGAGTTCTTCAGTCAGTTTTGTTCGTCTTCTCAAGACTCCCGTCATCCTCGTTAAGGGGGAGGGGATTAATTGCGCATGAATTGAGTATACAATTCAGTATACATGGGCGTTCGTTGTCGTCCGCAACAAAAGTGGCCAAAAATGACAGATGTCTCAGTATGAATTACGGATATATTAATAATGTACAGCAAATATATGACAAACAGTCACGGATGTATAACGCATGTATTGAGCAAACGGATTGGACGCACTGCGATTATCACAGTGGTATTACAGCTGTATTGACAATGCATCGCACACTTGTTGGACATGCACGGCATCTGCATTGCAGTCATAAATGAAGTGCACTCCGGCCTTTCGGCATCACTAAACAAGCAGTGAACAGGGCGAGTGGTGATGTCAGTGAATCGCATCAGAGCGCAGCTCATCTGAATGATTATAACAAGACATTAAAACATAGGAATAAATACTGTAACAGCTGCAGACAAGAAGGAAAAACATGCAACTGTTTTATCAAGCCTTGACAATGTAAACAAGTCAAATAATTACCTTTTTAGACAGCTCAAAATGCCTTCTGCAGCTTGTTAGGCGCACACGTGTGCGCGAACAGCTCGGGCTGCAGCCTCCTTTGTGATTCAGGAAGTGATTAGAGCTGTTTTCAATGGCAAATTTGCAGAAACATGATTAATCCGCCACAAAATAATTATTTTATATACGCAGCATCCAGCGTAGAACACGTGGCAGCCGGTGGAACAAAGAACGGCATCCAGCTGTGAACACAGCGGGTGGGATCGTCAGGACACAGGTGCTGCTGCGTGAAGCAAAACATGCTCATGTCAGTGCGCCTTTATGTTGTTGGATGCTGTTTTTGGGGATCCATAACTACATCTGTACATTTCCGCAACTGGACTGGCACTGACTGGCAGGTATATCGATGTCTGCCATGGTACTTTGGGTTCACGTGGAGTGTTTGTTGTGCATTCACATGTTGTCTGCAAATCAGATGCAAAGCTGTCGTAATACAACGGCTTTATCCGTGGCCACTTTGTATGCAGTCGCTACATTTTATTTTAGTTTGTGATGTGGACGTGATAGGCACGCTATATATCCATTTTACACACTGTCCCAGTCTGCTGCCAAGCCACAATACCCCGTCAGTTGCGGATATCAGCAGATAACGGTGGATATACAGCGCATAGACTGAGTATGTATTGAGTATGTAAGGCGGATGTCATCCGCAGCCAAAATTTTGTGCAGCTCAAAAATCCTAGCAACGGAAAAACATGTCTCTGCGGATAACTGCAGACATGTGCGGTTGTCGGCCAACTCATACAAGCATATTTCACAGATATTGCGGACGTTTAGCGAATATGAACCAATTTTGTGCACAATTAATACGCCAATCATCCTAAACACCAGTGGAACCGGGCCTTTACTTGCGCATTTTTTCTGATCACACTTTTCACGCCCAACTTTCCATGAATATACTTCGATACATCACTCTGAACACTCAGCCCTTTCAGCAATGACCGTCTGTGGGGCACCCTCCTTGTGGAGGGTCTCAATGGGTGTCTTCTGCACAACTGTCAAGTCAGCAGTCTTCCCCATGATTCTGACTGTTTGCATTGAACCAGCCTCAAAGATTCATGGTATTCATACTATATGATGAGTAAGTTAATCAATCAAAATATTCTAATACTTTGAGATATCTTTTTTCCTGGTTTTATGAGCTGTGGGCTGTAATTATCCGAATTAAAGTAAAAAATTTATGAATTTTTTTGCTGAGTTTCATCATCATGACATGAAATTATTTTCAGGATTGTACGTCTTAATACAGTTCAGGTAATATGATCGGTTGATGTCACTGTCCATTCATAACTTGGAGTGGGGAGCGCATTTGTTGTTTTTTTTTTTTGTTTTTTTTTCTCTGTTTTTGTGACAACCAATCACAGCTCTAAGAAGACGTACCTAGCAACAGGGTCAACCCCGCCTCCTCACATTTCTGTCCCCTCCTTGCTTAGAGTTGCTCTCAGACACTTCCTTCATCGCTCTTAGACTAAAGATTCCTAGCAAGGAATCTTTAGGCTAAGTCTGGAGCTCTCTGGGAGTTACTCTGAGATGCTTTGTGAATACGGGCCCATGAGTTTATAGTATTATATGACTGAAAACAACTCAGCGTATAATGAGGGTATTTTATTTTTTTAATTTAAATCTTTTTTTAGTTCATGTTTCCTTTCTTTCTGCTTGGTTCTCCAACAATCACAATTGGTTCAGCTCACTAAGCAATTTGTTCAGACAGTTTCAGAAATGTGGAGGGCTTCTGGCATCAACACGTCATGCTTTGAGCACTAAACAAGTCAGCAGGTTTTGGAGTCAGTCAGTGATTGGATCATTTCACCGAAGAGGAGCCAGGAATGGAGTCACTGACGAGGCACGCAGAGTAGAAATTGTCTTTTCCCGGATGTTTAATTCCAGAATGTCATCATTCTCAGCTCTGTTGGGGTTAAATGATTTTTGTAACCTGTTCAGGTGCACTGAGCAATCTAAACGAAGCAATGACTCATTGAGTCACAGCGGAGTGCTTCTGTTCGTCAGCAACAATGTGTAATGTGGGACTGAGGGCAAATGTGATATCCGTGAAACACTTAACCCACTTGGTTTCTGAGACGCACATGACTATAAATCACACAGAATTTTACAGGTTTCAAAATGAAAATCTAAATTTTAAAATGATCTTGCAGAGAGCATTGCATCCTGCAACCAAATACAAAAACAAGATTTACAGTGAAGAAGTCAATCCTGGAAAGTGTCTGAGATAAAATAAAATAAAAATGATTGAGGACTTCTTCCAGTAAATGCAAATCCAAATTCGTAGCTTTCTTTGGAAAAGAAATGCTTTTCTGATGGCTGAGGTGTCGCAGCTACGTTCCCAGCTGGAATGCATCAGAGGTTTGCAGCAGCAGAATCTGACAGGATGCACAAGCTGAACCCGCTTCAGCTCACAGCTGCCTTAACAGCTTGCTCTTTTAAAGTCGTATTTTTCAGCAAAATGTAATTTTATTATTTTTATAAACCTTGCTGTGAGCACATGGAAGGAAAGTTCAAGGTAGAAAACAGAACTCAACTAAAGCTCAGAAGAAAAGTGGATAAAATGACTTTCTAATGGCTCAAACTGAGACCCAAAGGACAGTCGCATAAACCATTAAGTGCCCTTCAAAACTAAATGGTTTTTAAGAAGATAAATATGGTGACATCTGTACAACTTATGTATCTGTCTTATGGACCTACGGATCCATAGTATATATTATCAACTGGCACTTTTCTCTGACCTGTGGCATTAATGAGGTATTTTTGCTCAGAGAATCTCAGTTTTCTGGATGTTTCTTCTTTTTCAGACCACTTTCTGCAGACCCTGGGGATGTTTGTGTGTGGAAAAATTCCTGTCGATCCTCAAACCAACCCATCTGGCACCAACAACTATGTCACATTGTAACTAATTTAATTTTCTCCACATATTGATGCTTGCTTTGAAATTTCTCAGATCCTATTGATCATGTCTACATGCCCAGATGTACTGAGTTTCTGTCAAGTGATCGGCTGGTTAGATATTTGCCTTAATGAGCAGCTACAGGCTTAATTAAGTGACCAGTGAGTACATCAATATAATAATTTGAAGCCTGTTTTTCTGAGCAGCTACACATCACACAGCCCCGAAAATTATCTTAAAGACACTTAATCCTTTCTGATTGAAGCATGGAGGAGGACAAGTGAGACAGACGAGAGAAGATTTTACCATCCTCTCCAAAAAAATGTTTTTTTTTTTTCCCCATCATATGAAGGAAACTGAACTTCACTTCATGGCCAGAGTTTGACCAATAGTTGCACCATCAGTGGATATTATGTCACCAAGGTACCGGTACCTGCTGTTTCATGATAACAGCGTTAATGGTCCTATCAGAAATTAAATAACACCAAAATTTCACTCAACAGAAATACTGGAGCGCGGACTTCTTATATGCTCAATTAGCACAACTAACCACACAGCAAACCGTATTATCTAAGATATTTGTAATAAGATTTTTACATAATAAGATCAGGGTTTTTTTCTTTTGTAAAGATGTGCTGTTTGATTTCCTGTTTTGTATTTCTGCAGCTTTGTAAAACTTTGCAAAAACCTTGTAACTGTTAGGGTCCCTTCACAAATAGTGAGCAGACGATCACTTTCGAGCTGGATGTGAAATTTGTCTTAGTGCCTCCACAAGTGTGGTGTTGCAAAAAGCAACACACATGTGGTGTGCATGTGTATCTCATGTGTGCGTGTGTGTCACACCCCACCTCCTTCCACATGTGGCATGCCTGTGCTTGGCCCCTTGCCCCACTCCCCCCCAACACATGTGGCTTTCAGGGGGAGCGCACACTTGCATGATGATGACATGCTGATATGAATTTACAGACATGATCATATGGGGGCCAGACAGCCACGTCTGAGCGCACACAGCTGGGCTGCAGCGGCCACACACAGCGCACCTCGGCAGGCTGCTGCATGTGAAGCAGACCATCAGATCACGCAGCAGGCGATCTGAATGTCATGCGTGTCAGGCCAGACACACGTACTGCAGGACTATCAAATACACCACTTTCAGTCACATACAGCCAAAAATACGCCATAACAAATGCCATTTTGGCAGTTATTACGTTGCTTTTTATTCTCTTTTTTTGTTTTATTTTTAATACTTTTAAGTTGCCCCCCGGTAATCTGAACTTTTGTAAATTGCAGGTTTGAATCCCACGAGTGGCATTTATTTTTTATTTAACCAGGGTTATTTAACCACAGGATTGTGTATTGCATCCCCTTTTATTTATTATTGATATGAACCCAGTGATTTTCACTAATTATACAGTTGGTTTTTATTTGATTTTTGTCCACATCAGTGGCGCAATGTAGTGCAACACCTTCCAGCTGGTCGCACTGTGTTCGTGCATGTGCAGGAGCGTGCATGAAACAGTTGCCGATGTGTCGTGCACGCCTGTGCAATCATGCATCCCTCACAACAGCAGGTGGATGGATCATGGGTCCCCATTTCGTGTTTGGTGAAGGGGCCCTTAGAATGGCCTAAGCAGTGGGTCACCCCTTTGAGTCTGGTCTGTTTGAGGTTTCTTCCTCAATATCATTAGACAGTTTTTTTCTTACCACTATCACTGCCACTGTCTGCTTGCTCTAGGGGTTGGTACGGTTTGAGATATTTTGATATTGAGATATTTTTTCAGTATTCACATTTTTCAATTAACGGTTTGCGGATAATTCACGATTTGCAGCTGATTCATGTTTTGGGGTTAACAGCCTTGAGGTAGCTTTGTTGTGATTTGACGCTAAACATCCACTGCTGTCACTCAATGCGACCACTCTCCTAATTATTCATAACTATACATCTTAAAATATCTTCAATTGATAAGTTATTTAAAAAAAAACATTCAACCACATGGGCTTCTGTGGGGAGTGGCTGGTTTTGGGAACTCGCCTCAAGTGGCTATACAAGGAACTGCATGTTTTGGCACTTCCGTGTTGACACCATTTGTTTGCACTGGAGGTTGGGGCTTGGAGTCCACCTTTCATTACTGATGAGTGTCAATGTGTGAGAATTAAAATAATATCATATTCATCATCAATAATGTTTAGAGGCCAACTAAAACCTCTTGATAAAGGTTTCAGTTGAAGTAGAAACAATACCAGAACTGCAAAACAGGGATAAAGCTAAAGCAGAAAACCAGAATTAAAAGAAAAAAAAAATGACAAGAAGGGACAATAAAAATGGGGGAAAAAATGACCAATTTAACAGATAAAACTCCAAGAGTGGGTTGAACAAACCACAACAACGAGATGGCCACAAATGATCAGACAATCAGTTAAATAATGAGATAAATACACTGCAGCAGTGTAGGTGATTATGCACATGAACTTAACTGTGGTGGAGAGAAAATGTCCAAAATAAAACAGCACTAATGTGATTTCTTTACAGTCCTCATGGGTCTGTAAACAGGAGCCAAGTCCACTGAAACAAATCCAGATTTCTGTAAAAATATCTCCTTCAACAAATGCTGAAATATAATCAGCAGTGAGGTGTCAAAAAGCACTTAAATGTGGAAAAACAGCCTTAAAGAAAAATGAATTACAAGTGATAAGATCAGAACTTGGGCAGCACGGTGGCTTAGTGGTTAGCACTGTTGTCTCACAGCGAGAAAGTCATGGGTTTGATTCCCACCTGTGGCCTTTCTGTGTGGAGTTTGCATGTTCTCCCCGTGTTTGTGTAGGTTCTCTCCGGGTGCTCCAGCTTCCTCCCACATCCAAAGACACGCAGGTTAGGTGGATTGGAAACTTTAAATTGTCCGTGTGTGTGCAGGTGTGAATGTGTTTGTCGATATGTGGCCCTGCAACAGACTGGTGTCCTGTCCAGGGTGCACCCCGCCTCGTGCTCTATGACTCCTGTGATAGGCTCCAGCCCGCGACCCTTAATTGGACTAAGAGGTTGAAGGTGAGAGAGAGAATATCAGAACTTGAAATATTGTTTCTGGATAAGTGGCTTCTTCATTTGGAAAACAGTTAAAGGCTGGTCTCCCATTGACGATTTTTGATACCCAACTGTTTATGTTTTGGGTGCAAAAATAATAAAAAAAAAAACTAAAATAAATACATTTTGAAAATTAAATAAATAAATAACTGAGATACCCAATCAGGTTCTAAAATCAGGTGTAATCAGTGGTAACAGCAGTGTTGTAGAATGATCGGGAAAGTTTTAAACATGTTTAAAAAAATGTGATGTCGGATTCTGATCCACAAAATGTGAATATTCAGAATTAATTGCTGCAAATTGGAAATCAAAAACAATCACGTATTAAGAACTTAACTTAATTCCAGAGGTCAGTCATCTGGGCAAACATCAAATGTCAGATTTTCATAACTGTTAGAATCTTCATGTCCACAAGTACTATTGTATTTGGCAAGCAATCACTGAAAACAAGCTATTTTTGATTGAATAGCCACAAAAAAAGTAACTGTCTAAATAATTCACTGAAATTGGATCCATTAAATTTATCAAAAATATTCCTGTGTTGCACATAAGGACATCTGTTCCTTCCAGTCATTCAATACCTGGTCTGTTTATAGAAGTTACATTTTCTGGGCATCATTTCAATCCAAAAGTGAACAACTGTAATTCAATAAACATTATTGAATTGGTGGATTTTGATGCTGTGATACAACAGAACAGTTTATGTGATTTTAAGTTGGTATTTTCAAGACAACTCTGCACTTCATAAGCAGAACGGGATACATTAGACTGTGTATACTGTGTACATGATGTCCCTTAATGTTGTACGAGTGTTATTTAAGCGTTTCAACTCATAAGAGTCTTCAGAGACGTGATTCAGTGGCAAGTGGAGCAAACAGTAATTACATCTAATATGCATTTTCATTAAATGAGTGTGATTCAGATCAGAGTGAGCGCGTGCGCGCACACACACACACACACACACACACACACACACACACACACACACACACACACACACACACACACACACACACACACACCCCTCCATATGTCTCCACAAATTTGGATTCTTACTTAAATCAGTGCAATCCCTGTGTAGATCAGTCTGAGGAGCGCACTTCCTGCTGCTGCATAGATCCGAGATAGCCCGAAAACCGGCCAGATACTGGCCTCTTTCTCCTAGCCTGTGATTGGTTGGCGGTCGAGACGCTGACGTCAGCCCATGCGTCAGCTTCACATTGATGTGGTGCGATCGCTACTTCTCCTATTGCTCGTTTTGGAGACGGAATTCCAGCGCTGCTCTCCTTTTGGTCGTTTATGAATGGAAAATCTCACTCCAACATGGAGGCCAGTGTCCAGCCCAATTCATAGCCGGTTGTCCGGCTAGGATCCCAACACGTTCTGATTCAGGGCTGTGTACCACAAACAGCACACAAAACCAGGGGTGAAAGTAAGCTGGATCGCAGCAGTACGCAGTACAGAGAAGAGATATACGGTCCTCTACAGGCAGGGGTACACCTCGGAAGAGCAACTCTCACCTCTGCAGCATCAAGTGCTGTGTTTGACTGTAACATTAAACAAGTTTAAAACACAATAAAATAAGAGATGACAGGTTCAATCTGCACCCCCGTTGAAGAGGAGGAGACTGTTGAGGGTGAAAAGGGGGCCATCTGCGCTCTGGACTCCAAATGTGCACATGCTGACGCACACACACATACACACGGATTGGCTCTCGCTGGACTGGAACACATGATCAGGGTCCGGGGGCATTTTTTGGACAGTTCACTCACCTGGCATAAATTTTATTATTGCTGTTAACAGCTCTCCCTGCATCCCACAACCAAGTTTTATGTCTTTTTTTTTTCAGGACAACCTGTGCTTTCATAATATATATGCTTTTGTTGTGTTTTATAAGTGTAATAAAGGTTTACAATCAGAAATAAAGGAAAAAGTAAAGCGGAAAATAATTTTCCACACATTTATTCAAAACACACAGCAACCTATAATAGACAACTGTTTTGCCACTTTATAAAAGGTCATTTGAGGTCTTGTGTGAAATACTGTACAACAAAAAGGTTCAAACAATAAACACAAATGTACATTTTGAACAATATATACAAAATGGTCCATTCATTTTGTTCATCTCAAAGCAGTTTCTGTCTGCTATTACACAAAGGTCACATCACAAACTTCCACTTCTGTGTTTTGGAGTGTTCTGTCCTGCTCCTAAAGCAGCTTTCATTCACACTTTGGCCCACTTTGGCTCCTTAAAGTCCGAGGAGCAGCCCTCCCCCTCGCTCCATTGATGGGGGAAACAGTGCTTTACGCTGAGAAAGTAACAGAGTTATCCAGTAACATTCACATGCAAACTAGTGGAGCAATCCTGATAGTTACGCACTCTTTGTATGAGCACATGAGATTGTCATCAGAGGCTCTCCGTCTGCTTTCACTGATCGCTGTGCGTAATGACGCAGGGCGCATTGGAGTATGTACTCATTGGAGCACCCAGGGGGCTATTCAAACAGGCCAACTAGTAACATATCACTCATTGCGCACGTCATCACACAGCTGATGGCTGGCTCGAAAGTCCGCAGTGTTAATTTTTCAGCAAATAAAAGGATGTTTCTATCTCATATCATTAAAAAGTTATTTATAATTTAGTAAAGCTTGGTCTTAGCCATCGTATACGACGGCGTCGGACGCAGAGGGTTAACACACACTTAAGGGGAAAACTTCAGTCCTGACAAAAATGACCAGTGTAGCCGTTTCATTGTATTTATTTTATTTGAAATTTTCATGCAGAAGCGCGCCGTAAAAACAGAGTTGCATTTGGGATTCAAGAGCGCCACGTTTGGTTGTTTTGCAGTGGTTGATGGTGGTGATGCTTGCAAAGTTTTTTTTATTATTACTATTAGGTGTGGGCAATCATGTGCCATGAAGGGCCAAGACAATGCAGGTTTTTCTTACTACCAGTCACCTCAGCAGGTGGTTTCATTGATGATCAGGTGTTCATGTTCAGGGGAGGGTGTATCGGCCCTTGCTGCCCACCCCTGTTAATTAGCTCCTCATGGGCGCAACATGCAGATCTGATAAGAATCTGCATGTTGATTTGAAAGAACTCCACATTACACAGAGAATGGCAACAGATGGTCATGATCTGGGACCCTTCTGGTTTGGAAGCAAATGCACTGACCACTTGGTCACCACGCTACGATTTCAATGTGGTTTAAATCAAGCCAGTCCATTTTTAGAGCGATTACAAAGAAATCCAATGCAGTTATTTTAACGTCTCTGCCTTTTCGGTCCATTTAATCATATCCATTTTCTGAAAAAAATGATATAATTTGTACCATCTCATTTATCTTGGAATAACTGATGATAACCTGTGTGGTAGAAAGCTTTGAATGTCGGTTCATTCGCTTTGCCATTCTTCAGAGGCTGGTCTGTGAGCGAAATTTTAACTTGTAATTACACATTTGACTTAATTGCTGTTGTGCAGTGAAAATCTCTCTTCAGCTCATTACTTGAATGGAATTGTTTTTACTGCAACACAAAAACAAGATGTATAATTGGAATGCAGCTGTCAAAGCACAACTGAAGCCCCAGAGAAAGAATGAGTTTCACAGCTCTAAATACTGTTAACATACATCAGGACTCGCAGAGAATGTTTCAGACCAATCAAATCACAACGTACATCACCTACAACAAACGTATGCAAGACTCTGGAAGATTTCAGTGTGAGTTTTATGGCACTGAAACACAGTCTGGCTTTTTGGACGTGGTTTAATATGGAGAAATTTCAATGCCAAAGTAAATCTCTTTCAAAGTAATCCACCAGTATGAGCCAAATTAAATAAATAAATCCACCAAGTTTTAATCATCATCATGGTTGTTACTACTTGGAAACTCTGAAACTGCCCTATAATGCCGTATGACTGCTGGAATGCCCCCCCGGTGAACCTTAATTGTAGCAAGTGGGTAGAGAAAATGAATGATCGTTACTATTCAGAATCCAAGGTGGGTCCATTGGTGTATTAACTCACACATCTTGAGAAAACCTTTCTACTGGAACCAGGTTCAACATGGTCATCTCCTTGGTTTTCTCCCGTCACTGGGGCCCTCAGTAACGAGACACTAGCATGCTGGGTCACGCCAAAATGTCAACCCTTCTCTCACAATCCAAGTTAATACTCTTCATCTTAGTTTCCCCCAAGTATTCTACACTGTAAAAACAAAAAAGTTGTGTCAACTTAAAATTTCAAGGCAACAGTCTCCACTAGATTTTGGGGTTTTGAGGCCAACTAAAAATCTTAAGTTTGAATAAACAAATAAGTTTTTGTTTAGATAACTTATTATTCATGTGTAATGTAACTTACATTTTTGAGCTGCACACACAAAGAATTCAGATAAATGAAAGCTGTGCCAACTCATTTTTTGTTCAGAAAATGTACCTTTCATATGTATAATAACTTCAAATTTCAAGTTCTACAAACTAAGAATTCTGAAAAATAAAAGCTGTGCCAACTCGTTATTTTTTGTTCAGAAAATGTACCTTTCATATGTATAATAACTTCAAATTTCAAGTTCTACAAACTAAGAATTCTGAAAAATAAAAGCTGTGCCAACTCGTTATTTTTTGTTCAGAAAATGTACCTTTCATATGTATAATAACTTCAAATTTCAAATTCTACAAACTAAGAATTCTGAAAAATTAAAGATGTGCCAACTCATTATTTTTTGTTCAGAAAATGTACCTTTCATATGTATTAAGACATCAAGTTTTGAGTTCTACATACTAAGACTCATTTTGTCAACATGTTGTCTGTCACACAGATATCAAACAAAACCAAGTCAGTTCAAAAGTTTATTAACCTTAACTGTATAACTATAAACACTTTTCTGTATCATACAGAACAACACACTTGACAGTCAACAACCTAGTTGTTCAACTGTTCTACTTGACAGTAAAAGCTCAAATGCTTTTTAATAGTCACAGTGCCAACAGCCTGGTTTTCAGCTCTTCTACTAAACAGTAAAAGCTCAAATGGTTTTAAACAGTTACAGTACCAACAGCCTGGTTTTCAATTCTTTTACTAAACAGTAAAAGCTCAAATGGTTTTAAACAGTTATAGTACCAACAGCCTAGTTTTCAATTCTTTTACTAAACAGTAAAAGCTCAAATGGTTTTAAACAGTACAGTACCAACAGCCTGGTTTTCAGCTCTTAAAAGCTTAAATGGTTTTAAACAGTCACAGTGCCAACAACCTGGTTTTCAGCTCTTCTGCTAAACAGTAAAAGCTCAAATGGTTTTAAACAGTCACAGTACCAACAGCCTGGTTTTCAGCTCTTCTACTAAACAGTAAAAGCTCAAATGGTTTTAAACAGTCACAGTACCAACAGCCTGGTTTTCAGCTCTTAAAAGCTCAAATGGTTTTAAACAGTCACAGTACCAACAGCCTGGTTTTCAGCTCTTCTACTAAACAGTAAAAGCTCAAATGGTTTTAAACAGTCACAGTACCAACAGCCTGGTTTTCAGCTCTTCTACTAAACAGTAAAAGCTCAAATGGTTTTAAACAGTCACAGTACCAACAGCCTGGTTTTCAGCTCTTAAAAGCTCAAATGGTTTTAAACAGTCACAGTGCCAACAGCCTGTTTTTTCAACTGTTCTATATAACAATAAAAGCTAAAAAAAAAATAGAGGTCCAGCATGAAGAAAAAAAAAAAAAAAGCAAAAATGCAGGACAGTAACAGTACAAATGTTGGCCAATGCCATAAAACTTTTTGGAACTCCAACTTTAAGTCATTTAGAGGCCTGAAAGACAGGCAAATCCAGTGGGGAGCACTTTAAAATCTATGAGGACAATTCCCATCTCCGTTTTATTGTAAGAGCTGTAGAAGAATTTTTAGGTCCATATTTGAACTGTGATGAACTATCAAGTGTCCTGATCCGAACTGTATGTCCTCTGGTTGAACTAGCAGGTGTTCAACCCCAAAAAAAGGGCTCTATTAGTCATTCAGTCTGTCAGGGGCTTTCCAAGGCCTTTTAGGTGCTTTCCCGCAGGCCACGTGCAGGGGCCTCAGGCCAGCTGCACGTGTGACTGAGGCCACGTGCGGGGGGGGTCTCAGGCCAGCTGCACGTGTGACTGAGGCCACGTGCGGGGGGGGCCTCAGGCCAGCTGCACCTGTGGCTGAAGGTCTTTTAAAAAAAATCAGTTGTAAATCCTTCATGTTTTAATGGGAGCGTTTGTCACATTGAAATAATGGCCTAACACCTGCTTAGGGTTCACTAGAGGACGCTTCCAATAGAAAACCATGTCTTGGGAATGAAATAAATAAAAAAGTTGAAGGAGGAGCGATGCCCGCGGGTCTCCAATAAATAGACGAGCGCGGTTGTCATATGTTCAGTCTCTCTAGAGGACTCAGTTTGTCTAATCTCTGTGTCGAAGGCTTAAATAAACTTAAAAACTCTGTGCATTTTATCTTGCTTAAGGCTGAATTATTCTAAAGTGTTGTGTCCTTTTCTAGCATATCACTTGCAATTAGTTTGTGTTATCTAAAAGACGATATCCCGAGAAGACCATAAAGACGAGCCACGACAGAACTTGGCGAGCCAGCTTCAGGAGGGTCCAGGGGCATTCCGGCAGCCTGGGGCAGTCCAGCTCATCCCTCCAGACCGTAAATAACAGTGATCACGACTAAAAGGTAAGCAGAAACCTTTTATAACTTCTGCACGATCTGGAGGAGTGAGTCGGGATTTCCGCCCAAGTTGACAGGTGATATTTTTTAATTGCCTCTTACCCAAAAGAACCTGGACTAAGAAAATTGACAAGAGACTAAAAAAAAGATAAGATTGAAAATTATCAGGCCTTGTAGATAAAATGCTCAGAAGGTGTGTGTGTTCCCGGGAAAAAGAATGTCTGTGTGAGTGAAAGGTCAGGAATGTTCATGAACTCTGGTGCGGAAAAGAGTGTGTGGAGAACTAACCTGGATGCTTTTTGGGGAATGCTTGGGGAATAACTGGTGTTTGAAATTTGTTACTAACGTGCCGGCTGATAGCATGCGCTGTAGGGGTTAATTTAGGGGAGTATACTGACAAATAGATACAAGGTAATACAAGGTTATTTAAAGAGTTTAACAGAGACTGAAGTGAAATAAGTGAGAAAAAGAGTTTAACAGAGAATACGTGCAGAGGAAGCACAAGATAAGCGCCTGAGGGGGCGCAGTAGAAATCCCGTACGTGATAAAGAGATTTAAAAAGAGAAAAGTGCAAAGTAGCACAGCTGACAGTAAGTAAAAGAGCTCAATAAAGGACGTCATTTTTTAAGAAAAGAGAAAAACTATAAAAAAATAAAAAAATAAATTAGAGAGTTAGTGCAGAATACATGAGAATTAATGAAGCAGAAAATAGTGCAGTAAGGCACCAAATACACACTTGTGGGGCGTGGGAGAAGAATAAGTAATTAAGTACACAGTAATATGAGTTTTTTATAAGAAAAGAAAAAGAGAATATTTTCAGTGCAAAGGCACATTAAGCTCACGAGGAGCTCAGTAAGTGAAAAAAAAAAGGTAGAAGAAAGTGCAGAAAGGCACAGGATACGCACGCGAGGCGCGGTAAGGCGTAGAAATAAATGAAATATTGTATGCTCAGAAAGGAGCTTGTGAAAAATAATATATTAAGCACAGGATACGCACGCGAGGCGCGGTAAGGCGTAGAAGTAAATGAAATATTGTATGCTCAAAGAGGGCTTGTAAAAAAAATAATATATGAAGTTGCTGACAGCGCCGGAGAAGCTGTCTAACGTGAAGAAGAGATACATGCTTAAACAGAACACATTGGTGTTAAGTGAATAAAAAGGTTGTTTAAAGCCGCGGAGTGAAAAGTGGCAGAAGTCTAGATAGAGATATATAGAAAGTTGTTTTTAATCATTTTTGTGTATAAAGCTTTTGAAGATTGGTGTGTGGGAGAGTGGAGAGTAATCTGTGTAAAGCTGTGAGGGCTTGCAGGCTGGCTGACATACAAGATTAATGTGAAAGAGTACGAGGGGGAGGTATTTAGACCCAACAGGAGGACTTGGGAGGTGCATGACAGGCAGAGAGGAAAGTGTGAAACAGAGACAGTGACGAAAAAGACAGGAGAAGTAAATACAGTACAATATGTAAATACAGAAAAGGTAGATATTATTTCAAAGAGAGAAAACTAATAAACAAACATAGCAGAAAAAGACGAGAAGCAGAAAGTTAAAAAATTAGAAGGAAAATAGAAAGTCGGGAGCAAAGACATTAGGAAGTGTTAGGGTTGTAAGAGGATTAAATAAATAAAGTTGGTTATAAATCAAAAGAGTTACAGCTTAGATTATAGTGAAAAAGCTGACAGACTGATCAATGCTTGGGACAGTCATTGATGGGAGACTTAAGTGATGATGAAATAATACTCCCAGAACATTACTTGACTGACGGAGACATCGAAACCCAGGGAATCAGGACACATTTTTGGCTGGAAAGGACCTATTTTGACAGGGTAGGAGCAGAACATTGGCAGGACGAACAAGAGATCAATCAGAAATTATGGCAGATTACTAAGGTAATCAATCTGAAGCAAAAGAAAGAACAATTCCCTCTAATTAATTGGGAGCTGCTGATAAGACGTCTGTGGCATCAGGGTTTAACCCCGTGGTTGGAGCTGCTTTGTGCTGATCCTAATAAGGAAATTAGCATACCATTAAATCATTTAATAACACTGCCAACTGATCCAGGTGAAGAACTGTTTCCTAGGTTGACTCTGAAGGTTCGGTGGGAAACAGGTAAATTTTCGTATTTAGTTAAAGAAAAAGAAGACGGGCATAACAGTTGGAAATTTAATCCTTTTAAGGGTTTAAAATACAAAACAGGTGTTACAGCCAGCAAGTTATTGGTCTGGATCAGGACAGCCCCTGAGGGACTACCAGAACACCATAGAAACACCTCACATAGCGTTTGTCAGGGTTACATGGGTAACTCTCAAGGTCAAGGTCGGGAAAGTACCCCGCTAGACTTAGTACTAAGAAAATATCCAGGAAAACGCACTAAGGCCAACCAATGTATGAGAAAGTGGCACAAAAGGTCACATGGGGGCAGGCAATGGCCTTTGGAGGGATCATTTGATCCGGTGATGTGTGAAGCAGTTGCGGTAGAAATACAGAAAAAAGAAATTAAAGATCAGCAGAAGAACGTAAATAACAACAAAAAACGCACTGAAGAAAAAGAAGTTTTGGCCTTGTTCAAGCAGGAAGCACAGAGGCTACAGCAGAAAAGAGAAAAAATGACAGAGGAAAGATCCAAAGAGACTAAAGCCAGTGCACCGAGCTGGGAAGCAGAGCCACCCCCATATAAACGTCATGATATGAGAAAGACAGCTGGACAATTTGTATTAGGAACTCGTGAAGAGGACCAAGGCATGGATGTGGAGGGCAAATTCACACTGACACTAAAAGCTTGAGAGCCACAAGGAGACAGGTCCTCAGTCTGTCAAATGGATCATACAAGGTCTCCAAGTCCGAAAGTAAGTGGTCACTCACCACGACCAGCAGGGGGGGCCACAAATAACAGTGACACGGAGGCAGACGAGGATAAAGAGAGAGACCTGAAGGCTCCGCCTGCACATCGAGGTCCACTGAAAACCGTCCCCTCCCACCATAAGTCAGCCGACTGGACCTTCACAGGCTATAGAGGCTCCAAAGAGTGGCACAAGAGCTTCTGTGACACACTGGATCTGGCCAGAAGAGATAATGAAGAACTAGCTGAGCAGCTTCGGCTAGCGAAGGAAAGAATACAAAGACATAGGGACGCCGAGGAAAGAAGAATATTACAACAATCGACGCCCAATCAAGGGAATCACATTATACAGCCACCCACCCGAAAAATTTCTGGTGAGATCGTCATTGAGAGTGCAAAAGAGGCCCGACTCAGGCAAAGACAACAATGTGTAGCCAAAGACATAGCGGCTTTAGAACAGAATATAACCGACTGGATGGACTGCCTGGAAACAGTCAGTCGCACTCGATCTGGAAGACAGTATGGAGCCCCCACAGAAGAAGAGGAGGACGAAGACCTCATATGCCCATTGGTGGTTAGAAATGGTCATCATGTGTATACCCCATGGAGCTGGACAGACATGGTGGGGCTGGCCAACAGGCTGCCAGACATCACCCAAGGAGCTGGGAGATGGATAACTGCCTTAGAAGAAGGCACTGCAGGGGTAACCTTGTCTTTAGGTGACATAAAAGCCTTGCTAATGCATGTCATGGGAAAACATGACACTGAAGAATTGGCAGGAAAGGTTGGACTAACACAAATGATGGGCACTAATCAACATGATGAAGTCCCCTTTAATCGCTATAGAAACTCCATGTGGGAAGGACTGAGAAGAAAGTACCCTGAGGTCTTGGATCCCTCTAAATTGGATGATGAGGAGTGGACACCTGAAGAGTGCCCAAAGAAGTTCCTGCACCGATTCCAGAAGAGATGGGCGGAGGAAACAGGAAATGCATGGAACCATTCTCCAGCAACTGAAATCCTGTTTAAAATAACTGTAAAAAAGGCTCTACCAGATGAGGTTCAGAAAGCCCTAGATGGAGTTGTGGGACTATCAAAAATGAATTGGGCTTTATACTCTGAGCATATTTGTCACCATCTTGAAATCTACAAGAAAGAAAAACAAAAGAAGAAGATGCAGCAAAATCCCTGACGAAAAAATTGGTGCAGATGCAGTTGGGAGAACTAACCAAAGGCAAGAAAGAAAAAACAAAGACCCAGGCACCAATGATGACCCCTGTTCCTTTTGAGTCGGCAAGCACAGGCCCTATGGCAAACACTGCTGCCACCATACAGGCACCTGTGGTAACAGCCACACAGAGCCCCCAAGGAGCAGCAGGAAGCACTCCTACAGGAGAAGTCTCAGCACCAGTGGAGCATCACTATCACTACCATAGCACTGGCACACCCGGAAATGGACCCACCTACAGTCATGGGTGGAGAGGAGAGTCACAGAACTTTCCAGGTCAAAGAGGAGGGTGGCAAAGAGGATCTCGCCAACCTTCATTTGGAAGCAGATTCCAGAACTCAGCTCCCAGGAACAGTCAAGCGGGACCGCCTATGGGACCAACACCCCCAATAGGGGATCAACCCTCTAATGAGTGTTGGAGCTGTGGACAACCTGGACATCGAATGAGAAATTGTCCGGCCCGACCTTGGGTTGGACCCTCTGCCTATTGGCAATAGGGGGGCCTAGAGAAGACAGAGGGGGAAACGGTGGCATTGGCTATTTCGATGATACCTAAGGAAGAGCCAACCGTCACCGTTAATATACAAAACAGAGATTTCCCTTTCATGGTGGATACAGGGGCAACATACTCTTGCATAGGGAAAATGGGCGCTCATCTCCCCCTCTCTGGGTCTGTAATTAAGACCATCGGCTTCTCTGGGAAAACTCAAATAATACCTTTTACACGCCCACTTCCTGTAACGATTGCAGGAAAAACAATTGAAGCACCCCTGTTATACTCACAAAATACACCTGTGAATTTGCTGGGAAGAGACATTTTATGTAAGCTACAAACCCAGATAGTGTGTACCCATCAAGGACTGCAAATACACTTTCCTGACGAAGCACTCGCCAACATTATGGTGCTTATGGACATGGAAAACAAGGTCCGAACTGTGCAACCCATGGTATACTGGCTGAAGTTACAACCAGAAAATTCAAATCTTCAACTGGAATGGGAAAAATGGAAGCCCTGGGCAGAACAACACTATGAAGCAGTATGTACACCTAGTTTACCTTTACATGTCACCCTGATGTTCGATGCCAAACAAGAACAAACTGACTATGCATGCTGCTGGGATGCATTGATGAATCAACGGCTGTTTCACATAACCACCACAGAAATTTATTTAGGCCCCCAAGGGGCCGCAGCTTCTGTCAAGCTAACTTCAGCTGAACAACAATGGTATCAAGTGCCGAATGCCACGCCTCATGTGACCCTTTTAGTCTCTGAAAAGCACGAATCCCATGACCTACGTCCAATGGTAAAGACAGCCTCATGTGACCCTTTTAGTTTCTGAAAAGCACAAATCCCATGACCTACGTCCAATGGTAAAGACAGCCTCAGAAGTTGAAGAATGGCAAAACATGGAAAGTCCACAAGTACATCTGTCAAAAGACCAGCAGTTTATACAAATTAATTTAAAAGTAAATGATGAGGCTATAGCTCAAAAAGTGGAGCTCAATCCTAGACCAGAGGGACAGATGGTGTTATCGGCCCAACAAGAGAAATTGTTAGAGCAAATACCACCAGTGGTGTGGTCCAAAAGCAAAACAGATGTAGGACTAGTAAAAACAGCCTTACCAGTAAAAATAAAAGTAAAACCGGGAGCAAAACTGCCTCACCAAAGGCAGTATCCATTAAAACCTCAGGCTATTGAAGGCATAAAACCAGTAATTAAGGGACTAATGGCAGCTGGAGTTTTAATAAAAACTGCAAGCCCATGCAATACTCCTATCTACCCTATCCCTAAAAACAATACCAAAGAGTATCGGCTGGTACATGATCTACGTCCTATCAATGCAATAATAGAAATGGATGCACCTATAGTACCTGATCCGCATACTATACTATCAAGCATCCCTGCTGGAGCAAAATGGTACACAGTAATTGATCTGTGTTCAGCCTATTTCAGTGTGCCTGTGCACCCAGACTCACAACATTTGTTTGCATTCACATTTCTGGGACAACAGCTAACGTATACACGGCTACCTCAGGGACTGAACCTGTCCCCAGCCATCTTTAACAAAGTCCTGGCTGAAGATTTACAACACCTTGACATACCCAGTACATTGGTGCAATATATGGATGATCTCCTTATTGCATCAGAGACTCAAGAACAGTGTGAAAAAGATTCATTAATTGTATTGCATGCATTGGCAGATGGAGGTCATAAAGTAAGTAAGGACAAATTGCAGTTCTGCAAACAACAAGTAGAATACTTGGGAAGACAGTTGTGTGGGACCACGCGATGTATAGCCCCAAGCCAAGTGGAGGCTATAATCAAGGCTCCCAAACCCCAAACAGTGGGACAGATGCTTTCATTCCTTGGGATGGCAGGGTACAGTTGGCCGTGGATTTGTGATTATGCTATAAAAACTGCACCTTTGTGTGCCATGATTAGAGCAGTGGGGCAAACAAGCAATGCAGCTCTCCTCGTCTGGACAGATGAGGCAACGGGAGCTTTTGAGGCCCTGAAAACAGACATGCAATCTGCTCCCGCGTTAGGTAACCCAGATTATGGGAAACCTTTCCATTTGTATGTTACTGAAAAAGCTGGTTATGCTTGTGCTGTACTAATGCAGGAAACAAATGAAGGAAAACAACCATTGGCCTATTATAGTACAAAGCTTGACAACATTGAAACAGGATTGCCACCATGCTATCAGGGTCTAGCAGCAGCTGCCTTTGCATTTCAAAAAGCATCATCCATAATCATGGGACATGCAGTAACGTTGTACACGTCGCATCAGTTACATGCCCTGCTAACCAGTCAACGTTTTGTCTCAACACAAGCTAGACGCACTGGATATGAAGTTGTGTTGTCCGCCCCAGAAATAACAATACAACGTTGTCACACAGTGAATCCTGCCACCAAATTGACCACACCGTTAGATGGTACTCCACATAACTGTGTGGCAGAGACAGAGAAATTTTTGAGAGCCAGAGAACATTTGTATAATCACGCCATAGATGCAGATCTAACCCTGTTCGTGGATGGCTCATGCTTTCGGGATGCCGCGGGATTGCATGCAGGTATGGGGATTGTTAAACTAAACACGGATGGCGAGACCTTTGAATTACTGGAGTCCCAAGGAATTGATCAGCCTTGTTCAGCCCAACTGGCAGAAATCAAAGCCTTAACTATGGCTTGCCAGATAGCTAAAGATCAACGTGTTAATATCTACACAGACTCAGCCTACGCTTATGGCGTATGTCATGTACATGCAAACATTTGGAAACAAAGGGGATTCCTGAGAGCAGGTGGCACCCCTGTCACTCATGGAGAAGCAATTTCCCAACTGTTACAAGCTCTCCAATTACCGTCTGAGGTAGCCATCATTAAATGTGCAGGTCATCAAAAGAATAATAACATCATAGCTCAAGGTAACAACCTAGCAGATGACGCAGCTCGCAAAGGAGCACAAGGAGAAAATATGTATCCCCTGCTAACCATCCAAGATTGTGCCCCACTGGTTTCACTTGACGCACTGATAGTGGCTCAAAGTAGGGCCAGTGGAGAAGAAAAACGAATGTGGGTTAAACGAGGCGCTACTGAGACACGCAGTCAGGGGCCAGCAGACAAGCTGTGGCGCAGTAGTCATGGACATTTTGTGTTACCCACCAATTTATTACGACATGCAATCATTTGGGCCCACGGACCTGATCATTGTTCGCGAGTCCAAATTATGAACAAACTAAAAGCTGTCTGGTGGTCACCATATATGGCAGCTACAGTGGACCGTTTGTTGAATGAGTGTGAGGTATGTGCACAGTACAATGTCCGGAAATCATTCACAGCCCCTTTAGCCCACATTCCGGTCCCTGATGGGCCATTCAGACATCTTATGATGGATTTCATAGACATGGGAGCAGAAAATCGAGTTAAACGAATGAGATATGTTTTGGTAGTGATATGCAGATTCAGCCGATGGACTGAGGCAGTAGCCTCTGCAAATCAAGACCATAAAACGGTAGCCAAATTCTTGTGCCGAGATGTCTTTCCAAGATTTGGCATTCCAGATACCATCTCATCTGACAACGGTAGGGCTTTTGTAGCCAAGGTTACACAAGAAACATTCAAACAATTGGGTATCAAACAGAAGTTTGGGTGTGTTTATCACCCTCAATCAAATGGGGCGGTGGAACGGGCTAATGGCATTTTAAAGAACAAACTAGCAAAATCATAGCAGACAGCAATGGCAAACTAACCTGGCTGGATGCGTTGCCGCTTGCTTTATTGTCAATGCGCTCACAAACTAACCGACTAACCCATTTGACACCATTTGAAGCTCTTACAGGTCGGCCGATGCCTATTCCATACCTGAGAGGACCCTACGTAGGACCATCGCTGGAGCAGCTACAAGACGAATGGCATAATTATCTGAGACAGTTAACCCAAATACACAAAACTATCTTTTTGCAGGTCAAAGGTGCTACAGAAGACAGAGAAGCAGAGATTCCACTCGAAAATCAGAGCATCCAGCCTGGTGATCTGGTTTACGTCAAGGTGTTCAAAAAGAAGTGGGACAGGCCCCGCCGAGAAGGTCCTTTTAAAGTTATTCTTGCCTCACGTACAGCAGTCAAAGTAGACGGTAAGGACACTTGGTTTCATTTAAACCACTGCTGTAGGGTTGGTGGCCCAGCGCCCCAGCGCCCCTGCGGCCTCGGCAAGCTCGTCTTGGCAGAGCCGCCGGGCCAAGGGGGGAAGCAGGAGAAGCCAGAGACCCTACAGCAGCACCGAGGGACGGCCACGTCTCCCTGCAGCCAGAAGAAGCACCGAGGGAAGGCCACGCCTCCCTGCAGCCAGGCGAACACCGGCCAAGGCGCTCACAGAGACTAATTGAACAAAGACGACGCACAGCTTCAGAGAGTAGTGGATCCCTGCCAGATAGAGCAGCGACAGACTCAGATGCAGACTCAGAAACAACTAGAGACGCAGGCCAACAGACAGACAGAAATACAGACCGACAGATAGACAGGCCACAGGAGACATCAGACTCGGACAGCAACTCAGTAGATTTACCGACAGAAGAACCACAGGAAGTACAACCCAGACAAAGCACAGATACACCACACATCCCTAGTGACAGCTCATCTAGTGACGGCTCACTTAGTAGCACATCTAGTAGCACATCTCAACAGTCATCAGAGCAATGATTAAGGAATTATTCAAAGGATTGACAATACTACTGGTGGTCAGTATGGGAGAAAATAGACATCCAAAACATACAACGGACTGTGCCGTGGCCATGGCCGCAATAGCAGCTAAACAAGGCATTCTAAACACAGGAAAAACATAGAATTTGGTATACATTAAATCAAAAGCCTACAAGAACATAGGAATACAGGGAAAGCTGGGGGATTACATATTAGGCGAAGTCATTAGCATCAAATGTGAAGAGGAGGGAACACTCAACATAGAGGTAATTTGTGATAAAGGAGGATGCAGGGAAACCAAGCAAGACGTAACTGTTACAGTACATGAAGCCACAAAATGGGTAAAAATCAAACCAAGGAAAAAGAGGACAATTAGAAGCCTAGAAACAAGCAGTCACTTAGGGAGATGGGATCCCGGTACAGACCTAGCCCGCACACAAGGGTTGAAGACCAATTTATTTTACCAATGGTTGAAATTTTCGGCTAGGCAGATCAGTGAAAAGCCTTGCATAGCCTGTCACCAGAAAGGTGTGATACCTCAGGCTAAACCCCTACCTGATATCAACAACTGTTATAGGAGTCCCCAACATAACTCAGACCAAGCAGAATGCTATACACAATGTGTTATGAAAATGGCAGTAGGTGATGAAAAATATGCTGCCGACAGTAAACTTTGTCCAGTGCCCCTAAGTACAGAAGGAACCGTTCCACCTATGATTAAAATAGAGAAAGGGATGATACACCCATTCTGTATAGCTAAAGGCTTAGTAGCACAATACATAAGCAATTGGCAGGTAGGGACGACCCAGTCAAAACACCACATACAGTGTATGCAAAAGCAGCAAGAATACAAACCGGCCAAAACAGCATGGAACATTACCGTCTGTCACACCCTGCCAGCAGCAGGCATACAGTGTGAACAAATAGTACCGGCCACAGGGGGGTCTGTAATTGGACTGAATCTCACCCATGCTTCATGGGTATCTACTCCAAATTTAGCTAAGGGAACGGTACCCTTAGCTGACATCTTTTGGATATGCGGACAAAGAAGGAAACTCCTGTCATCGCTGTCCCCTAATTGGAAAGGCCTTTGTGCTCCTGTGATGCTCACAGGAGCTATAACAGTAATTGAAATGCCAAATTCAATACAACCCATGCCACAGAAACTTCGTAAGAAAAGAGGAATAATGACGTTTAAAACAGACTACAACATCACAGTAAGAAACGGGATACCAGAAGGGATACCCCGACAATTAGAAGCCATAGACAGTAGCAGAGTTAAAGCAGATGAAGACGCGGATAAATGGGGATGGGCATTGGCTCTGTTCGGGGTTACTCCAAAAATCCGTTCTAGGTTCCAGGAGGTGCAGTGGATTAATTACTTGTGGTATAATCAGCAAAGATACCTGAACTGGACATTGGCAGCAGTAGGAGCCTTAACCGAACAACTGCACGCCACCTCGCTAATGACAATGCAAAATAGATTAGCTATCGAGATGATGATGGCTGATGAACAAGGAGTTTGTATTATGATCAAAGCCACCGAATGTTGCACAGCTATTCCCATGCGTACAGGGGAAGACGGAAATTTGACAGAGCTCTTAATCACACTTGAAGAGATGCAACAGGAACTGTTAAGTAACTCCATAGGAGGGAGAAATGAAACTGACGATTCTGGATACATTGTAGGGAATGGAATGAATATTGGCCCGCTATTTTCACTGTTTGGGACTCTAAGGAGAGGGTGGATATCATGGAAAGACTGGTTATACCAGATAGGTGTAATCTTGGCACTAACAGGGGTGGCGGTCTTGCTGGTAATATGTTGTGGTATTCCCTTGATAAAATTTCTGGTCAATAAATTGATTTCATCCACAGTAGGACAGCTCCCACTGTTAGCCATCCGAGCCCTAGAAGAAAGCACAAACGAAACAGACAGAGAACCAGAATATATGGAAATGGATGAAATACCAATTATCCTCCCCGACAGCCCCCAGCTCCCTAATATCGTGGCGTACACCCCAGATAGGGAGGACTGGGATGGACCGTGCTTGGTGATATTGTAGACGAGGAAGAAGACATGCACGCACATTTACATTCACACACATGCACCCACAAAAATGAGGGATAGGATAGACAATATCTGAAAGAATGACATGGAGCTGTAATAATGAACGTATATGTATATTACTAGGACACAGGAGTATGGCTGAGAGACCAGACTCCCCTGATCAGGGACCTATGCCTGATCTGCCTCTATCAAGTCTGATTGGACTCTCAGAACTGTTTGGAGAAGAGGATATACAGGAGGGATGGTCGAGACATGATTGGTCACCACAGCCGCCTTCCATCCAACAGCTAAACCAGTTGGCAACAGAAGGATCTTCATCATTCCAGCACCTGGCGATGACGGCTTCACAGAATCTGCCTGCAGCAAGAGTCGGCCCAAGGACTCCACCATCACCTGAAGGACCTTTGGACTCAGGAACACACCCCTTCCGCAGATGCCATGGAGACAGTCACATGTGCCAGTGGCAACGATACCCTCCAGGGGAGGCAGCCAAGGTCGGCCATATGCAGCAACCGCCCGAGTGCATCCTAGACCCAATTCACTGCTAGGACCTGTCCCCAGCTTTCCACCCCCAAGGCAGGAGAGATATTCTGATCAGCCCAGTGCCTCTGGAGGAGGATCAGCAGGGGTGGACCTTAGCCGAACTCACCCACCAGGACAGAGGGGAGCTTTGTACAGGCTGCTAAATGCCCAGAGTGTCCCAGCCACTTGCCCGAGCGACATCAGCAATACTCCCCCCACACACGAAATGCCTTCCCCCTTGTACTTCCTGTCCCCTGGACTGCACAACCTTAATCTGGTCATGGTCACCCCACTGGACATGGCAATCTTGGTTCGAGAGCTTCGTCTTCCACAAGAGTCTGTTCCAAAAACCTTGGAGCAGCTCCTGCCCCTCACAAATCACATTCCCCATGAGCTATTTGAGGAAATCATGCCACAACTAAGTCAGACAGCTGCATACCTGTTCAGGATACACCGTGACAATGCCAACATCTCTTGTGCTCAGGAGGGCCTCCATACTCAATTGTGTGGTCTTCAGTCTAGTATGGACATGCTAGCCAGCATGATGGAGCATATGGAGAGGGAACATCTAGGGCTGGCCACCACCACCCTGAATGTGGGCAAGAATTCTCTGGGGGCCCTGTACAATCTGGCCAAGCAGCACAAGGAGCTGGAAAGATCCATCAGAGAACTGCACGACTGTCTGAAAGCCAGAATTCCTGATCCTTCCCCCACTACCCCTGAAAGGCCAACCTCCCCATATTCCCCAACTTCTCCCAAAACTTCAGACACTGAGTAAATGCTGAGGAGCGCGGACTGACGTAATGGCACTGAACACGGACTATGATCTTGGTTCTTGAGTTTGAATTGCGGACTGGTTTCAGAAATCTGAGTGTAAATAAAACAAAGAAGGATATATGTTAGTAACGAAGGTCGGGTAAATGTCTGTCCTTACCATCATCTGCGTAACACAGATAAAGCTAAATGCATACACATAGATATCACATTGCAAAGTTATAAAAAGGGGACCCTTACACGGCGTGTTTGTAGATTTAGTAGTAAAGATGCACCATAGGGACCCCTTTTTCTTAAATTATAGCATGCCTCAAGAGACATGCATCGCCTAAATTTGGCGTCTGGCCAAAAAGGGCATTAGAAAACAAGCTGAAAAAGAAGAAAAACAAAGTGGAAAATGTTGAGAAATGGCCTATAATGAAAACCATTATATGATTGACTAAGGCAAATGACTTAAGGACGGACATGAAGGGAAACCATTTATTGTGTTTTATCATTTAACTAGACATAGCTGCGCTAACCTTAGAATAGTTTCTTGATTGGTCGACTAAATAGTGGTAACGTAGGGGTTATTTGATGCATTTAAGTAATAAATGTGTGACTCTTTAACAAAATAATATGTAGAACCAAGTATAATGGGTTGGAGCCTCTGGTTGAGTGAGACAATAGATGCCAGAAGATGATTGGTTGCACTGATGTCAATGTAAAGCCTTTACTTTGCCATGATTAAGAGGTTGCTGTAACTTGTTTTATGTGGCCATTTTAAGTGCCTTGAATTACACCAAAACTCAATGTTTGAATGTCACCTTGCGTTGATATAATCCAGCTAATTGATCACCTTGTGCCTTAGTATGTAGGTTCACCTGCACTTCAATATATTTACCGTGTGAAGTATCACTGATATTCATATCCGCACCAGAGTTATCAGTAAGTCGAGTGATGTGTTTTTCTTTTTTATTATTGCAATGCACAAATGAAGATGTCTTGTCAGTAAACAACCCAAGAGTATAGTTGAAGTAATGGGACTCTTTTGAGTCCCAGAGGAGGGACTGTAGAAGAATTTTTAGGTCCATATTTGAACTGTGATGAACTATCAAGTGTCCTGATCCGAACTGTATGTCCTCTGGTTGAACTAGCAGGTGTTCAACCCAAAAAAAAAGGGCTCTATTAGTCATTCAGTCTGTCAGGGGCTTTCCAAGGCCTTTTAGGTGCTTTCCCGCAGGCCACGTGCAGGGGCCTCAGGCCAGCTGCACGTGTGACTGAGGCCACGTGCGGGGGGGGCCTCAGGCCAGCTGCACCTGTGGCTGAAGGTCTTTTAAAAAAAATCAGTTGTAAATCCTTCATGTTTTAATGGGAGCGTTTGTCACATTGAAATAATGGCCTAACACCTGCTTAGGGTTCACTAGAGGACGCTTCCAATAGAAAACCATGTCTTGGGAATGAAATAAATAAAAAAGTTGAAGGAGGAGCGATGCCCGCGGGTCTCCAATAAATAGACGAGCGCGGTTGTCATATGTTCAGTCTCTCTAGAGGACTCAGTTTGTCTAAGCTCTGTGTCGAAGGCTTAAATAAACTTAAAAACTCTGTGCATTTTATCTTGCTTAAGGCTGAATTATTCTAAAGTGTTGTGTCCTTTTCTAGCATATCACTTGCAATTCGTTTGTGTTATCTAAAAGACGACATCCCGAGAAGACCATAAAGACGAGCCACGACAGAGCTTAGTTTTCAAGCTCCTGACGCGCTGTGAGCAACTGGTCGAAAGTCCCATGAAGATGTGCTGAATAGTTTCAAAAGTGTACCTGAGTTCCTTTGGAAACTCTATGTTCAGGGCATAGAGTAGGCCAAAAAGGTAGGCAAATGCAGTGGGAAGGTCAGGTAGATCTGTGAGGACGATGGCCTCTTCCAAAACAACAGCAATATTGTTGATCGTTTGAAATGAAGTACGTGCATCATCATCTACGACAACAGTGAGGATACCCATCTTCACACCAGCAGCCTGCTTATCAACCACATCAGAGTCCTGTTGAAAAAATGTGAACCAAATTTAAATAAAGCCACAGGGGTTCTACATATCAGCTGCCTCACTAATAACTTGGTAGCAGGTCTAGTGAGCATAACACTTAACATGAATTTATTATTTATGGAAAAAGTATTGATAATGTACACACCAAGCATTTCAGGAAAAGATTCTCTGGAATGTCACAGACAAATAAGGGCAGACCTTCCAGACAGGCTCTCTTCCGATGCTGTGCAATGTCAGATGTCTGGAAATCAAAAATAAACAGAAATAGGACTTTTAAACAAGTGGTTTCAGGTCATTGTCAGCATGTGGGTCATTCCACCAAATGGGTGCCATTTCCATGTTGCAAGTCCACCAAATTAAAGTATTTTTTTTATTTATTTTTCAAAACTAAATCGAGCAGCACACATATTTAACTATTTAAAATGAACATTGGTCAATCTTAAGTGACTATTTAATTTTTTTACACGTTTTAGGACAAAGATGGCTGCAGTCCTGTTACCAAAACTCATGTTACATTTTAAAAGCATGTTTAGAAGCATGTCATTTAATTCCTTCATATGCCCCTCAAGAAAGAGTCTCTTTTCATGGAATGGTTGGTTTTATGTTCAAATAATTAATGTTTGTTACTAAAAAATTAATACTTTCCAACCAAAGTTGTATTTTTCCTAGAATACCCAAAGCCATATTTATCATTTCAAGGAGACCCAAAGCTCAATTAAAATAAATTTACTATCATGTAATCTAATAAACAATTAGATAAATGATGGACGAAACATAATTGATATATATATATTTTTTTTTTTACCTTTTTGGTTTTTTTTTTTAATAAAATGATAACAGGTAACAGGAATGGAATGGTAACAGGAATGAAAAAGATGTAAAAGGAATGAACAATGAACAACAGAAAGATGTGCCATGTGTGCATGAATGTGTAGATGCGAGTGTGCATGTGTGTCCGTGTGAATTTAAAGAAACTTGTGAGTTGGAATCAAAAGAAGTTGTTTCCAACTTGGGAACCGTCACAAGGTTCTCAGGCTCCAAACGGTTGGTGACCCCTGCTCTACAAAGGAGCATCTCTTCATCTTGCTTGTTGCTCATCAGAGGATCATCAAATGATCAGTCAGTAAATGACATATTTATAACTTAAGTTCTGACGGGACAGCGGCCTGCAACTGTGTAAACTCCCTGTTGTTTGTGTTGACTTCACAGTAGGGATGGGTATTGATAAGATTTTATTGATAGATAACATTATCGATATCTCTTGTGAATTTTCTGTGTACTAAATGTAGGCTTTACAGGTTTTCTTTGTCAACAACATTTTATTGAATCTTAAATAAATATGAAAATGGTAACTGAATCCTTAAACTCTGGGCATAAATAAACTCCACGTGGTGGATTCTTGATCTCTGGACATAAATAGAAAAACAAAATCTGTAGTTTTTGTCAACAGCATTTCCTTTCAGACATTATTGGGATGCATGTCACACCATACTTCTGAGCTGAGCTCTTGCAGCTGGCTGTGCTGCACGTCAGCATCAATGTAATTCATAAAGAATGCAGGACGTCTCATTTTGGGAGGAAAAAAACATTTTAGTCGATTGCAACAGCAGTGCTACAGTACTTTCATAGTTGTTGTTACCTTTAAGAAATAACAACTGTTTTATTCATAGACATACAATGGGAAATTTGTCCAATCTCATGGTAAACAGTAAAAGTGGCTTTTTTGTAACTATTTTCATAACTGCTGGGTAGATTGGAAAATGCTGCTTTCAGTGTCTGCTGGCTTCCTGCTCCAGCGCCATGTAGCGAATTCTCCACTTTGTTTGTTTTTGTTCCCCACGGACAGATGTGATGTTGCACCAGGTAGAGTGTCGAAGAAAGCATTTCGCTCTCTGCTGGAGAAAAGCGGTAACTTTTTACAAACCTGGCTGATAAACGGAGTCTAAAATGAAGCATTCAAATTTATAAAAAATGTCAATAGTTTTGTTAAAAAATCAATTTAATAACTGTAAAAGAAAAAAATTGCGATACTTAAGTGAATCGATTTTTCTCCTACCCCTATTACATTTTATTCTAATGTGTAGTAGGGACAGGTGGAAAATTACATTTTTCACTGTTCAGGCTCATTTTTATTAACCTTAACCGTCATATTTGTTAAATTTACAATAAGATTATTGTGCAGGACACTTTACTGTATAGGAAAATGTATTTAACAATTAATTTTCATGCATATTCACGCATATTTATACATAAAATTTCCTGAGGATGGAAAAGGCACCCACTCCGTGGAATGGCCCATGTATGAAGTTAGCCAAGACATACTCTAGTAGAGAAGTCACAAATAGATCATATTACTTTTTGGAAAGTGATCATTTTGAAAATTGCCACTTAAAAAACAGGCTATATCTGATCCTCATAATACATGGATATGTAAATATAAATGCAAATATTCAACATAATTTTAGTAAGCTTTATGAGATAACAGTGACAGTGAAGTTGATCACCAAAATCTGAACAGCTGTATCCAAGTTGAATCCCGTCAATACATTCCTAAAATAATATATTAAAAAAGACCAAGAATTTTCGCCCTTAAGAAGTAAAATATTAGCTCATTCTATTTATTATTTTTTTTATTTGCCAAAAATGTGTTTGTAAGGTAACAGATATCATGACCTCTGACCTCCAGGATCAAACACCAGACAGTTCATTCTGATTCAATTTGATTTACTTACTCTCATTTGGGGAAAAAAAAAACATCAATATATAGGGCTGTCACGATTAGGAATTTCTGGAGACGATTAATTGTCAGACAAATAATTGCAATTGACGAATATATTGTCTATTTTTTTATTTTTTTCCCCCTTCTTTATATTCTACTATTGTAGTATAATTACACAACTCTGGAAGAACGTTTGGCTTCTGTGAGTGGAGAAACTGGGAATGGTGCAACATTTTTATTTTTATCTTCATTTTACATACAGTCCCAACTTTTTCTGATTTGTGGTTGTTTCTGTTGCATTTCTGAAATTGTTTCTCCTCATCAGTCACGTTTTGTGCTTAAACACTACATTAAGCTCAAGATTGAACAAATAAATACCTTTGGAAAGTAACAGCTGTTAAAGTTCAGAGTTCTCACCTGCTTTTTGTGATCTGTGCGTCTGAACATCACCACAGCTTCTTCATGTAAGGGGTTTTTTTTCAGTTCATTCATATATTATCATTTTTAAATATGTTTTTAAAGATATTTGACCGTTTATTTCATCTTATGATCTCATAAATTCAGCATACGACGCGCACATGGTGTGAACAGGACGGTAACGGCAGAATCACACCTTTAGAGAACGTTCAGAGAGAAGTAAGCTTCACGTTTTGTTTTTTAACATGTTCACTGGGGTTAAAATCCTCTCTCTGCTCCACGCTCGCTGCGCACTGATGGTTCTCAGACTGTAACGTGTCGTGCTTCCATACAGGAATCTCCCTCACCCACCCCCTCCCTCGCAGTCTGCAGCCTGCTAACTCCGCGCGCGCGCACACACACACACACACACACACACACACACACACACACACACACACACACACACACACACACAGCTCCGCATTTTAGACGGCTTTTGAAGAAGACGGCCACTGTTTTAATCGGCCGTCTTATCCAAACGGCAGGACGGATCGCTCCTCAGCCTCCATGTTATTGTCCCGCCTTAAGACGAGAGCGAGGCTGCAGCACAATGACGTCAGATTCTGAGTCGTTTTATGCTTTGTGGATAAACAATTCACGGTAATCGCGAATATGCAAAATAATCGCGATTGACGCATATTGTAATAATTGTGACAGCCCTATCAATATACAAGGAAAGTATTTTGAAGTGGGGAAAAAACATAATATCTAGCAGAGGGGTAAGGAGAAACAACAAACACTAAATTATGACTGAAAATTGGACACTAAGAGAGTAAGGATTTATTGTAGATATCCAAATTTTGAATAGAACATTAAACCTAACAGTAAAGAAAAATCAGGCAGCTGGGGCCATTTAAATGTTTCTTCAAAAAAAAAAAAAAAAAAAAAAATTGATGTTATAAAAGAGGAATATACCTGTTCGTCAAGACTTTTCAAGAGGCTTTCCATGTCTTTTCCAAAGGCTCCTTTCCTGGTTCGATACAGTTTAAGCAGTTGGGAACAGTTCTCATCCAAGGCTGCTCTAAAAGTCCCCAACAGGTCCTTGGTAGTGACACGATAGAACTCTACGCAAATCTGTCACAGAAAGAAGCAGAAAAACAAAAACACAATGAGTTTGTAGCAGTTTAACCAATATGTTAAATAATCATTTGGATGACGCTTTGAAACACACAAAGAAACAAACTGTTAATTAATATTTAAATATATTCAAAAGAAAATCAGTCTTGCCTGTTCTTCAAGAAACAAAGCAGGCCATCTCTCCTGGATTTCCAACACCATGGGCTGTACCTCTACAATCTCCTTTCTCCTGAGAGAGAACGTGAGGTCCATCTTCTCTCGGATGAGGTCCATGTTTTTGCTCTTCTTTTTCATTTCATTAACTAGGACACATCTTTGGTCTTCGAGTGTATCATCATCATAATTTTCTGGATGATCAGGCACATGATTGACTTCACCTCGCTCTACCCTCATCAACATCTTCATCCCTCCCTCTTCTTCTGTTTACACTGACCTCATTGCAACCAGCCTGGCGCAACTTGGATCGGTACTTTATGCTTGTGGTCCATCCATCATATCCACTTCCAGTGCCAGGCTCTTTAAGGCATGGGTATTTGCTCAAGTTCAGAAGCAACAGATTCAATTTGGTCTTTGTCAGGGTAGGCTTTTACAGCAAACATTACTTGTGCCAGCTTGTCCAGAATTTCCATTTTTATGTCTCGAGTTACATTTAGACCTTTTCCAGTTTTTTGAAATATCTCATTGCCCTTACGAAGCTTTAACTCAATATCATATGACAAAGACGGGATGGGGAATGGTGAAGGCCACTCCGAAATGCTTCTCATCAAGGTCCTAACAATGGAAGATGAGCTGTGGGAAGAGGCTGGTGAGCTGACACTTGCTGTGTCAAGGGAGGAGATGGATGATGCTTGGGATGGTGTTTGGGATTCATCATCATTCCAAATAATGTGCAAGACAGCCTTTTCTGCAGGCAACTCTGCAATGTCCATTAAGTTGCAAAGTTCATTACCAAAATCTGGATCTTCATACTGCAGAGAGAAATCGCCTTTAAGTCCAAGCTTTACCCGTAATTCATTTTGCAATTGTTCGACAGATTCAGGAGCCTCAGTGAGCTGAACCTTCCGGATGAGTTTTGGGTCTATGTTTACACGCAGCAACAAAGTCTGTGAAGATGAGAAAAAAACACAAGTTGTGCATGGCTGTCAACTTGGCTCAAATGATTAACGAAGTGCTAAGTCACTACAGCATTGACTGCATACATAAATATGTTAAAAAAAATACAAAGAATTTATTTTTTTTTAGTGGAAATATTAATATATCAGATGTTTAATGCATATGAATGTATGTGTGTTGTATGTTCATGCATGTATGTTGATTGTGTACAGTAACTTTGAAAGCTCACAAAAAGTCAGGCACAAAACCTCTACATATTTTCCTTATTTTCATTCTAGTTGAACTGAACAGAATACTGTCAGTGTGTGTGTGGTGTGGTGTATGTATATTTATATCATCCTAATCCAAACATAATGTTGTGGGCTGGGGTGTTTGGCTGGCTTGGTTTTTGTTTTCTGTTTCTCCCACCAGGTGGTATGCATTCAGGACTGAGTGGCTGAGCATTAGGACCTCACCCTGAACACCGGAGGCTTGTTATCACGTGCAGGTCATCAGGACTCACAGCTGTGGTGTATTTTGTCTTAATCAGAGATTGCTGCATTTAAACCTTGAATGCACAGTGTGTGATTGCCAGAGACTCGACCTTGTGAGCAGATGTGTGAGATCGACGTCAGGAGAACAATCTCACCATCACGGACGCAGAGACCGCTCCAGGTTTGACGCCACAGTCTGTGAAGGAGGATTGGGTGAGGTCTCACGCTCTTCAGCACACTTCCTGAGGTAATTTGGTTTTGGTGACTTTTATGAAGTAATGACAGTGGATTTGGTGTCCCTCACACCTTGTGTTAGTGAGCTGTCATGTTATGCTAATTGTCTAATCAGCTTCTGCTGCAGTGGAGATTTGAACTGAGTTGTTCCGTGCCTGCAGGGTGAGAAGCTGATGTATAGATTTAAGCCAGGAAGTGTTTGCTGATTGCGTGCACCTTTGAGTTGTGTCTCTTTGTGTGGAGTTGGACTCACCTCATGTTTTCTTTCTTCACAGACTTGGTTTGTCGCGGCCACCTGGGGGGTGTCGGCGGGGTCCCTGGGTCCGAACTGCTGTGGCTCCGGACCATTTGCGCTGTTAAGAGCGCGCCGTGTTTCCACCTCAGCAGACCGCGGACTTTTTTAGTTGTTTAGCACTGCATCTCACTGTTATGTTTATTAAATTCTGTTATCCTTTGAACCGTGCTCTGCTTATTTTATGCTGGGTCCTTTCAAACGCTGGGTCGGTGCTCCGACCGCGTCCGAAACATAACAGTAGTCTCTGGCCATTTAACAATGGACCAGCGGAAGCAGAGACGGTATTTTTGCCGGGAAGGCTGCAGCAGATGTTGGAGTTGATCCGGGATCAGTTGCGGGTGCTCTCCGCCCGGGTTGTGCGCGTTGGTGCGCACATGGCGGAGTTTACAGCTTGGGTCGCGTCGCACCCCGCTGTTACGGCTGTAGCCCCGTCTCCTCCCATGCAGCTGGCTCGGATGCCTGTTGTAGCAGCCCCGGTGGTATTTAGTTTGCACTTTAAGCTGTTTGGTATAACCTGCTGTCGTTTGCAGCAGTGTGAATGGGTTTTTACTCTGTTACCGCGGGGATTTTCTTATTTGGCACTTTGGCTCCCTCTATTGGTGACAGAGTCACATTACCGTTCAGGTTCAAAGGATGGAAAACACAATGTTTTTCCATTCTTTGCACTTGATGACGTAGGCCAGTGTTAGTTTTTTTTTTTATTGGTCTATTATCTGTTTCTTGTTTTAGTATGAGGTGTTTTTATCAGGGGTTAATTTGTTGTTTTTGTGGGTTTTAAAGCACTGTCTGTGGTCTGGTGGAGTTGAAAATGCAGGCTGTCTGGAGCATAGTTTGACCCAGGTGACTTTATGTTAGTCTGTTAGTCTTTCTTTTTTATTTCTTTTGGTTTCACCTCCCAGGGTTTGATGGGACGGTCCTCTGGGGGGTGATGGGGGGGTAATTGGGTTGTTTTTTCTTTTTTCTTTTTTTTTTCTTTTTGTTGTTCCCTCTCTTCTCCTCTGGCTCCAGTCATGTGAGCCGTACATTGTCAGTGTTGCTGGAGTGGTGCAGTTTGGTTGTGCTGGGCATTTCCCAGGTAACCTCTGCATCCGGGAGGGGGGGGGGTTCGGGGTGTTGTTTTTTTGTTGATTCCCTGTTCCACCTCCGGCTTCAGCGCGCCTTTGAGCTGTATGCCATCGGCGTAGCTGAGGTTTGGGGCAGTGGAATATACCCGCAGCTGGTGGCTGGTTTAAAAGTCGGAGGGGTGGCGCCGTCTTGTGCCGTACGCCATTACCGCTGTTCCACTCCTCCCGGTTGACTTTTGGGGTATAGTCGTGGTTGGTGACACTGGACGTACTTCCAGTTTCCACTGCGCTGAGGGGGTGGGGTTGGGGTTGTTGTTTTGTTTGTATGTTTTTTTTTTCTTCCCCCAGTTTCCGCCCTCAGGGTGTGACTGTGGTGTCCTCTGGTGGGGAAAGGACTGTGGGTCCATCTAGCCGTAGACGGCCGGGGCTGGGTCTGTTAGTCATGGGGGGGGCGTCTCCTGGGGTTTGATGGAACGGTCCTCTGGGAGGCGCTGGGAGCCCCCGTGGGTGACTTTGGATCCCAGAGGGACCTCGGCTGTGGTTATTACTCCTGGAGCTGGCGGGATGTCCTCTGGGGGGTGTTGGTCCCTACATGTCATCTGGGGGGGTGTAAGAGTTTTTTTGTTTGCAAGCTTAAGTTTGGGTTGTGTTTTTTTCTTTTCTCCTCTTCCCGGGGTTTGATGGGACGGTCCTCTGGGGAGGGGGGGTTGGTATGGTTGTTTGTGTTTGTCTTTATTTTGTTTTATGACTAAGCAGACTTTAACACAATCGGAAGAAGGCTGAGTGCACAGGTTCAAGAACTCCTGGCCAAAATTATGCAAAGTGAACAACTAAAGCAAGAGTCGACAGGAATGAACGCAAAGGTGGAGACTCTAACAGGTTTGGTAAATGAAACAGAGGGCAAGACCATTAAAGTCAACAAAGGATGTCTCTGCACTGGAGTGTCAGCTGCGGAGCAGTCTGCTGCAGACAGGCTCAGGGTGGGAAAGGATGAGCTCCAGGATGAGAGTGATGGTCTCGGCATGGAGTTCCCTGTTGACAGAGAAGAGGCGGCTGGAAGCGTGCGTTATCCAGCAGAGGGAAGAGCTGGAGAGGCTCAACATTGAGATGATCAATGACTGCATGAAGAAATTAACATTGTAGGTGGAGCAGCTGATGATGGAGCTGTCGTCAGAGCACAGTAACACACAGCTCCTGGAGACGGGCCTTTCCCAGCTGGATCGTCAGCACAAGGAGCCGAAACTGAAGCTGCAGGAGGTGTTTTTTGTTCCCAGCCAACATTCCAGCCATGGTCCCTGGAGGGGGGCTTTGTTTTTTCTGGCCCAGGTCCGTGTGGTCGCCGGGAGGCTTCCCGTGAGGGTGGGGTACTGTTGTGGGCTGGGGTGTTTGGCTGGCTTGGTTTTTGTTTTGTTTCTCCCACCAGGTGGTATGCATTCAGGACTGAGTGGCTGAGCATTAGGACCTCACCCTGAACACCTGAGGCTTGTTTTCACATTCGTCTTAATCAGAGATTGCTGCATTTAAACCTTGAATGCACAGTGTGTGAGTGCCAGAGACTCGACCTTGTGAGCAGACGTGTGAGATCGACGTCAGGAGAACAATCTCACCATCACAGACGCAGAGACCGCTCCAGGTTTGACGCCACAGTCTGTGAAGGAGGATTGGGTGAGGTCTCACGCTCTTCAGCACACTTCCTGAGGTAATTTGGTTTTGGTGACTTTTATGAAGTAATGACAGTGGATTTGGTGTCCCTCACACCTTGTGTTAGTGAGCTGTCACGTTATGCTAATTGTCTAATCAGCTTCTGCTGCAGTGGAGATTTGAACTGAGTTGTTCCGTGCCTGCAGGGTGAGAAGCTGATGTATAGATTTAAGCCAGGAAGTGTTTGCTGATTGCGTGCACCTTTGAGTTGTGTCTCTCTGTGTGGAGTTGGACTCACCTCATGTTTTCTTTCTTCACAGACTCGGTTTGTCGCGGCCACCTGGGGGGTGTCGGCGGGCTCCCTGGGTCCGAACTGCTGTGGCTCCGGACCGTTTGCGCTGTTAAGAGCGCGCCATGTTTCCACCTCAGCAGACCGCGGACTTTTTTAGTTGTTTAGCATTGCATCTCACTGTTATGTTAATTAAATTCTGTTATCCTTTGAACCGTGCTCTGCTTATTTTATGCGGGGTCCTTTCAAACGCTGGGTCGGTGCTCCGACCGCGTCCGAAACATAACACATAATCCATTATTATGCACATCCATAGTACAACCCCTGGCAATAATTATGGAATCACCGGCCTCGGAGGATGTTCATTCAGTTGTTTAATTTTGTAGAAAAAAAGCAGATCACAGACATGACACAAAACTAAAGTAATTTCAAATGGCAACTTTCTGTCTTTAAGAAACACTAAGAAATCAGGAAAACAAATTGTAGCGGTCAGTAACTGTTACTTTTTTAGACCAAGCAGAGGGAAAAAAATATGGAATCACTCAATTCTGAGGAATAAATTACGGAATCACCCTGTAAATTTTCATCCCCAAAACTAACACCTGCATCAAATCAGATCTGCTCATTAGTCTGCATCTAAAAAGGAGTGATCACATCTTGGAGAGCTGTTGCACCAAGTGGACTGACATGAATCATGGCTCCAACACGAGAGATGTCAACTGAAACAAAGGAGAGGATTATCAAACTCTTAAAAGAGGTTAAATCATCACGCGATGTTGCAAAAGATGTTGGTTGTTCAGTCAGCTGTGTCTAAATTCTGGACCAAATACAAACAACATGGGAAGGTTGTTAAAGGCAAACATACTGGTAGACCAAGGAAGACATCTAAGCATCAAGACAGAAAACTTAAAGCAGTATGTCTCAAAAATCGAAAATGCACAACAAAACAAATGAGGAATGAATGGGAGGAAACTGGAGTCAACGTCTGTGACTGAAATGTAAGAAACCGACTAAAGGAAATGGGATTTACATATAGAAAAGCTAAACGAAAGCCATCATTAACACCTAAACAGAAAAAAACAAGGTTACAATGGGCTAAGGAAAAGCAATCGTGGACTGTGGATGACTGGATGAAAGTCATATTCAGTGATGAATCTCGAATCTGCATTGGGCAAGGTGATGATGCTGGAACTTTTGTTTGGTACCGTTCCAATGAGATTTATAAAGATGACTGCCTGAAGAGATCATGTAAATTTCCACAGTCATTGATGATATGGGGCTGCATGTCAGGTAAAGGCACTGGGGAGATGGCTGTCATTACATCATCAATAAATGCACAAGTTTATGTTGATATTTTGGACACTTTTCTTATCCCATCATTTGAAAGGATGTTTGGGGATGATGAAATCATTTTTCAAGATGATAATGCATCTTGCCATAGAGCAAAAACTGTGAAAACATTCCTTGCAAAAAGACACATAGCATCAATGTCATGGCCTGCAAATAGTCCGGATCTTAATCCAATTGAAAATCTTTGGTGGAACTTGAAGAAAATGGTCCATGACAAGACTCCAACCTGCAAAGCTGATCTGGCAACAGCAATTAGAGAAAGTTGGAGCCAGATTGATGAAGAGTACTGTTTGTCACTCATTACGTCCATGCCTCAGAGACTGCAAGCTGTTATAAAAGCCAGAGGTGGTGCAACAAAATACTAGTGATGTGTTGGAGCGTTCTTTTGTTTTTTATGATTCCATAATTTTTTCCTCAGAATTGAGTGATTCCATATTTTTTTCCCTCTGCTTGGTCTAAAAAAGTAACCTTTACTGACTGCCACAATTTTTTTTCCTGATTTCTTATAGTGTTTCGTAAAGCAAGAAAGTTGCCATTTGAAATGACCGGTGATTCCATAATTTTTGCCAGAGGTTGTACATACCATTAACATTTAATGAAGCAGGCATGTCTGTGGGGTCACCATTAACTTTCCAGCTACTGGGTAGTCAGTCAGTGGATGGTAATCATTCAAAGCCTCTGGATCCAGGATTTCTATTTCAGTGTAGCTGCTGTCAATCACCTGGTAAGACCTGTAGTGTTCCATGTACCAAGAGGAGAGCTTTGCAGTTACAAAGGATACTTTCTCAAAGTTGACCACAATGTTCAGTATTCTGTAGAAATCTGGCAGACCACTGCATTGTCCAGCAGAAACAATCATGCCCTTAACATATAGGGTCCCATACAGATGAACATCTTTGGCAAGGAACACAGTGTCTTGATGTGGATACTTCATTCCAACTGCTATCCTTAGCTTTTCCTCCAATGATGATATTTTAACTCTGTCAGCACTGCCAATGTACAGTTTTGGTTTGAATAGATTTTGGCTATCAAGGTAGTATGCCATCATTTGTTGATGTTTACGAGAGAGGGTAAGAAGCACATTCTTGAAATTGAGAACATCATGCGCCACTTCCTTGAAGAAGTTATGCTTGGACTCAAATCGCATAGTCCATAAATCCACGAGAGGTCCAAAGCAACGTGTGAGATGTACATAATACTCAACAAAGTGATGTTTTGGCAGAAGCTTAAAGTCAGGAAATGTATCAAGAAGCAGCTTCCGATGGCCAGATATTTTGGTCTCCAGATAACACAGTATTTCCTCTGACAGTGTAGTAGTGACAATGATTTCCACAATCTCTTTAAGGTCCATCAATATTTCCCATGACGGTTCCTGTTCTGGAATGCTGCTCCCAATCATCAGAGGGAGTAAACGTAAAAGTGTCCAATTTTCATGTCCATTGCCACTGATTCTTCCCTTTCCAAAGCTTGCCTTTGTAATTTGCTGTGGCTTGTTGACCTTATCAGAATATTTATATGGAAACAACTTAATGCGTCTGTTCAGACCATCAAATGAAATGAATCCTTTTCTAATCAGTTCCCTTAGACACAAACATAACTCTACTGGGATAACGCCTTCAAAGAAGTCATGTAAAATATCTGGGGGAAACCCAGTAACTGGATGAAAATAGGACAAATGCTTATTCAGCACACATGCCTGTTTAACACCATTAATGCTTTGTATGTCACTAGATTCAAGCTGTTTCACAAACGTGTTATGCTGTTCTACAGTTCTTAATGGACATTCTCTTGCCTCAGTAGTTGCAATTTGGTCTCGATTAACAACAAAATCTGCAAAATTTTTCAACATTGAAAGATTCATGAAAACCTGCTAAACTGTGGGCCCCAAGGTTATCTGCACAGACACAAAATACTGTGCCCTTCACAAACTTATCTAAAACCTCAACAAACACCCCATTCTTTTCCAGAGACTGTAAGTCCTTAATCAGTGGATAAAGAAATGCATCATACCCAAACTCTTTAACATCAACACTTTTTCCAAGAAGAGCCAGCTCAATCAAAGGTAGAGTGAAACTTTGATGGTAAATTAAACAGAACCCAATAGACAGCAGTGATTTTGTGAATTTTTCTAGATGTTCCCAAAGGATTACATATTTCAAAGTCATCAATATACAGTCCAATGGAAAGACTTGTTTCTTGTAACCCAAAAAGTTTGTTCACTTTGAAATACTCTCCGTCTTGAAATGACTTGTATTGGCCAGGTTTACTTTCATTATTAAACACTAACTTAGCTAAAAAATCAGACTCTCTCAATAAGTTATCCAAAACCTGAATGAGCGAGACATAAACAAAGGTATTTTTATGGGTCCTTCTGTATGTATATTCAGCTGGCTCAATTACAGGGAAGTGCTCCTTAAAATATAGATTCCTCCTGTGATCAGTGGACAGTGCACCTTTTGCTTCAGTAGTTACAAGCAGTGGATTTGTTTTCAATACTGCATCATTAATTTCTTGAACAACACAATCATCGATTTGAATATTATGTTTAGTAAGCACCTCTTTGATTGTTTGAAGGGATTGCAATTTAGACAAATGAAGAATATCATTTAGCTCTTCTACAATTTTCTGTAAAGCTCTTTTAGAGACATGCAATACACATTGCATGCGCAGAAAAAGAGCTGCAATTTTACATTCAAGAGTCTCTGTTTCTATATACTCTTCCCTATCACTGTCACTTGAATCCTGACTTGGACCACCTTGTGATGTCTCAGCTTCAGGAAAGTTATCTAATGGCTGCTCATTGCCTAGAGTCTCGGAGGCACATGCTTCATTTTCAGAATGCACTCTCAAACATGTTCTTAATTCCTTTGAATTTTTGTGCTTTCTACTTCGATGTGAACTAAAGGTCTTAAAATTGGTAGTTTTAAACTCACAGCCCAGGAAGGGGCAATGCACAGTATGTTGATTTTTTAAATGATTTACAAGATGAGTGAAAAAAGCTTGTTGTGTACAATTTTCTCTGAAATGACATAACTCACAAATAAAGGTGCAAGTCTCTTTCCTATTTACAGTCCTGCAGTGGGATCTGGTGAGGTGTGACCTTAATGCTCCATGGGTTTTAAAGGTGCACACACAGTCACTGTACACACAGGGCCAGTAAACACCTCTTCTGTGTCTTAGTCGATGGTGCCTTAGTAGAACCTCTTGACTTGAGCTGACAAAACTACAGAATTTGCATCTCATGGGATAACTGTGATGAGAAATAAAAGGCAAATTAGTTGATTTACCTTTAGTTTCTTTTTTCACTACAAAATACAGTGTGCTTATTCTATTCAAGTTATGCATCTACAAAAATTTACTAATATATTACTTACAGTGAATAAAACTTTAGTATAACACAAAAGCCCTGCAAGAAATCCCCTTTTCATGATGAAAAACATTAAATTATTAATTACCTTTTTCCAGACTATAAGTTGCACTGGTCTAAAAATTTGTCATGAAGAGAGAGAGAGAAAAAAAACAACACACACAACCGCACCACACCAGACTACAACCCCTGGCAAAAATTATGGAATCACCGGCCCCGGAGGATGTTCATTCAGTTGTTTAATTTTGTAGAAAAAAAGCAGATCACAGACATGACACAAACCTAAAGTCATTTCAAATGGCAACTTTCTGGCTTTAAGAAACACTTTAAGAAATCAGGAAAAAAGATTGTGGCAGTCAGTAACGGTTACTTTTTTAGACCAAGCAGAGGGAAAAAAATATGGAATCACTCAATTCTGAGGAAAAAATTATGGAATCATGAAAAACAAAAGAACGCTCCAACACATCACTAGTATTTTGTTGCACCACCTCTGGCTTTTATAACAGCTTGCAGTCTCTGAGGCAAGGACGTAATGAGTGACAAACAGTACTCTTCATCAATCTGGCTCCAACTTTCTCTGATTGCTGTTGCCAGATCAGCTTTGCAGGTTGGAGCTTTGTCATGGACCATTTTCTTCAACTTCCACCAAAAATTTTCAATTGGATTAAGATCCGGACTATTTGCAGGCCATGACATTGACCCTATGTGTCTTTTTGCAAGGAATGTTTTCACAGTTTTTGCTCTATGGCAAGATGTATTATCATCTTGAAAAATTATTTCATCATCCCCAAACATCCTTTCAATTGATGGGATAAGAAAAGTGTCCAAAATATCAACGTAAACTTGTGCATTTATTGATGATGTAATGACGGCCATCTCCCCAGTGCCTTTACCTGACATGCAGCCCCATATCATCAATGACTGTGGAAATTTACATGTTCTCTTCAGGCAGTCATCTTTATAAACCTCATTGGAACGGCACCAAACAAAAGTTCCAGCATCATCACCTTGCCCAATGCAGATTCGAGATTCATCACTGAATATGACTTTCATCCAGTCATCCACAGTCCACGATTGCTTTTCCTTAGCCCATTGTAACCTTGTTTTTTTCTGTTTAGGTGTTAATGATGGCTTTCATTTAGCTTTTCTGTATGTAAATCCCATTTCCTTTAGGCGGTTTCTTACAGTTTGGTCACAGATGTTGACTCCAGTGTCCTCCCATTCGTTCCTCATTTGTTTTGTTGTGCATTTTCAATTTTTGAGACATACTGCTTTAAGTTTTCTGTCTTGACGCTTTGATGTCTTCCTTGGTCTACCAGTATGTTTGCCTTTAACAACCTTCCCATGTTGTTTGTATTTGGTCCAGAGTTTAGACACAGCTGACTGTGAACAACCAACATCTTTTGCAACATTGCATAATGATTTACCCTCTTTTAAGAGTTTGATAATCCTCCTCTCCTTATTTCAATTGACATCTCTTGTGTTGGAGCCATGATTCATGTCAGTCCACTTGGTGCAACAGCTCTCCAAGGTGTGATCACTCCTTTTTAGATGCAGACTAATGAGCAGATCTGATTTGATGCAGGTGTTAGTTTTGGGGATGAAAATTTACAGCGTGATTCCATAATTTATTCCTCAGAATTGAGTGAGTGCATATTTTTTTCCCTCTACTTGGTCTAAAGAAGTAACCGTTACTGACTGCCACAATTTTTTTTCCTGATTTCTTATAGTGTTTCTTAAAGCCAGAAAGTTGCCATTTGAAATGACTTTAGTTTTGTGTCATGTCTGTGATCTGCTTTTTTTCTACAAAATTAAACAACTGAATGAACATCCTCCGAGGCCGGTGATTCCATAATTTTTGCCAGGGGTGTATAAGTCGCATTTATTTAGTGCTCTGATAGAGAGGTGGTTGCCTTGTAGAAAGTGTTGGCATTGTTGTTAACCAAACATCCACCAGGTGGGGCTGTCAACAAATCTGTCTTGCCCAGACCTCCTCTTCTCCTTCGCTACTGACCAATGATATTTAATTGGTCTCCAATCTCTTTACATTTCTTTTAAGACTGTATTTATACTTGATTACCGCTGCATATTTTACTACCTGCAGTTTGATAGAATAGGGTTTTTATTTTGGGGGCATTTTGTTTTTGTCTAGCAGAGCCTAGAGTGCCTTCTCGTGGCTGTAGATGGTAATGATTACTCCTTGGTTCATGTTGATCAGTACGAGGGTCAGTGACGTGACCCAATTTTTTTGTGTTTCCATGGTTTAGTTAAATTTTAAAAGATTTAAATTTGACAATAAATTCACAAATTACTTGAATACATTATCTTCTTGAAGACCTTGCCTAAAATTTCTGCATTTGATCAATTTAGTTTGACTTTTTATGGGATAATGGCAAAAATGACTAGTGGTGTAACCAAAAAAACTTGGTACCAAATTCTTTAACTTGTTCAAAAAAGGTGAAATTCTTAATTAAACACATTATCAACTAGTTTGGCATAATCCTGCATTTGTATTGATTAACAATGAATAAAATGTTCTGAATATTATGGCAAATTTGGGGAATTTGTGGACTATATAAATTGTCAATGCAGTGTAACCAACATTCAAGGAGCCATTTTCTTCATTTTTATTAGAAGATCAAGTGGTAGGAAATGATATAATGAAGGCTCCCTTATTAACCTAAACTATGCATGCTAAGGTTAGTTCTCTTTGAAATCTTGATAATTTGGCCTTTTTAGGGTCAGGTGTGTTTAGGGTTACATGTCAAATGGTATGACCTTAGAAAACCAATTCTAATACAAATTAATTTTTTTTTAATGTAAAAATGAGTACGAGGGCTGTCCATAAAGTATAGGTCCTTTTTATTTTTTTGAAAAACTATATGGATTTCATTCATATGTTTTTACGTCAGACATGCTTGAACCCTCGTGCGCATGCGTGAGTTTTTCCACGCCTGTCGGTGACGTCATTCGCCTGTGAGCACTCCTTGTGGGAGGAGTCGTCCAGCCCCTCGTCGGAATTCCTTTGTCTGAGAAGTTGCTGAGAGACTGGCGCTTTGTTTGATCAAAATTTTTTCTAAACCTGTGAGACACATCAAAGTGGACACGGTTCGTAAAATTAAGCTGGTTTTCGGTGAAAATTTTAACGGCTGATGAGAGATTTTGAGGTGATACTGTCGCTTTAAGGACTTCCCACGGAGCGAGACGTCGTGCAGCGGTCCCAGGCGCCGTCGTCAGCCTGTTTCAAGCTGAAAACCTCCACATTTCAGGCTCTATTGATCCAGAACATCGTGAGAGAACAGAAGTTTCAGAAGAAGTCGGTTTCAGCATTTTATCCGGATATTCCACTGTTAAAGGAGATTTTTTTAATGAAAGACGTGCGGGCGGATTGCAGCATCGGCTCGCAGCCGCCGCGACGCTCCACCACAGGAAAAACACCTCCGTTGGAAGCCTTAAGGACAAGTGGAGTATACTCACTCCACTGAAAGACATCAAAAGCCGCCTGGATTTTACAAATGGTTATCAACACGGAGGTGTTTTTCCTGTGCCGCCGCACCGCACCGGCTGCGTCCCGACGCGTGGACCCGTCCGCATGTCTTTCATTAAAAAAATCTCCTTTAACAGTGGAATATCCGGATAAAATGCTGAAACCGACTTCTTCTGAAACTTCTCTGTTCTCTCACGACATCCTGGATCAATAGAGCCTGAAATGTGGAGGTTTTCAGCTTGAAACAGGCTGACGACGGCGCCTGAGAGCGCTGCACGACGTCTCGCTCCGTGGGAAGTCCTTAAAGCGACAGTATCACCTCAAAATCTCTCATCAGCCGTTAAACTTTTCATCGAAAACCAGCTTAATTTTTCGAACCGTGTCCACTTCGATGTGTCTCACAGGTTTAGAAAAGATTTTGATCAAACAAAGCGCCAGTCTCTCAGCAACTTCTCAGACAAAGGAATTCCGACGAGGGGCTGGACGACTCCTCCCACAAGGAGTGCTCACAGGCGAATGACGTCACCGACAGGCGTGGAAAAACTCACGCATGCGCACGAGGGTTCAAGCATGTCTGACGTAAAAACATATGAATGAAATCCATATAGTTTTTCAAAAAAATAAAAAGGACCTATACTTTATGGACAGCCCTCGTATTTATTTTTTTTTAAAATGAGTCTGAAATCTTCACATCAAGGCCAGGTGCTTATGTAAGTGTCCATCATAATGCCTCTAAATTTGAATTTTCATTGAAATATTAAATGGTGTAATCAGTTACATCTTTTGATGTTGTCAAATAACACAAGTTTTTGATGCCGATTTTAGATGTATCCAAATATTTTTAAGTTTTTAAAATTACATTTATTAACTTTCTCTTGTTTCATGATTATTGCAATGTAATGGAGCATCTTTATCTCCAATAGATTTCATATAAAACAAAGAAAAAGTGGCTCAACACAGACCATGATTCCATGCAGATCCTGCAACAAGGGCTATTTATTTAATTCTTAAATTAATTAATAGAAAACACCCTAATCTTGTTGTTGGTGTTTTTCTTCATTGAAAATAATAAAAAGCACAAGTTCAATTGAACTTTCTGACTGTCATGTTTGAATTTTAGTGCTAGTTTCTTCTGTAAAAGCAACATGGTCATATAGTGTAATTGTTTTCGTCCATTTTGTAACCAGTATTTTTCATAAAAATAATATAATTTTCAGGAAAATGCATGGGAAGTAAGATGTAACCCAGTTTTGCAATGTACTAAAACATTTTTTAACAGTTACACAATTTGTCAAACGTTATTTAGAAAAAGCAAAGCAATTTCAGTTATTGGTCCTGCTCAATACGGCAAAAACGCATAAAACTGAATTTTAAAATAATCCTTAAACGTGTATTTTCAAGTGATAAATTAAAATTGAGTCACTGCTTTTATAGGCACACTTGCATACACTCCAGGTGTAAATAAATATTTAATATTTATCATTTTGTTCTGGTAACACCACTTGACATTTTCAGGGGAAAACCATCTTTTCTTTTGTAAAAAAGAAAAGGTTCAAAAACTATTAAATTCACATGAAACTAACCAGCCAAACTATGATAAAAGTGCAACTTTTAGTCCAGGAAATACGGTAATCTGTAGCACAGTAGGTTGTATTTTATTTCCTGATACTTGTCTTTTCATGAAGTAATGTGTTAATGTCAGACTGACATTACTGACATAATTATCTTTAGAATCAGTAGTAGTATTGGGATTTTATTTTTTTTTTTTTTGCTCCAATTGTATTATAGATTTAATAATAAAGGAACATGACCTTCTTCATGAAGGGGAAATTCCTTGCAGGGCTTTTAGTTCACAGTTAATGTCATATCATAATAATTCACTACTTTACATTAAGAACTTAAAAGAAACAATTTTGAGTGGGAACTTACCTTCGTATTGCAAATGACAGGAGCCAGCTGCTGCATCAGTCGAACTTTGCCTCCTAAGTGGCCTGGAGAAGCAGCCAAACCTCTGCAGCGCGTTTGTGCCAACACAACCCTCTGCACTGTACTGGAGAAAGGGTCCTCTTAATACATTGCTACTGTAATTTCTTGGGGTTTTTTTCCCTCTAAAATAAGGTCTAATTTTCGGGTACTTATCATGCACAAGTTCAAGCAAAATATGTCAAATATTTAGTCTCCACAACATCACTACAACACATCTGATACAAAAGGCCAAAATATTATCTTTTATTATCACCAAACTTGCATAATTTGTATTAAACTTACTATCAAACTGTTCTCATCCAATATTTTGGGTCAATTAGTTTACCTTTGTGTAATGATCGTGTAACTCTAGTGCTGCAGTACCACTTACGTGTAAACACAAGGGCATTGCCATGTTGTTTTTGAAAGGCACGTTGATAGCTGTCTCTGATTGGTCGGTATACTGCGGCAACGCATGCTGGGACATGAAGTGAAATCATTGCTCCATGTACCTTAATGTCTTCAACAGGTGTCGCCTGGCTGGGAGACAATAATTGTGCTGCAAAGCACCATCGAAAATGTTGGCCAAAAGAGAAAGTTATTCTGTATTTTTCCTGGAAAAAAAAACAAAACAAAAAAAAAACATGAAAAAAATGAGGTGCATGTGTCGGTCAGTGGAGCTGTCTATACATGTATTTGATGTTTAACGACTAATCTTTCGGCAAATTTTGCGATTAGTTGACTAATCTAAACAACTAATTTAATTTCCAAAAAAACAAGTGTTTGCTATTTTATTTGAGGGTTTTTTTTTTTATTCAGAATGCAACTCGAGGGGCAAAAGGTACCATGTCAAAAAGTAAAAATAAAATAATTAAAGATTAAATAAATGAAATTAAATAAAGTGCAATAAAATGGAAGAATGTCTTCAAAGTTACAAAAATAGTATGTCTTTGTAAAGAAAATACAAACATTCTCCAAAGTATAATAATTTCCAGTGCAAAAGAATCAAAAGCATTGCCTTTTAGACATTTTTACATGTATGTCTCTCCATAAAATCTGAGCTGAGCTCAGATGGCTGCAGCCCGTCAGCGCAGAACGTCTCATTTTGGGAGGAAAATCTTTTGATGCAGTTTATTGTTTACGTTTGGAAAGAGGTGTAATTTGATTTAAACAGCGATTCGTTTTGAAGTTACTAATTCCGACTGGACTCTACGTGACTCGCTCAGCAGAGAGCTGCGCACCGTTTGAAGCTGTTTGAACGGAACGTTTCTTTCTCCCAACAATACAGAAGTCCCAGTTAGTGAATTTAATCCGCACAAAACTAACTCGCGATTGGCATATTTTAATGGCTCTGAGAGGAATTCAGCAGCTGATTTGTTGCTTCTGAAAGGCAGCGAATCAAAGAACCGAAGCGGGTCGGAACATAACTTCAAGCTTCAAAGCGATGCATGTATTAAGTTGCAGTGAAGCGAAGTCTGGTAGTGGAGATTTTGAATCAGACTGCTCGTGCTCTGTAACGTCCACAGGCGGACTTGAATGCTGAGAGGAGGACGGCTGCGGACCCCTCTTCTTGCACTTGATTAACCTTTGGGTACCGAAACTTGGCACCGAAAGACGAAGCATGTTTCGATACTCAGTACTACCGAAGCATGTGCAGTTTCAGTCTGAAAACCAAAAATAAATTGCCGAAAATAGCCGTCGACCAAAAAAAAACAGATGTCAATGCATTTTCATCGTCGACAACGTCGAAAAATTGTGGCCGCACGACTGCTAACATATCTGTAATGACCATGCCTTTTTTAAACTAACAAAAAGAATAAAGTTACATTAATCAGCAATCAAGGCAAAATCAATTACCAACTGCAAAGCTAGAGTTCCAATACAATACTCAAATAAAATACTCACCTTTATGGAGATAAAATCCACGCAAGTACACGAAAAATGACCGGAGAACAGACCCCTGCAGATATGAGTTGGAAACCCCATTCTTTGTGAAAGCAAACTCAATTCAGTCATAGCCTCAAACCTATAGTTTTAAGTTTTGCCAACCTAACTTTTGAAATGAGACCAACATTACATAACAAACTTATTGTTGTGTGGGCCGCTGAAGAGGAGGTACTGCTGGCCCACCACCACCAGAGGGCGCCCTGCCTGGAGTGCGGGCTCCAGGCACCAGAGGGCGCCGCCGCCTTACGAGAGCAGTCAGGGTGACAGCTGTCACCCATTACTGGACACAGCTGACTCTACTCAGCACGGGGGTATATCATCAGGACGGCGTCTCCACCTCAGGGCCGAGATATCGCCTTAAGACTGAGGTAACGTTCTCTGCATTCATATTCTGAATAACCAGCTAAAACTTGTTAAACCTTTTCAGGACTGCTGACTACTGATAGCTAAATTGCTTGAATAAGTACTCACCTTCCTGCTATTTATTGACAAGAGGTGGAGGCGGCTTCTCCCCTCTCCGTTACTGGGTGCTGTCGCATCCACACCTGTGTGTTGTTGCTCTCTCCCGCCAGCAGTACCGGATCCGACGAGCGGAGGCAGTGGCCACCTGGGAATTCGGGACTTGGCGGTTCCAGTATTTCCAGGGTTCGGTGGCAGAGGAGATCTGGGTGGTTCCAGTTCGACTGAGACGGACGTCTCCTACCTTCGAGCCTGCCCACACGACACCAGCGGATTCGACCCCAAATTGTTAATTGTTGTATTCGTTGTGCTCGTTTCACAACAGTAAAACTTGTTATTCACCTTTCTCCATTGTCCGTTCATTACGCCCCCTGTTGTGGGTCCGTGTACCTACACTTTCACAACAGGATATCTCGGCCAGCGTCATGGACCCCGAGGGGCGTCAACCGGCTGTTGAACGGCCAATGGAAGACCAAGGCGCGTCGGCGGCTTCGGGAGGGGTAATCGGTGAGTTGCAGCGGATCCTCACCGCTTTCACCTCTCGGATCGATTTAATGACCGAGCAGCACGTTCTCCTAAACCGCAGGGTGGAGGCTCTCGCCGCACAAGTGGAGGCGCGCCCTCCGGGCGCCGCTGCGGCTCTCCCTCCCGAGGACCCTGCGCGTGAAAGTGACGTTCCACTGGTCGTTCAACGGTCCCTTCCTCCGTCCCCAGAAGCATACATAAGCCCTCCAGAACCGTACGGAGGCTGTGTGGAGACGTGCGCGGATTTTCTGATGCAGTGTTCGCTCGTCTTCGCACAGCGTCCCGTGATGTACGCGACTGATGCTAGCAAAGTAGCTTATGTAATAAATCTGCTTCGCGGGGAGGCACGCGCTTGGGCTACAGCGCTCTGGGAGCAGAATTCACGGCTCCTTCATACATACGATGGGTTTGTACGGGAGCTCAGAACGGTGTTCGACCATCCCAACAGAGGAGAGTCCGCTTCAACCGCACTACTGTCAATGAGACAGGGGCGTCGGAGCGCAGCTGCCTATGCAGTCGCCTTCCGCATCGCGGCGGCGAGATCCGGCTGGAATAGCACTGCCCTCTGCGCCGCCTTTGTAAACGGACTGTCACTGGTCCTAAAAGAGCACCTGGTGGCGAAGGACGAACCGCGGGACTTAGATGGGCTCATCGATCTGGTCATACGACTCGACAACCGGTTAGAAGAACGCCGTCGGGAACGAGGCGAAGGGCGTGGCCAGGCACGCGTCGTCCCTCTCCCTTCCGGGTCCGATCGAGCTCCGCCCTCCCCACGCTCCTCTGTTCCTGCGCTCCGTGCGCCTATGGCTCCCCCTGCTGACGAAGCTATGGACACGAGCAGGGCAACATTTAGGGCACCTGGAGCACAAAGGAGGCGGGCCCACGGAGCTTGTTTTGTTTGTGGCTCGAGTGAGCATCTCGCAAACGACTGCCCCGAGCGGTTAAACGCCAACGCCCGCCCCTAGAGACTGGGCCAGGGGTGGGCCAAAACATTCACGTGGGACACACCCACATTGCTACACGACTCCCAGTCACGATCCTGTTTGAGGATTCAACCCTGAAGGCCCCAGCACTGGTGGACACGGGCTCTGAGGGGAATCTGCTAGACAGCAGATGGGCGAGGGAGACAGGGCTCCTTCTGGTGGCTCTTACCTCGCCTGTGCAGGTTCGGGCGCTAGATGGCTCCCTACTCCCACCAATCACGCATAAGACACCTCCAGTAACTCTGGTGGTGTCAGGTAACCACCGGGAGGTGATCGAGTTCTTTGTGACTCAGGCCACCTCCCGTGTGGTTTTGGGTTTTCCCTGGATGCTAAAACACAATCCCCGGATCGATTGGCCGTCCGGGGTAGTGGTTCAGTGGAGCGAAACCTGCCATCGGGAGTGTCTAGGTTCCTCGGTTCCTCCCGGCTCCCAAGCTAAGGAGGAGGTCCGAGTCCCGCCCAATCTGAAGGCGGTGCCGGCAGAGTACCATGACCTCGCTGACGTGTTCAGCAAGGATCTGGCTCTCACGCTTCCTCCCCACCGCCCGTATGATTGTGCCATTGATTTGGTTCCAGGCAGTGAGTTCCCGTCCAGTAGGCTGTACAACCTCTCACGGCCGGAGCGTGAATCAATGGAGACCTACATCCGGGACTCATTAGCTGCCGGGTTGATCCGGAATTCCACCTCTCCGATGGGTGCTGGTTTCTTTTTTGTGGGTAAAAAGGATGGCGGGCTTCGTCCATGCATTGATTATAGGGGGTTGAACGAAATCACGGTTCGCAATCGATACCCGTTGCCCTTGTTGGATTCGGTGTTCACCCCCTTGCATGGAGCCAAGATCTTCACCAAGCTTGATCTTAGGAATGCGTATCATTTGGTTCGGATCCGGAAGGGAGACGAATGGAAGACGGCATTTAACACCCCGTTGGGCCATTTTGAGTACCTGGTCATGCCGTTCGGTCTCACTAATGCTCCCGCGACTTTCCAAGCGTTGGTAAACGATGTCTTGCGGGACTTCCTGCACCGGTTCGTCTTCGTGTATCTGGACGATATACTCATCTTTTCCCCGGATCCTGAGACTCATGTCCGGCATGTCCGTCAGGTTCTGCAGCGGTTGTTGGAGAACCGCCTGTTTGTGAAGGGCGAGAAGTGTGAATTCCACCGCACTTCTTTGTCCTTCCTGGGGTTTATCATCTCCTCCAACTCCGTCGCCCCAGATCCGGCCAAGGTTGCGGCGGTGAGAGATTGGCCCCAACCCACAAGCCATAGGAAGCTGCAACAGTTCCTCGGCTTTGCTAATTTCTACAGGAGGTTCATTAAGGGCTACAGTCAGGTAGTTAGCCCCCTGACAGCCCTGACCTCACCAAAAGTCCCCTTCACCTGGTCGGATCGGTGCGAAGCCGCGTTCAAGGAGTTGAAACGGCGCTTTTCGTCTGCACCAGTTCTGGTGCAGCCCGATCCTAGCCGCCAGTTAGTGGTTGAAGTGGATGCCTCGGACTCAGGGATAGGAGCGGTGCTCTCCCAGAGCGGGAAGACCGATAAGGTTCTTCACCCGTGTGCCTATTTTTCCCGCAGGTTGACCCCCGCTGAACGGAACTATGACGTCGGCAATCGGGAACTCCTAGCTGTGAAAGAGGCCCTCGAAGAGTGGAGACATCTGTTGGAGGGAACAGCCGTGCCATTCACGGTTTTCACTGACCATCGGAACCTGGAGTACATCAGGACCGCCAAGCGGCTGAACCCCAGGCAAGCCCGCTGGTCACTGTTCTTTGGCCGTTTTGACTTCCGGATTACCTACCGTCCCGGGACCAAGAATCAACGATCGGATGCATTGTCCCGGGTGCACGAAGTCGAAGTCAAAACGGAACCGTCGGATCCCCCGGATCCCATCATCCCGGAGTCCGCTATCGTGGCCGCCCTCACCTGGGACGTGGAGAAGACCGTCCGGGAGGCCCTGACCCGTGACCCGGACCCCGGAAACGGACCAAAGAACAGACTATACGTCCCACCAGAAGCTAGGGCTGCAGTCCTGGACGTCTGTCACGGTTCCAAACTCTCCCGTCACCCTGGGGTGCGAAGAACCGTGACAGTCGTCCGGCAACGCTTCTGGTGGGCATCCCTGGAGGCCGACGTCCGGGCCTATGTCCAGGCCTGTACCACCTGCGCCAGGGGCAAGGCCGACCATAGAAAGACCTCAGGGCAGCTACAGCCACTGCCCGTGCCTCATCGCCCCTGGTCCCACATCGGCCTGGACTTTGTCACGGGTCTCCCGCCGTCCCAGGGAAACACCGTCGTCTTCACGATAGTGGACCGTTTCTCCAAGGCGGCCCACTTCTTGGCCATCCCGAAGCTCCCAACGGCCCAGGAGACTGCGGACCTCCTGGTCCACCACGTCGTCCGTCTGCATGGAATACCATCAGACATCGTCTCCGATCGCGGCCCCCAGTTCACCTCGCACGTCTGGAGGAGCTTCTGCCGGGAACTGGGGGCCACGGTCAGCCTTTCGTCCGGGTATCACCCCCAGACCAACGGGCAAGCAGAGCGGGCCAACCAAGAATTGGAGCAGACTCTACGCTGTGTGACAGCCGCGCACCCGACGGCCTGGAGTACCCACCTGGCCTGGATCGAGTACGCCCACAACAGCCAAGTGTCATCAGCCACCGGCCTCTCCCCGTTTGAGGTGTGCTTGGGGTATCAGCCCCCCTTGTTTCCGGTGGTCGAGGGAGAGGTCGGTGTGCCCTCGGTCCAGGCCCACCTACGGAAGTGCCGTCGGGTGTGGCGTGCCGCCCGCTCTGCTTTGTTGAAGGCCCGGACGAGGGCGAAGAACCATGCAGACCGGCGGCGGGCCCCGGCTCCTAAGTATCGTCCTGGGCAGGAAGTGTGGTTGTCCACCAAGGACATTCCCCTTCAAGTGGACTCCCCCAAACTCCAAGAACGATACATTGGTCCCTTCAAAATCCTCAAGGTCATCAATCCCGCCGCAGTGAGGCTCCAGCTTCCGGCCTCGCTGCGGATTCATCCAGTTTTTCATGTCTCCCGGATAAAACCCCATCACACCTCACCCCTCTGCACCCCGGGTCCGGCACCACCTCCTGCCCGGATCATCGACGGGGAACCGGCTTGGACCGTGCGCCGGCTCCTCGACGTCCGTCGAATGGGCCGGGGTTTTCAGTACCTGGTGGACTGGGAGGGGTACGGCCCCGAAGAACGCTCCTGGGTGAAGAAGGGCTTCATCCTGGACCCGGCCCTCCTGGCCGACTTCTACCGTCGCCATCCGGACAAGCCCGGTCGTGCGCCAGGAGGCGCCCGTTGAGGGGGGGGTCCTGTTGTGTGGGCCGCTGAAGAGGAGGTACTGCTGGCCCACCACCACCAGAGGGCGCCCTGCCTGGAGTGCGGGCTCCAGGCACCAGAGGGCGCCGCCGCCTTACGAGAGCAGTCAGGGGTGACAGCTGTCACCCATTACTGGACACAGCTGACTCCACTCAGCACGGGGGTATATCATCAGGACGGCGTCTCCACCTCAGGGCCGAGATATCGCCTTAAGACTGAGGTAACGTTCTCTGCATTCATATTCTGAATAACCAGCTAAAACTTGTTAAACCTTTTCAGGACTGCTGACTACTGATAGCTAAATTGCTTGAATAAGTACTCACCTTCCTGCTATTTATTGACAAGAGGTGGAGGCGGCTTCTCCCCTCTCCGTTACTGGGTGCTGTCGCATCCACACCTGTGTGTTGTTGCTCTCTCCCGCCAGCAGTACCGGATCCGACGAGCGGAGGCAGTGGCCACCTGGGAATTCGGGACTTGGCGGTTCCAGTATTTCCAGGGTTCGGTGGCAGAGGAGATCTGGGTGGTTCCGGTTCGACTGAGACGGACGTCTCCTACCTTCGAGCCTGCCCACACGACACCAGCGGATTCGACCCCAAATTGTTAATTGTTGTATTCGTTGTGCTCGTTTCACAACAGTAAAACTTGTTATTCACCTTTCTCCATTGTCCGTTCATTACGCCCCCTGTTGTGGGTCAGTGTACCTACACTTTCACAACACTTATTACAGGTAGTTGAGATAACTACTTTGATGTTGTTTGCAACACAATAAATCATTTTATGTTTACGTGACCAAAAAAACCTTTTCAGGCCAACAATTTTAAGTTTTCGTTTTTACAGTGGTGGCACCCAGAGATCCTCTGAAGAGAGTGCCAAAGGCATATAGTTGTTGCCTTAGATCACTGGTTAAGGCTCAAGGCTCACAACCAAACCGTTGTCCAGTGACCTTATGTCTCAGCTGTTCCCAGGTGTCTCTCAAACTCAAAAGCCAAGAACACAAAGACATGAATGCTAATGCCAAAGTAAGTGAATGCCTCCACAAGTTCAACACTTTCACCACATAAAGACACACTTCTGACACCTGAGTCCAGATTAAACTGAAAGGTTGGATCTTAGACTTACTCTAGTTCAATCGAAAACTTAGACACTGATTCCTCACTCAGCTTGTCAAATGCTGCAATCAGGGTATCCAATGATTCCGCTAGGTTGACAGTATTGTCCACAAAGTCAAGGCCAGTAAAACCTTCCTTGCCAACAAAAGCACCTAAGCTGCTGGTTTCTACAACCCTACCCTAGACCCAGTCCACACATGAACAGTAATGAACAGTGTAGGAACCAGAACACATCCATGATGAATGCCACTTTTCTCTGGGAAAAAATATTTTCAATTTGAGACATTCCTTTCTGTTATTGCGATACATTCAGTTCACACTGGCTCACGTGTGTGTGTCAGCTGTTCAAGCCAGTATGAAATAAAGGCTTTTTCCCCTCAAATAAATTGTCAGCTGCTCACCATTTAATGTTACATGGAAAAGAGTAAAGAGCTGAAATTGGTTTGGAGAAGATTAGTCCAATTGTCTGAGTCATTTATTTTCATCACTAATTAATTGTTGAAGTAATTTGTCAAGGAAAAACCATGAAACTTTGATTAGTCTCATAAATGAGGCTCTATTTTTGTGCAGACATACCAACAGGCACTGAAATCCACTTTGCACATAGATTCTGTATTTTTAAGCAGGCACGTACTGCCCAGGTGGATGGTGAAATGCAGATGTGGGAATTTCAGTGAAATGAGGCGGTGAAAAATCAGGGACATGGTATCAAAGTGTTGGGAAGCCGAGGGGTTTTTAGACATTTCAGTTTTCTTTGGCATTAAAAAAAAAATTCACGATCCTCTCTTAACATTTTTTAAAAAATACATGGCCTTTTCAACATGTAGAACAAATAGCTGAGTGCATGAGGAGCTGACCTGCACTTAGTCTACATTGTTTCAGTCCATCCAGCTGTAAATGGGTACCGGACTTGGCGAGGGAAATAACCTGCGTTGGACTGGCGTCATGTTCAGGGGGAGATATAGACTCTCATCCGCTTGACGCTACGGAATCAAGAGATAAGTACCACCACCAACGGGTTTCATAAGAGTACTACACCTTCTTTTTGACATACTAGACTATGGCTACTAGGCGGCAAGATTTTGTCAGAAGGCACAAAGGAGACTGTAGCCTACATTTCATTCATCTTCTTTTTAACAACTAGGTATAGTACTATGGCAATGTGATATTCGACACCAATGGTATTGACCTCTGTCTGGCCTTGCCAGGGCAATTCTGGAATGGGTTAAAAATCTATTTCCTTGGTATAACCTTTGCCAAAATGAATTCTTTGAGGGGAATGTTGAGGTCAACCTTCATTGACATTACAACTGTGGTAGAAATCAGCTAAAAGATCTTGGAGGAGTTGGACAACAAACAGACGTGTGTCACATTTTGTTACAAACTGGAGTGAAAACTGTCATGGTTAAGGGTTCGGGTGGAACCGAACCATTTCAGACTACGGACCCACACGCAGGAAGCTGGATACGGAGAGGAGTTCAAAAGGAAAAATATATTTATTTAGCGAAACGTCCTCGCATCAAGCAACCCAGTCCAGTCGAAGATTCAAGCTTCTTTATTATGGAAACCACCTGGACAACTGAGAGCCTTCAAAGTAACGTCTGACTAATGGGCCTTCTGAAAATAAGGTGGGCACCACCAGTAACATCACCATGCTAACGTCCGCCAAATGTCTTGTAAATCACTCCAGAGGTGTTATCGGGTTCCAAAAACAGAGTTTTCAGTTTTAGAAGGGTTACATAATGAGAAACATGTTATACATATTTACACATAAACAAAGAGGTTTTGGATCACCACAGAGACTAGCCAATGACGTCATGGTGCCTCTCTACTCTGATTGGCTGTCACCTCAAAAAAAAAAAAAAGGATTTCCATGATTTATAAAAATCGGAACAGAATGTGACTTTTAACCACTTAAAATTCCTCTTGAAACAGGTCAATGTTAGCCATCTTTGAACTTATCCAAGGTCTGTGTCCCAAGAATGTTCTCTGTGAATTTGAAGACTCTGGCAGTAATAGAACTGGAGTTATGAAGTTATGTTGAGCACGGACAGACGGACAGACAGATGGACGTACAGATGCAAAGCCTTTGCAATACCTGATGGCCATATTTGATGGCCTCGGGTAAAAAATATCAAGAGAAGCACTGTCATGACCCGTGGCAGCACCTCCCCACTAGATGACAGTAAATCCTACACACTGTAACTTTAAAAACAGGATTGTCCGGTAATACCAGTCAGTCTGAATCCAACAGAGAAATCTGGATTTCTCTTCTACTTTTCATTTACTGTGGTCAGAAACAGGAGCTGAGCACAGAAGATAAGGGTTAAAAATAATGTACAAGTGGCTCCATCAAATAGTGAACGAGCAACAACATATTTCTCATCCAGATTAGCTTCACTTGACCACTGGGTGGATGTTTCGAGCGCCCACTCCACACAAGCAGCAATAAATCCAGTATCCAGTGTTACATAAGGCAGCTTGCGTGTGCTGCAGTATTCCTCTTAAAGTGTGAAGTCAGTGTGCTGCGGGAAAAATGAAAAATGTCACACTGGAGATCTTTGATTTAGTATCCGGCTGAAGACTTCGGAGAACGGTGCGATGACATTTGTTAGCTCGCTGTAAAACAGGAACTGGTTTGCGGTGACCTTCTGAAGTCTGTTCCTGTCAGATAATGGCTATCATTATGAAGGCCTTTGCTTTACATCTTTCCCTCTGCACCAGCCGTCCTCACACACAGATATTTACACGAGAGGCGGCGGCAGCTGATCACACTGAATCTGACTGGTATCCACGGCGTGTCTGATGGATTGTCAGGTTTTCCGCACTCATGTTCGGAGACGAGGAGGAGGAGGAGGTGCCTCCCTATCACAGTGTGCTTCAGCGCCTCCAGCTCCCTCTTGATTGCCTGACATTCTTTATCAACTGTCAAGTAATTCTGTTCCCTTGGCAACAGCTTCCTGCTGATACAAAAAAAAAAAAAAAAGAGGGAGGTATCACCTTGAAAGTTTAACAGCGTGGTTGACAACTTCCCCCTTTTCATGTGCATGCAGCTGCAGCATCGTCTTCATTAGGAAACCAGGATTTAGATTTCAGGTTTACATAAGCTCTTAAGTTTGTCCTACATTTAGGCCATGACATTCTTCTGTTTGTGCCTCTTTCAGCTGTACTGCTGCTGTGCAAAACAGGCTCTGGGTACATCTGTTCTTCAGCAGATCAGCATGCACGCAGGTCAATAAGTACTCTTCTGAATTAACGTGACTAATTTACATCACACCTTGTACTTGCATTGCATTTTGGCAGTACTGGTTGTATTTTCACGTTTGTCTGTCTGTCAGGGGGATTTTAGCAGATTTTCATGACCTTTTTTTGGAAGTGGTGCAGCATCAACCAAAGAACCCATTAAATTCTGGAGCTGATCCAGATCAACGGGCGGATGCAGGATTTGGAAGATCCTGTACCCTCTCCAGATGCAGACGAAGAAGCAGATCCAACTTTTTTGTTTTTGGTCATTTTCTGTAATTCCTCTGGAAATATTCCATGAATGTTTATGAGGGATCATACGAGGGATCACGCTCGTTTGCTCTCTCCTGATCAGGAAAAAGAAATTCAGTGTCTCCTGTGTGATTATTTTCTGTGTTAAATGAGTTGTTCTTTTCAGGTCCAACTCTGAACAACTCTTGGGTACTGGTGGAATGAGTTTGTGTACATGAAATAATTACTTCGAGAGACTCAAAAGTGCACCATTTGCATAGTGCATAGTGAGGAAGTGTCAGCTATGACACTTCAAGTGATGCAGCGAAGACACGCACATCCAAAACACATAGAAGGCGTGCTGGCTCAAGAAAAGTTGTAGCAAAAATAGAAACAGAATGATCCGTTTCCAAAGGGCAGTTTGCCCGAAACATTACATTTTGTTAAATAAAGCTTTTTTGCTATGGGAGTGCTGTGGTTGTGCGGATCATTCTGTTTCCTGCTATGACACTTCAGTCAGGTGCTGCATTTCTTTGAGTATGATCCAGAATGCAGAATCATCAAGTGGAAAAGTCCAAGAACACCCTGGCTGCAGTAGATAGATGGCTACTTTAAAAAGGTGGTGATGGACTGGTTGCCTGCCTGGGTGGTTGGCATGCAGGACTTAAAGTGGTTCCATGATGTGTTAAATGTGGCGACACACAATACCAGCACATGCACCCAGACCTGACTGATGGTGCATTCAGAGGCTAAAACATGTAATTATCATAAATTGTCAGATGTCAGGTGGGTGGGCAAAATGGAGAAGTGGTGGTCTAAAGTGGGCTTTTACCCAGAAGGTCATACGTAGGTTCGAATCCTCAACCACATAAGAAAATCATGAAAGCATGCAGCAGAGCATTTTGCATGGCAGCACTCTGACACTCTGACAGTTAAATAAATAGAGTACCATTCATGAGTTTAAATGGCACAAAGTGTACAACAATCTTCCAGATACACTCTATTGACCTGCAGCCCGACAACTTTGTGATGACGTTTTGTTAAGCTACGTCTAATCAAAATTCAGACATTCTATTAATTTCCTATGTGACCTGTTCAGACTGTGACTTGATGACAACAAAAAAATGAAATTATGTTATTACTGCACGTGTGTTTGCTTCACTCAATACTTCATTGCACTTAATTTCTCAGGCATGCATTAATCACTTTCACACACACACACACACACACACACACACACACACACACACACACACACACACACACACACACACACACACACACACACACACACACACACACACACACACACACACACACACACAACTTGCATTAATTATTAGTGTGCTGTTTCACAGGCTAGTTTGTTTGGTTGGAATGCTTTTTTTTTTACTCATTATGAAACTCAGATTTAAAACTCCATATTCATATATTATCCAATATTGTTGTTGTTCTTGCACATTACTCGACAGCTTGTAGCAAAGAAGAAAGATAAAAGAAAAGGCATTTATTAGCCTGCAGGGGTTAGAAGTTACTTCATTTCACAAAAGCTTTCAGAGGAGGCATTTAAGGATTGTGAATTTTTATTAATCTTATTGTAGTATTTCTCTGTGATACCAGAATACTGGATGCAACACTGGACACATACACTTGAATTATTTTTTCAAAAGGACCTTTTTCTTTTTTAACTTTAACTTTTTAACAATAATCCTGATGCATTGCATATCATGATACTTTATTAACTGTACTATAAACAGTAACAATCCAAACAAAACTAAAGCTGTCAAATATGAAATGTGAAGTACCACTGCTTCAAAATGAATGAATGAATGAATGAATGAATGAATGAAAATGAATGAATGAATGAATGAATGAATGAATGAATGAATGAATGAAAACTGTTTATTTCGAACATTTGATACAACAACAATTACAAGATAGATCAGTAAAGACAACAACAAAAAAGTTCCTACTGTGTACCCAACATGTCCGAAAAGGGGTAGGGTGAAGCATCAGCTTATTTATCTCTACCCCTTCTTCCCACAACCAGTAATACCCTTTGCCACATATACACATAGATTCCTACACACCTAAACCGATATCTATATCTATATATATATCTATATATATATATATATATATATATATATATATATATATATATATATATATATATATATATATATATATATATATATATATATATATATATATCAACATACATACACACATATATACATATATATACACAAACATAAATATACGCCTACACATACCTACTTACATACAAAATACTATATATTTACAAGCCGAAGCAAAAAACAAAGACACCCTAACCCTCATTACCCTTCCTCCTCCCTATACCTAGAAAAAAACATATTTTTGTACCGCTGTTTGAACTGGTTCATGCTTGGACATTGCTTGAGCCCCACTCCCAATCTGTTCCACATCCTCACCCCACAGACAGAAATACAGAAACCTTTTAATGTTGTTCGTGCCCACTGATGCTTTAAATTAAATTTCCCCCTCAGACTGCAATCCCCTGATCTGTTAAAAAACATATTTTTAATATTTGCTGGAAGTAAATTGTTTATTGCTTTATACATGATTTGTACTGTTTGAAAATGAACCAAGTCTGTGAATTTTAAGAATTTGGATTGTAAAAATAGTGGATTTGTATGATCTCTATAGCCAGTATTATGAATCATTCTTATAGCTCTTTTCTGCATTACTGATAGTGATTGTGTTGTACCTTTATAAGTATTACCCCATACCTCTGCACAGTACTGTAAATATGGTAAAACCAGTGAGCAGTAAAGAATGCGGAGTGAGTTGTGGTCCAGAATATGTTTCGCTTTGTTTAGAACTGAAATGCTTCTTGACAGTTTACTTTGTATATGTTTTATATGAGTCTTCCAGTTTATCTTATCATCTATTATCACCCCCAGAAACTTATTTTCATGTACCCTTTCAATATCTACCCCCTCGACTTGTAACTGAACCTGTATGTCTGTATTACAATAGCCAAATAACATGTATTTTGTTTTACTTAAGTTTAATGATAATTTGTTTCTGTCAAACCATATTTTCAATTTTCCCATTTCTATACTGATCCTCCTCAGTAACTCCTGCAAATCCTCCCTGAACAAAAAATGCTTGTGTCATCTGCAAATAATACTAATTTTAATATTTTGGAAACATTGACAATATCATTTATATAAATTAGAAACAGTTTTAGACCCAATACTGACCCCTGTGGGACGCCACAAGCATTGTCCAAGCATGATGATGTATATTCCCCCAACTTCACAAACTGTTTTCTGTTACTTAAGTAGCTTCTCACCCAGTGCAACACCAACCCAATGACTTATGTGTCAACTAATCTGAGCCACTATGTGTTCATCTTCAAATCCACAATGAAATTTAGGGTTGAGGACTTATACATTCTGCTAATTTGTAACACAAATTTCATTTATGAATAGTATGAGCTGGAAACTTTGTAAAGACTTCTGGCATCATGGTCTTCTTCTGGCATCAGGAGATGACATATCCCCCGGGTCCCCACAAATCAGTAATACAAAGTTTCAGGGATCACCCAAGTACACACTTATATTGGTCAAGTGGTTCTTGAAATATCCCGCTAACAATGGTGGCAATGACATCATCTTGAATATCTCACTGTGACCTTGAAACTGACCCCATGGTCACTGTAATCGACTGGTGTTGGGGGATTGCCCAAGTAGCCTTATGCTAAATATGAATGAAATTGGTCAACTGGTTCTTGAGATATTGTGCTATCAAGGGTGGCAATGACAATAAATCTTTAATATTTTCCTGTGACCTTGAAACTGACCCCACAGTCACTGTATTCAACTGGTGTCGGGGATCACTAAAGTATACCCTTATGCTAAATATGAATGAAAATGAATTAAATTGGTCAACTGGTTCTTGAGATATCGCACTAACAAGCAAAAACAGACAGAGGGACATTCTGATCGCTATAACTCCCCCATATTTCATATTGGGGGGATAACATTATGTTCACACATTAACTAACAACAATGTTACTAACATTGGTACCACATCACCCAATGAACAAATAATAGTGCAACACATAGTTAAAATTTTAAAAAGTTGTGAGATAGCTACATGCTGTCCAAGTTAACTAGTTTGCCAATGTCGGCTATAAATGCCAACTGGGCTTGACTAGCAAAACCTTTTTCTACCTTGAAGGTAATGCATTTTTAATTTTCACCTTTGTATAAAAATACTATCACTTTGTAGCAGTTTATAGTGGTAATTGGCATTTATGAACTTTGTGTGACATACAGCTAAGTAGCTAATAGTGTCTCCATTTTGGACATACATTTCCACTGAATCAAAGATCAACAGTATCAAGACCATTTTACTTCTGTTTTTATTTATGTATTTGAATTTTTTTTATTCATTTTTAATTATTTATTAAATTTTATGTTGCCTTGTTTTATGTAAGGCACCTTGAGACAGCTTTTGCTGTAATTTGGTGCATTATAAGTTAATTAAATTAAATTAAATGTTACTGTACAAAGCTCCAAACTCGGGAAACAAATAATTTCAGGAAAGTTTTCATCTCTGTACTTTGTAAAACAATCTGACAGAAGAGTGCAGAGTGATGCATACGGAGCAAAAAGAGAAAGAAACAGTGCATCATGGGAACCCCCCCACAGTCTACGTCTAAAGCAACATAACCAAGGGATGGTCCAGGGTCACCCGATCCAGCCCTAACTATAAGCCTTAGCGAAAAGGAAAGTTTTAAGCCTAATCTTAAAAGTAGAGAGGGTATCTGTCTCCCTGATCTGAATTGGGAGCTGGTTCCACAGGAGAGGAGCCTGAAAGCTGAAGGCTCTGCCTCCCATTCTACTCTTACAAACCCTAGGAACTACAAGTAAGCCCGCAGTCTGAGAGCGAAGCGCTCTAATGGGGTAATATGGTACTACGAGGTCCCTAAGATAAGATGGGACCTGATTATTCAAAACCTTATAAGTAAGAAGAAGAATTTTAAATTCTATTCTAGAATTAACAGGAAGCCAATGAAGAGAGGCCAATATGGGTGAGATATGCTCTCTCCTGCTAGTCCCCGTCAGTACTCTAGCTGAAGCATTCTGAACCAACTGAAGGCTTTTTAGGGAACTTTTAGGACAACCTGATAATAATGAATTACAATAGTCCAGCCTAGAGGAAATAAATGCATGAATTAGTTTTTCAGCATCACTCTGAGACAAGACCTTTCTGATTTTAGAGATATTGCGTAAATGCAAAAAGGCAGTCCTACATATTTGTTTAATATTACTAGAGGTCAGGGTAATGCCATCCAGAGTAAGGATCTGGTTAGACACCATGTTTCTAAGATTTGTGGGGCCAAGTAAAATAACTTCAGTTTTATCTGAGTTTAAAAGCAGGAAATTAGAGGTCATCCATGTTTTTGTCTGTAAGACAATCCTGCCGTTTAGCTAATTGGTGTATCAGTCCTTCAGAGTGGCTGCTGTTTTTGGAGGTGTTTGTCAGGAAAATGATAATTTCTCTACATTGATACGTTTTAATCAATGTCTCACGATGGTAGTGGTATACACAGTGAACCTCCTCCTTTACATCAGTATTTGAAAATGTGACATGATAATGACACAGGGACAGTTTTCAAATGGTGACAGTGTTAACAAGAATGAGGACAGTGATGATGCTTGTGCACCCGATTTAGGGGGATACTTTATTCATTTTCATTTATAAACAGGATTTGTTGAACAGTGTTGGGGTTTAAGCAATTCCTCTTTTTGGAAACTAGTTTACAGGGCACAGATGGGGAGGGGCACAAAAAAATAAACCCCAGAGCAAGTCGATAGAGGTTTGGAAACACCAACTTCTGTTTCTCCCATCTGGCCAATGTGTGGTTCAGACACATATCACTGGACTTCCAAGTGCAACATCAACAGTGACATTATGGGTTCATCGGGATGCCATAACTGTAGCACACAAATGACACCAGAGTCTGTTTTCTGAGAAACATTAACAGATCAGGTCAGTTAGGGTCATAATTAATTCAAACTGATGTTTTAAACAAAGGACAACATATTTACCAGGTGTTTCATTTCCATCATCCTGGAGGGGGTTGTGACTGAGCAGCCCTTATTATATTGGCGCACACAGAGTGAGTCTTTTCAGTGCTTCGTTAGCCTTCGTTGGGCTAAAGAACCCAATAGTTTTGTGTTGTGGGTCCAGACGTGCAGCCAGTGACATGATGATCATTGATTGTAAGTTGCGGAGCTTTTCTCTCAGGAGTCTAGAGAGGGGCTCTCCTCATTCTGGAGCCAGTAGTGTTGATGTGAACATGGCCTCTTCTTGAAGCATCTGCTCGACTGTTTATTCCTGCTCAGTGGCACATAGCAACATTTGTTCACTCCTCTGACGTCATCATGGGTCTGTCAGTGTCTAATCTCACCAAAGCTGCACCCATTGGCTCCCTGAACTTCACCAGACTGAGCAGCATTGGAAATGCACTGTTCCATCTCGTTTCCACTTCCTGGAGCAGTTTCAGTTTTGGCCTCCTCCCTATCTGCTCCTGAAGTAATGTTATTATCACATCTCCTGCAATTTAAGACAGATAATGCAGATGAAACAGATATGGAACTGTTGGGAAGGTGTCGTAACACGGACCCGCAACAGGGGGCGCAAATGAACGGACAATGGATAAGACAAAGAGTAACAATTTAATGTTGTGAAATGCACAACTGGATACAGACAAAGATAATGCCAATTAAACACAAGGTGACGTGCGGGCAGGCTCGAAGATAGGAGACCTCTGGCGATCGGAGAGCCGGGACCCACACAGCTTCCACCACCAACGGCCTGAAGAACACCGGAGCCGCCAAGTTCCTGAGTCCCCAGGTGGTCACCGTCTTCTGTTGCAGACTCTGGTACTGCTGGCAGAAGATGAAAAACAGTTAATGGTGAGTGTGTATCCACACAACCAGTAATCCTTCACCTACAGATCTTCGAGGAGGGAAAACCTCCACCTACGATACAAAGTCACCCGTGCAGCTCCTGACAGTGGCTCATTGGATGGAGTGAGAGGCGAAGACGTCGCAGACTCTCACTGCACGCCAATCCAAAAACACTGAATCCTCAGGAATATGGCTGCACACAGAACAATTAGTTAACACTTAATCACAGCAGAGAATTACCTTCGACGGTAGTTGATTTCTTGGCGAGGAGGTGGAGTAATAATCCGGCTTTTGTAGGGACGTAGGTGATTGGTGACAGCTGGTGTAAATGAGTGACAGCTGTCACTCTCTGTCTCTGCGCCCTCTCATGCTTGAAGCCCGCACTCCAAGCAGGGCGCCGACTGGTGGTGGTGGGCCAGCAGTACCTCCTCTTCAGCGGCCCACACAACAGGAACAATAAAATCAGTGAACTCACTTTGGCAGTTGTGCTGCTCCTGAAGTACCCAACCAGCTTCCTTGCCTCAGCCCGGCTAGTGGACAGTGCTGGGGTCAAATCAAGAGGCTTCTTGACGATTAAATTTAATGTGTGTGTGTGTGTGTGTGTGTGTGTGTCTGTCCGCGCGTGCACGCGCGACACAGATTACATGATTCCTCATGTAATCTGTGTCTCGCTGTGTCGACACAGATTACATGAGGAATCCTCAGCTCTCTGCCACAGGCTATGATGTTTGCTGCCCCTCAGTAACAAGGCATGTCACCTTTGAAGTAATTTTCTGCAGTGTGTGCCTGCAGGAACTTCATCACGCCTAATACAACTGACCTCAAGGATGTGTTGCTGTCTATAAAATGGCAGATTACAGCCAGGTAAGCATCCACGTCCACGGAGGTCCACATATCCCAGGTCAACCTCACGGTGGTGACCTGTTGGAGCTCACCTTTGGCCAAATCTTTTTCTGTTTTGTATCTGGCCTTTCCAGCCTAAAGGTGCGTTTACACATAACCAAGACGCGTTACGAATGTCATTTTTCTGTCATTTGTGACACATTCCTGACATTCTTATTATGACTTAATGCATCTGAATATGTTTCTTAATAGTGCGTGTTGGTGCGTGATATTCTTGATATTCGTGGAGCATGTTTTTGCCTGTCAAAAAATCTTCCACGAATGTCACACCCCACCCTCATTTCGTCTCACGTCGTGGAGGTTGCAACTGAGCGTATTGATCCGTCTTGATGAGTAGTGATCCTTAATAGAACGTGACAACGTTCATAGTGGTTCTGATGGTTCTTGGAGCCCAAACTGTCACGCGTTATTACGAAGTGACACGGAAACTGTCAAGTTTTGACACGACTTGTAACGCGGCGTCACATTTCAATGCGCGCCACGACAAAGCAGTTTTCTGTCACGTGTGCACAACTAAACTCAGCTCCAAATGTCATTCCACAGTTCCTGCTGAAGCTCCTCAGGATGCTCCTGCAAGTGTTCCATCTGCTATTGTAACCGATGAGCGGGAGAACGAGTCTGAACCAGAAGAACCAGAGGAGCGAGAGGAGACTCACGTGCAGCCAGACATCTCTGCACCTCCTCCAGTCCGGCAGAGGAAGAAGCATGCGCACAATTAAACCCTGCTGCACCGCACTCAGTTTGATTGCTGACACCAGGTCGGCTAAAAATGTAATTTCAGTGCTCCTGCAGGTGTTCCACCTGCTGCATGTGCCTGATGTTTGGGAAAATACGCGAGACAAGAGCCGCACGAAGCCACACATCTGGCTCTGTCCTCCTCCTCCTCTCTGCACCACTCCATGGCACAGAGCCTAACTACGCATGCAGTCACAAAGTTCTTCTGAAAAACTGGAGCGATCTGAATTCGGCTGGATGAATATGGGTGTGTGTGTGGAGACAATTCACCTCGTTCACAACGTGACAGAACTTAACGATGCGCTGTTACGCGCAATAGTGCGCAACAATGCAGAACACTATTCTTGACCGTGCATAATGGTTCCTGATAATTCTCCAGCAACACGTGCCATTAATCATAACGTGTGGTAACAGGTTGCAGCAGTTCCTGAGAACACCTGACACCTCTGCCCCAAATCATCACATTCGTGATCAGCGGCCAAGAATGTGTACTTCGTGGCATTCGTGACTTGTTGTCGTTATGTGTAAACGCAGCATAAAGGAGAAGAAGAAAATAGCACTGGTAGTTAACTTTTTAAATACAATACTACTGTCATGCTCTATCTTTGTTACCAAATGCACCCTTGATGGGAGATCAAAGGTCGGGTCAACTTTTGCCACAAAGTCCTTAAATCCTGCGTCTTCCACAGCAGCTTTGTGTCTCTTATGATCATGGATGCCAAGACTTCATCCTGTTCCTCCTTTCTGCTTACTGGAAAAGGAAAAAGCTTTGTAAATGGAGTATCAGTCCAATTTTAAGCTTTTAAGACAATTTAGTTGCTTTTAAATGTGTATATTCTAAACTATTTGTTTCAATTTTACTGGTTTTAATGTGTTTTTACTGTTTTATTTGTGCAATATGTTTAGTGCTGTGAACCAGTCTGCAACAGATTTTCATATGTGCACTTTTCATGTGTATTTGAATGGCAAAGTGTCTGAAGTCTGTAAATAAATTTTGACTTCTGATCAATCATTTATGTAATCATTACGGCTGATTAACAAATATGGTAAATAAATGGGAATGTGTCACTAATGCAGAATTTTATTACTTGGGCTTTATATGGTGCATCCAAAAGGTATTCACAGCGCTACATTTGTTATGTTACAGGCTTATTCCAAAATGGATGCAATGTATTTTTTCTCAAAATGTTACACACAATACCCCATAATGACAATGTGATTTTTTTTTTTTTAGATTTTTGCAAAATTTATTAAAATTTTAAAAAACAAGCAAACTAAGAAATCATATTGTAGTGCCATGGCCTCGATTCACCCTAACTAAATAAAGTACATTAAGGCTGTCTCAACAACAACATGAGTTTTCAACTGGAGACAGACTGTGCTTTCCACTCTCAGTGGAGAAATTCCTACGTCATCTGGAGATCTTCAGATAAGTTTTGGAGACGTCCCGCGATGGTCCAACACTGCTTCACGGAGGAAAAACAAAGCTGTAATTCAAAGTTCTTCAAAGGGAAACCCTGGCCTTTTATTGGTTAAATTTCGGTCATTATGAATTACATGACATTATAATGGCTTCATGGCAGAATCTGAGCTTCTCCAGGCTTGAAGAACCCACCTTATGGTCTCAAGACTGCAAGACAATATCCCTTCTCCCATGATAACACGTGGTCATAAACGTTGTCCTGACAATCAGCTTTTATCTTGAGGTTTAAAGCAAAGGAAAAGACCTTTGGTTTGAAATAAAATTTTAGATAAGTACTTCTTTCATTTATATCTAAAGACTTATAATGTTTGTTTGCAGTGCCACTGATGTTGTTTAAGTGTGATTCTGCCTCCATCGTCAAATGTTGATGAAGTATTCTGTTTATCCAAAGGATCTGTTTGACGATGAATAATGTGTCCATTTGAGAGTCTTAGAATAATAGTATTTCAAATGAATTAATGTGTTTAAATAGTTGAATCATTTGAGTCTGTTCTGAGGACATGAAGTTTTCTGTGAGATTATACACCCTAAATGAGTTTGGTGATGTCATTCCCACTTTAAGAAGTTAGGACAGAGCCTCGCTCGCCCCTTCTTCTGCTGCGTTCTTTCTGCCTTCTTCTTTTCCTTTTTCTTTGTAAATGCTTAATTTTTATTTTTGGGCCCAGGCCCCATTGCTAAGCTAAGCTAAGCTAAGCTACCACATGACATTCATTCATTCTTTACTTTACAGGTTACTTAAAGTTTAACCTGACGCTTTAAGGTGTGTCAAGTCTTTTGAATTCTTAAGAGAACTTCCGAGCTGAGCTTTTAAATTAAGAGCGAATTTACAGAAAAGTGACTTTTCCTTTTTATTATAATTTTTCAACACTCTTGGAGATTTACGTTTTTCTAAATTCACAAAGACTTTAATTTGGCTCCAACAATTCTTTTTAAAGCTACCAGAACCCATTTTCAGCAAAAACCTTCTACGTCTGGGTTCCTGCAAGCTGACAACGGAGCTGATTTCAACCCAGCAGCTAACCATCCGCAAAGCCAGCTGACTCAAGCTTTGGGATCACTCGGGGACACCTCTGAGTTAACCCTTCCAACCCACGCTCACGCTGCCTTGAGCATGGACATCCACGACGGACGGATCGGACCATCCAAACAACTCTTCAACAGCAGCTAAGTGACCCAGTTGATGGTTCCATAAAAAAGGTTTGTTGTCTATGGATACAAAATGGCTAATTTTAATCCTTTGGCTCTTTGTTAAACATATTCATGCTTGTTTAATATTTTTCTTAATAATTGGCTTCAAAATTCATCACTAAACTCCAATCAGATTTATTTACTTAAAGTTTTAAGCTTGATCTCTTTCTTCCAACGTCTCATGAGTGAGTAAGAAAATTGTTTCCATGAAAGAACTTATATTCAATCACTGTCCAGAAAATGCCAGTAAAATGTTCATTTCTTGTAGAAATTGTAAATAAATTGTAAATATTTTCTGCTGTGGTTTATTTTGTGTTCAGAAGGAAACTCTTGGTCAACCGTATCGTGAGAATTCAGATTTCAGATCAGAGATTGATTAAATTAAATCAAGACGAATTAATTCATTTGAGACTGATAAATTAATGCTTAAATTATAGTACCTACGCTATAAAAAAGAATAATAGGTGGTGCCCCGAGTAATAATTAAATAATAAGTATTAAATCTTAAATTAATTATTTTGGTGACCCATTACATTGGGCCTAGACCAGTCTAATTCAATTTGGGAGTTTAACTACTCATTCACTATAAATTGCTACATATTAATGGTTCCCCGTGCATGGGCGATTCAGTAATAAATTATTTTATTAAATAAAGGTTACATGTTATGGGTCCCCGTTGCAAGGCCTGAATATCTGTAAATCAAAGTGTCTCCAATAAATCAATAAACATTACATCTAACGGTGTCCCGTGTGGAGGCATAAAGATATTCCATTAAAAAAACAATATACATCAGTATTTACACCCTTTGCCATGAAGCTCAAAATTGAGCTCAGGTGCATCCTGTTTCCAAAGATCATCTTTAAGATGTTTCTACAACTTAATTGTAGTCCACCTGGAGTAAATTCAGTTGATTAGACATGATTTGGAAAGACACACACCTGTCTACATATCCCAGACAGCAAATGGATCTGGGCCAGTGTAGTCCAACATCCGCTACCAATCCTGAAAACAGATCCGGTCCAGACAATTTTTGCACCCTGGCCCAGATCCAGCACGGCTCCACTTTAGAGTTCTGGAATAGATCCGGACCAGATCTCAACCAGATCCGCAAAAGACCAACCATTTACAGCCCGTATCTGGGATATGGTCCCACAGTTGACAGTGCATGTCAGAGCACAAACTAAGCATGAAGTCAAAGGAATTGTCTGCAGGCCTCAGAGACAGGTTGTCTTGAGGCACAAATCTGGGGAAGGGTACAGAAACCTTTCTGCTGCTTTGAAGGTCCCAATGAGCACAGTGGCCTCCGTCATCCCTAAATGGAAGACGTTTGGATCCACCAGGACTCTTCCTAGAGCTGGCTGTCCATCTAAACTGAGCGACTGGGGGAGAAGTGCCTTAGTCAGAGAGGTGACCATGAACATGGGCAACAATCTCTACAGCAGTCCACCAATCAGGCCTGTATGGTAGAGTGACCAGACGGAAGCCACTTCATAGTAAAAGGCAGATGGCAGCCCACCTGGAGATTGCCAAAAGGCACCTGAAGGACTCTCAGACCATGAGAAACAAAATTCTCTGGTCTGATGAGACAAAGATTGAATTCTTTGGTGTGGATGTCAGGCATCATGTTTGGAGGAAACCAGGCACCATCCCTACAGTGAAGCATGGTGGTGGCATCATCATGCTGTGGGGATGTTTTTAAGTAGCAGGAACTGGGAGACTCGTCAGGATTGAGGGAAAGATGAATGCAGTAATGTATGGAGACATCCTGGATGAAAACCTGCTCCAGAGTGCTCTTGACCTCAGACTGGGGTGACAGTTCATCTTTCAGCAGGTCAATGACCTTAAGTACACAGCCAAGATATCAAAGGAGTGGCTTCAGGACAACTCTGAGAATGTCCTTGAGTGGTCCAGTCAGAGCCCAGACCTGAATCTGACTGAACATCTTTGGATAGATCTGAAAATGTCTGTGCACTGATGCTCCCCATCCAAACTGATGGCGCTTGAGAGGTGCTGCAAAGAGGAATGGACAAAACTGCCCAAAGATAGGTGCACCAAGCTTGTGGGAGTATTGTGAGTGGAACTTTGAGGGGAAAAAATGAATTAACTCCCTTTTAGAATAAGGCTGTAACATAAGAAAATGTGGGAAAAGTGAAGCATTGTGAATACTTTCCAGATGCACTATATTTGTCAATATACAGAGCTAAAATTAAAACCACTTCCTGAACCGCAACACACAGAGAGGCTTCTAACGTCACTGATGGCATCACCCACCATAAACAACACAATCCTCGATATGCACTTCACCAAACTCTTCCTGGATTTCTCGACACACATTTCAGAGCATTGGCACAGTACGTCCCATCACTAGTAGTTAGTTGTGTGTTTTCTCATGTCTGCTTGTCCCTGTGCTCCTGCCAACTCTCCTCCTTTGTTCCTGATCATTTGGACTGTTCCTCAGTTATGGACTTTCATCATCAACTTTAGCTTTGGTTACTTTTTGCTTTTCACTCCTGCTGATCTCTGTCTGCAGTCTTAAATTTCTTTGGGGATTTTTAGATTTTACTGGTCTTTTCTGCACTGTCTCCTCTCAGGTTGTTTCACAAAGTGCAAAGATGAAAATTTTCAAGGAATTATTTGTTTTCCAACATTGAAGCTTTGCACTATTTATCGTGAAGATTGGTACATTGCCAATGCACAACTGAGAGTTGATCAGCTATATATTAAAGGTCCAACAAGGAATTTAGTCCCATGAGGACTAAGACTCACTGAGGGGAAGGGAGGCCAGTTCCAAGTCAAGTTGAAGCCCCTTTAGCACCTTGAAAGACTCTCCATCTAGGAAAAGCCAGGCCAGTGTTGACTGTTGTGATGGCCCCTGCAGTCTTAATGTATTGATGGTGTTGCTGATTAATGTGTCTGTGTGTTTTGAAGTCTCGGCCACTGGGAGGTGCTGGGGATGCTTCCTGCCAGGGGGGCTATAAAAGGAGGGAGTTTTGCCTCTTAAAGCCCCGTTTACACATAAACGGTAAGAGCTCCCGGAAGCGTCCCGGAAGAGGTTTAGGGATCAAACGCCGTTGTTAATGCCGGCGCTAGGGGGCGTGGCTTAGTTCCGGCTTCACCGGGAATCGTCAAAAAAATTATTCAACATGTCGAATAATTCCGGGAGCGCTCCCGGAGAATTCGCGTGACGACAGAGACAACGCGAACAACGGCGTTTGACACTTTTTAATCGCCATTTCATCCTGTCCCTTCCTGTAGTGCCACAGTTTACACCGCCGTTATTCGGTGGCCGGTGTTGTATCCCTAATCAACGGCGTATAAAATGGAGATAGAGCACACATCGGCGTACACAACAGCGTTTTAACCGGTGACAGAGGCAGACAAAACGGCGCGCTAGTGGACAGTACGCCTTTCTAAACTCCACCTCCCGGTTAAAACGGCGTTCCAAACGGCCGATAGGCGGTGGTCAGTATAAAAACACTAGCGCGCTGCATGCAGGCCTCTAACTCGTGGCCAGCTCCAGATATTTTTGCAGAGAAGCTCCAGTATGCCTCCTAAAAGAAAGTTGGCAGCAGCAAGGACTTAAAGAAGAAGGAAACCAAGAGGTCTGGTTCAGAAGCAGAGGGGAGGCCTGTGGTGAAGATGGAGCAACACGTTGAGGAGGGGGAAAGGAAGGAGAAGAAAAGGCTGAGGATGATCTCCCTCCCCCTGCAGTGACAGAGGCATGTATTCCTGCTGCTTCAGCCAATTATACTCTGGGGGCAGTGCCTATATGCAAATGATCCTGGAGTAACGCAGGATTTGCCTGGATAAAAACCTGGGTATTAACCAGCGGTACACACGGCATTATCGGTGGCAGAAGAATACCGCCGTTTTCATGCGTGTCTTAACCTGCGATTGTAAAGGATAGAACTGGGTATTAACCCCCGTTGCCTGATGTGTGCCGGATGCTACGGTGTCAAAACGCCGCTTTATTCCATGGATTTAGCTGCGTTTTATCCGCCTTTTTGCGGATATAGTATGGCGGTCAAAACGGCGGCGAAATGCTCCACCCCTTTCCACTGCGAAAACAGCTGGAACTACCGCAAACTTCAGTCTACGTACTACCCGCCGACAAAACCGTCTATGTGTAAACGGGGCTTAAGCCTTCTCCTTCTCCTTCATCTTCCAGAGTGCAGTCCGGGGAGCTGCTGCCACATCGCCACGTTCTCTTGCTTTTCTACTTTTTTATTTTATAATAAAGTCCCTATCAAGGGTTAAAAAGACTGCGCTTCTGTGTGTGCCTCAGTTTTTGTTGCGGCTTGTGAGCCGGGCCGTAACAAATGGAGGCTCGTCCGAACAGGTTTTTGACATGTTGTGCGTCTCTTTTTACAGCTGGTGCTTGTTTGGCAGTGATCTGCTGTTGAGGGGAGCAGGTGCGTCTGCGTTGAGGCGCAGCTCGCAGTGGATTGTGGTGAGGACGCACCGGAGCGTGTTTGGCTTTTTTTTTCTTTCTTTGGACGCTGTAGTGTGTTTTGTTGGACACAGCCGAGGAACTATAGGTAAGTGAAGTGTGTGCTTTGTGCATGAGTATTGAGCTGTGTTTTGTGGCTGAATCTCCTGGTAAGGTAAAAGGCTTCGCTGCTTAAGGCGTAGCCTGTTTGTTTTTTGATAGTGCCGTGGGGGTGCGGTTGGCGTTCACTGTGTTGCAGTGCTCTTGGGAGCAGTCCAGGAGAAATGTTTTCTCGCTGGTTGTGTGCTTAATCATGCCAAACCACGTGAAGAGCTAGGTAAGTTAGTTAGGCGGGGTTTTGTTGAGTAGGTACAGAATAGAGGGGACACGGTTGCATTGGGCATCGTGCTGTGCACGTATGAGCACTTCAATTTGCCGTGTATTGACTCGGTGTGTGTGTGATTACGTGGCGCGGTGTGTGCGCGTAATTTTGGCAAGTCATGTACGCGGAGGTGGAGAGTTTTGTGGCTAATCCCATAAGGGAGAAGCTTGATGTTTTCGCCAAAGATAATCTGCTGGTAATTGCGGCTTATTTTGACATTCCAGTTACAAGCCTGAATAAGAAAAAAGCGATCAAATAACAAATTAATGACGCATTGGTCACAAACGGCGTGTTTCTTCTGCTGTGTCAGATGTAACCCAGGTGGCAGCTGGCACAGCTGACGCTGATTTGCGCAAATTAGTGCTGCAGTTGGAAATGAAATGTTTGGAGATGAATCTCCGAGAGCAGGAAATTCAGTCTAAACTTAAGGAGCAGGAAGTTAAGTCTAATCTCAGGAAATTCAGTTTAAACTTAAGGAGCAGGAAGTTGAGTCTAATCTTAGAGAACAGGAAATTCAGGTTAAACTCTGACAGCAGGAAATTCAGGCTAATCTCGGGGAGAAAGAACTTCAGTTTGAACAACGCAAACTGGATTTGGAAGAAGCGATGCGATGCGTGTGTCTGGCGTGTGGACGGTTAATCCTGGAGAAGCAGACTTTGATGTTAACAAGTACATTCAATTTATTCCACCGTTCATTGAAAAGGATGTGAATAAATCTTTTGTTTTGTTTGAGCGCGTGGCGTCGATGTTAAAGTGGCAAAGGGAGGTTTGGCCGTTGCTGCTGCAATGTGTGCTTATAGGTAAGGCTCAGGAGGCGTATGCTTCGTTGTCATTGGAAGATAGTTTGGTTTATGACAAAGTGAAAAGCGCTGTGGAGAGAGCATATGAGCTTGTGCCAGAGGCATATAGACAGAAATTTCGGCATTATAAAAAACTTGATCATCAAAATTATGTGGAGTTTGGACATGACAAAACTGCGTTGTTTGATCGTTGGTGCACTGCGCAAAATGTTAAAAAGTTTGATCAACTGCGAGATCTAATTTTGATGGAAGAGTTCACTATGTACCAGAGAGGATTGCAACTTACATCAGTGAGCAAAAGGCCGTGAAGGTGTCAGATGCTGCTGTTTTCGCGGATGAGTACGTATTGACTCATAGTAGAGAAGCTTGAATCTTCGACTGGACTGGGTTGCTTGATGCAAGGACGTTTCGCTTCAAATCGCAGAAGCTTCCTCAGCTAAAATTCTTGCTCTGGTAGTCTGACTTCTGTAGAGACCCTTCTTCTCGACAAGGGTCAGACAGAAGTCAGACTACCAGAGCAAGAATTTTAGCTGAGGAAGCTTCTGCGATTTGAAGCGAAACGTCCTTGCGTCAAGCAACCCAGTCCAGTTGAAGTTTCAAGCTTCTCTACTATGGAAACCACCTGGACAACTGAGAGCCTACACACAAACTTGGTTCCAGTGTGCCAAGAGAGGGGCATTCGGAGGGCTCTATGGTCGGTCCAGTTGGGTGAAATAGGGGGATGTCAAAAACTCTGTTTTGTGTGATAGTGATCAGTGTGTCACTATTGTTACAAGCGTGGACACACTAAATCAGATTGCGCTCTGCTAAAGTCAAGGATGCCTCTTGTTAAGCCCAAAGGAGTAGGTTTAGCTGCACCGTTGCGTAACACTGTGGAACTTAAGGTGGAAAACGTGAGCTCCGAATCATGTGACTCGTACTTCCCTTTCATTCGTGAGGGGTTTGTCTCATTGGTGGGAGATGACAAGAAGGTGCGTGTCAAAATTTTGCGTGACACAGGGGCATTTGACTCGTGTATCCAAGCTGATGTGTTGCCGCTGTCTGAGGAGTCGGAGACAGGCACGCGGGTTCCAATTCGAGGAATGGGTCTTAACGTGCTCTTTGTGCTTTTGCATAAAGTGTCACTTGAGTGTGAATGGTTCAGCGGGGATGCAGTATTGGCTGTTCGTCCTGCATTGCCAGTGGAAGGTGTTTCTGTTATACTGGGCAATGGTTTGGCTGGTGCGCGTTTGTGGAAGGATGTTGCTCGGTCAGCTGTACAGAAGGAGGCAGCGCCAGTTCCTGGACGAGAGCAGTAAACAGTTCCCCCAGGTGTTCACTGCGTGTGTGGTTACTCGGAATGAAGTTAAAAAGGGGAAATGTGAAAGAAATGTTCATGTACCTCTGTCTGATTTTCCTGTGTCCTTGTCTCATAGTGAGCTGGTGGCGGACCAACATGCTGACGTGTCTTTAAAAGGCCTTTTTGATCAGGTCCACCCAGCGAGTGATATTCTGGATTGCGCGTGTGGGTACTTTCTTCAGGATTCACTGTTGGTGAGAAAATGGTTGCCCCATGCGGCTATTGTCGGTGATCCTGTGTTTCAAATCATGGTGCCCAGTAAATTTCGTGCTGCTGTGTTAAAAGTTGCACATGATGAGTCTGGACACTCTGGGGTGACTAAAATGTATGACCGGGTCCTGAGACTTTTTTTTTTTGGCCGTGTCTAAAAAGGGACATTTCTGCATACATTAAGACATGTCATGTGTGCCAACTACTGCTAAGCATAATCAAGTGTTGAAGCCAGTTCCATTGAGTCCAATTGCAGTTGCATCTGAACCATTTGAGCATTTAATAATTGATTGTGTCGGGCCTTTGCCTCGTTCAAGGTCTGGGTCATTATATTTTCACACAGTGATGTGTCAGGCTACACGGTATCCGGCAGCTTATCCATTGTGGACGATAACTGCTAGGGCAGTGGTGCAAGCACTTCCTCAGTTTTTTTGTGTTTTGTAACTTTACATCTCATTTGTTTGGCGAGGTCTTGAAGCAGCTCAGAGTGCGTGATATCAAAGCGACGGCTTTCCATCCTGAGTCGCAAGGCACTTTGGAACATTTCCACCAGTCCTTGAAGTCGCTGTTGCGTGCTTACTGTACTGAGTTGGGTGGTGACTGGGAAGAAGGTTTGCCTTGGCTGATGCTGGCTGCTCGTGAAGTCACTCAAGAGAGTACTGGGTTTAGCCCAAATGAGTTGGTCTTAGCACATACAGTGAAAGGTCCTTTGGCTGTAGTTGCAGACAGTTTAAAGGAGCCAAATCCACCTAAAAATCTGATAGACTATGTCAATGGGTTCAGACGACGCTTATATGTTGCAAGAGATTTGGTCAAATTGAAAATGACTGCTGCACAGAAGAAAATGAAGTCTCTGTTTGACAGACGTTCGGAGGTGCATTCATTTTTGCCTGGTGATCAAGTGTTGGCCCTTTGTCCGGTTATCACGTCACCTTTTCAAGCGAAGTTCAGTGGTCCTTACACTGTGCTTGAACAACTTTCTGATCAAAATTATTTAATCTCAATGCTGAAAGCTGGAGAAAGCAACAAATGTGTCATGTCAATTTGTTGAACCCTTACCTTCCAGAGAAGTGTCACATCGAACAGAGGATGCTGAGGTTTCTGCGGTATGTATGCAAGTATATCTATTGGGACGCTTGACAGTTCTGGTACCTTGGACAGCTCACTGTCGCCGACCAAGGGGGGTGATAGTGAAGCTGGTACTTTGGACAGTGCTCTTACACAGGGGCGTCTTAAGAACTCAGAAGTTTTGTCAAATTTGAATGTGTTGCTTGGTCATTTGCCTAGGTGTCAGGCTGAACAAGTGTGTGATTTGACAAATCGCTTTCCATGTTTGTTTTCAGATATACCGGGGCGTACACATCTTGTTGAGCATGATATTGATGCGGGAGATGCTAGGCCAATTAAGCAGGCTTTTACAGAATCAGTTTGGATAAATGCAAGCATCTGGATGCGGAGGTAAAATACATGTTGGAGAATGGTATTGCGGAGCCAAGTGCGTCGAGTTGGGCGTCTCCATGTAGTTGGCTCCTAGATCAGATAATACCTCAAGTTTCTGTTCTGATTTTCGTAAGCTTAATGCGGTTACAAAACCAGAATGTTTTCCTTTGCAGAGAATGGATGATTGCATGGACCAGGTGGGTTCTGCTAAATTTGTGAGTAAATTTGATCTCTTGAAGGGCTACTGGCAAGTGCCATTCTCTGAGCGTGCACGTGAGGTGTCTGCGTTTATTACTCCATCAGGTTTGTTTTCTTACACAGTGATGGTTTTGGACTTAGAAATGTGCCAGCTACATTCCAACAGTTGATGAATGCTATTGTGGGCAATATGTCTGGTTGCGCAGTGTACCTGGATGATGTGGTGGTTTATTCTGACACCTGGGAAGAGGATTTGGAGCCCATGGAGTAGCCTTTCACTCGTCTGGCAGGGACGAGGCTGACTGTCAATCTTGCAAAGTGTGAGTTTGCGAGGGCAACTATTACCTACTTGGGTCATGTGGTTGGTCAGGGGGAGGTTCGCCCTGTGGCAGCTAAAGTTCAAGCCATTGAGGAATTTCCAGTTCCTAGTACTAAAAAAAAAAGAACTTGTGTGTTTTCCAGGACTGGTTGGTTATTATCAGTGGTGAGCACAGATAACCAAAAAATTAACTTCGATAACAGATAATCAGATAACTGAAAAATTATCTTTGATAAAGATAAAATGATAAACCACCCAAAAATGTATCAGAAGTTACAGATAACCGATAGCCGATAAATTCCAGTATTGTCTCTGGTACATTTGCAACTGCTAACAAACTGAATTTGAGTTTTAACACCACGCTCGCTTCTGGTAGCATCAAAAGCGACACCAGACCCAAACAATGAGCCCACACTTCTGTCTTTGAACATCTTGCCACCTGCTGGAAGCTCTTGTTTACTGCATGGCTTCCAGCACAGAAACACACTAAAGGAAGCCATAAAGCCCAACTCTCTACCCAATTACAACGTTCCAGTCAGGCGGAGGTCTTGGAAAATAAAGCAGTGCTGACTTATGGTTTTGATTTATAAATAACATTAATACTGATAGAATAACTCCATTAATGTCAATTCTGTCATTTGTACAAAGTTAAAATATAACATATATCTTTTAAAGTTGAATAATGCACGAATTCTGAGGTTTTGTAACAAACACAGACTAAGTAAAATGTGCCTCTGCTAAACACTGATTGGTTCAGTCATTCTTTATGTAAACCAACACGTTAATGTGACGTGTGTCGTGTGTTGGTGTTTACAGATAAATGTGCTTTTGTAAAATATTCCATTTTTTTATTTGTAAAAACAAGCATTTTTACGGACCCCTGGAAGTGTCATCGCAAAATGTTTTGCATGTGGAGAGAATGTGCGCTCATTTTATTATATTGTGTGCACATTTTATGATGTTGTGTGCACGTTTATCATGTTGTGCGCACGTTTTATTATATTGTAAAACATGCACTCAATATTGTCTTGAAACATAAATGTTGGCTATTCACCCTATTGACGTTTCAAATACCGCAAAACCCCGGACAGTTTGCCGTGCTGCGAGATCTCAGTAACACTGAGAACTGCATTGAGATGCTCTGATCACGCTGCACTTTAACCGCTGCACACAGACAACACCATTAACATCACAACATAAAATGCTTCCTGATCATGTTGTTCTGGAGGAAAGTGAAGTTTGTTTTTTAACATCTTGATGATTGTTCTTTACAACACTGTTTGTCCTCTTTGTTTGACTAATATGTATAACATGTCTGAAATTGTGTTTGCGTTTATTAAATTCCACGCAGATTAAACGTAACAGACACAGATTTTCAGGGTATCATGCATGCAGTCTCTTATTAACGTGAAGAAAAGCATAAAAAAAATACATTTTTGTAGTATAATATTAATTTACAACTGTGATCATGTTGATTCTCTATATTTGACTGCAGCAACTCTCTGGCACGCAGGGGATTATGGGATACATCAATAGGGCGAATGAACACTACTGGCCAGTAGATGGCAGTAGAGACCTTGAAAACTTGCCTAAACAAAATTCCAGATAATCCGTGTCTGCTACATTTAAGATCGTGGAATTTAATAAACACAGACACAATAACAACGTCTATAAACCCAGAGAATATATTCACGAGAGTTTTAGGCAGTAGAGTTTAATGCTGTTGTCCGTAGAGCCTGATCGGAGTGTTTCACATGCATTTCTCATGTTGTGAACGTACTGAGATTACCCTGTCCTACCCATAATGCATTGCTGGGCACAGCATATAACCACACTAAAACCTTAAAAATTAGCGCATTACTTTAAAACTAAAACATATATCTGATATTTTCACTTTATAAAACTTCAGACATGACATTAATTTAAATAACTTGTCTGAAATTAGTTTGGTTAAAAGTTTAACCATAAGTTAAAAATGTATGCCTCTGGATGACTTGGCTGATATTGCCCATGTATCAGTATGGGGTTAAAAGAAATTAGGTGTTTTTTTGGGACCAGTTCTCCTTTGCCTGCAGAGGATAGAGTGGTTTCTTCTTAAAGCAGCTCTTCTCTGTTTTGCAGAGAGTAGACCTACACATCAGCTACAACTATTTAATAGGTAAGTGCTCAACTGATTTTAAGTTTTATAAATATTTGTAGCTGTTCAGCTTTATTTACCACATTATTGGACAAAAATTTATCGCAAGATAATTAGTCCAATAATGGTTTTTAAAGTTATCTAAAAAGATAATCCGATAATGAAAACATTATCTTCGATAATTATCGGATTATCAGAACTGTGCCCACCACTGGTTATTATCGTTGTTTTTGTAAGACCTTTTCCTCAGTTGTTGCGCTGCTAAGTAATTTGTTGTGCAAAGAGGCTAAATGTTATGTGTCGGACGCGGTCGGAGCACCGACCCATTGTTTGACAGGGCCCAGCATAAAATAAGCAGAGCACGGTTCAAAAGGTAACAGAATTTAATAAACATAATAGTGAGTGGAGTGATAAACAACCCAAAAAGTCAGCGGTCTGGTGAGGTGGAAACACGGCGCGCTCTCAGCAGCGCAAACGGTCCGGAGCCACAGCAGTTCGGACCCAGGGACCCCACCGACACCCCCCAGGCGGCCGCGACAAACCGAGTCTGCGAAGGAAGAAATCATGAGGTGAGTCCAACACAGAGACACAGCTCAAAGGTGCACACAATCAGCAAACACTTCCTGGCTTTAATATAACTCAGCTTCTCACCCTGCAGGCACGGAACAACTCAGTTCAAATCTCCACTGCAGCAGAAGCTGATTAGGCGATTAGCATAACGTGACAGCTCAATAACACAAGGTGTGAGGGACACCAAATCCACTGTCATTACTTCATAAAAGTCACCAAAACCAAATGACCTCAGGAAGTGTGCTGAAGAGCGTGAGACCTCACCCAATCCTCCTTCACAGACTGTGGCGTCAAACCTGGAGCGGTCTCTACGTCCGTAATGGTGAGATTGTTCTCCCGACGCCGATCTCACACGTCTGCTCACAAGGCCGAGTCTCTGCCAATCACACACTGTGCATTCAAGGTTTAAGTGCAGCAAGCTCTGATCAAGACAGATACACCACAGCTGTGAGTCCTGATGACCTGCACGTGATAACAAGCCTCAGGTGTTCAGGGTGAGGTCCTAATACTCAGCCACACATCAGCCACTCAGTCCTGAATGCATACCACCTGGTGGGAGAAACAGAAAAACAAAAACCAAGCCAGCCAAACACCCCAGCCCACAAATCTAAATTTGTCTGGTCTTCACTTTGTCAGCAGGCATTTGAGAGGGTCAAGAAGCTCTTCTGTGCAGATCCAGTGTTGGCTGCCCCATGATTAAATGAACCATTTCAGCAGTACGTGGATGCAAGTCGTGGGGGCTGGAGCGGTCCTAATGCAGTTGGATAATTTGAGTTTGAATAGAACTGTTAGATAGATAGATAGATAGATAGATAGATAGATAGATAGATAGATAGATAGATAGATAGATAGATAGATAGATAGATAGATAGATAGATAGATAGATAGATAGATAGATAGATAGATAGATAGATAGATAGATAGATAGATAGATAGATAGATAGATAGATAGATAGATAGATAGATAGATAGATAGATAGCTTTTATTGTCATTGTCATTACAACAACGAGATTTCCACACTTACATTCCACATACAACAGCAATTGATCTACAGTTATTACTTGTTTACCATAATAATGGCACACATCAGAATTAGGACAACACATATACATTTGACATTGTTTATGTGCACTAAACTTGCAACAGTCCGTTTTCCAATTGAGGCGATGTGAGTGTGTTTGTAGCCGCTGCAACTGTCAAGTCACGCCGCCTGACCAGCTTGGGAAGACGGAGGCCTGCCGCAAGGAGGGAGGGGCAGGAAAGAGGTGAGAGGAGAAAACTGGAGCATGCTTCGGTCCATGTGTAAGTCTGTCAGTTTATTGTCCTTGTGGGTTGAGATAAGAATAGAGCTGAATAATCTCACCAGAGCCTGGATAAATTCTTCTGGAGGTAAACAGTGGGCAATTGACCTTGATGCTAAATAGCCTGTAGTGTTGCAGCCAAGCAGTGAAAAACACTTTTTACAGTTCACTCGCACAGCCAAATCCCAATTAAGATTTAAATAAGACTTGTTCTTCTCGCTGCTCCTTTTCATTCAGTGTCTTGTAATGTAGTCATTTCTGCTTTTCTGCTTTTCTTTTAAATGAATGAAATAAATATTGAAAAAAAAAATATAAATTAAGAATATTCCCAATTATGAATTAAGAATATTCACCGGCCTCCAAAACCTTCAGCTTCAAATGCAAGGCACGCATCAGCTCCAAGGTGTCATCCATTTGCGTCTGAGTTCAAGAGTCAACACAGTCTGAGAATGCACTGCCTTGCCAGCCTTGTTAATCATGACGGGCAAGCGAGGGCCCGTGGTTCTTGATGCCACCATCTTGCCAATTTTCTGGTAGATCAGGGTAGCACATAAGCCAAAAAGTACCAGCCCTGCTACCATGAGACCAAAAATGAATAAATCCTCGACATCCTCAACGGAGAAAGGTGCCAAGCATGCCACACGCCAGGAACTCCAGAAGTAAAGGACATAGCCTGCAGGATATGTTCCATCTGGGCAGGTAGGATCCCCCAGTCCTGACCTTCTTGTAGAAAAAATGGTGTCAATAGCGTTCAGAGACCAGCTGATCAATTCTATAATTAATCCAATAGTAGTCCAATAGATCCAGAATCCAATATAGTTTTGAGGAATTCACAGTCTGGTGAAGTAGGGACTTGAAGGTTAAAAGCAGAGAGATAAGGGAGAGTGGAGGACATGCAACTGCCCTCGTCGGAGTCCCAAACAGTGAAGCAGTGTTAGCTATTTTTCAAAGAAATTTGATAAACATCAGCTAAATTATTCAACTGTTGAAAAAGAGACACTTGCGCTAATTTTTGCCTTGAAACATTTTGAGGTGTATTTGGGTGACGGAGCCAAAATTATCGCATATACCGATCATAATCCACTAACGTTTCTGGCCTCGGTTAGAGCGCCAAACCTGCATTTGGTTCAATGGTTCTTGTACCTTCAGGCATATAATCTGGACATAGAATATATTAAAGGAAAAGAAAATCTGGTAGCGGATGCTTTGTCACGCGCCCCTGTACAAGAACCACACTTCACAGGGTCCTGGTAGGACCTGTGTTTTGTGTGTGTGTGTGTGTGGAGGGGGGGGGCTGCCATCTTAATGTATTGATGGTGTTGCTGATTAATGTGTCTGTGTGTTTTGAGGTCTCGGCCACTGGGAGGCGCTGGGGATGCTTCCTGCAAGGGGGGCTATAAAAGGAGGGAGTTTTGCTTCCTAAGCCTCCTCCTCCTCCTCCGTCCTCTTACAGAGTGCGGTCCGGGGAGCTGCTGCCACGTCGCCATGTTCTCTTGCTTTTCTTTTCTACTTTTTATTTTATAATAAAGTCCCTATCAAGGGTTAAAAAAGACTGCACTTCCGTGTGTGCCTCAGTTTTTGTTGCAGCTTGTGAGCCGGGCCGTAACGCTGTAGTCTTATTATGTTCTAAATCAGAGGCCTTTTTAGAGAACAGTTTGCAATCTAATTTATTATGAATAATGCAATTAACAGTTTCAAAAACCATTTGCAGCACATCTGCAGACAAAGAGGCGGGCTTAATTTAAACTATGGGCTTCCTACGCCATCAAGAAACAACCGGCAAGAGAACTAATTTACTGGTGGGATTTGATAAACATGGTTTGTCCAACTGCCACCTTCTGGTGACAGTTACTGCAACAGACGGTGCCAAGTTCCAAATCCTCTCATTATTTCTCACAGTGCATTAAGTATATCAGTCCAAGGGTAAAGGTAGGCCCAGACTTAACTTCTTATTTACTCAACCCCTTTTTTTGTTTGGTGGGGGCAGTCCGTGTGTAAATACTGTGTTTTTGGTTCATTGGATTGAACATGACCTCAGGAAACGGGGATTTAGTTGAATTGTGTCTATTTTGGCCTTTGTGCCCCTGCATCACTTTATCTGCTATTTTCAACTGGTATCTGATTTGTTCCCATGTCAAAGGTTATTTGTCAAATGTAATAGGAGGAGGCCACCTCGGTGTTTAAACAGGGACGATTCCAACATCAGAGGTGACTCAAAGGCCCGATCATCACGGGTCAATAGCTTTATACTTGTACTTCGGATGCATTCATGTGCACACAGTGAGCCGTAAAAATGTCTCCAGTACCTGTCAGCTTAGCTCAGCCTGCTGTTTTCCAAAAGCAGTTTATGGATACGTGAGTGGGATTCGTCACATGGCTGGACCCTGAGGGTTAGAGGCAGGGTCGAGCTCAGGGTAATGTATTTCTCAAGGTGATGTTTAGGGTCAGTTCAAACACAGAAATGTAAATGCATTGTCTTTTTTACCTGCACCGGGGAGGTAATTCAGAGACAGATGATCTTGTCTTTGAAAGTAGGCGTGGATAATGCTGAGTGTGTGTAGTGATTTAGCAGTAAGTGGGATTTGCACAATGCAAGAAAGACAGCGAGACGACATTATTTATTTCTGCTGCTGATCCATTACATATAAAAAGCAAGACTTTTTAACAGCAGCCCCCATGAAAACAATTAACTAAAAATTAAAAAAAGGAAAAAGAGAGAGAGAGACATTACAGCATTAACTGTTACTTTCGGCGGGGTTAAAATTATTTTCATTAAGAAATAAACATTTTTAAAATAATAATCTCAAATCTAGAAGATACTAGAAAATTCTATTGTTCAAAAATGATGTTTTAATTGCATTTTTTCTTTCTTTCTTTTTTTTTTACCACAGCCATATTTTGTCTGATTGGGAAACCAAAACCAAAAATTACAAAATTTACAAAATACAAAATTACTGTAGGTAAAAGAAAAAGGAGCAGATGCTGCAACAAGTCAGTATTTGTCCCCCCATTTTCCTGGAGATTATATTTGTTTGGATCAATTAATCCCTTCAGAACTACAAATTATTAGTGACGATGACTGGTTAAATTAGAGTGTGTGTGCACGCGCACTGATACTGTTGCTGGCACTGTTGTTATACTCAGTCGCAACATTGCTGTGCTCAGTCACACTGTCCCATTGTTATCCTCAGTTGCACCGTCGCTGTGCTCAGTTCCGCTGTTGCATTGTTGTGCTCAGTTGCACCGTCGCTGTGCTCAGTTGCGCTGTATCATTGTTGTGCTCAGTTGCACCGTCGCTGTTCTCAGTTGCGCTGTCGCATTGTTGTGCTCAGTTGCACCATCGCTGTGCTGAGTTGCACTGTCGCATTGTTCTGCTCAGTTGCACCGTCGCTGTGCTCAGTTGCGCTGTTCCATTGTTGTGCTCAGTTGCGCTGTTCCATTGTTGTGCTCAGTTGCACTGTCGCATTGTTGTGCTCAGTTGCACCGTCGCTGTGCTCAGTTGCGCTGTTCCATTGTTGTGCTCAGTTGCACCGTCACTGTGCTCAGTTGCGCTGTCGCATTGTTCTGCTCAGTTGCACTGTCGCTGTGCTCAGTTCCGCTGTTGCATTGTTGTGCTCAGTTGCACCGTCGCGCTGTCACATTGTGATGCTCAGTCGCATCGTCACTGTGCTCAATTGCACTGTCGCTGTGTTCAGTCTCGCTATTACATTGTGCTTAGTCGCTCTGTGCTTAGTCGACTGTCACGTTGTTATGCTCCATTGCTCAGGCACACTGTCGCTATGCTCAGTCGCACTGTCACATTGTGATGCTCAGTCACATCGTCACTGTGCTCAGTTGCACTGTCACTGTGTTCAGTCGTGCTGTCACATTGTGCTCAGTCGACTGTCACGTTGTTATGCTCCGTCGCTCAGTCACACTGTCGCTGTGTTCAGTCGCGCTGTCACATTGTGCTCAGTTGACTGTCATGTTGTTATGCTCCGTCGCTCAGTCACCCTGTGGCTGTGTTCAGTCGCGCTGTCATGTTGTTATGCTCCGTCGCTCAGTCACACTGTCACTGTGCTCAGTCGCTCTGTGTTCAGTCGACTGTCACGTTGTTATGCTCCGTTGCTCAGTCACACTGTCGCTGTGCTCAGTCGCGCTGTAATGTTGTTATGCTCCCTCGCTCAGTCACACTGTCACTGTGCTCAGTCGCTCTGTGCTCAGTCTCACTGTCATGTTGTTATGCTCCGTTGCTCAGTCACACTGTCGCTGTGCTCAGTCGCGCTGTCATGTTGTTATGCTTCGTCGCTCAGTCACACTGTACCTGTGCTCAGTCGCGCTGTCACGTTGTTATGGTCCGTCGCTCAGTCACACTGTCGCTGTGCTCAGTCGCGCTGTAACGTTGCTATGCTCCGTCACTCAGTCGTGCTGTCATATTATGCTCAGTCACCCTGTGGCTGTGTTCAGTTGCGCTGTCACGTTGTTATGCTCATTGCTCAGTCACACTGTCGCTGTGCTCAGTTGCTCTGTGCTCAGTCACGCTGTCACGATGTTATGCTCTGTTGCTCAGTCACACTGTCGCTGTGGTCAATTGCGCTGTCACGTTGTTATGCTCCGTCGCTCAGTCACACTGTCACTGTGTTCAGTTGCTCTTTGCTCAGTCGCGCTGTCACGTTGTTATGCTCCGTTGCTCAGTCACACTGTCGCTCTGCTCAGTCTCTCTGTGCTCAGTCACGCTGTCACATTGTTATGCTCCATCGCTCAGTCACACTGTCGCTCTGCTCAGTCGCTCTGTGCTCAGTCACGCTGTCACGTTATTATGCTCCGTTGCTCAGTCACACTGTAGCTGTGCTCAGTCGCACTGTCACGTTGTTATGCTCCGTCACTCAGTCACACTGTCGCTCTGCTCAGTTGCTCTGTGCTCAGTCGCGCTGTCACATTGTTATGCGCCGTCGCTCAGTCACACTGTTGCTCTGCTCAGTTGCTCTGTGCTCAGTCGTGCTGTCACATTGTTATGCTCCGTCGTTCAGTCACACTGTCACTCTGCTCAGTCGCTCTGTGCTCAGTCGCACTGTCACGTTGTTATGCTCCGTCGCTCAGTAACACTGTCGCCGTGCTCAGTCGCGCTGTCATGTTGTTATGCTCCATCGCTCAGTCACACTGTACCTGTGCTCAGTCGCACTGTCACGTTGTTATGCTCCGTCGCTCAGTAACACTGTCGCTGTGCTCAGTCGCTCAGTCACACTGTACCTGTGCTCAGTCGCGCTGTCACATTGTTATGCTCCTTCGCTCAGTCACACTGTACCTGTGCTCAGTCGCACTGTCACGTTGTTATGCTCCGTCGCTCAGTCACACTGTACCTGTGCTCAGTCGCGCTGTCACATTGTTATGCTCCTTCGCTCAGTCACAGTGTCGCTGTGCTCAGTCGCTCTGTGCTCAGTCGCGATGTCACGTTGTTCTGCTCCATCGCTCAGTCACACTGTCGCTGTGCTCAGTCGCTCTGTGCTCAGTCACGCTGTCACCTTGTTATGCTCAGTCGCACTGTGGCTCTATGCAGAAATGTGGGTGATTAGGATTTTTGTACAAAGCTAATTATGTCAATTAGCAAACCAAAGGCTTTGACTATCAAGCCATTATAAAAGCAAACATCACACATTCATTATTACAGTATTTATCATCAGTACACTTATTGGAATACTGCATGTTCCCGCTGCTCCTCCACAATGAGAGTAACCTTGTTGGTGTAAATTATAGGCCATGGTGAGGCACTTTAGACGCCTGTGGAGGCTGCTGTCATGAACCAGTTACTCTGCGACACAGAAACCAGGAAGCGGTGACTGCTCTGTCGACAGAATGCAACACCGACACCTACACTGTTTGTCTTTCTTGACAATATTTCCAGAAACACCAAGGTGATATACATGAGTGCACCTCACTGATCTCAGGTTGCATCATTCTGTACACCGACAGTCCTGCAGGTTTCAAACAGTTACATCACACTCACATTTGGAGCTGCCACTGCTAAAAATAAAATTAAAAAATAAAAACAGTTACCAAATGTAACTAACTTACAACCCCAATTCCAATTAAATAAAAAGCAGAATTTCCAATAAAAAAACAGAATACAATGATTTGCAAATCCTTTTAAATGTATATTCAATTGAACACACCACAAAGACAAGATATTTAATGTTAAAACTGATAAACTTTATTGTTTTTGTGCAAATAATTGCTCATTTGGAAATGGATGCCTGCAACATGTTTCAAAAAAGCTGGGACTGTGGTATGTTTACCACTGTGTTACATCACCTTTCCTTCTAACACTCAATAAGCGTTTGGGAACTGAGGACACTAATGTGAGTGTCATGATTAGGTATAAGAGGAGCATCTCCAAAAGGCTCAGCCGTTCACAAGCAAAGATGGGGCAAGGATCATCACTTTGTGAACAACTGTGTAAAAAAAATAGTGTAACAGTTTAAGAACAATGTTTCTCAATGTTCAATTGCAAGGAATTTAGGGATTCCGTCATCTACAGTCCATAATATAATCAGAAGATTCAGAGAATCTGGAGAACTTTCTATATGTAAGCGGCAAGGCTGAAAACCAACATTGGATGCCCGTGACCTTCAATCCCTCAGGCGGCACTGCATTAAAAACCAAAGTCATTGTGTAAAGGATCTTACCGCCTGGGCTCAGGAACACTTCAGAAAACCATTGTCAGTTAACACAGTTCGTCGCTACATCTACAAGTACAAGTTAAAACTCTACCATGCAAAGCCATACATCAACAACATCCAGAAACGCCGCCACCTTCTCTGGGCCCGAGCTCATTTGAAATGGACAGACGCAAAGTGGAAAAGTGTGCTGTGGTCTGATAGGTCCACATTTCAATTTGTTTTTGGAAATCATGGATGTCGTGTCCTCCGGACAAAAGAGGAAAAAGACCATCCAGATTGTTACCAGCGCAAAGTTCAAAAGCCAGCATCTGTGATGGTATGGGGGTGTGTTAGTGCCCATGACATGGGCAACTTACACATCTGTGATGGCACCATCAATGCTGAAAGGTACATCCGGGTTTTGGAGCAACACATGCTGCCATCCAAGCAACGTCTTTTTCAGGGACGTCCCTGCTTATTTCAGCAAGACAATGTCAAGCCACATTCTTTACAACAGCGTGGCTTCGTAGTAAAAGAATGCGGGTACTAGACTGACCTGCCTGCAGTCCAGACCTGTCACCCATTGAAAATGTGTGGCGCATTATGAAGTGCAAAATACGACAACGGAGACTGTTGAACAACTGAAGTCATACATCAAGCAAGAATGGGAAAGAATTCCACCTACAAAGCTTCAACAATTAGTGTCCTCAGTTCCCAAACGCTTCCCAAACGAGTGTTGTTAGAAGGAAAGGTGATGTAACACAGTGGTAAACATACCACTGTCCCAGCTTTTTTGAAACATGTTGCAGGCATCCATTTCAAAATGAGCAAATATTTGCACAAAAAGAATAAAGTTTATCAGTTTGAACATTAAATATCTTGTCTTTGTGGTGTATTCAATTGAATATGTTGTGAAAGTGTCGTGACACGGACCCACAACAGGGGGCATTAATGAACGGACAATGGATAAGCCAAAAGTAACAATTTAATGTTGTGAATCGCACAACGACGTACAGACAATAACAATATGGTGGACTGTCAATTATACACAAAGTGACGTGTGGGCAGGCTCGACGATAGAAGACGCCTGGCGAGAGAAGAGCCGGATCCCACACAGCTTCCACCACCAACGGAGCTGAAGAACACCGGAGCCGCCAAGCCCTGCGCCCCAGGTGGCCGCTGTCTTCAGCAGTCAGACCCGGTACTGCTGGCAAAAAACAGAAACAGTTCTGGATGAGTGTGAGTTCGCACACTCAGTAATCCCACAGTCTGTGTTCAGTTAGGAGGGAAAACCTTCTCCTCCAATCACACACTCGTGCAGCTCCTGTCTAACCACTTATCTGGTTGGGGTGTGAAGCGAAGCCGTCACTGATCACACCAAACGCCAATCCCACAGATAAGGCAACACCCACAGGAAAATGGCTGCAAAGAAGTTCAGACTATTAGTCAGTGTTAAGTACAGCAGAGAATATTACCTGAATGGTAGCTGATTTCTCGGCGAGGAGGTGGAGTTGCAGTCCGGCCTTTATGGTGATGGTGATGAGATGAATGAGTGACAGCTGGTGCTGATGAAGAGTGACAGCTGTCACTCCCAGTGGCCCCGGCGCCCTCTCGTGCTTGAAGCCCGCACTCCAAGCAGGGCGCCATCTGGTGGTGGTGGGCCAGCAGTACCTCCTCTTCAGCGGCCCACACAACAGAATATAGGTTGAAGAGGATTTGCACATCATTGTATTGTGTTTTTATTTACATTTTACACAACGTCCCAACTTCATTGGAATTGGGGTTGTATTTTATGGCAGAAAATAACATTTTCCAAAATCTGCTTTTGTTCGAGTACAAAACTGTATAAGACACTTTAATTAATTAGTTCAGCTTATAAGAAAACATGCTTCATCACATTGATTGTGTCTGTTGTTCATAAAAAATGTTAATCAACAAACATGCCTGAACAATATGAACCATAAAAAAGTGCATTCATAAATGAAAGGCATCAGAGAGCTGATGCATATCCTGTGTACTCTACACACCATGTTATAAATGTACAAGTAAATATACGTCTGTCATGTTGTTTTTGACTATTTATGACTACAGCATATGACTTCTGTGTGACATCATTATTATGTCATTCCTACCAATCAATCACAAATAATTTGCTGATCAATATAGGTTAAGGTGTTGTGCTTGAGTCCAGAAGATCCTGGGTTCAAACCCCCGCCTGACTGGAAAATCACTAAGGGCCCTTGGGCAAGGTCTTTAATCCCCTATTGCTCCCGGTGTGTAGTGAGCACCTTGTATGGCAGCACCCTGACATCGGGGTGAATGTGAGGCATAACTGTAAAGCGCTTTGAGTGTCTGATGCAGATGGAAAAGCGCTATCTAAATGCAGTCCATTTAATATATGCATTTGATAGTCCATCTAGGCTTCTTGGTTGTTGAGATATACAAAAAGTATTTTTTGGACAATGTTTTCCTTGACCTTTGACCAAATTACTTCAAAATCTAATCACCTCTTAATATCAATCCACGTAATATTTCCACCAAGTCCAGCAGTTCAAGGCCACACAGACACACACAAGCACACACCAGTGAAAACAATACTGTACTTTGCCGGCGTCGCAGACCGAATGGTCCCCCCGTAAAAATTGGTCTGTGTGCCTTCACTGCACATGCGGAATTTCGGACCACAGCAGCACATCTGAGACAAACTCTCTTCACCCAAAGCAATCAAATAGATTCATGTGATTATTAACCATGAGATGATAAATGTAAAACCTCTTAAATCATTCTGAAGTCAGTTTTAAGCAGAAACGAGGCCGTTTTAATTAGAAAACAAAGCGAAACTCCATGACGCTTTGAAATGATGACAAGCAGTGACTGCATCAGCTAGCAGCTCGTGTAGCCGCGGCGCTCTGATCGCTTCATCCGTCTTTTCTGATGAAATAATGCTGAATTTATGTGGAAATGATTGTTGTACAAAAGCTTCAGATATCTGCCACTGAGATAGATGATGACTGGAGTGCAGTTTGTGGCTCCGGACCGTTTGCGCTGAGAGCGCGCCGTGTTTCCACCTCACCAGACCGCGGACTTTTTAGTTGTTTAGCACTGCACACACTGTTATGTTTATTAAATTCTGTTATCTTTTGAACCATGCTCTGCTTATTTTATGCTGGGTCCTTTCAAACGCTGGGTCGGTGCTCCGACCGCGTCCGAAACATAACAGTAGTCTCTGGCCCTCTAACAATGGACCAGCGGCAGCAGAGACGGTATTTTTGCCGGGAAGGCTGCAGCAGATGTTGGAGTTGATCCGGGATCAGTTGCGGGTGCTCTCCGCCCGGGTTGTGCGCGTTGGTGTGCGCATGGTGGAGTTTACAGCTTGGGTCGTGTCGCACCCCGCTGTTACGGCTGTAGCCCCATCTCCTCCCATGCAGCTGGCTCCGACGCCTGTTGTAGCAGCCCCGGTGGTATTTAGTTTGCACTTTAAGCTGTTTGTTATAACCTGCTGTCGTTTACAGCAGTGTGAATTGGTTTTTACTCTGTTACCACAGGGATTTTCTTATTTGGCACTTTGGCTCCCTCTGTTGGTGACAGAGTCACATTACCGTTCAGGTTCAAAGGATGGAAAACACAATGTTTTTCCATTCTTTGCACTTGACGACGTAGGCCAATGTTAGTTTTTTTTTTATTGGTCTATTATCTGTTTCTTGTTTTAGTATGAGGTGTTTTTATCAGGGGTTAATTTGTTGTTTTTGTGGGTTTTAAAGCACTGTCTGTGGTCTGGTGGAGTTGAAAATGCAGGCTGTCTGGAGCATAGTTGGACCCAGGTGACATAATGTTTGTCTGTTGGTCTTTCTTTTTTATTTCTTTTGGTTTCACCTCCCAGGGTTTGATGGGACAGTCCTCTGGGGGGTGATGGGGGGGTAATTGGGTTGTTTTTTCTTTTTTTTTTGTTTTTGTTGTTCCCTCTCTTCTCCTCTGGCTCCAGCCGTGTGAGCCGTACGTTGTCGGCGTTGCTGGAGTGGTGCAGTTTGGTTATGATGGGCGTTTCCCAGGTAACCTCTGCACCCGGGGGGGTTGGGGTATGTTTTTTTTTATTTTCTTTACTTCCCTGTCTTCTCCTCTGGCCCCAGCCGTGTGTGCCGTATGTTGTCGGCATTGCTGGAGTGGTGCAGTTTGGTTGTGCTGGGCGTTTCCCAGATAACCTCTGCATCCGGGAGGGGGGGTTCGGGGTGTTGTTTTTTTTGTTGATTCCCTGTTCCACCTCCGGCTTCAGCGCGCCTTTGAGCCGTATGCCATCGGCGTAGCTGAGGTTTGGGGCAGTGGAATATACCTGCAGCTGGTGGCTGGTTTAAAAGTCGGAGGGGTGGCGCCGTCTTGTGCCATACGCCATTACCGCTGTTCCACTCCTCCCGGTTGACTTTTGGGGTATAGTCGTGGTTGGTGACACTGGACGTACTTCCAGTTTCCACTGCGCTGAGGGGGTGGGGTTGGGGTTGTTTTGTTTGTATGTTTTTTTTTTCCCCCAGTTTCCGCCCTCAGGGTGTGACTGTGGTGTCCTCTGGGGGGGGAAAGGACTGTGGGTCCATCTAGCCGTAGACGGCCGGGGCTGGGTCTGTTAGTCATGGGGGGGCGTCTCCTGGGGTTTGATGGAACGGTCCTCTGGGAGGTCGCTGGGAGTCCCCGTGGGTGACTTTGGATCCCAGAGGGACCTCGGCTGTGGTTATTACTCCTGGAGCTGGCGGGATGTCCTCTGGGGGGTGTTGGTCCCTACTTGTCGTCCGGGGGGGTGTAAGAGTTTTTTTTTTTTGCAAGCTTAAGTTTGGGTTGTTTTTTCTCTTCTCCTCTTCCCGGGGTTTGATGGGACGGTCCTCTGGGGAGGGGGGGGGGGGGGGTTGGTATGGTTGTTTGTGTTTGTCTTTTCTTTTTTTTGTTTTATGACTAAGCAGACTTTAACACACAGTCGGAAGAAGGCTGAGTGCACAGGTTCAAGAACTCCTGGCCAAAATTATGCAAAGTGAACAACTAAAGCAAGAGTCGACAGGAATGAACGCGAAGGTGGAGACTCTAACAGGTTTGCTAAATGAAACAGAGGGCAAGACCACAAAGGATATCTCTGCACTGGAGTGTCAGCTGCGGAGCAGTCTACTGCAGACAGGCTCAGGGTGAGAAAGGATGAGCTCCAGGATGAGAGTGATGGTCTCGGCACAAAGTTCCCTGTTGACAGAGAAGAGGCGGCTGGAAGCGTGCATTATCCAGCTGAAGGAAGAACTAGAGAAGCTCAACATTGAGATGATCAATGACTGCATGAAGAAATTAACATTGCAGGTGGAGCAGCTGATGATGGAGCTGTCGTCAGAGCACAGTAACGCACAGCTCCTGGAGACGGGCCTTTCCCAGCTGGATCGTCAGCACAAGGAGCTGAAGCTGCAGGAGGTGTTGTGTGTTCCCAGCCAACATTCCAGCCATGGTCCCTGGAGGGGGGCTTTGTTTTTTCTGGCCCAGGTCCGTGTGGTCGCCGAGAGGCTTCCCGTGAGGGTGGGGTACTGTTGTGGGCTGGGGTGTTTGGCTGGCTTGGTTTTTGTTTTCTGTTTCTCCCACCAGGTGGTATGCATTCAGGACTGAGTGGCTGAGCATCAGGACCTCACCCTGAACACCTGAGGCTTGTTTTCACATGCAGGTCATCAGGACTCACAGCTGTGGTGTATTTTGTCTTGATCAGAGATTGCTGCATTTAAATCTTGAATGCACAGTGTGTGATGGCCAGAGACTCGACCTTGTGAGCAGACGTGTGAGATCGACGTCAGGAGAACAATCTCACCATCACGGACGCAGAGACCGCTCCAGGTTTGACGCCACAGTCTGTGAAGGAGGATTGGGTGAGGTCTCACGCTCTTCAGCACACTTCCTGAGGTAATTTGGTTTTTGGTGACTTTTATGAAGTAATGACAGTGGATTTGGTGTCCCTCACACCTTGTGTTAGTGAGCTGTCACGTTATGCTAATTGTCTAATCAGCTTCTGCTGCAGTGGAGATTTGAACTGAGTTGTTCCGTGCCTGCAGGGTAAGAAGCTGATGTATAGATTTAAGCCAGGAAGTGTTTGCTGATTGCGTGCACCTTTGAGTTGTGTCTCTCTGTGTGGAGTTGGACTCACCTCATGTTTTCTTTCTTCACAGACTTGGTTTGTCGCGGCCACCTGGGGGGTGTCGGCGGGGTCCCTGGGTCCGAACTGCTGTGGCTCCGGACCGTTTGCGCTGAGACCGCGCCGTGTTTCCACCTCACCAGACCGCGGACTTTTTAGTTGTTTAGCACTGCACACACTGTTATGTTTATTAAATTCTGTTATCTTTTGAACCGTGCTCTGCTTATTTTATGCTGGGTCCTTTCAAACGCTGGGTCGGTGCTCCGACCGTGTCCGAAACATAACAGAAACGAGATGTTAATCCGTGAGCCGCAGCTAATGATGCATGCACAGTGAAGGCAGGGCGGATAGATTTTTAGGGGGAACCATTCGGTCTGCGACACACAGTGTAATTACATACATGTCTTGAACTGAGTTATGTGTCTGACTGCTTGATTGGTTTGTTGTCTGTCACCAAGATTACTTTCATTCATTTACATGAAACTTGGTGGAGGACTGGGGAACAGGAAAAGTTCATTAAATCTGGATTTAGATACTGACCCTACACCAGATTACAAGGATCTCCTATTTTACTTTATTTTACCACTTTAGTCAGTATCTAGTGAAATAACGCAGGTCAACCCACTATGGAACCGCCCTGGGTTGACAACCATGCAGACAGAGAACCAGTCCATTCCCACCTCCTGAAAGTCTTCAGCCACCATGTTGGCCACTATTATATTGTGCATTAATTTCTTGCGTCTGACAGCATCAACACTGCTAACCACCACTTAATAATCATGCACCCAGCAAAACGTCTGGAGCCGCCACTGCAAATGGAGTTGCAACTGTACAGGTAATTTTTGCTTTTGTGATGCAGCATTGTTGTGGTGGATGATGCTGCAGAGTCAGACAGATATTTCTAGGCACTTTTTTTTAGAAGTTTTCATGTTCTCTCTATGTTCTCGTGGGTTCCCTCTGGGTGCTCCGGCTTTGTTTCACTTCCAAATACATGCAGGTTAGGTGAATTGGAGACTATAAATTAACTGCAGGTGTGAATGAGTTTGTCTGTCTATACAAGGTCTGTGAGAAAAGTATCCGACCTTTTTATTTTATGCAAAAAATATATGGATTTGATTCATATGTTTTTACGTCAGCCAAGCTTGAACCTTCGTGCGCATGCGTGAATTTTTCCATGCCTGTCGGTTGCGTCATTCGCCTGTGGGCAGGCTTTGAGTGAGCACTGGTCCACCCCTCTCGTCGTCGTTTCATTGCGAGGAAATAGAGGAATGATTTGGGCTTTTTTTCCATCAGAATTTTTTCAGCAACTGTTAGAGACAGGCAGCTGGAAACCATTCAAAAAATTTATCTGGCTTTCAGTGAAAATTTTACGGGCTTCACAGAGAATAAGGAGTGTTACTACAGCTTTAAGGACGACCCACAATGGCGCACGGCGCCCCGCGCTCCGAGCCGCCATCGAGAGGCAGAAACCACCACATCATTTCTAAACGGATCGCTGTGTGGAGCCAGGACCGTCGTGTGCAATTTCTCTGGTTATCACAAAGAGCTGGACATCAGCCATTTTCCGGCAGATTTCACTTTTAACAAGAGATTTTGTCATGGAAAGCCGCGCGGAGGCTTTGCACGTCACGACCAATTCGCTGATGAAGCGAAACAAAGGAACACCTCCGTTTCGGAGTGTTAGAGGACAAGTTGGGACATGCCTATCTCGGCTTTCAGTGCTTACCAGTCGGGTGAGTATAATAGAAATTGTGGAGAGCTGGGCTTGTCCCAACTTGTCCTCTAACACTCCGAAACGGAGGTGTTCCTTTGTCTAAATATCCATAATGGCAAATACTAGCCATAAAGTTTTCAATAAACCTTTTTGTTACTCTGCAGTGACATTCTTATATTTTATATCAATAACCAGTTTAAGAAAAAACAAAACACCATTAACATGCAGTATGCAAAAATAAAATACCATTTCTGGCAAACATGAGATAATTGAAACCAAAAGCATAAAAAGGCTCACATACCTACACAAAATAAATCAGTTTTCAGTACAGCAACCTCATGCATCAGCTCTACCTGTGCACCTTTAAGGGGAGAGCAAGCAGCACAGCAGAGTGCATGAGCATGTGCCTGTACACTGTTAGCCTAGTTTGAAATCAGTAAATCAGCATGCAAAACCAAGTGCTGTAAGTTACTTCATACACTTCAAGCCAGCAGAGACACATACCTCATCACAGCCTCAGGGCTACTGAGGAGGGTGGTGTGAAACCCAGAGGTAGGACAAACTCACTGTCAAGTCATTCTCAAGTCATCAATCTGCAAGTCCCAAGTCAAGTCTCAAGTCAGCTTGCAAACAATTGGTGGTCATTATGACTTGAGACTTGACTTGGGACTTGCTGATTCATGACTTGAGAGTGACTTGATGGTGACTTTGTCCCACTGCTGGCGAAACCACAGGAAAAGACACACCGCAAAATAAAATAAAAAATAATTAAAATATATGCAAAATAAATAGTTAAACACATACCAAAAATAATATAACGTAACTGATACACTGAGGATGGAGTTTTGGTGAATTAGAAATCCATCTTTTAACATACCCATTACACATGCAGGGGGGAGAAGCTTGGCTCCATGACGCTATTTTTACAGACTGCCTGGACACGCAGATGGATTTGATACTTTGAATAAAGTCAGAATACATTATTTGCAGGAGTTAATGGACATTATTTAATGTGCCACAATCATGAGACAACTTGAAGAGGAGAAGGTGGAGCGGCAGCCAGCAATCACACAGGCGATCTGTCCGTGAGGAGTATAGTGGATGTGGACATGACCTCTCGCTGGCGATCCATTCATGAGGACTTATGGTGGACATGGAAGTTTGGGCCTGCCTCTTCTTCTGTGGTTTTGAAGCTTCAACTGCCAGCAAAAGTTCGGCAAGATGAATAAAATCTAGCAATGCAGGTATGTACTGATAAAAAACCTAAAAGGATTTTTCGCTGGACTGGCGTAGGGTTGTGTACAATTGCGGCAGCTTGGTGTACAGTAATAGTAGTACAGTGTTGCATAGACTTAGATACAGTAGCGGAGCATTGTGTAGTTGTGCATAGAGCAATTTGTCTGGTGCTTTACACCGAAAGTCCACAAAGAAATTAAACATGTTTAATATTTTGCATCCATTTCATTGAGCCCTTTGTGTCCCTCAGCGTATTGCCATGTAGGGTTCCATAAACTCAGCATAGGGCTCCATAAACTCAGCGAAGGGCTGAATAAACTCAGCGAAGGGCTGCATAAACTCAGCGTAGGGCTGCATAAACTCAGTGAAGGGCTGCATAAACTCAGCGAAGGGCTGCATAAACTCAGCGTATGGCTGCATAAGTTCAGCGAAGGGCTGCATAAACTCAGCGTAGGGCTGCATAAACTCAGGGAAGGGCTGCATAAACTCAGCGAAGGGCTGCATAAACTCAGCGAAGGGCTGCATAAACTCAGCGTAGGGCTGCATAAACTCAGCGAAGGGCTGCATAAACTCAGCGAAGGGCTGCATAAACTCAGCGAAGGGCTGCATAAACTCAGCGAAGGGCTGCATAAACTCAGCGAAGGGCTGCATAAACTCAGTGTAGGGCTGCATAAGTTCAGCGTAGGGCTGCATAAACTCAGCGAAGGGCTGCATAAACTCAGCGAAGGGCTGCATAAACTCAGCGTAGGGCTGCATAAACTCAGCGAAGGGCTGCATAAACTCAGCGAAGGGCTGCATAAACTCAGCGTAGGGCTGCATAAACTCAGCGAAGGGCTGCATAAACTCAGCGAAGGGCTGCATAAACTCAGCGAAGGGCTGCATAAACTCAGCGAAGGGCTGCATAAACTCAGTGTAGGGCTGCATAAGTTCAGCGTAGGGCTGCATAAACTCAGTGAAGGGCTGCATAAACTCAGCGAAGGGCTGCATAAACTCAGCGTAGGGCTGCATAAGTTCAGCGAAGGGCTGCATAAACTCAGCGTAGGGCTGCATAAACTCAGCGAAGGGCTGAATAAACTCAGCGAAGGGCTGAATAAACTCAGCGAAGGGCTGAATAAACTCAGCGAAGGGCTGCATAAACTCAGCGAAGGGCTGCATAAACTCAGCGAAGGGCTGAATAAACTCAGCGAAGGGCTGAATAAACTCAGCGAAGGGCTGCATAAGCTCAGCGAAGGGCTGCATAAACTCAGCGAAGGGCTGAATAAACTCAGCGAAGGGCTGCATAAACTCAGCGAAGGGCTGCATAAACTCAGCGAAGGGCTGCATAAACTCAGCATAGGGCTGCATAAACCCAGTGTAGGGCTGCATAAACTCAGCGTAGGGCTGCATAAACTTAGCGTAGGGCTCCATAAACTCAGCGAAGGGCTGCATAAACTCAGCGTAGGGCTGCATAAACTCAGCGTAGGGCTGCATAAACTCAGCAAAGGGCTGCATAAACTCAGCGTAGAGCTGCATAAACTCAGCAAAGGGCTGCATAAACTCAGCGTAGGGCTGCATAAACTCAGCGTAGGGCTGCATAAACTCAGCAAAGGGCTGCATAAACTCAGCGTAGAGCTGCATAAACTCAGCGAAGGGCTGCATAAACTCAGCAAAGGGCTGCATAAACTCAGCGTAGAGCTGCATAAACTCAGCGTAGAGCTGCATAAACTCAGCAAAGGGCTGCATAAACTCAGCGTAGGGCTGCATAAACTCAGCGTAGAGCTGCATAAACTCAGCGTAGAGCTGCATAAACTCAGCAAAGGGCTGCATAAACTCAGCGTAGGGCTGCATAAACTCAGCGTAGGGCTGCATAAACTCAGCAAAGGGCTGCATAAACTCAGCGTAGAGCTGCATAAACTCAGCGTAGGGCTGCATAAACTCAGCGTAGGGCTGCATAAACTCAGCAAAGGGCTGCATAAACTCAGAGTAGGGCTTTTTGTGTAGGCTCTCAGTTGTCCAGGTGGTTTCCAGTTTCAGTCTTTTGTTCATGGTAATGAGTCATTCACATCATCAGCAGAGTCGTCAAGGGAGCCATCATGAGAGGGTTACAGTTTTATAAATATGAAGAAGCATATTTTTGATTAATTTATGGAAAAAATAGAGTGCTTTCCTGTTGATTCAGACAAACGTGGCATGTAAAGATGGCAAAGAGTGGAGCAGCAGTCAGGTTTCTCTCAGGACATTCTTATCAACTGTTCTTTGGTTTGTCTGCAGTGAGGTTTGAGACCCTGAAATTCAGGGGATTAATGTCCGCTGTGATAACAGACAGGATGTGCCGTTGGCCTTGGAGCTGCAATCCACAGGACTGCTGAACCACTGCGCCCTTGCAAAGTATTTAATTTATTTCTGAGGTGAGATAGAAAAAGAAATGATAAAAAGATGAACAAGTGGAGAATGCTATGGGGAAAAACAGGCTTGCCACGTCGGCCGTGTAATGTAAAAACACTGAACTATTGTAACACCAACCAAATCACTGCAAGTGCTGCAGCTCTGATTCATCAGAGGGACAGGCTGCCATCATCACAGCTTCATTAAACCGTCGTCCTCGGCGGTGGCGAGCAAACAGTCACTGTTCAAACCGGCTGGAACTTTTTAATGAAAAAACAGTCTCTCTTCTGTTTGGGACTGAAGTCTGTTTTAATGAGTTCTCGCAAACCCAAGTCAAAATTATGAAAAGGACTTCAAAGTCTCTCAGATTAGAAAGTTCTCATAATTTCAATGAAATAGTAAGATCTTCACAGTTTTTTTTTGCTGTTGTTGTTTGTTTGTTTGTTTGTTTGTTTGTTTGTTTTGGTGCCAGATTGTTCTGCATTGCATGCATTCGCACAAATCTGTCGCATCACCCCACTTCTGATAAAAATGTGAATACAGCCTTTAAACTCATTTAAACTCAACATTAAATGGGGACAGAGCCTTCTGTCTGCATTCTGCCCGTAGTTATCATATTTTCCAGACAATAAATTGGGAGGTCCTGAGGCTTATATATGAAAAATACTACATTTTCATCTATGACCACAAGATGGCAATGTCTACACACCTGACAAGCTGCTCCTGTATATTGAATGTGAGCAGAAGGTGGCGGTAATTAAACTGGATGCCAACTACCATAAAACAAGAAAAAGATGATCTAAATGAGAGACACATTCTATGTCTTAGAACAGTGGTTCCCAATTGTTTTTATTCTTAGCCCCCTTACTTGTACTCAAGAAGGGTTGAAGCCCCCCTCCCCTACCACCACACACCTCCCCCACCTTCCTCCCAAAAAGAATAAACTGATTCATTCCAATTTTCTTTTTTATTAATGTTTTCTATCATACATCCAAAGAAAAATCTCTTTTTAATTAGTTGTGTTTGTCAAGTAAGTGTATTATTATGACTCTATTTAACATGTGAGCTTTTAATTTTGACAACCTCAGAGCAGACAAAACCTCGAGCAACCCCTGTGATCTTTGGCACCCCCGCAGGGTGGGCTTGGACCCCAGGTTGGGAACCAGAGTTTAGTAAATTTAAGAGATCATGCTCTCAAACTGAAAGACCACTCTGTGGAATAAAATAAATAAAAAGAGGGACTATAACTTTCATACTGCACAGCTCTTGTTTGGACTCTGTGAGACAAGAAGAACAGCAACAGCGGGTCAGCAAGTCAAAACTGAGGTAAGTGTTTACATTATGAATAAATAATGCATCAAGTTTAAAGGGGAACGGAAATGCCCACGTTATTATTCATAGCATGAATAAACACAAATGTGTTCTTTTGCTAGTTCAAGAAACACTAAAGGCCATAAAACATCTACAGAAAACCTTGTTTTAGTCGTGGTTTGAGAGGCTTTGACATTGCAGGTCAGGCGGGTGACGTCACTGGTCTCAGCCTCATTCTGAGATTCCCTGCCAGAGGCACCAACAAAGAGGTTATATATGACTACTAGAGTTTGCACTCCCAGTGCTGCCCACTAAACGCGAACATCCCTTCGCGGACAGTGACGTGACACCTCTTAACTGGGCAAAATATTGATGAAGTTCATACATTTTCAATGGGGATTCGTCACTGAACACACTCAGAAAAACACTTGCAAAATATGTATTAAAATGCCATTCTGACCTGGATGTCGAACCAGTAAAATTAATTCACATTAAATCATGTCAGGAAAGTATTAAACTTACTCTGACACCCGCACATTCCAAAATATTAGTGTTGAAAGTTACACAGATCTGCGCTGCTGGGCTGAACCGAGCTGCTGCTGCTGTTTTCAGCATAGCGCGGCTCCTAAAACCATTATGAAACATGTATATATATATATATATTTTTTTTTTTTTTTTTTTTTTTTTTTTTTTTTTTTTACACTTTTATCCTTTATTGACAGAGGAGCACTTTGTTGGCATTAACCACTTGGTGGCCAAGTGGTTAATGCGCTTGGTTTCAGTACAGAAGGTTCCCAGTTCAAATCCCACCCCTGCCACATTTTTCCATGTGAAGTGGAGTTGTGTCAGGAAGGGCATCCGGCGTAAAACCTGTGCCAATTCAACATGCAGATCCACCTTGGATTTGCTGTAGCGACCCCGAGTGCAAACAAAGGAGCAGCCGAAGGGGCTTACTATCCTTTATTGACAGAGTTTCATTCATGAAGTCAGTGGTGTGTGTGTGTGCACATCTCTGTGTGTGAGTCGTCTGTGTCCTCAGACAACACAGACACGGGCAGGAAACATACAGCTGTTTATCAACCAAATGTCACAGACAAAGTGACAAGAATAACCAAAACCACTTCCTTATGGAATGAAATATTGTCTCCCTTGTTCCTCCGTTTCCTCCGACTTTGCCAACATGCGCAGCTTTCCGGCATATTCCACCTGGTTCTTGACAAGGCTAATAGAAGTTCAATGAGCGAGCTCAGTAAACTGCACGTAACATGCCAACCAGTGACATCAACTGGAAGTGCCCTCCACTGACTTCAGCCAATGGCGATTTACATGTCAATTTAGCAGCAAATTTGATTCAAATATTATCTACGCTGCGCTCAAACATTCTGCACATGTATGAATAACAATTTTTACCAAGGAATGCACAAACAAATTCTCAAAAAGCATTTCTGTTCCCCTTTAATTACACTGCATATTTACCTCACCAGGGATTGTGTGTTCAGTGGTGACAAAAAGCAATTTACTTGCATTTTGTGACTTGTACAATAAATTGTTAGCTTCTGCTCACTAAGGCAGTTTTTGCATTACAAATAAATAATGCCCAGTTTTCAAACATTTTATTGCATTCCCTTTTACCTCACCTATGATCATCTTTTCAGTGGTGGCAAGAAGCACTTCACTCACATTTTGTGCCTTGTATAATAAAATTAATTCTTTAATGGTCAACTCAACTGTTTGGTAGAGCATTTTGATATCGCCTACATTCTACTGAAAAATATGAGGCTATTAAAGGGTTGATTAGCTCGTTACCTTCTGCTCACTAATGTAGTTTTCACATTTCAAATAAATAATGCCCAGAGTTTTCCAACATTTTATTGCGTGACCTTTTACCTCACCTATGATTGTTTGTTCTGTGGTGGTAAGAAGCAGTTTACTCATGTTTTTTGCCTCTTGCAATAACATTAATTAGCTTCTTTGATTCTGGGATATACAGTACCAATCAAACATTTGGACACACTTTACCTTTCAACTGAATGCATAGTAATAGCGATGAAAAAGGCGAGCGAGAGCATTGAGGAGCTGTCTTAGATTTGTAGCTACCTTGAAAGCAACACTGGGCAAATATCACAAACTCCAGATACACACTTTGCACAAACGGAAAAAAATCTCCTCACAGCGAACAGTCGATCTGCACTGAAAACAGATTTTGTAGCACAGACACCCTGCTAATGGGAAACGTTTGACTGTTTTTGGACCTTTAAAATGAGTGAAAAATTGAGCAGTGGACTGACAATTAAAGCAATTACTGCCATTTAATCTGTCCAAATATTCTAATTTTAACATGCTTGCTCATGTGTGTGGCTCTCAAATAAGTACGTTTACAAACTGTGAATGTCACTTAAATCTTTTATAAAATTATGGCATTGGTGTTGAATTGTTCCATCCTCTGAATAAAAAATGTCAGCAACTGAGAAAACTGAACTGAAAGTGAACTGTTCGTGACCACAAACAACCTTAAAACCGAATGAAACACATTTGCAACAAATGTGACTATATTCAGGGTCACACATGGAACATTATCTACATTTTAATCCGTGGTCTTACACAGTAAAATCTGTTTTTCTGTCCCTTTTTTTTAGGAACTTTGTCTTCTTGAGAGCCCCAGTGAAAGTGACCTTTGACTTTCACCCTGTCAGGAAACTGTACCTTCTACCTTGAAAAACACTTTATTCCCCCTCATTTGATTTGCTCATTTGCATGGTGCAAAGTACAGTCATTAAAATCTAACCTGTTGTATTTATGATTTCCACTCGTACATCTGTGTTGTGCCCTTCACTGCACCAAAACAACAGGATGGTTCATTAGGAACCAGTCTGTTGGGAAAACTGTCACATGCCCACTAAGGTTAGAACTGTATTCCTCAGTGACAGCATCTGAATAAGTAAACTACATTATTCACTGTTTTTTAATGGAAAATCATCCAAGGTGAACAGTGGGAAAAAAAAAAAAAAAACTAGAATGACACTCTTTCAATTCCTCCACCAAGGTGGACGGAACTTCATAATCAATAAATAAGTGTAATTGCATGTTGCTGCAAATACATTGTCGACCTTTAACTGCAATCACTATATCCCCTTGTATTTCAAAGCTGGGGGGGTGTTTGAAAAGCTAAAAAATTCAATACAATAAACATTCTATTTATAGTTTTTAATACTTTTATAATTGCTTTAAAAAATAAAACGTGTTTTTCACAAAAAATAATAATTATACAAGACTAATTACATTGCCATATTCTGCCGCTAAGGGGCTATCATCTTACCACTAGAAATCCCAGTGGCTTGTACGTATTGTGCAAATGTGTATTTTAAAGTGCATTTCAAGTGCCTGATGCATATGTTTATATTGTTAATTTCATCTATTTCTATTTACTTTAATTACTTATTTAGCATCTAATAACCAAGGTTGGGTAGGATTACTTTGAAATGTAGTCCAAAGGTAATCAGATTACAAGTAATCCAAATGTATGTACATGCACTCAACAAAAATATAAACGCAACACTTTTGGTTTTGCTCCCATTTTGTATGAGATGAACTCAAAGATCTAAAACTTTTTCCACATACACAATATCACCATTTCCCTCAAATATTGTTCACAAACCAGTCTAAATCAGTCTCCCCACTCCCAGTCTACAGATTGGGAGTGGGGCTCAAGCAATGTCCAAGCATGAACCAGTTCAAACAGCGGTACAAAAATATGTTTTTTCTGGGTATAGGGAGGAGGAAGGGTAATGAGGGTTAGGGTGTTTTTGTTTTTTGCTTCGGCTTGTAAATATATAGTATTTTGTATGTAAGTAGGTATGTGTAGGTGTATATTTATGTTTGTGTATATATATGTGTATATATGTATATGTGTATATATGTGTATGTATATGTGTATGTATGTTGATGTGTGTATGTATATATGTATGTGTATATATATGTATATATATATATATATATTGATATCGGTTTAGGTGTGTAGGAATCTATGTGTATATGTGGCAAAGGGTATTACTGGTTGTGGGGAAGAAGGGGTAGGGATAAATAAACTGATGCTTCACCCTACCCCTTTTCGGACATGTTGGGTACACAGTAGGAACTTTTTTGTTGTTGTCTTTACTGATCTATCTTGTAATTGTTCTTGTATCAAATGTTCGAAATAAACAGTTTTCATTCATTCATTCATTCATTCATTCATTCATTCATTCATTCATTCAAATCTGTGATAGTGAGCACTTCTCCTTTGCTGAGATAATCCATCCCACCTCACAGGTGTGCCATATCAAGATGCTGATTAGACACCATGATTAGTGCACAGGTGTGCCTTAGACTGTCCACAATAAAAGGCCACTCTGAAAAGTGCAGTTTTGTTTTATTGGGGGGGATACCAGTCAGTATCTGGTGTGACCACCATTTGCCTCATGCAGTGCAACACATCTCCTTCGCATAGAGTTGATCAGGTGGTCAATTGTGGCCTGTGGAATGTTGGTCCACTCCTCTTCAATGGCTGTGCGAAGTTGCTGGATATTGGCAGGAACTGGTACACGCTGTCGTATACGCCGGTCCAGAGCATCCCAAACATGCTCAATGGGTGACATGTCCGGTGAGTATGCCGGCCATGCAAGAACTGGGACATTTTCAGCTTCCAAGAATTGTGTACAGATCCTTGCAACATGGGGCCGTGCATTATCCTGCTGCAACATGAGGTGATGTTCTTGGATGTATGGCACAACAATGGGCCTCAGGATCTCGTCACGGTATCTCTGTGCATTCAAAATGCCATCAATAAAATGCACCTGTGTTCTTCGTCCATAACAGACGTCTGCCCATACCATAACCCCACCGCCACCATGGGCCACTTGATCCACAACATTGACATCAGAAAACCGCTCACCCACACGACGCCACACACGCTGTCTGCCATCTGCCGTGAACAGTGTGAACCGGGATTCATCCGTGAAGAGAACACCTCTCCAAGGTGCCAAACGCCAGTGAATGTGAGCATTTGCCCACTCAAGTCGGTTACGACGACGAACTGGAGTCAGATCGAGACCCCACTGAGGACGACGAGCATGCAGATGAGCTTCCCTGAGACGGTTTCTGACAGTTTGTGCAGAAATTCTTTGGTTATGCAAACCGATTGTTTCAGCAGCTGTCCGAGTGGCTGGTCTCAGACGATCTTGGAGGTGAACATGCTGGATGTGGAGGTCCTGGGCTGGTGTGGTTACACGTGGTCTGCGGTTGTGAGGCTGGTTGGATGTACTGGATGTACTGAGACGGCTTATGGTAGAGAAATGAACATTCAATACACGAGCAATAGCTCTGGTTGACATTCCTGCTGTCAGCATGCCAATTGCACGCTGCGACATCTGTGGCATTGTGCTGTGTGATAAAACTGCACCTTTCAGAGTGGCCTTTTATTGTGGGAAGTCTAAGGCACACCTGTGCACTAATCATGGTGTCTAATCAGCATCTTGATATGGCACACCTGTGAGGTGGGATGGATTATCTCAGCAAAGGAGAAGTGCTCACTATCACAGATTTAGACTGGTTTGTGAACAATATTTGAGGGAAATGGTGATATTGTGTATGTGGAAAAAGTTTTAGATCTTTCAGTTCATCTCATACAAAATGGGAGCAAAACCAAAAGTGTTGCGTTTATATTTTTGTTGAGTGTACATACATGTAATCCACATGTATTACTACCCTGCTAATAACCAGGCATAAATAGAAATCAATGTGGGCATGATCAAAGTTTTCAGGAGAATTTCAGGATAAATCTGCATTTTACATGTTTTTACTGTGCTCTTACATTTATTCAAACTCAGTCTGACATTTGTACAGCCAATATCTGTCAAAACAAATACAGAAGAGGATCAGACTATTTATATAATAGACTTGAGTGAATTTGTTCGTCCCAGTCCAGATGATGTGAAACAAGATAGAAAATAATACCATCAGTTTATCAAACACATTATGTCTGCCGCGACACAAGATACTAGTCTGATCCTTAATTAATTTTATTATGAAGTTAAGTTAAAGATGGGAAATAATCAGATGTGAGCTTTGCATGCTCGCATCATATTAAAGATATTAATATTAAAGACTGCTCTTAACCCGCCTGCGGTGCTGCTTTTACACAGCGCTTCTCCTCAAAAATTTCAAATAAAATAAATAAAATGAAACAGACACACCAGCCAGGGTGAAAGTAAGATTATTCAATAATCTTTAGATCAAGCTGAAAGAAATCTAAAAACACTACACTGGAATATGGAGAATATCATAGAGAAATTAATCTCATTCATGTATATTCTTACAACCCCTGGCAAAAACTATGGAATCATCGGCCTCGGATGATGTTCATTCAGTTGTTTAATTTTGTAGAAAAAAAGCAGATCACAGACATGACACAAAACTAAAGTCATTTCAAATAGAAACTTTCTGGCTTTAAGAAACACTATAAGAAATCAAGAAAAAAAGATTGTGGCAGTCAGTAACGGTTACTTTTTTAGACCAAGCAGAGGAAAAAAATATGGAATCACTCAATTCTGAGGAAAAAATTATGGAATCACCCTGTAAATTTTCATCCCCCAAACTAACACCTGCATCAAATCAGATCTGCTCATTGACATTGACCCTATGTGTCTTTTTGCAAGGAATGTTTTCGCAGTTTTTGCTCTATGGCAAGATGCATTATCATCTTGAAAAATGATTTCATCATCCCCAAACATCCTTTCAATTGTCCAAAATATCAATGTAAACTTGTGCATTTATTGATGATGTAATGACAGCCATCTCCCCAGTGCCTTTACCTGACATGCAGCCCCATATCATCAATGACTGTGGAAATTTACATGTTCTCTTCAGGCAGTCATCATTATAAATCTCAGTGGAATGGCACCAAACAAAAGTTCCAGCATCATCACCTTGCCCAATGCAGATTCGAGATTCATCACTGAATATGACTTTCATCCAGTCATCTACAGTCCACGATTGCTTTTCCTTAGCCCATTGTAACCTTGTTTTTTTTCTGTTTAGGTGTTAATGATGGCTTTCGTTTAGCTTTTCTGTATGTAAATCCCATTTCCTTTAGGCGGTTTCTTACAGTTCGGTCACAGACGTTGACTCCAGTTTCCTCCCATTCGTTCCTCATTTGTTTTGTTGTGCATTTTTCGATTTTTGAAACATATTGCTTTAAGTTTTCTGTCTTGACGCTTTGATGTCTTCCTTGGTCTACCAGTATGTTTGCCTTTAACAACCTTCCCATGTTGTTTGTATTTGGTCCAGAGTTTAGACACAGCTGACTGTGAATAACCAACATCTTTTGCAACATTGCGTGATGATTTACTCTTTTAAGAGTTTGATAATCCTCTCCTTTGTTTCAATTGACATCTCTCGTGTTGGAGCCATGATTCATGTCAGTCCACTTGGTGCAACAGCTCTCCAAGGTGTGTTCACTCCTTTTTAGATGCAGACTAACGAGCAGATCTGATATGATGCAGGTGTTAGTTTTGGGGATGAAAATTTACAGGGGGATTCCATAATTTTTTCCTCAGAATTGAGTGATTCCATATTTTTTTCCTCTGCTTGGTCTAAAAAAAGTAACCGTTACTGACTGCCACAATCTTTTTTTCTTGATTTCTTATAGTGTTTCTTAAAGCCAGAAAGTTTCCATTTGAAATGACTTTAGTTTTGTGTCATGTCTGTGATCTGCTTTTTTTCTACAAAATTAAACAACTGAATGAACATCCTCCGAGGCCGGTGATTCCATAATTTTTGCCAGGGGTTGTATATTAGTGGAATATACAGGGTGAACACAAAACAGTCCTTGGTTTTATAATATCAAAAGTTAATAATTTTACAATTTTGAAGAAGACTGCAAAAGAGAAAAAAAAAACTTGATGAGTTTCTGCAACTGTATATACCAAGATTGTAAAATTATTCATGTGATTTCTGATCTTATACATATTTGAAACCAAGGAGTGTTTTTGTGTTCACCCTGTGCAATGTCTGAGCAACTGTCATGTGACCCACCAAATTGAGAGAAAAGCATTTCCATTCTATGAATTTGCTCTTACATACAGTAAAATCTCAGGATGGAAAACCTGATGTGAAAAAAAAAAAACCTGAGGCTAATTAAAAAGGGATAAATTGAGATTTATGAAAGTGAGACTTCTGAGTTGCTATTGAAATGATGAAATATTTATCACAGCATTCAGGCAGTAAAACTGAAGTCACTACTTTAAAAGAATACAAATCAACACTAGAAAATAAATAATTTTCTAACCTTTATTCAGCAGTTTTAGCCATTTACCCATATCATGAATATTACATATAATACACACTTGTGAAAGCTCACTCAACAACCTATTGTTATTTATTTTTTATTTATTTAGCCTTTATTTAACCAGCTGACAATGCTTTGTCAGCTTGTCGCTGCACCTGAACAGCATTTTTAGATCACTTTAACCCAAGTTTAAGTCAGCGCATCATCATATTTCTATTTAATCGAATGTCCGATGATGCGGAATAACACTAAGCAACACTAAGATGGTGGCCGTCAGGCAACAACTTTCAAATCCACAGTAAAACAGGAAAAGTTCAAATGTCAAACACTTCCTGGATTGGCAGACGAGATCCCATGGAATCTCACGGGAACTCAGTGGAAAGCTCACACTGAAACAGGAAGTGCAAAATTTTCAGTCACAGTGAAACAGGAAATGTCAAATGTTGAACACTTCCTGACATGGGTGGAGCTAGAGCGGAGGCCGGGGTCTTGAGAACCAGGGATAGTAGGTTGAAAAGCTTTTTTATCCCATGGGAACTCTTCCTACCCACCTAAGCGGTTCAAGAATATGAACAGCATGTATATAAGTGACATTTAAATGACAATTTATATGACAATATTGAGATACAATAATCTGTCCATATTGTACAGCCTTGCTGTCAACTAGCTGAAAACTTTGAATGTTAATTTACACCTACTTTATAAAAATGCTTAAAGTGGCAGGGGGTTAAGAGGGCTGTAATTAGGGGGGTCAACTGAAAAGCAAAAAAGAAAATGCTTAAAAAGGTGGGGAGTATGGGGGCAGAGCCCCTCCAATAAAGAGCCCCTGAAATAAAGTCTGAAGGACCTAAATAACATAGATGCTGACGAGCTTTGCTCGTTCATGTCCACGACATATCCCTATTAACAATAATAATAATAATTATTATTATTATTATTATTATTATGCAAGTGGTGTGAGCCTACTGAGTCACTTGCTGCAGTGTAAAAGCAAAAATAAAATAGATCAGAAACCATTTGAGAACACTAGTGGATGTGCTTTTCCATTTAGAACTGGAGTTGTGTCCGTTTTGTTTGCCACAATATCATGCAAGGCTTCAAATGAGACTGTGCTGCCCCATTCAACACACAGATGCACCTTGGATTTGCTGTGGAAAACCCAAGTACAAACAAGGGAGTAGCCAAAGGGACTTACTTTACAAAACAAGTTTTATTTTATCTTTATTCTTAATTATCAGTAAATTATGTATAGTGTGTCATATGTCAGCGTATTGCAGTACAGTTGTAGTGTGGCCTTTGTTTAGTGATATGCATCCTATAGTGAACTTATTTCCAATACCCAGGACTAGCATAAACAATATCTGATAGATAAGAAACTACCAATCTGATATATAAAACATAGCACCCCCCCCCCCCCCCCCCACTGATTTACATTACATCAATGTGTAACCTGAAAAAAGCAATGCAAGCTCTATAGGATATCATCTATACTGGTTTAACAGGTCAAATGATCACACGAGATATTTTATTTAGCCACAATTCATAATTACATTTTCAAGCGGCGGTAAATCAGGCGTGTCCGTCTTTGTGGTTGTGGCCTCCGATTGGAAAGCAGTCACAGTGAAATATTACTATTGCTCCTCCGGAGCCGTAAAGATGCTTGTTTCAGCATGTTTGTGCGTCTCAACCTTCTCACCACAACACCAATCAATGCCGCCTTGACAAATCTCTCCTGGAATGAGAATCTTATTTTCAAGCGGTTGAAGGACATTTTCTCAGCCTGACCTTCACCATGACCCTTCGCCGACTCACAGTAACAACCTTTACACATTATATGACACACATAATCTGCTGCGTATTCACACACGTGTTAGTGGAACTTATGTCTCCACGTCAAGCTGTTTTTGAGCAGACTGAAAGATGTATAATATTAGGTTGGAACGCAGCACTGAGGGAGTACAACCAGCAGTACATTCAAAACGTCTCACGATGTACTAAACAACATTTCCTCTCTGTCCGTGCTATAAATACATCATGTGTATTTTATTCCCAAGTAGGGAGTCCGAAATCTAAGTGATACTCATCATTTTAATTAAACTTTCAATTCCACATGTGAAGAATTGAACTTGCAGACACCAAAATGTGCAGTTGCTCTTGAAAAAAGATCTTTATTAGATGAAGAGGTAGAGTGTTCTGGGCTGATGAGACATTGGAAGCCTGCAGCTTTCGACATTAACGGTTGTCCAATTGTCCAGGACAAGTAAGAAATGTGATCGGATAACACAGATCCCCTATAACATTGCCCAAATTGGACAAGTGCAATTTTTCTTTCTAAAATGGTCAAATTATTTATTTTTTCACACCGTTACAAACTTTACAGCTTTCCCAGACCATAAGCACTGGCAGTCGGTGAAATTGCCGACAATAAGGGCACACTAATGACGATTCACATCTGAGCTGAACTGACCGCCTCACACGGATCGGCACACGTGTAATTTGCAGATTTTGCTAAATTTACATAAGTGTGATTTTTATGGAATGGTGACTTGTTTTTTGAAGTGATAACTGCATTTATTTCAATCCATTGGTGGTAAAATTGCAGTCAGTGGAGGGACAGTGCGCTCACATCATGAAAAAAACAGCCTGGAGAAAAAAAAATAGCCTCGTGTGGGGCTGTGGAGTGCAACATTTCCACAAAAGCCACATTGATAAATCCACTGTGCATCCTGTTGACGAATAGATGAAAACTGACCGAATCTGACAAGAATCAGATATAAAAAGGCAAATTTGTTTTTTTTAGTCAGTCAGTTAAACTTGATTCACTTAAAAAAACAATGCTAGAGTCCTCTTGCTTCTTCTGCAAGGTGGAGTGAGCAGCTGGGGGTCAACACACACCTTCAAATATACAACAAGTCTCATTTAGATGATCAACAGTGGTTGATCATCTAAATGATGTCTCACATAATGTCAATAAGAGCAGTCAGCTGGACACACACTCTGCAGGCCTCGGATGAAAGGGTGGACCCTGAGGTTGTGGGAAACCCCTTAAAGGTCTACTCCTGTGGCCAATTTAAAGACATTTTTCACATAATAATAATAATAATAATAATAATAATAATAATAATAATAATAAACCGATTCTCAAAAAATAAGATATTACTTAATAATATATTTTTAACTTACTATTCATAATATTTAAGAATAAAGTAATTTTGCCTAAAACCTAGGCACTTCATTCACTATATACCGTAAGTCTTTTATTTTAAAAATGAGTGTATTAATTAAAGATAGATATAGAGGTGTTTTAGGCAGTTGTATCACTCATGTGACTCAGCTGCGCCTCATTGCCAAACCCGTTAAAATGGGACAAGTCCAGATAGCAATAGTACAAGTGTGTCTCTAATTCTACTTGTCCTATAGGACAGGTCCCTGAAAATGCTTAATGTCTTTGCCTGGCCTCTTCTGGTCAGGAACTGAGGCAAGAGCTGTGTCAGACATTTCTGAAGTCAATTTTGCCAATTGCACATTCTCTCAAAACTGGTCAAATCTGTGGCAATGTGTTGTGTGATAAAACTGCACATTTTAGAGTCACCCTTGTATTATACTCATTACTAACTCAAATTTTATGTAAATTATTACTGTTTTGGGATATTTGAGGAGGTAGTTTGTTGGCAAAAAATGTTTTTATGGGTATGTGGTCTTTGGTCTGAAAAGTTTGAGAAATACTGCCCTAAACAGAAGCAGGTGTCCCCATTAACACTCAACCAATAGGAAAATACACATTCATTAAAACCGAAAAGCTCTCACTCGCAACTTGCTATTTGCAGATTGCTAACAAAGCGATCCCTCTTCCACCCCACCATGACCAGATGGTCAATGTCCGCTGCCTAGGAGTAGTCTCCACCCCTTCCTTTTCCAGTGACAGGTTTTGTAATCATCTCAACTCTGCTCTCTACTACAATGGGGACCTACACCAAAGATTATTATAGCATTCTGCACATTATCATAATGTATTAAAATGATCAGCTTTAACCTTCAGAGTGCTTCTTGTAGAACTGAAATAAAGTAACCATTTGGGTGAATTTCAAAGTTTTCAACCCCCATTAAAAAAGTTTGTATATTCCCTAAAATTTAAAATATCCTGGAGGAAGAATTGTGAACTATGCCTAGATGGAACAAACAAAACCATCAGACTCAAAATCCATTAAGAACTGAGGGAAAACCATTTTCTACAGTGACAATGAAAAACAAATTGTCCATTTATAGTTTTATTGAGTGTGCATCATAATAATAATGATGTTCTTTTAAAAATTAAAATAATGTGATGTAGTGGATTCTCCAACTACACCCCTCGAATGAATACCTCTTAGTACCTCCTTGACTGATTTTTCTGGTGAACACTGAATATTTCAACACTTTACTCAACATTTCTTAAGTTGTGTCACTATGCTCAAGGACACTTCAGCAGGGCAGATGCTCCCCAACACCACCGAGGTCTAAAAATGTTTCCTCAATCTTCTGCTGCCTCTGAAGCTGCATGTGTCACGCACAGCTCCTATAATTACCACATGTCCTCATGATTTCAAACGCACCTTTCCCCTGATTCACAATGAGCCGTCACAGTTCATTACTGGAGCATCATGGAGCTGCTAGAAGTTGGCTGTGTGGACCTCTCATTTGCTGGCAGGCTTTTGGTGTCAGTTTGTGGGGAACAAAAAAAAACTCTGGCAGGTCTGGAGGAGCTCCTTCACTCACTATCATCTTAATCCTGAGCCTGGAGGGAAGCAGAGGGGAGAGAGGGAGCAGGCTGGATGGATGCTGGAGTGGACTTCAGACATGAGGTCACAAAAACTGTTAACAGTGCAGGCGCCCCGGTTCACTCCAGTAAGTGAGGATGCTGCATCGCTGCTGCTAGTTTGTTTCCCAGTGGCCTCAATTTGTCAAAACTGATTCAGTGTATATGTGCGTGCATGTGTACGTGCATGCCAGGATTTCCCTCCAGAAATGAAAACGTTGCACTTGTGAGTGAAGAAGCGCAAATGGCTGAAGTGAAGATGTTCCCATGCTTACAGCCGCCATCTTAAGAAGGAATAATTACTGTGAAATGAACGTGTTTCTGAGCGTGCGCCCGCTCTCGCTTTGCTGCAGGGGTTTGGTGTGTCACACACAGCATCAACACAAAACATCATTTCCATGCGTCTGGTACACAAAGTGACTAAGATGTCACCTAATTTCACCCATTCTGTTTTTTTCCCCAAAGACAAAGCGGTTTAGCTGGCACGCTGTGCACGCACGTGTGATTATGGTTTATTATTAGTTCAAATTAAAAAAAAAAAATGCTCAAATATACTGTTATGATTTGGAGTACTGCAGTAGCAGGATGACAGCATTTCTTTCCAGAGGCCACGAGAGTCTTGTTTTGTCTCCAGATTCAAAAATCAAAAGGAGACAAACTGGTCATAAAGCTGCACTTTTACAACAACACAGTTTGACGAGCAACATTCAAGCAACTGAATTGAAGGAGCTAGCTTGCTAGCTTACTGCAGCTAGCTTCTCGGCACACAGTGCATCCAGTGTATCCAAAATCTGGAGCAAAAGCTCTGTTTTTCAACATAGTTCAGCCAAATTCTGTGGAAAAAAAAAATAAATATAAGAAGGAACTTTGCACATACATCAGACATCATGGAGGTGTCCAGAGCACTTTGGTTGTTTGTCACTTCAGCAGCTGAAAGCTTTTAGGGCTGAAATCATCCGCTACTTATGTCAAGAGTAACGTGAGGCTGTCCCATTTCAACGGCTGGTAAAGCGGCTGACGTACACAACCTTCTTTCCCCCGAAAAGGAAAGCTACGACAGGTTTGTTCACATCCCAAACAATCATTGTCAAACAGTCAGTGTGTGATTTTTTTTTAAGACAAAATGGTTTCTAAATTAAAAAAAAAAATAAAATAAAAATAATAATAATAATAATAATCATCCAAAAATACACTTTTACACTATGGATGTACAACTGTAAATAAGTAATATTGATAAGTAAAGTATAAATCAGTACTGAAAAATAATTACTAAACTACAGGTTGCGCCAACTACGCTAGGTAGGTTGTTGCATGCAGCTGACAAGGTTGCCAGGTGACAGGGGGTAGAGGTGGGGAAACCTACCCAGTAGCACTGGTACCACAGTCTCTTATACAAACAGACTGGTAGCATGTTTTTGAAAACATGGCTATGATTGGTCCATCTGGTACGTCGGCCGCTACTGGCTATCACGCCACGCTCTGTGATTAGCTGGGGCGTAACCGCAAAAAATGTGAAAAACAAACAGAAAGTCTTGAAAAGTGAGAAACTAGCTGCAAAATTTCACAAATGTCGGGGGTGGGAGTTTATCTCACCCCTGTCAAACCAAAATGGAAACCAGGTATTTGCTTTGTGTGTCTGGAATTCGCACGGCAACCGAATACATTTGGAGGTTTGAGGAGTGGAACCAACTTACCATCCTCCTTGCATTGCCGCCATTTTGATTTTGAAACGTTGTAAACAAAGGCTGCAGCCAATCAGAGAGCGGCATGTCTCAGCCAATCAGCAAAATGTCAGAATCCTGACTAAAAGTCACGTTACCAAATAACCCGATACCGACTCCTTTGCATTGGCAGGAGGAGTGGAACCAACTTACCTACCCACCCACACATAACACATACAACATACCGCATAGAGCGATTAGCAATGGGAATAAAATTTATACACTTTCATGTTGCTGTCCTCATAATGGGGGGCCTGACTATTCAAGAAGAAATACAGCAGAGCTGAAAGATTCAATAATTGTCACCATCTACAAGCAGAAAGGAAGCAAGTCTAATGGTAGAAACCACTGTGGAGTCTCCTTACAGTCTACTGGAAGCAAGGTCCTTACACGGATTGCCAACAACTGTCTGAGACCATGAGCAGAAAACATCCTTCCTGAAACTCAAAGTGGCTTCTGACCATCAAGACAGACCACAGACATGATCTTCACTGTCCTCCAGTTGCAAGAAAAGTATCAAGAGCAACACCAACCATTGTACCTTTCCTTCATTGACTTGACAAAGGTGTTTGATAGCATGTCACACCCATTTCTGTGGAAGACTCTGAGCAAAATGTGCTGTCCAGAAAAATTCATCAAGATCTTGAGGCTTCTCCATGATGGCATGTCCGCCACAGTTCTGGTAAATGGCACCAAAACTGAAGCCCTCGGTGTTCAATCAGGAGTAAATCAGGGCTACGTCATCACTGCTACACTCTTCATCATCTTTGTGGCAACTATCCTCCACCTGATCAAGGACAAGGTGCCACCATTAATTGACATCATGTACAGAACAGATGGAAAGCTCTTCAGTCTGAGCCGATGGAGAGCCAAGAAGTAAATCACCACCATTCCTGGATTTCCAGTATGCAGACAACAGCAGAGTGTAATGAAAGAAGGTCTTCAGAAATCCTTGAAACCTTCGATGAAGCCTACATAAAGCTTGGTCTTCACATCAACCTGAAGAAGACATGGATCCTGTACCAGCCTCCACTCAACATGGTCAACTCAAAACGTCCTGCTGTGAAATTGCATGGACAGGTCCTGGAGAACGTGACCCACTTTCCATACCTGGGTAGCAATGTGTCATCAAACACTGACATCAATGACAAGATCCAACACCGACTCAAGTGTACAGGAACTGCCTTCTTGTCTGGAGGAGCTCCTGTGTTTTCAACAACAGAGACAAAACTCCTTTTCCACAAAGCTGTCATGTCAACCCTGCTGTACAGGTCTCAGATATTGACCACATACCGCTGCCACCTGAAGGCCCTCGAGCAATTCCAACAATGCTGCCTAAGAAGTATTCTCATGCATCAGGTGGGAAGACTACAGTACCAACATCAGCATCCTGGCTAAAGCCAAGCTCCAGACTAGGGATGGGTATTGATAAGATTTTATCCATATCAATGCCATTATCGGTTCTGCTTATCGATCCGATTCCTTATCGATTCCCTTATCGATACCTCTTGTGAATTTTGTACTAAAAGTCGGCTTTACAGGTTTTCTATTTATTTCATTGAGTCTTAAATATGAAATTAGTCACTGTATCCTTGATCGCTGGACATAAATAAAAATAAACAAAACTGTGTTTCACTTTGAAGTTATTAATTCCGACTGGACTCTATCGTTCTAACTTGACTCATCAGAGAGCCGCGCAGTGTTTGGAGCTGTGTGAACAGAACGGAGGACGATTCTCGTTTCTTTCTCGTAACAAGACAGGAGTCCCAGTTAGTAACTTTAATCCGCACAAAAGTGACTCACGATTTCACATATTCAGGAATGAAAGTGGTGAAAAACAAAAAAAGCTGAAACCCAAAATTACCCCCCAACACACGTGCACGAAAATGTTTGAATTCTAGAAGCTCTGAAATGCAATCTGGGACTATTCCAGACAATAAACTGCAGTGAGTGCAGCATCCATTTAGTGAGAAAAAACCCAACTTTCCTTATTCAAATTCATTCCAGTAGTATTCTGCTCTTACTAGGATGCAGCAGTTTTCTAGCTTGGCAGATAGTTCTGGAGGAAATCACTGAAGAAATTAACACATTGAAAATATGGTTTGACTGAAACAAATTGTCATTAAACTTAAATAAGACAGGGATGAAATATGTTCATTGTTAGTTGGTTTTATATTTTGTGTTGTGTTTTATTCAGGTTCTTTTTGTCTCTTTCTCTAAAATTGTATATAATCATTAGATTAGTTATTATTATTATTGTTGTGCTTGCTATTATTAATAATATATAAACAAAAATAAATTGGAAAAAAAAATTACAATTTGTAATACATTTGACTCTTTTATGACAACAAACGTTTGACAGCTGCAACTGCTTAATGCTAACATTGAAAATGCCACAGACATGCTAACGTGTTAGCATCGGTCCCGTTTTTAAGTTATAAAATACATCTATCAACTGTTTCAGAAGACCGTAACAGGTCGGTTTAACATAAAAAAGGTAAATAATACTCACAGCCATATGCTCTTTAGGGTTTTAGCGGGGGAAAGAGAAAGAAAGATCTGTGAATCACTGCTTTGATTGGTTCAAGGTTCAAAGCAAAGCCGCGCTGCAGAAAAGTTGATTACAGACCCGCTGCAGGTCTGTAATCAATTTAGAGAAATTATAATTTTCCTGACAAACACCCTCAAAAACAACAGCCACCACTCTGAAGTACCGATAAGGGAATCGTTAAGTAAAAAGGTTACTGATGTCGGTGGATCGAATCATTTCTTAACGATACCCGAAAGGAACTGGTTCTCGATACTCATCCCTACTCCAGAGCATAGAGTGTGTCGTCATCGTCAAGAACCATCTTTGGTGGGTGAGTCAGGTCATAAGAATAGATGACAGCCGACTTCCCCAGCAGATCTTCTACTCTTAGCTGAGACCAGAGAAGGGCAGAAATAAACACTACAAGGTCCTCCTGAAGCACAACTTCAAGATCTGTTCTACTGACTAGAAGACTTGGGAAGAACATGGGGGGGATCGAGACAGCTGGCGGGCAATGATCCACACGGAGGTGGAAGTCTTCAAACAAAGGGCAAACAAACAACACAGAAGAACAGAGGAGAAAGAGGAAGGAGAGAGAGCAAGATCCTGACCGGCAGAAGCTTCCTGCAGCAAACAGGGGCAGTGACTGTAAGAAATGGTGCCTGTCAAGAGTCCTGTTCAGTCATCTCCACATCCACCATTCAGTCCCGGAATGAACCAAGAGGCTACCTCCCTCACCACCAAGGGACAGCTACGACAAAGACGGACCTGATGATATTCATAAATTAACTGCATGTCTGCTGCACACTGTTTGTGTCTGTTGGTAGTAAAGGCAGACAAAACTAACAGAAAAAGTCTGTTATCGCATTTGTACTCACTCGTAAACTGTCACAGATTTCTCAGGTTTTGCTGGAAGCAAAGCATGATGGGATGCCAAGACCTGATAACCACATGTTTAGATAGAGATGTTACGAATCTTTTAATTTCTCGCCTCCTTTATATGTGCTTTTTTTTTACCGTTTGCTTTGCAGTTAAAGATGGAAAAACTCAACTTCAGCTTTCTAATATTTTAACAGGACTTGTATTGAAACCACATGAGGGTGTAGACTGTGGTGACACTGAAGCATGATTCTGCAACCTGACCTCTGCCCTCAACACGTCTACACAGTTGTTAACTGTCCACCACAAACAGCAAAGTGACAAAAAAATCATTTGTGCACACAAACTAGGAATTTGCATAAATCACTCCCTTCAAAAGCAAAACATTTCCTAATTTGTGCACACGGACATGTTTTTGTCAGATACCCCTTTGGCTTCAAAGGAAACTTTCATCTTTAGAAAGATAAGTTTTCAGAACAAAACCAACTCTCGGCTTTCATCTGTTGCTCGTTTTTTTTAAGAAGGCTTTGATTTTGCTTTGATGCAAGTGCCGTGGATCTGTGGAATTATGTCGTTCTGCAAGAACACCCGTGATGGATAAGGCCAGATGTGAGATACACACACTGGAGACTGATAATTCACTACCAGCTTAAATTTTTGAATTTCGGATATAACTCTCAGAGCAGAGCGGCTTCAACATTTCATGTCCAAAATTGGTCAGATTGCTGAAATTGCTGCCAAGCAACTTTATCAGATGCACTGATGATGATGAAAAACATTTCATGCATTTCCTGTGTTTCAAGGCTTTAGAAACATCTAGGCATGTACGATATAAGATGCAGCATCCATAGTCCAAAAACTGAGGGTGCGTTGCTATTTCACTGCCTGACAAATATACCGCCCACGGCCAGGATGAAATATGAAATATATAATGCAATGCTAAAATACCCTCATATGAGCATTATCATTTACAGTTATTTAATTGGTATCCCAGTGCAAATATATATATATATATATATATATATATATATATATATATATATATATATATATATATATATATATATATATATATATATATATATACTCAACAAAAATATAAACGCAACACTTTTGGTTTTGCTCCCATTTTGTATGAGATGAACTCAAAGATCTAAAACTTTTTCCACATACACAATATCAACATTTCCCTCAAATATTGTTCACAAACCAGTCTAAATCTGTGATAGTGAGCACTTCTCCTTTGCTGAGATAATCCATCCCACCTCACAGGTGTGCCATATCAAGATGCTGATTAGACACCATGATTAGTGCACAGGTGTGCCTTAGACTGCCCACAATAAAAGGCCACTCTGAAAGGTGCAGTTTTATCACACAGCACAATGCCACAGATGTCGCAAGATTTGAGGGAGCGTGCAGTTGGCATGCTGACACCAGGAATGTCAACCAGAGCTGTTGCTCGTGTATTGAATGTTCATTTCTCTACCATAAGCCATCTCCAAAGGTGTTTCAGAGAATTTGGCAGTACATCCAACCAGCCTCACAACCGCAGACCACATGTAACCACACCAGCCCAGGACCTCCACATCCAGCATGTTCACCTCCAAGATCGTCTGAGACCAGCCACTCGGACAGCTACTGAAACAATCGGTTTGCATAACCAAAGAATTTCTGCACAAACTGTCAGAAACCGTCTCAGGGAAGCTCATCTGCATGCTCGTCGTCCTCACTGGGGTCTCGACCTGACTCCAGTTCGTCGTCGTAACCGACTTGAGTGGGCAAATGCTCACATTCGCTGGCGTTTGGCACGTTGGAGAGGTGTTCTCTTCACGGATGAATCCCGGTTCACACTGTCCAGGGCAGATGGCAGACAGCGTGTGTGGCGTCGTGTGGTTGAGCGGTTTTCTGATGTCAGTGTTGTTGATCGAGTGGCCCATGGTGGCGGTGGGGTTATGGTATGGGCAGGCATCTGTTATGGACGAAGAACATAGGTGCATTTTATTGATGGCATTTTGAATGCACAGAGATACCGTGACGAGATCCTGAGGCCCATTGTTGTGCCATACATCCAAGAACATCACCTCATGTTGCAGCAGGATAATGCACAGCCCCATGTTGCAAGGATCTGTACACAATTCTTGGAAGCTGAAAATGTCCCAGTTCTTGCATGGCCGGCATACTCACCGGACATGTCACCCATTGAGCATGTTTGGGATGCTCTGGACCGGCGTATACGACAGCGTGTACCAGTTCCTGCCAATATCCAGCAACTTCACACAGCCATTGAAGAGGAGTGGACCAACATTCCACAGGCCATAACTGACAATCAATCAATCAATCAATTTTATTTATATAGCGCCAAATCACAACAAACAGTTGCCCCAAGGCACTTTATATTGTAAGGCAAGGCCATACAATAATTACGTAAAAACCCCAACGGTCAAAACGACCCCAGCAGAACCAGGCTCAGGGAGGGGCAGTCTTCTGCTGGGACTGGTTGGGGCTGAGGGAGAGAACCAGGACAAAGACATGCTGTGGAGGGGAGCAGAGATCAATCACTAATGATTAAATGCAGAGTGGTGCATACAGAGCAAAAAGAGAAAGAAACACTCAGTGCATCATGGGAACCCCCCAGCAATCTAAGTCTATCGCAGCATAACTAAGGGATGGTTCAGGGTCACCTGATCCAGCCCTAACTATAAGCTTTAGCAAAAAGGAAAGTTTTAAGCCTAATCTTAAAAGTAGAGAGGGTGTCTGTCTCCCTAATCCGAATTGGGAGCTGGTTCCACAGGAGAGGAGCCTGAAACTGAAGGCTCTGCCTCCCATTCTACTCTTACAAACCCTAGGAACAACAAGTAAGCCTGCAGTCTGTAAGACAATCCTGCAGTTTAGCTAACTGGCGTGTGTCCTCTGGCTTCATGGATAGATAAAGCTGGGTATCATCTGCGTAACAATGAAAATTTAAGCAATGCTGTCTAATAATACTGCCTAAGGGAAGCATGTATAAAGTGAATAAAATTGGTCCTAGCACAGAACCTTGTGGAACTCCATAATTAACTTTAGTCTGTGAAGAAGATTCCCCATTTACATGAACAAATTGTAATCTATTAGATAAATATGATTCAAACCACCGCAGCGCAGTGCCTTTAATACCTATGGCATGCTCTAATCTCTGTAATAAAATTTTATGGTCAACAGTATCAAAAGCAGCACTGAGGTCTAACAGAACAAGCACAGAGATGAGTCCACTGTCTGAGGCCATAAGAAGATCATTTGTAACCTTCACTAATGCTGTTTCTGTACTATGATGAATTCTAAAACCTGACTGAAACTCTTCAAATAGACCATTCCTCTGCAGATGATCAGTTAGCTGTATTACAACTACCCTTTCAAGAATTTTTGAGAGAAAAGGAAGGTTGGAGATTGGCCTATAATTAGCTAAGATAGCTGGGTCAAGTGATGGCTTTTTAAGTAATGGTTTAATTACTGCCACCTTAAAAGCCTGTGGTACATAGCCAACTAATAAAAATAGATTGATTATTTATTTGAGCAGCCTGGTAGGAATGGGGTCTAATAGACATGTTGATGGTTTGGATGAAGTAACTAATGAAAATAACTCAGACAGAACAATCGGAGAGAAAGAGTCTAACCAAATACCGGCATCACTGAAAGCAGCCAAAGATAACGATACGTCTTTGGGATGGTTATGAGTAATTTTTTCTCTAATAGTTAAAATTTTATTAGCAAAAAAAGTCATGAAGTCATTACTAGTTAAAGTTAAAGGAATACTCAGCTCAATAGAGCTCTGACTCTGTCAGCCTGGCTTCAATTAGTGATGAGTACTAAGATGTCCTAGCTTTATGGAGGGCTTTTTTATAGAGCAACAGACTCTTTTTCCAGGCTAAGTGAAGATCTTCTAAATTAGTGAGACGCCATTTCCTCTCCAACTTACGGGTTATCTGATTTAAGCTGCGAGTTTGTGAGTTATACCACGGAGTCAGGCACTTCTGATATAAAGCTCTCTTTTTCAGAGGAGCTACAGCATCCAAAGTTGTCTTCAATGAGGATGTAAAACTATTGACAAGATACTCTATCTCACTTACAGAGTTTAGGTAGCTACTCTGCACTGTGTTGGTATATGGCATTAGAGAACATAAAGAAGGAATCATATCCTTAAACCTAGTTACAGCGCTTTCTGAAAGACTTCTAGTGTAATGAATCTTATTCCCCACTGCTGGGTAGTCCATCAGAGTAAATGTAAATGTTATTAAGAAATGATCAGACAGAAGGGAGTTTTCAGGGAATACTGTTAAGTCCTCAATTTCCATACCATAAGTCAGAACAAGATCTAAGATATGATTAAAGTGGTGGGTGGACTCATTTACATTTTGAGCAAAGCCAGTTGAGTCTAATAATACATTAAATGCAGTGTTGAGGCTGTCATTCTCAGCATCTGTGTGGATGTTAAAATCGCCCACTAAGCTCTGTCTGGGTTTTTGATTAATTAATAATGTTGGGAAAGTGTAAGTACACAGACCCACAACAGGGGGCGCAAATGAACGGACAATGGAATAGGTCAAATAACACACTTTACTGTTGTGAATACGCACAACAAGGACAACAGATCACAATAAAGGACAAAGTCAAATTCACACAGGTGTCATGTGGGCAGGCTCGAAGATAGGAGACGCCTCTCCAAAGTAGAACCGGAACCACACGGTGTCCTCCGCCACCAGACCCCGGGAATACTGGAGCCGCCAAGTCCCGAACTCCCAGGTGGCCACTGCCTCCGCGTGTCAGACCTGGTACTGCTGGCGAGGAATAAAGAACAGTTAAAGGAGGGCGCGTTCGCACCCAGGAATCCGAACGACAGGTAAGCTACCTCCACCTCTCGTTGGGAAGTTCTCTCTGAGTAATGCACAAGTCACAAAGATCACTGTCAATCAGTTAGCTGAGTACGTTACCTTCTCGGTAGAAATGATATCTCGGCAAAGAGGTGGAGACGTCGTCCTGCTGATATACTCCTGCCGATCGGATGATTGGTAACAGCTGTTGCAGGTGATGCGTGACAGCTGTCACCCTGGCTGCTCCTGTGAGGCGGCTGCGCCCTCTGGTGCCTGGAGCCCGCACTCCAGACAGGGCGCCCTCTGGTGGTGGGCCAGCAGTACCTCCTCTTCTGGCGGCCCACACAACAGGACCCCCCCTCAACGGGCGCCTCCTTGTCCGGGTGGCGGCGGTAGAAATCGGCCAGGAGGGCCGGGTCCAGGATCAAGCTCCTCTTCACCCAGGAGCGTTCTTCAGGTCCGTACCCCTCCCAGTCCACCAAATACTGGAAGCCCCGGCCCATCCTACGGACATCCAAGAGCCGGCGCACAGTCCAAGCCGGCTCGCCATCGATGATCCGGGCAGGAGGTGGTGCCGGACCGGGAGTACAGAGGGGTGAGGTGTGATGGGGCTTAATCCGGGACACGTGGAAAACAGGATGGATCCGCAGTGAGGCCGGAAGCTGAAGCCTCACTGCGGCTGGACTGAGTACCTTGGTGATCTTGAACGGACCGATGTACCGTTCCTGCAGTTTGGGGGAGTCCACTTGAAGGGGTATGTCTTTTGTAGACAACCACACTGCCTGCCCTGGCCGGTACGTAGGGGCCGGGGTCCGCCGACAGTCTGCATGGGCCTTTGTCCTCATCCGGGCCTTCAGCAAGACAGAACGGGCAGCACGCCACACCCGACGGCACTTCCGTAGGTGGGCCTGGACTGAGGGCACACCGACCTCTCCCTCAACCACCGGAAACAAAGGAGGTTGATACCCCAGACACACCGCGAAAGGGGAGAGGCCGGTGGCTGCCGACACCTGGCTGTTATGGGCATATTTGATCCAGGCCAGATGGGTACTCCAGGCCGCCGGGTGCGCGGCTGTCACGCAACGCAGGGCCTGCTCCACCTCCTGATTGGCCCGTTCTGCTTGCCCGTTGGTCTGGGGATGATACCCGGATGAGAGACTCACCGTGGCCCCCAGTTCCCGGCAGAAGCTCCTCCAGACTTGCGAGGAGAACTGGGGACCCCGATCCGAAACGATGTCCGATGGTATCCCATGCAGCCGGACGACGTGGTGGACCAGGAGGTCCGCTGTCTCCTGGGCCGTCGGGAGCTTCAGGAGGGCCACGAAGTGGGCCGCCTTGGAGAATCGGTCCACTATCGTGAGGATGGTGGTGTTGCCCTGGGACGGCGGGAGGCCCGTGACAAAATCCAGGCCGATGTGGGACCAGGGGCGATGGGGCACGGGCAGCGGCTGGAGCAGTCCCGAAGCCCTGCGATGGTCAGCCTTGCCCCTGGCGCAGGTGGTGCAGGCCTGGATATAGTCCCGGACGTCGGCCTCTAGGGACGCCCACCAGAAGCGCTGCCGGACAACTGCCACGGTTCTTCGCACCCCTGGATGACAGGAGAGCTTAGAGCCGTGACAGAAGTCCAAGACTGCAGCCCTAGCTTCTGGTGGGACGTAGAGTCTGTTCTTCGGCCCAGTCACGGGGTCCAGGCTTCGTGCCAGGCCTCCCGGACGGTTCTCTCTACGTCCCAGGTGAGGGTGGCCACGATAGTGGACTCCGGGATGATGGGTTCCGGTGGATCCGACAACTCCGTTTTGACTTCATCTTCATGTACCCGGGACAAGGCATCCGATTTCTGGTTCTTGGTCCCGGGACGGTAGGTGATCCGGAAGTCAAAACGGCCGAAGAACAGTGACCAGCGGGCTTGCCTGGGGTTCAGCCGCTTGGCGGTCCTGATATACTCCAGTTCCCGGTGGTCATTGAAAACCGTGAATGGCACGGACGTTCCCTCCAACAGATGTCTCCACTCTTCAAGAGCCTCTTTCACCGCAAGGAGTTCTCGATTGCCGACGTCATAGTTCCGTTCGGCCGGGGTCAACCTGCGAGAAAAATAGGCACACGGGTGAAGGACCTTATCGGTCTTCCCGCTCTGGGAAAGCACAGCTCCTATCCCTGAGTCCGAGGCGTCCACTTCAACCACTAACTGGCGACTAGGATCGGGCTGCACCAGAACGGGTGCAGACGAGAAGCACCGTTTCAACTCCTTGAACGCGGCGTCGCAACGATCCGACCAGGTGAAGGGGACTTTTGGTGAGGTCAGGGCTGTCAGGGGGCTAACTACCTGACTGTAGCCCTTAATGAACCTCCTGTAGAAATTTGCAAAGCCGAGGAACTGTTGCAGCTTCCTACGGCTAGTGGGTTGGGGCCAGTCTCTCACCGCCGCAACCTTGGCCGGATCAGGAGCGACGGAGTTGGGGGAGATGATGAACCCCAGGAAGGACAAAGAAGTGCGGTGAAACTCGCACTTCTCGCCCTTCACAAACAGCCGGTTCTCCAACAACCGCTGCAGGACCTGACGTACATGCCGGACATGAGTCTCAGGATCCGGAGAAAAGATGAGGATATCGTCTAGATATACGAAGACGAATCGGTGCAGGAAATCCCGCAAGACATCATTAACCAATGCTTGGAACGTCGCTGGGGCGTTTGTGAGGCCGAACGGCATGACCAGGTACTCAAAGTGACCTAACGGGGTGTTAAATGCCGTCTTCCACTCGTCTCCCTTCTGGATCCGAACCAGGTGATACGCATTTCTAAGGTCTAGCTTCGTGAATATTTGGGCTCCATGTAGGGGCGTGAACACTGAATCCAACAAGGGCAATGGGTATCGGTTACGAACCGTGATTTCGTTCAGCCCCCGGTAATCAATGCATGGACGTAGTCCGCCATCCTTTTTTCCCACAAAAAAGAAACCTGCACCCATCGGGGAAGTGGAATTCCGGATCAACCCAGCAGCTAAAGAGTCCCGGATGTAGGTCTCCATTGATTCGCGCTCAGGTCGTGAGAGGTTGTACAGCCTGCTGGACGGGAACTCAACGCCTGGAACCAAATCAATGGCACAATCGTACGGACGGTGGGGGGGAAGGGTGAGCGCCAGATCCTTACTGAACACATCTACAGGGTCATGGTACTCCACCGGCACCATCCCTAGATTGGGCGGGACTCTGACCTCCCCCTTAGCCTGGGAACCGGGAGGAACCGAGGAACCTAAACATACCCGATGGCAGGTCTCGCTCCACTGAACCACTACCCTGGACGGCCAATCAATCCGGGGATTGTGTTTTAACATCCAGGGGAACCCTAAAATCACACGGGAGGTAGCAGGAGTCACGAAAAACTCGATCTCCTCCCGGTGATTTCCTGACACCACCAGAGTTACAGGTGGTGTCTTATGTGTGATTGGAGGGAGTAGGGAGCCATCTAGTGCCCGCACCTGCACAGGCGAGGTAAGCGCCACCAGAGGGAGCCCTATCTCCCGGGCCCATCTGCTGTCTAACAGATTCCCTTCAGAGCCCGTGTCCACCAGTGCTGGGGCCTTCAGGGTTAAATCCTCATAAAGGATTGTAACTGGGAGTCGTGTGGCAATGTGGGTGTGTCCCACGTGAATGTCTCGGCCCACCCCTAGCCCAGTCTCTAGGGGCGGGCGTTGGTATTTAACCGCTCGGGGCAGTCTCTTACCTGATGCTCGATCGAGCCACAAACAAAACACGCTCCGCGGTCCAGCCTCCTCTGTCTATCTGGCGCCCTAAATGTGGCCCTGCTCGTGTCCATAGCTTCGTCAGCAGGGGGAGCTGTAACCACACGGAGCGTAGGGGCCGTGGAGCGTGGGGAGGGTGGGACGCGGTCGGAACCGGAAGGGAGAGGGACAGTGCGTGCCCGGCCACGCCCTTCGTCTCGTTCCCGACGGCGTTCTTCTAACCGATTGTCTAATCGTATAACTAGATCAATAAGCCCATCTAAATCTCGCGGTTCGTCCTTAGCCACCAGGTGCTCCTTTAGGACCAATGACAGTCCGTTTACAAAGGCGGCGCGGAGGGCAGTGCTATTCCAGCCGGACCTCGCAGCCGCGATGCGGAAGTCGACTGCATAGGCAGCTGCGCTCCGGCGCCCCTGTCTCATTGACAGCAGCACGGCTGAAGCGGTCTCTCCTCTATTTGGGTGATCGAACACTGTTCTGAACTCCCTCACAAACCCATCATATGTCAGAAGGAGCCGTGAATTCTGCTCCCAGAGCGCTGTAGCCCAAGCGTGTGCCTCACCGCGAAGCAGGTTTATTACATAAGCTATCTTGCTAGCATCAGTCGCGTACATGACAGGACGTTGTGCGAAGACGAGCGAACACTGCATCAGGAAGTCCGCGCACATCTCCACACAACCTCCGTACGGCTCTGGAGGGCTTATGTATGCTTCCGGGGAAGGTGGGAGGGGGCGATGAACGACCTGTGGAACGTCACTGTTACGCACAGGGTCGACAGGAGGGAGAGCCGCAGCGGCGCCCTGAGGGCGTGCTTCCACCTGTGCGGCGAGAGCCTCCCCCCTGCGGTTAAGGAGGACGTTCTGCTCGGTTATTAAATCCAACCGAGCCGTGAAAGCGGTGAGGATCCGCTGCAACTCACCGACCATTCCTCCTGCGGACGCCTGTGCACCCTGTTCTTCCATTGGCCGTTCAACAGCCGGTTGACGCCCCTCGGGATCCATGACGTTGGCCGAGATATCCTGTTGGGAAAGTGTAAGTACACGGACCCACAACAGGGGGCGCAAATGAACGGACAATGGAATAGGTCAAATAACACACTTTACTGTTGTGAATATGCACAACAAGGACAACAGATCACAATAAAGGACAAAGTCAAATTCACACAGGTGTCGTGTGGGCAGGCTCGAAGATAGGAGACGCCTCTCCAAAGTAGAACCGGAACCACACGGTTTCCTCCGCCACCAGACCCCGGGAATGCTGGAGCCGCCAAGTCCCGAACTCCCAGGGCTCCATGCCTCCGCGTGTCGGACCTGGTACTGCTGGCGAGGAATAAAGAACAGTTAAAGGAGGGCGCGTTCGCACCCAGGAATCCGAACGACAGGTAAGCTACCTCCACCTCTCGTTGGGAAGTTCTCTCAGAGTAATGCACAAGTCACAAAGATCACTGTCAATCAGTTAGCTGAGTACGTTACCTTCTCGGTAGAAACGATATCTCGGCAAAGAGGTGGAGACGTCGTCCTGCTGATATACTCCTGCCGATCGGATGATTGGTAACAGCTGTTGCAGGTGATGCGTGACAGCTGTCACCCTGGCTGCTCCTGTGAGGCGGCTGCGCCCTCTGGTGCCTGGAGCCCGCACTCCAGACAGGGCGCCCTCTGGTGGTGGGCCAGCAGTACCTCCTCTTCTGGCGGCCCACACAACAAATAAGCTGGAATGGAAGATTGCTGCTAATCCTCCGCCTCGGCCCGTGCTACGAGCATTCTGGCAGTTAGTGTGACTCGGGGGTGTTGACTCATTTAAACTAACATATTCATCCTGCTGTAACCAGGTTTCTGTAAGGCAGAATAAATCAATATGTTGATCAATTATTATATCATTTACTAACAGGGACTTAGAAGAGAGAGACCTAATGTTTAATAGACCACATTTAACTGTTTTAGTCTGTGGTGCAGTTGAAGGTGCTATATTATTTTTTCTTTTTTAATTTTTATGCTTAAATAGATTTTTGCTGGTTATTGGTGGTCCGGGAGCAGGCACCGTCTCTACGGGGATGGGGTAATGAGGGGATGGCAGGGGGAGAGAAGCTGCAGAGAGGTGTGTAAGACTACAACTCTGCTTCCTGGTCCCAACCCTGGATAGTCACGGTTTGGAGGATTTAAGAAAATTGGCCAGATTTCTAGAAATGAGAGCTGCTCCATCCAAAGTGGGATGGATGCCGTCTCTCCTAACAAGACCAGGTTTTCCCCAGAAGCTTTGCCAATTATCTATGAAGCCCACCTCATTTTTTGGACACCACTCAGACAGCCAGCAATTCAAGGAGAACATGCGGCTAAACATGTCACTCCCGGTCCGATTGGGGAGGGGCCCAGAGAAAACTACAGAGTCCGACATTGTTTTTGCAAAGTTACACACCGATTCAATGTTAATTTTAGTGACCTCAGATTGGCGTAACCGGGTGTCATTACTGCCGACGTGAATTACAATCTTACCAAATTTACGCTTAGCCTTACCCAGCAGTTTCAAATTTCCTTAAATGTCGCCTGCTCTGGCCCCCGGAAGACAATTGACTATGGTTGCTGGTGTCACTAACTTCACATTTCTCAAAACAGAGTCGCCAATAACCAGAGTTTGATCTTCGGCGGGTGTGTCACCGAGTAGGGAAAAACGGTTAGAAATGTGAACGGGTTGGCGGTGTACACGGGGCTTCTGTTTAGGGCTACGTTTCCTCCTCACAGTCACCCAGTCGGCCTGCTTTCCCGGCTGCTCGGGATCTGCCAGAGGGAAACTAATGGCGGCTAAGCTACCTTGGTCCGCACCGACTACAGGGGCCTGGCTAGCTGTAGAAACCTGATCAACTCTATGCGAAGGAGATGTGTTGCACTGCATGAGGCAAATGGTGGTCACACCAGATACTGACTGGTATCCCCCCCAATAAAACAAAACTGCACCTTTCAGAGTGGCATTTTATTGTGGACAGTCTAAGGCACACCTGTGCACTAATCATGGTGTCTAATCAGCATCTTGGTATGGCACACCTGTGAGGTGGGATGCATTATCTCAGCAAAGGAGAAGTGCTCACTATCACAGATTTAGACTGGTTTGTGAACAATATTTGAGGGAAATGGTGATATTGTGTATGTGGAAAAAGATTTAGATCTTTGAGTTCATCTCATACAAAATGGGAGCAAAACCAAAAGTGTTGCGTTTATATTTTTGTTGAGTGTATATATATATATAAATTTTACATTAATTAAGATCCTATTGTGTTACAATTTGTGCATGTTCAATAAAGCCTCTTTATCTAACAATCAATCATAAACAGTATTTATTTTCATGTGCCTTTGATAAAAGTGGAAGTTAGCTTTGTACGCTAATGTCTGCGACATGTCATTTCAGTGAACTCTAGAGGTGTTTATCAGGTTGCAAAAACAGCATTTTCAGTTTTAGAACTGTTTATTTCTCACTAGATTTTACACAATATATGACAAAGAGGTTACATTTACACACAAACAAAATGGAGCTTGCAGCTAGCTACCAGCCTATGACGTCACCATACTAACATCCGCTAAATGTCTTGTAAATAGCTTCAGAGGTGTTATTAGGTTCCAAAAACAGTGTTTTAAGTTTTAGAAGTGTTTATTTCTCTCTAGCTTTTACAGAATATATGAGAAATATGTTATATAAACACATAAATGAAGTGTTTTCTACTCTGATTGGCTGACAAGATTGGGTGTGTTCCTGCAGCTCCATTTCATCACCAACCTGGCATCTTTTGTTGATAATTAGAAAATCGTATGTAAATCAACACCTAAATTGGCCTCCAGCAAAGATGGAGGCCAGTGATCAATTTATTTGTGCAACTTCCTCACTAATCATATGACTAATACAAAATAAATAACTGAAAATGCTTGTTAGTGCCTGTGCTTCAAATTATATGCTGTTCTTCATACAACTCAGCTATGCACAGACACAAGAGGAGAACAAAGCAACAACATTCTCAACATCACAGCGAGAACTCTGAATCAACAGACTGATTCTGACAGTCTGGGATTTTTTTTAAGCCACTTCATTTTATTTCCATCAGGGAAATTATCACATTTATTCTGATTTATTGATGCCAAAAGTGGGGATACAGTCTGAGATTTTGCCAAAATTAGTCTGTGAACTTTGAAAACCAATTTGAACAGAATTCTGTCTTCTTCTTTTTCAGCTCTTCTGCCTTTTTCCTTCTAGTGTTGTATGGCTGGGGGGCCTGGCTGCCTTTTTGTTTCTGTCTTTTGTTTTTCCTTCCAGGTGGCTTGCATTTGGGACTGAGTGGCTGTGTTGCTGAGGTTATCAGGACCTCACCCTGATCACCTGCGGCTCGTCAGGACTCACAGCTGAGGTGCATCTATATGGATTGGAACATGGTGGCATTTAAGACTGGAGTATACAGTGTGTATTTGCCAGAGACTCGACCTTGTGACCAGACGGGTGAGATCGTCGTCTCGGGAGCCATCTCATCATCAGTGGATGCAGAGAACATCCAGGGTTTGATGCACGGTCTGTGAAAGAGGAGGGGGTGAGGTCTCACGCTCGTCAGCACACTTCCTGAGGTACGTTAGATTTTGTGACTAACATTTATACAGTCAGTAAATGTGGTGTCCCTCACACCTTTTATATTGAGCTGTATGTTAGTCATGTATCGGCTTCCACTGCAGTGGAGTTTTGTGAACTGGATGTTCCATGCCTGCAGGTTGGGAAGCTGATTAGTAATCAAGCCAGGAAGTGTTTGCTGTTTGTACACCTTTAAGTGTTCTCTCTGTGTGTAGAGTGTGGACTCACATAATGGTTCCTTCTTTCACAGACTCGGTTTGTTGCGGCCACCTGGGGGGTGTCGGCGGGGTCCTTGGGTCCGAACAGCTTCTGGCTCCGGACCGTTAGCGCTGCTGGGAGCGCACCACGCCAGACCGCACTTTCTTTTGTTATTTTTTGTATCACTGTTATGTATTAAATTCAGTTAGCCTTTGTACCGTGCTCTGCTTATTTCATACTGGGTCCTTCAAACGCTGGTCGGTTCTCCGAGCTGCGTCCGACACATAACAGTAGTCTCTGGCCAAACATCACGGACCCAGCGGTAGCAGAGATGGTAACGCGCCGGGAAGGCGGCAGCAGACGTTCAGAAGTTATCCGGATCAGTTGCGGGTGCTCTCCGCCCGGATGGTGCGTGTTTGAGAACCCATTACTGAATACTGATTCGTGCTCTCTTGCAGCCGTGTTCCTGTGTGTGCCTTATCCGTGGGTCGTGGTGGAGTGTGACTGGCGACGGCTTCGCGTCGCACTTCGACCGGATAAGAGGTTTGAACAGGAGCTGCAGGAGTGAGTCTGTAATGGGTGAACGCGCACGGCGGAGCTCTGTGGCACGGGTCGCGGTGCTTCCTGTGTTACAGTCGTAGCCCCGTTTCCCCGGGTAATGATAGCTACTGCGTCTGTTGTGTCAGCTCCGGTGTTATTTAGTTGAATCACATTTTTGGTTGTGTGCTGCTCACAGAAAGGCAGCATGAGTTTGTTTTCTCAGTTACCAAAGGGGGTTTTTCATTTTTAGCACTTTGGCTCCCTCTTTTGGTGACTGAGTCACATTACCGTCAAGCTCTTAAGTTGGAACAGGTGTGTTCCATTTGTTGGAGCTTGACGGTATAAATCACTTATTTGTTTTGTGTTAGTTCATTTTGTGTGGGTGTTTTTTGAGTTGGTTTTCGTGTGGGATTTTATTTTTTGTTTTTCACTATTTAGTGTCTGGGGTCGTGACCCTGCAGTTCTGCCAAAAAAAAAAAAAAAAAAAAAAAAAGGACCCGAGCAACCTTATGTCAGTCTGTTAGTCTTTCTTTTTATTTTTTATTTTTTAGTTTCACCTCCCAGGGTTTGATGGGACGGTCCCCTGGGGAGTCATGGGGGTGTATTTGGGTTGTTGTTTTTTCTTTATTTTTTTTTGTTTTGTTTTTTGTTATGCCCTCTCTTCTCCTCTGACTCCAGCCGTATGAGCCGTAGTGTCGGCGTTGCTGGAGTGGTGCAGTTAGGCTGTGCTGGGCGTTTCCCAGGTAATCTCTGCACCCGGGAGGGGAGGGGGGGGTTTGGGGTATTTTCTTTTTGTTCCCTCTCTTCTCCTCTGGCTCCAGCCGTGTGAGCCGTAGTGTCGGCGTTGCTGGAGTGGTGCAGTGTGGTTATGCTGGGCGTTTCCCAGGTAACCTCTGCACCTGGGGGGGGGGGTGTTTTCCCCCCAGTTTCCGCCCTCAGGGTTTGACTCTGGTGTCCTCGGGGGGGAAAGGGCTGTGGGTCCATCTAGCCATAGACGGCCGGGGCTGGGTCCGTTGGTCGTGAGGGGAGGCGTCTCCTGGGGTTGACGAGTGGTCCTCTGGGAGGCGCTGGGAGTCCCCGTGGGTGACGTTGGATCCCAGAGAGACCTCGGCTGTGGTTATTACTCCTGGAGCTGGCGGGAAGTCCTCTGGGGGGTGTTGGTCCCTACATGTCGTTTGGGGGGGGGGGGGGTGTTTTAGCGCTTTTATTTGTAAGCTTAAGTTTGGGGTTTTTCTTTTCTCCTCATCCCGGGGTTTGATAGGACGGTCCCCTGGGGAAGGGGGGGGGGGGGGTGGTTTGGTTGTTTGTGTTTGTCTTTTTTGTTTTATGACTAATGACCGCACATGGTTGGATAACGGCTGACCGCACAGGTTTAAGAACTCCTGGCCACACCTGTGCTAAGTGACTGACTGAAACAAAGGCAAGGATGCAGCCAGAGCAGAGGACATCAACCATTCTGTTGGAAGACGAATGCAGATGCGGTTTCCAGCCATGGTCCCTGGAGGGGGGTGTTTCTCCTGGGTCAGGTTTGTGTGGTCGCCGGGAGGCTTCCCGTGAGGGTGGGGTACTGTTGTATGGCTGGGGGGCCTGGCTGCCTTTTTGTTTCTGTCTTTTGTTTTTCCTTCCAGGTGGCTTGCATTTGGGACTGAGTGGCTGTGTTGCTGAGGTTATCAGGACCTCACCCTGATCACCTGCGGCTCGTCAGGACTCACAGCTGAGGTGTATCTATATGGATTGGAACATGGTGGCATTTAAGACTGGAGTATACAGTGTGTATTTGCCAGAGACTCGACCTTGTGACCAGACGGGTGAGATCGTCGTCTTGGGAGCCATCTCATCATCAGTGGATGCAGAGAACGTCCAGGGTTTGATGCACGGTCTGTGAAAGAGGAGGGGGTGAGGTCTCACGCTCGTCAGCACACTTCCTGAGGTACGTTAGATTTTGTGACTAACATTTATACAGTCAGTGGTTTCCCTCACACCTTTTATATTGAGCTGTATGTTAGTCATGTATCGGCTTCCACTGCAATGGAGTTTTGTGAACTGGATGTTCCATGCCTGCAGGTTGGGAAGCTGATTAGTAATCAAACCAGGAAGTGTTTGCTGTTTGTACACCTTTAAGTGTTCTCTCTGTGTGTAGAGTGTGGACTCACATAATGGTTCCTTCTTTCACAGACTCGGTTTGTTGCGGCCACCTGGGGGGTGTCGGCGGGGTCCTTGGGTCCGAACAGCTTCTGGCTCCGGACCGTTAGCGCTGCTGGGAGCGCACCACGCCAGACCGCACTTTCTTTTGTTATTTTTTGTATCACTGTTATGTATTAAATTCAGTTAGCCTTTGTACCGTGCTCTGCTTATTTCATACTGGGTCCTTCAAACGCTGGTTGGTTCTCCGAGCTGCGTCCGACACATAACATCTAGTCAACCTTTCCCCACCTGCTTCCCCTCTTTCTCTTCCCCCACACTTTCATTCTCCTCACTCCTCTTCTCTCATTTTTTCTCATCACGTCCAAACCACCTCGATGTACTTTCTTGAATTTTATTAGATATTTCTCTGATTTTCTCATTTCTTATTCTCTGTACCTTTGTAATGCCAAACATCCATCTCGGCGTTCTCATTTCCACAGCATCAAACTTGTTCTGCTGCAGTTCCTTCACTGCCCATGTGTCAGCCCCATATATCATTGATGGCCTTAAATCTTCTTTGAAGCCTACCATATTTTACAGCGTATAAGTCGAACCTTTTTTCTGTATGTTGAACTTGGATTTTAATACGATTCCCTTGGGGGAGAGTTTAACAGTGGACAGGAGTTCAGTTTACCACATGTGCACACCACGGCCTGTGCTGTTATACAAAACGTACTGGATGTTACTGTATTTGATGCAGATGAACACAGATTGTGGACCCACAGCGATGGAAAGTTTGTCTTTAATGCATTGATTACTGGGAAAGCCCTATATTAGATTAGATTAGATTAGATTAGATTAGATCAGGGGTGGGCAATTAATTTTTACAAGGGACCACATAGGGAACCTGAGTTATGTCCAAGGGCCACACCATCGATACCTCAGCTGTATCCCATTACAAATTTTACAAAAAATGACCTATTTGATAGCGTTTATAGGTAATTTTTATTATTGTAATAATAAGTAAATATACCTAAATAAACCTCTCTAATGATTTGCAACACACAAGCTTGACATAGTAGAGAAGCTTGAATCTTCGACTGGACTGGGTTGCTTGACGTTTCACTTCAAATCACAGAAGCTTCCTCAGCTAAAATTCTTGCTCTGGAAGTCTGACTTCTGTCTGACTCTTGTAGAGAAGAATAAAACAGAAGCCAACAAAAGCTGGAGTTTTAAACCTAACCAGACCCCTCCTACTGAGAGGCAGACTGCTATAAGCTAGTGACTAAACAACAGCTCTAATTAGCAACTATTGTGCTCTAGTTAGCACACCTAATGACAGGACAGCTGTCCCACTACATAGGTGAAACAAAGCAACCTTTGCACAAAAGGCTATACCAGCACCGCAGAGAGGGTGCCAGTGGACCTCAGTCTGCGGTTCATCTCCACCTTAAAGACACTAACCACACGTTTAAGGACAAGGAAGTTAAAATATTAGCCAGAGAGAAGAAATGGTTTGAGAGAGGGGTCAAGGAGGCATTCTTTGTGAAACGTTTGAAACCCAGCCTTAACCGGGGATGGGGTCTGAGACACAATTTATCCCCTGTTTACAATGGGGTACTCAGGTCAAAGGAGTTTCAGTCTTTTGTTCATGGTAATGAGTCATTCACGTCATCAAGGGAGCCATCAGTAAGGCATCCATCCCATCATTAGAGGGACAGCTGTCCTGTCATTAGGTGTGCTAACTAGAGCACAATAGTTGCTAATTAGAGCTATTGTTTAGTCACTAGCCTATAGCAGTCTGCCTCTCAGTAGGAGGGGTCTGGTTAGGTTTAAAACTCCAGCTTTTGTTGGCTTCTGTTTTATTCTTCTCTACAAGAGTCAGACAGAAGTCAGACTTCCAGAGCAAGAATTTTAGCTGAGGAAGCTTCTGTGATTTGAAGTGAAACGTCATCGCGTCAAGCAACCCAGTCCAGTCGAAGATTCAAGCTTCTCTACAATGGAAACCACCTGGACAACTGAGAGCCTACACAGAAATACAAGCTTGACATTTTTAATATATGTAATAATAATCACAGACCTCATGAGGGCTGGACAGAGACATGCAAAGGGCTGCATGTGGCCCCCGGGCCGCAGTTTGCCCAGGTCTGGATTACATCATGATTATTGTTGTTATTGTTAATAATGAACATGCATTTTTTTCTGTAAGTCCCACAAGAGTATAACCCTGTGTTCTCATTAGCTACAAATGATGGCAACAAGCAGTTGGCTTTGTCGATTCATGCATGTTCCCGGCGAGTGCAAGCTAACCTTTGTAAAATATCTTGTAAATCACTTCAGAGGTGTTATCTAGTTACAAAAAGAGTGTTTTTACATTTAGAAGTGTGTATTTTTCAGTAACATTTACAACATATATGAGAAACAGATTAGATACAGAAACACAGCTTTTTCAGAGCATATTCTGCTTGGGACTCCAGTGAAGGCGGTCACATCTCCTCCTCTCTCCTCTATCTCTGCTCCAACCTTAAAAGTCCATACTTCACCAGACTGTGAATTCTTCAAACTATATTGGATTAACCATGGAACTGATCAGCTGGTCTCTGAACGCTATTGACACCATTTTTTCAACAAGGAAATCAGGGCCGGGGGACCCTGCGTGCCAGATGGAACCTACCCTGTGGACTATGTTCTTGACTCCTGGGAGACTTGGTGTATTGCATGCTTTGCGCCATTCTCTGTAGAGGACATCGAGGATTTATTCATATTTGGTTTCACTGTAGGAGGGCTGGTACTTATTGGCTTATGTGCTGCCCTGACCTACCGGAAAATTGGCAAGATGGCTGCCACCAGAACTACAACCCCTCACTTGTCCATCATGATTAGTGAGTTGGGCAAGGCGATACATTCTCAGACTGCGTTAACCCTTGAACTTAGACGCAAAATGGATAACATCTCAGAGCAAATGCACACCTTGCAAAGGAAGATGTCGGAGACCAGAGAATATTCATAATTGGATCTGGTTGTTCATGTGAAGCTGTGAAGATGTTTTTCACTGCTCAGCCATAAACATGACAGGCTTATCAGCCTCTGAAGGACAAAATGCCCCATTGTTTTCCTCCAGAAGAATTTCTACGGCCTTGGTGAACATTTGCCTGCCTTCTTCTTATCTTTTCCAACTCCATCACACACGGACAGAAACTGACTCATTTGACTCACACATGGACAGAGACTGAAAGCATGCTCCCACCTCCCCCCTACCCCCTCCTGTCCTCATCCCACAGCCCATCCCGGCCACCGCTCATGCCACTCCCTTCCCCATCCAGGGGCTGCGCAGTTTTAGCTGCTGTTGTTGTGTCGCGACACCCAGCATGTCATGGATAAGTAGTTACAGTGCTTGGTTTCAGTGGGGAACATTCCCAGTTCAAACCCCAGCCCTGCCACATTTCTTCATGTAATGTGGAGTTGTGTCGGGAAGGGCATCCGGTGGAAAACTAGTGCCAAATCAACATACAGATACATCTCGGATCTGCTGTGGCAACCTGGAGTGAAAACAAGGGAGCAGCCGAAGGGACTTACTTTACTTGGTAATAGTTCTGTGTTCTAATAAAGAACCCATTGTGATTGGCAGATTCCACTTATCTCATTCTCTTGTTCAGAGCTTTTTTCCTGCAGTTCCACCAGTGAAAGAAGAACAATTATGAACACACTGACAAAGATATGTCCATTGCTGAAATTAAATAGTGCATGTCAACAGGAGCTGCTTTCTACACACATCAAAACAGCCAATCTGATCATGCTGAGCAGCAGCAGATCTAAACATGCAGTGGTTGGAGAAATTTTTATGGCCCCATTCACACATAACATGAAGTTGGGAGAATGAGGCCGAAACAGGCTGAAAAAAGCCAAAAAAGGCGAATTGGCGAACCTTGAAAAATTCCAGATGCTGTTGGGAGGAACAGATGGTCAGACAGTTGTGTACGGATGCCGCGGTGCACACTGGTGTGCACGCCCATGAACAGAGTGTGACCATGTGAAAGCTGTGAGACCACATCGCGCTCACACAGCAGCGGAAGCAATTACATGTACAAATGTACATAAATCGAAGAAAAAGTGTGATGGCAAAATAATGAGAGAGCACAGAACATTATAAGAACAATGAATGCACTGTTTAAAAGTAAGACAATCATGTTACTGGTAATGATGTTCAATTGATGCATGATGACTAGACGGTCTGTGTTGAAACAGAGGAAATACATGGATGTCATTTTGTCTGTTAAAATATTTCATTCCTGTTATAAAGAGCAGGCAGTACAAGAACTATCGTCCTGATGAACCATGGCCATGTACATAAACAAGGAATTAATGAACTCACATGAATGAATTCATGTGCTCACATCATGAACACATCAGCCAGCCACACGGAGGCTCCGAGCATCCAGCTCTCAATCGGAGTGCAATGCACAGGACACCACGTCATGTGGACTGACTCTAACTCACTTGGTGGACATGACATTTGCCTCGCCAGCTGGCCGTTCACATGTTCAGATGGATCACATGGAGGAGCCCAGCTGATGGTGTCTGCAGTGCGCACTGAGGTGCAGCTGAACACGTTCCAAAGGTGATATGCACTTTTATTATTCACCATGTCATGAGAGCCTCCCCACATGTGTTGAGAAGTGATGTTCTTCATGGCACAATATGTGTTCTCCAGCTGTGAGTAGCGATGACACAGCAATCAGGTGCAGCTCTAACTGCATGGGCATCGCCGTGTGTGCTGGGTGCGATCCAAAGTTGATCTTGTTTGTTTTTTATTTGTCCCCATGTCATCATCATTTGCAGACATGTGCACCACCATGCCTTGTACATGGGTAATTGGAGCACATGTGACAATATGTGTTCCCCAGCTTTGCGTTGCGCTGATGCGGTGGCTGCATTGTGGAGCGGTGCAAGCCACAGGAATGCAGTCACTGGCCGTGGGCTGTGGTCAGCTCCCTCCCTGCTTGATTTCGAATGACATTCAACCTATGACGTGATTACATGTCAACCACTGTCCCCTGACAAATGCATAACTGTAGTGGATGTGAACGCGTGTGATCTTGTCAATACAGACATCACATCACCGTCCAGTGACACGACTCCCCCCACCCCCATCCAGAGCAGCAATGTGCACACATGAATGGGCTCACGGCTCCAGGATGTGGGACAAAAGAGCTGCCCAAACTGTCTGTCAGTCATGCTGTTACATGACGGATGGACCGTGTGAATATTGCACATCACTTGTCATGTGATGTGCATGTCACGTGACGTGCCTGTCCATTCGGATGGTGCACTAGCGCTGTGACAGGCAGCTGGAGCAGTTGGGTTTTTATTTTTATCTCTGTTCCACAGTTGTCAGCTGTTCCATCATGGATATGACAGCCGTCCAGATGTGCACGCTGCGCTGGACAGGGAACGCACTGCACTCCGGCCACCGATGGAGCCACACCTCAACAATGTGAACACCTGAATTGAACACCTGGTCTGCAGCTCGAAAGTGGTGCCCTGCACTCTACATTCTTGCTGGCCGTGCAAATGGCCCCGCATTTTCTAAGTGCCCTGCAAGTGGTGTTCACGGGTGGCATCTGGACCGAGAGTGGGTCCCAGGCCCGGCGCCAGAAAAATATATTAAGGGGGCGATGAGTTTATCACGGGGGGTGCCCCCCCCCCAAAAAAAGTGTGAACTGGAGGGTACATGCCTCTGAGCGCGCGTAATGAATTGGGTGCACTCCTAGAAAGCTCGTGTATTTAGGATACACTGTTGTAAGAGACTGACTGACTAAGAGTAAAGAGTGATGACAGTATTTTTTTAATTATTATTTGAACGTATAGACCCTCGGTTAAGTGATCTCCTGCATACCACAAAACCAAACCAACAACTGATCTGAGAAACGACACGAGACAGTAGATTAACCCCACATACAGCCCTCCATCACAAGCGCAAACGCAGCGCAACTGGGCATGACAGTCACACAACGGGTCAAAGATGAACCTTTCATGTAGATATACAGTGGTCCCTCGTTTATCGCGGGAGATACGGGAGTTAGAATCCTCCTTCGTGTGCCATTCGGCCTCAGTCATGTTATGTGTGAAGGGGCCATTAACAATCTCTTTTTTTCATATGCCACAGAAGTGTGCAAATGTGTGCAGTACTGTTCTTAGTAATGCAGTTTGCCTTTGCAGGCACCTAGAGTTCATGAACATTTTCAACCTTCAAAGTTGTGTTTTCTCTACAATGTGTCATCCTAATTTGAGTTTACAAGCATTTGTTGATCCTTAATTGGAGTAAGTGGTTGAAGATGAGTGAGTTTGTGGGTGAGCATAGGCTCTTGGTTTTTAAATATTTGTTCTTGAGTTGTTCCAGTGTCTCAAAACATGAAGTTGTTGCAAAAGAATTCATAAAAAAAAGTCAAAAGTTTGCCTTTTTTTTAGTTCAATGTGTCCAGCAGTCTATGAATAATGAATTTGACCCATTGAGCCCGTGGAGACAGGTCACCGGTGTTTTATCAGAATAAGGTGGAAGTTAAATGATCACTTTTGTGATGACATGTCAGTTGGAGCCAAACTGACACAAGGGCACAGATGGTACTTTTTCCAGATCAAAATGTTACTGCAATACTTTCACCGAGATTTGATTTTCTCCGCTGTGTTGTATTCATGCAGGGCAGGACATATATTCCCAAACTTTGGAAAAGCCTAGTCCTGCACCTTCAAAGATGCAGCAAATGGAGAGATTAATGAATAAACGAACAAGTCCAATTTCTCTACCAAATGAAAAGGCTTCATAATGAGGACTTTTCCACATCTGGTGAAATTTAAAGCCAATCAATCAAAAAGGCAAGTTCATTTTGCCTGTTGTAATCTGCCACCTGCTGTATGTTTAGTGGATACTGGATTAATGATGTACTAGGAATATGTATGCTTAAGAGCAGTGGTGGGCACAGTCCAGCTAATCCGATATCAGATAATTATCGAAGCCAATGTTTTTGCTATCGGATTAGCTTTTCAGATAAGTTTAAAACCATCATCGGACCAGATATCTTCCGATAAACTTTCAGTCCGATAACGTTTTTTTTTGCTGGTAAAGTTTAACGGTTAAAAACGTTTGTAAACCCTAAAATCAAACATTTTAGTCCATTTGTTGTGTGTTTGTAGCCAATGAGCAGACTGGATGCCTGTCGCTTGCTGATGACATCATCATTAAGCGCAAAACGTGACTGGCTGGTCAACGCAGGGAGCATTGTGGGTAGTGTAGTTCATGGCCACTTTGGACATTACAGTAACTCGTCCACTCGACACAAAAACATAACAGACTAATTTTAACATTATTTTATTTCTTTGTGGCTGTAATTTAATCGCCAAGACTCCTGGGGGAGAGGAGCTCTCATGGCGCAGCTGTGTGTACAGAGGGAGGGACTTTTCTTCACGTTTAGACACTGTTTGGATTTTTTTAAAAAAGGACGCTTTATGTGGATTATTTATTCAGATGAATCCCACTGAAACTAACAGGTAAGAATTTATATTTACTACGTGTATTTTACTCTGCCATTCAATGCATTAATGGATGTATTTCGGTTGTTTAAGCTGCAGGGTTCAAAGCGTGTGAAAAAAGCGGCAGCTTTTAACTCGTAAATGACGGTGTATCTAATATCGATATAAACTATGACTTCTAATACTGTGTTTTACTGCTTTTGAAAGATGATGGCATTGTTTGGGGTTTTATTTTTTAATTTATTCATTTTTCGTGTGTTCTTTGTGTTTGTGATCCTTCAATTTACCCAGCAGCCCCTGCGGCACTTGAAGTGAAACGGATTTATCAGAAGCCGACAGTGTAATCTGATGTGGCTGCGTCTGAATCAATACTAAAAGTTAGCGGTTATCGGTTATCGTCATAAAAGATAACTTTTCCATTATCTGATTAATGGTTATCGACGCTAACTTTTTGGGTAGCTGTGCCCACCACTGGTTAAGAGTTATTTCTGTGTAGAAACAACACAGAAATGTACTAAATCAATAACGAGAGAGAGAGAGAGAGAGAGAGAGAGAGAGAGAGAGAGAGAGAGAGAGAGAGTTTCTGTTCAGAAACAAAGAAATATCAAGTCTAGTAGACCTTTATTGTCATATCAGCTATACACAAGAATTCAGTGGTGAAACATGCTGTTCTCTCTGGACCACTGCACAACATAATAATAACAAGATTAGACAGTAATGTCTGAGGCTGTGATTATCCTGGATCAAGAGCAGATCCAGGCTTTCATTGACTTCCTGGACTCAGCCTCACAAGTGTATCTGTACGAATGTGCTGAACTTGTGGAGACATTCATGCCTCTTTGTCCTCTGCCTTTGACATCAAGAGACACCTGGGAAGATCTTATGGAGTCATGAGGTCACTGGACAGAGGTGTTTGGTGATGGAGATATCTTTGCAGGAAAATGGAAGTCCAAGTCTTGAGGGTCCTGGTGTCAGGTTTCAGTCCCATTTGTGTTCCAGTCTTCATTGGTCCCCTTTTCTTTTCCTACTGTCTGCCCTGGTCTTGATTTAATAGTTGTTTTATTTTGGTCCCTTGCTTATTCTCATTGTAGTTTGATTCTGATCATCTCTGCTTGTGCATTATTCTCTTTGTCCCTGATTTTGGTTTTGGTTTATTATTGTATTCTCTGTTCAGTCATTTATTGCATTAGACTCGGATTTTGTTTTCTGTTTTTCATTTATCTTCCATGTTGCCTTTTGTTTGTTTGCCTTTTAGTAATCTTTATTACTTTCATACTCTAGTCATTTTTCAGCCCTGTTCGAGTGTTGCCCTGCCAGCTGTGTCTTCATTGTGTCATCATTAGTTTTATTACTTGGTTGTTTTGTTCTTATCGTTTGTTGAATTGTCTGTTGTTTATTTACTCTTTCCACTAGTGAGTTCTGCTCTTGTTTGGACTTAGCATTTATCTTCTGGTGGTTTCCTTTTCGGTTCTTATAGTGGTTTCTTTGTGCAATCCCTTTTATACTAGCAAAGCGGGATGATTTCAATTCTGGTGGAAAAGGAATTATAATGTATTTTTAGAAAAAAAGACCAACAACGCCACCCGGGGAGATGGCCCCAGGACCATTCAAATTTAAATGATCCCAAAAGGCTACGCTAGATTTGTGAAATGAAGAGAGGTGTTATCAATTTCAATTTCAATTTATTTTCATTTATATAGGACCAAATCACAACAAAGTTGCCTCATGGCACTTTACACAAGTAAGGTCTAACCTTACCAACCCCCAGAGTAATATAAAATCTAGTTTTATCTACATAGCTTAAAGGAGACTTATAATTATAAACAATATATTCCCAGACTTGCATTAATTGCATAAATCACGAATCACACAGTTCAACTGTGACGGTTCCTTATCGCCGTCTCAACCAGTTTCCTTATATTGCACTTTCCCAGAGCTTTTATGTTGCACTTTCCAGTCAGGGTGAGCGATTCGCCTGTGACCCTGATTCACATGAACTAAACAAAAACTGAAGGCAAAGAACAAAACGAAGAACACCACATATTCCACAAACCAAATAAAACTAAAGAAAACACAGACATATCAGTCAGGTGATGCGAATCGGGCCTACTGCACCAGAAGAGGGTGCAACACTTTCTCAGCAGCAACACACCCACAGCTGTGAAAAACCAGTTGAACCAATATGAACAAAACAACGGGCCCTTTAATAGGAAATGGTGGCTCAGCCGTGGTTCTTCGTGCCTAAATAAGAAACATGAGTATAAATAAACAACCAATCACTGCATTAACTCCGCCTGTATGGTTGGCATCTTACCTGCCAATGGAGGCGGGCACACCCAGAGACAGCAGGAGGAGGGGGGGAGAGAGCCGCGACGGAATGATGACGAGGTCCCGTAACCAGGCTCTAAAGCAGGAATTTAACATCAGCCATAACACAGCGCCCCAAAGCCAATGCGACAGTGAATGGACTTACCACAGTAGAGAGTCCCAGACCCACAGCGCGTGTGGGTCTGGGCCGCACAGGCATGAGTGATTGTTGATGCATTATTCTGTGCAAACTGAATGTGGCTGATGTTTATGCAGGCTGGATGGGGCGGTCGAGTCGTGATTTGACTGCACGCACTCTCAACTGGGAAGGAATCCCCCACACAGACCAGACCTCTGCCCTGGAACCCGCAGCATCTGGCGTAGCACTTGCCAACACACAGTCGCCCACAAGCACGCAATTTCCAGGTGGTGGTCACTGCCCCCCGGAAACCCACTCAGGTGGTGTGCAGATGACATGCGCAGTGTGCATGTTCAGGCTTTCAAGGCCATGTTAGCACCACGCACCATCTACCTTAAAGGTACACTGTACACCAAGATGCTACACTAGTATTTTGTTACGTCTTTGGGTTTTGATTTATCTTTGCTTGTTACGTCACGTCACTATCTTGCACTTGCTCTGGTGTCCTTGTATCTTTCATCACTTCACCCCTGGTTCTGTCTGCTTTGTGTTTTCCACACACCACTATCTTGCACCTGCTCTGCCCTCATCCTCAGCTTTCTGCCACACCCCCCTTTCTAGATCCTTCTCCCTCATGTGCGTTTCATTATACAATCACAGCCTTCTTTATTTAAGCTCATTCAGTTCACTCTTCCTTGCTCGTTCATTGATATTGTTCACCTATCAGCTCTTCGTCACAGTTCACATATCCGTTGCTCTAAAACTGCTTTATACCGTCCCGCTACGTGTTGTCGGTAAAGCTGTATGTTCAACTGTATAACCCAGCATGAACGTCCGCCCATCATCAGACACAACAGGGTTATTCCCTAAATATCATCACAGGCCGGGTATATTCACGTGTGATTGACTGGTGATATAAGTAAAAATACTGAAGTAATATTCGACATGACAAACTGGTTTTCCTCTCGTGTGACCATCACTGCATTGTCCCAAGTAGTGACCACTTTTGTTGTCTCTAATGCATTTCTTCCGCTTTATCCGGAGTCGGGTCGCGGGGGCAGCAGCTCAAGCAAAGCCGCCCAGACCTCCCGATCCACACACACTTCCCCCACGCTCCTCCGAGGGACCCCCAAGGCGTCCCAAGCCAGCCGAGAGAGTAGTCCCTCCAGCATGTCCTCTCTGCACCCGACCCCCATGGCCCCCTCTGCAGGTGGGAACCCACAGGAGGGCAGGCCCACATCGCTCTTTCGGGCTGAGCCTGGCCAGGCCCCATGGGCTAAGGCCGACCGCCAGGCCGCTCGCACGCGAGCCCCAACCCCAGGCCTGGCTCCAGGGTGGGGCCCCGGCTCCGCCATACCGGGCAACGTCTCGGTCCTTGATTTTTTACTGTTCATGGAGGTTGTTGACTTACAGTGATCCCGGCCAGTACCTTTTGGCAATTTAATTTCTGTGCTGTATGTAGTGTGCTCTCTTCAGTGTGGTTTTACAATGATTATATGACCTGCATTCAGTGCTGCAATAATTATAAAATGAAATTACAGGCATGAGTGATTGCTGATGCATTATTCTGTGCAAACTGAATGCGGCTGATGTTTATGCAGGTTGGATAGGGCGGTCGAGTCGTGATTTGACCTGGGGCCTATAGTACTTTAATGCAGCCTTGTTCTTACTAGTCTGATTCAAGGTGGAGGAAGGGCTGGAAGTAAAGAGCGCACAGCAAGACGGTGTGTGAGCATTTGCCATAAAACAAGCAAATGTACACAGAACAACCATGTTTATTTTTCATAAATCACTACATCTCTAATTAAAATAAGAATTTTATGGTTTTATCGAGAGGCTTTGGTGTATTTTTCATGTGTTTACATAGCAAATTATTCTATTTTAACTACAAGGGTCTGGGAGCCCATTTTGCTAGTTGAATTTATAACTGCATATGTTCCAGACGGCAGTGCAGTAACCACTACACCGACATAAAGATCAAGTCACGTCTGGGAGCATCTACTGATGCTGCACATCACAGCATCCACCACACCACAAATGTCTTAGGCACTTGATGTCAACGATCCAGGCAGACAACAGATCCATCCCCACCAGGTGAAACAGGGGCGTCTCCTTGTCCTTCTCCAGCCGCTGGGGTCCTCATCCTTCTTATGTCTTATCATTTATTATTATATATACCTTTTTCTTGAGCTGCTTGGGTAGGTAGGGAGAGCTCCCATGGGATAAAAAAGCTTTTTTAACCTACCATCCCTGGTTCTCAAGACCAGGCACCTCACTTAGGTGCCTGGTCTTAAAAATGAGGTGGGCTTCATAGATAATTGGCAAAGCTTCTGGGGAAAACCTGGTCTTGTTAGGAGAGACGGCATCCATCCCACTTTGGATTGAGCAGCTCTCATTTCTAGAAATCTGGCCAATTTTCTTAAATCCTCCAAACCGTGACTATCCAGGGTTGGGACCAGGAAGCAGAGTTGTAGTCTTACACACCTCTCTGCAGCTTCTCTCCCCGTGCCATCCCCTCATTACCCCATCCCCGTAGAGACGGTGCCTGCTCCCAGACCACCAATAACCAGCAAAAAATCTATTTAAGCATAAAAATTCAAAAAGAAAAAATAATATAGCACCTTCAACTGCACCACAGACTAAAACAGTTAAATGTGGTCTATTAAACATTAGGTCTCTCTCTTCTAAGTCCCTGTTAGTAAATTATATAATAATTGATCAACATATTAATTTATTCTGCCTTACAGAAACCTGGTTACAGCAGGATGAATATGTTAGTTTAAATGAGTCAACACCCCCGAGTCACACTAACTGCCAGAATGCTCGTAGCACGGGCCGAGGCGGAGGATTAGCAGCAATCTTCCATTCCAGCTTATTAATTAATCAAAAGCCCAGACAGAGCTTTAATTCATTTGAAAGCTTGACTCTTAGTCTTGTCCATCCAAATTGGAAGTCCCAAAAACCAGTTTTATTTGTTATTATCTATCGTCCACCTGGTCGTTACTGTGAGTTTCTCTGTGAATTTTTCAGACCTTTTGTTTGACTTAGTGCTTAGCTCAGATAAGATAATTATAGTGGACGATTTTAACATCCACACAGATGCTGAGAATGACAGCCTCAACACTGCATTTAATCTATTATTAGACTCAACTGGCTTTGCTCAAAATGTAAATGAGTCCACCCACCACTTTAATCATAGCTTAGATTTTGTTGTGACTTATGGTATGGAAATTGAAGACTTAACAGTATTCCCTGAAAACTCCGTTCTGTCTGATCATTTCTTAATAACATTTACATTTACTCTGATGGACTACCCAGCAGTGGGGAATAAGTTTCATTACACTAGAAGTCTTTCAGAAAGCACTGTAACTAGGTTTAAGGATATGATTCCTTCTTTATGTTCTCTAATGCCATATACCAACACAGTGCAGAGTAGCTACCTAAACTCTGTAAGTGAGATAGAGTATCTCGTCAATAGTTTTACATCCTCATTGAAGACAACTTTGGATGCTGTAGCTCCTCTGAAAAGAGAGCTTTAAATCAGAAGTGCCTGACTCTGTGGTATAACTCACAAACTCGCAGCTTAAAGCAGATAACCCATACGTTGGAGAGGAAATGGCGTCTCACTAATTTAGAAGATCTTCACTTAGCCTGGAAAAAGAGTCTGTTGCTCTATAAAAAAGCCCTCCGTAAAGCTAGGACATCTTACTACTCATCACTAATTGAAGAAAATAAGAACAACCCCAGGTTTCTTTTCAGCACTGTAGCCAGGCTGACAAAAAGTCAGAGCTCTATTGAGCCGAGTATTCCTTTAACTTTAACTAGTAATGACTTCATGACTTTCTTTGCTAATAAAATTTTAACTATTAGAGAAAAACTTACTCATAACCATCCAAAAGACGTATCGTTATCTTTGGCTGCTTTCAGTGATGCCGGTATTTGGTTAGACTCTTTCTCTCCGATTGTTCTGTCTGAGTTATTTCATTAGTTACTTCATCAAACCATCAACATGTCTATTAGGACCCCATTCCTACCAGGCTGCTCAAGGAAGCCCTACCATTATTTAATGCTTCGATCTTAAATATGATCAATCTTTCTTTATTAGTTGGCTATGTACCACAGGCTTTTAAGGTGGCAGTAATTAAACCATTACTTAAAAAGCCATCACTTGACCCAGCTATCTTAGCTAATTATAGGCCAATCTCCAACCTTCCTTTTCTCTTAAAAATTCTTGAAAGGGTAGTTGTAAAACAGCTAACTGATCATCTGCAGAGGAATGGTCTATTTGAAGAGTTTCAGTCGGTTTTAGAATTCATCATAGTACAGAAACAGCATTAGTGAAGGTTACAAATGATCTTCTTATGGCCTCAGACAGTGGACTCATCTCTGTGCTTGTTCTGTTAGACCTCAGTGCTGCTTTTAATACTGTTGACCATAAAATTTTATTACAGAGATTAGAACATGCCATAGGTATTAAAGGCACTGCGCTGCGGTGGTTTGAATCATATTTATCTAATAGATTACAATTTGTTCATGTAAATGGGGAATCTTCTTCACAGACTAAGGTTAATTATGGAGTTCCACAAGGTTCTGTGCTAGGACCAATTTTATTCACTTTATACATGCTTCCCTTAGGCAGTATTATTAGACAGCATTGCTTAAATTTTCATTTTACGCAGATGATACCCAGCTTTATCTATCCATGAAGCCAGAGGACACACACCAATTAGCTAAACTGCAGGATTGTCTTACAGACATAAAGACATGGATGAACTCTAATTTCCTGCTTTTAAACTCAGATAAAACTGAAGTATTGTACTTGGCCCCACAAATCTTAGAAACATGGTGTCTAACCAGATCCTTACTCTGGATGCATACCCTGACCTCTAGTAATACTGTGAGAAATCTTGGAGTCATTTTTGATCAGGATATGTCATTCAATGTGCATATTAAACAAATATGTAGGACTGCTTTTTTGCATTTACGCAATATCTCTAAAATTAGAAAGGTCTTGTCTCAGAGTGATGCTGAAAAACTAATTCATGCATTTATTTCCTCTAGGCTGGACTATTGTAATTCATTATTATCAGGTTCCTAAAAGTTCCCTAAAAAGCCTTCAGTTAATTCAAATGCTGCAGCTAGAGTACTAACGGGGACTAGAAGGAGAGAGCATATCTCACCCATATTGGCCTCTCTTCATTGGCTTCCTGTTAATTCTAGAATAGAATTTAAAATTCTTCTTCTTACTTATAAGGTTTTGAATAATCAGGTCCCATCTTATCTTAGGGACCTCATAGTACCATATCACCCCAATAGAGCGCTTCGCTCTCAGACTGCAGGCTTACTTGTAGTTCCTAGGGTTTGTAAGAGTAGAATGGGAGGTAGAGCCTTCAGCTTTCAGGCTCCTCTCCTCTGGAACCAGCTCCCAATTCAGATCAGGGAGATAGACACCCTCTCTACTTTTAAGATTAGGCTTAAAACTTTCCTTTTTGCTAAAGCTTATAGTTAGGGCTGGATCAGGTGACCCTGAACCATCCCTTAGTTATGCTGCTATAGACTTAGACTGCTGGGGGGTTCCCATGATGCACTGAGTGTTTCTTTCTCCTTTTGCTCTGTATGCACCATGCATTTAATCATTAGTGATTGATCTCTGCTCCCCTCCACAGCATGTCTTTTTCCTGGTTCTCTCCCTCAGCCCCAACCAGTCCCAGCAGAAGACTGCCCTCCCTGAGCCTGGTTCTGCTGGAGGTTTCTTCCTGTTAAAAGGGAGTTTTTCCTTTTACACTGTTGCCAAGTGTTTGCTCACAGGGGGTCGTTTTGACCATTGGGGTTTTACGTAATTATTGTATGGCCTTGCCTTACAATTAAAGCGCCTTGGGGCAACTGTTTGTTGTGATTTGGCGCTATATAAATAAAATTGATTGATTGATTAAGTTGCTCTACTGTACTGTGGCTCTACTCTCCTATTTTACTCTTCCTTTTCAGATAATATGTACCTTTGTATACTGGCATAGTGCCACCTCAGAAATGGAATAATATATAAGATATACCTTACTGAATTTCATGTACAGAGAAACACACCAAAATGCTGCATTCAAACTTTGTGTTAATCAAGATTACTGTATTTAATGCATTTCACACTGTATTCAGTGATACCGCTAGGCTGTAGGAGGTATGCTGATTTTTGGTAGTATAAAACACCTGATCCATAAATTTAAAGAAGAAACAAACAAACAAAAAAAAACACCAATGAAACAGCAAAAATGCAGTGGCAGGTTCCCCCTCAAACAAACCTATTAATAAATGTTCTGTTAACAAGAAATACTTTTGTTTCGACATGATGTTGTGAATTCCACAAACTGAAAACTGTAGGTTGGTCTACAACGATAAAGGCCAAACTGATTCTTTTTTGCAGCCACGTGCCTTCTAAAATTATTTTGTTTTGCAATCTTAATACACCATCTGTGCTTAATATTAGCATAATTTCATTGTGTCTGAAAAAATAGCTCATTTTCAGTTTTCTTTTACACTCCTTGCATTGGGGCATACTGGATCCTTCTTCTTCTTCTTCTTCTTCCCGTCTTTTGGCTGTTCCCGTTAGGGGTCGCCACAGCAGATCAATCGCTTCATCTCACCCTGTCCTCTGTATCTTCCTCTGTCACACCAGCCACCTGCATGTCCTACTTCAACACATCTATAAACCTCCTCTTTGGCCTCTCTCTTCCCCTCCTGCCTGGTGGCTCCATCCTCAGCATCCTTCTCCCTATATACCCTGGGTCCTTCCTCTGCACATGTCCAAACCATCTCAATCGCGCCTCTCTGACTTTGTCTCCAAACCTTCCCACCTGAGCTGTCCCTCTGATATGTTCATTCCTAATCTTGTCCATTCTTGTCACTCCCAAAGAGAATCTCAACATCTTCAGCTCTGCCACCTCCAGCTCTGCCTCCTGTCTTTTTGTTAGTGCCACCGTCTCTAAACCATACAACATAGCTGGTCTCACTACTGTCTTGTAAACTTTCCCCTTCACTCTTGCTGATATTGTTCAGTCACAAATCACTCCTGCCACCTTTCTCCACCCACTCCATCCTGCCTGCACTCTCTTCTTCACCTCTCTACCACATCTCCATTACTTTGAACAGTTGACCCAGATATTAAACTCATCTACTTTCACCACTTCTACTCCTTGTAACTGCACTATTCCACTGGGCTCCCTCCAATTCACACACATGTACTCAGTCTTGCTTCTACTGACTTTCATTCCCCTTCTCCAAAGCATATTTCATCTCTTAGACTAGACTCAAGTTGCTCTCTTCTCACTACAGATCACAATGTCATCTGCAAACATCATAGTCCATGGGGATCCTGTCTGATCTCATCTGTCAACCTGTCCATAACCATGCAAACAAGAAAGGACTCAGAGCTGATCCTTGGTGTAACCCCACCTCCACCTTGAATGAGTCTGTCTTCGACTGCGCATCTCACCACTGTCACACTATTCTTGTACATGTCCTGCACTACCCTAACATACTTCTCTGCCGCTCCAGACTTCCTATACAATACCACAGCTCTTCTCTTGGCACCCTGTCATAAGCTTTTCTAAGTCCACAAACACACAATGTAACTCTTTCTGGCCTTCTCTGTACTTCTCCAACAGTATTCTCAGAGCAAACATTGCATCTGTAGTGCTCTTTCTCAGCATGAAACCATATTGCTGCTCACAGATCTTCACCTGTTTTCTAAGCCTAGTCTAACTCTTTCCCATAACTTCATGCTGTGGTGCTCAACTTTATGCCTCTGTAGTTACTGCAGCTCTGCACATCACCCGTGTTCTTGAAAATAGGAACCAGCACACTTCGCTCCACTCTCAGGCATCCTCTCACTTTCCAAGATTTTATTAAACAATCTGGTTAGAAACTCTACTGCCATCTCTAGACATTTCCATGCCTCCACTGGGATGTCATCTGGACCAACTGCCTTTCCACTCTTCATCCTCTTCATAGCTGCCCTCGCTTCCTTACTAATCTCTTGTACTTCCTGATTTACTCTCACCACATCATCCAGCTTTTCACTCACTCATTTTCTTTATTCATCAGCTCTTCAAAATATTCCCTCCACCTTCTCAGCACACACTCCTCACTTGTCAGCACATTATCATGTGCATCTTTTACCACCCTAACCTGCTGCAATCCTTTCCAGCTCTGTCCCTTTGTCTGGCCAATCGGTACAAGTCCTTTTCTTCCTTACTATTCAACTTCTTGTACAGCTCGCAATATGCCTTTTCCTTCGCTTTTGCCACTTCTCTTTTCGCCTTACACCGCATCCTTGTATCCTGTCTACTTTCTTAATCTCTACGACTATCCCAAAATGTTTTTGCCAACCTCTTTCTCCTTATGCTTTCCTGGACCTCTTCATTCCACCCCAAGTCTCCTTGTCTTCCTTCCACTGTCCAGATGTCATACTCGGTACTGCCCTAGCTGTCTCCCTCACCACATCTGCAGTACTTTTCAGTTGTCCAAAACTGCTTCCCCTCCAACCAGTGCTTCTCTCATGCTTGATAAATTTCACACAACAGTCTTCCTCCTTCAGCTTCCACCATCTGATCCTTTGTTGAGCTCTCACTCTTCTTCTTCTTTCTTCTAAATTCATCCTACAAACAACCATCCTATGCTGTCTAACGACACTCTCTCTGCTACCACCTTACAGTCTGTGATTTCTTTTAGCTTGTATCTCCTATAAAGAATGTAGTCCACCTGTGTGCACCTTCCTCCACTATTATATGTTACCCTGTGCTCCTCCCTTTTCTTAAAGTAGGTATTCACCACAGCCATTTCCATCCTTTTTGCAAAATCAACTACCATCTGTCCTTCCCCATTCCTATCCTTGATACCATATCTACCCATTACTTCTCATCACCTATGTTCCCTTCACCAACATGCCCACTGAAGTCGCTCCTATCATTCATGCTGGGCACACTCTCCACCACCTCATCTAACACACTCCAGAAATCTTCTTTCTCCTTCATCTCAAACCTACCTGTGGAGCATATGCACTGTTGATATTCATCATCCCCCCTTCAATTTCCAACTTCACACTCATCACCCTGTCAGACACTCGCTTAACCTCCAACACACTTTTAACATACTCTTCCTTTAAAATGACCCCAACACCATTTCTCTTCCTGTCCTCACCATGGTACAACAACTTGTACCCACCGCAGATGCTCCTGCTCTTACTTCCCTTCTACTTGGTCTCTTGCACACACAATATGTCTACCTTCTCCTCTCCATCATATCAGCCAGCTCTTCCCTTTACCAGTCACTACAACATTCAAAGTCCCTACTCATTTCCACCCTTTAGTTTTCTTCTTCCAGCTGTTTGTGGAAACGTTCTCCTCTTCTTCGTCGTCTTCGCCCGCAGTAGCCCAATTTCCGCCGGCACCCTGTTGTGCAACTGCACCAGTGGGAGACGTTGTTAACCCAGGCTGCGACTGATTCAGTATGGAAATTCGATTCTTAGTCTGCATAGTTGGGTTGGCTTGTTTTACGCTGGATGCCCTTCCTGACGAACCCTCTCATTTATCCGGGCTGGGACCGGCACTCGAATGTACTGGCTGCACACCCCATGTGGCTGAGTTGTGGCTGGGGGCATACTGGATCCATTCTATAATGAAAAAAAATATTTTTTCAATAACAAACAACAATGCAGAAAACACTGAGTCGTGTAGAAAATGCAAAATGTAATATAAATGTTTTCCAATAACATGCAATAATCTATGAAGGAAGTCATGCTGTTTTGCGACATTTACCAGAAAGCACGTCTTAAGGGTGTGCAACGGTATGAGGTTGTTGCTGGATTTTGTCTTAAAATTCTCCAAAAATTCTCTTGGGGACAGGTCAGGACTGCAGGCAGACCAGTTCTATATCATATCCTCTTCTGCCACAGCCATACCTTTGTAATATGTGCAGAATGTGGTTTTGCATTATCTTGTTGAAAATGCATTGACAGCCCTGGAAAAGATGCACTTGAAGGCATCATATGTTGCTCTAAAATTTCAATGTACATTTTACATTAATGCTGCCATCACAGAAATATACCATATACAAGAAATATACCATGACAGACCCCGGCTTTTGGACTGCTGATAACAGTGGACTGTCCTTTTCATCTTTGGCCCTAAGACTGTACATGGTGTCGATTTCTTCGAAAAAAAAAAAAAAAAGATTGTGGAATACTCATTGTCTGACCACAACACATGGTCCAACCCCAATGTCTCCAAGCCCAGAGAAGTCAGTGCTGTGTTAAAACCACGCTCCCAAATCACAGTCACCTTGGTTCAATGATTACCTTTGGACTCAAGAAAAGGGTTTGACTCTGGTGTCCTCGGGGGGAAAGGGCTGTGGGTCCATCTAGCCATAGACGGCCGGGGGGTCCGTTGGTCGTGAGGGGAGGCGTCTCCTGGGGTTGACGAGTGGTCCTCTGGGAGGCGCTGGGAGTCCCCGTGGGTGACGTTGGATCCCAGGAGACCTCGGCTGTGGTTATTACTCCTGGAGCTGGCGGGAAGTCCTCTGGGGGGTGTTGGTCCCTACATGTCGTTTGGGGGGGGGGGGTGTTTTAGCGCTTTTATTTGTAAGCTTAAGTTTGGGGTTTTTCTTTTCTCCTCATCCCGGGGTTTGATAGGACGGTCCCCTGGGGAAGGGGGGGGGGGGTGGTTTGGTTGTTTGTGTTTGTCTTTTTTGTTTTATGACTAATGACCGCACATGGTTGGATAACGGCTGACCGCACAGGTTTAAGAACTCCTGGCCACACCTGTGCTAAGTGACTGACTGAAACAAAGGCAAGGATGCAGCCAGAGCAGAGGACATCAACCATTCTGTTGGAAGACGAATGCAGATGCGGTTTCCAGCCATGGTCCCTGGAGGGGGGTGTTTTCCTGGGTCAGGTTTTGTGGTCGCCGGGAGGCTTCCCGTGAGGGTGGGGTACTGTTGTATGGCTGGGGGCCTGGCTGCCTTTTTGTTTCTGTCTTTTGTTTTTCCTTCCAGGTGGCTTGCATTTGGGACTGAGTGGCTGTGTTGCTGAGGTTATCAGGACCTCACCCTGATCACCTGCGGCTCGTCAGGACTCACAGCTGAGGTGTATCTATATGGATTGGAACATGGTGGCATTTAAGACTGGAGTATACAGTGTGTATTTGCCAGAGACTCGACCTTGTGACCAGACGGGTGAGATCGTCGTCTGGGAGCCATCTATCATCAGTGGATGCAGAGAACGTCCAGGGTTTGATGCACGGTCTGTGAAAGAGGAGGGGGTGAGGTCTCACGCTCGTCAGCACACTCCTGAGGTACGTTAGATTTTGTGACTAACATTTATACAGTCAGTGGTTTCCCTCACATTTTATATTGAGCTGTATGTTAGTCATGTATCGGCTTCCACTGCAATGGAGTTTTGTGAACTGGATGTTCCATGCCTGCAGGTTGGGAAGCTGATTAGTAATCAAACCAGGAAGTGTTTGCTGTTTGTACACCTTTAAGTGTTCTCTCTGTGTGTAGAGTGTGGACTCACATAATGGTTCCTTCTTTCACAGACTCGGTTTGTTGCGGCCACCTGGGGGGTGTCGGCGGGGTCCTTGGGTCCGAACAGCTTCTGGCTCCGGACCGTTAGCGCTGCTGGGAGCGCACCACGCCAGACCGCACTTTTTTGTTTTTTTTGTATCACTGTTATGTATTAAATTCAGTTAGCCTTTGTACCGTGCTCTGCTTATTTCATACTGGGTCCTTCAAACGCTGGTTGGTTCTCCGAGCTGCGTCCGACACATAACATCTAGTCAACCTTTCCCCACCTGCTTCCCCTCTTTCTCTTCCCCACACTTTCATTCTCCTCACTCCTCTTCTCTCATTTTTTCTCATCATGTCCAAACCACCTCGATGTACTTTCTTGAATTTTATTAGATATTTCTCTGATTTTCTCATTTCTTATTCTCTGTACCTTTGTAATGCCAAACATCCATCTCGGCGTTCTCATTTCCACAGCATCAAACTTGTTCTGCTGCAGTTCCTTCACTGCCCATGTGTCAGCCCCATATATCATTGATGGCCTTAAATCTTCTTTGAAGCCTACCATATTTTACAGCGTATAAGTCGAACCTTTTTTCTGTATGAACTTGGATTTTAATACGATTCCCTTGGGGGAGAGTTTAACAGTGGACAGGAGTTCAGTTTACCACATGTGCACACCACGGCCTGTGCTGTTATACAAAACGTACTGGATGTTACTGTATTTGATGCAGATGAACACAGATTGTGGACCCACAGCGATGGAAAGTTTGTCTTTAATGCATTGATTACTGGGAAAGCCCTATATTAGATTAGATTAGATTAGATTAGATTAGATCAGGGGTGGGCAATTAATTTTTACAAGGGACCACATAGGGAACCTGAGTTATGTCCAAGGGCCACACCATCGATACCTCAGCTGTATCCCATTACAAATTTTACAAAAAATGACCTATTTGATAGCGTTTATAGGTAATTTTTATTATTGTAATAATAAGTAAATATACCTAAATAAACCTCTCTAATGATTTGCAACACACAAGCTTGACATAGTAGAGAAGCTTGAATCTTCGACTGGACTGGGTTGCTTGACGTTTCACTTCAAATCACAGAAGCTTCCTCAGCTAAAATTCTTGCTCTGGAAGTCTGACTTCTGTCTGACTCTTGTAGAGAAGAATAAAACAGAAGCCAACAAAAGCTGGAGTTTTAAACCTAACCAGACCCCTCCTACTGAGAGGCAGACTGCTATAAGCTAGTGACTAAACAACAGCTCTAATTAGCAACTATTGTGCTCTAGTTAGCACACCTAATGACAGGACAGCTGTCCCACTACATAGGTGAAACAAAGCAACCTTTGCACAAAAGCTATACCAGCACCGCAGAGAGGGTGCCAGTGGACCTCAGTCTGCGGTTCATCTCCACCTTAAAGACACTAACCACACGTTTAAGGACAAGGAAGTTAAAATATTAGCCAGAGAGAAGAAATGGTTTGAGAGAGGGGTCAAGGAGGCATTCTTTGTGAAACGTTTGAAACCCAGCCTTAACCGGGGATGGGGTCTGAGACACAATTTATCCCCTGTTTACAATGGGGTACTCAGGTCAAAGGAGTTTCAGTCTTTTTTCATGGTAATGAGTCATTCACGTCATCAAGGGAGCCATCAGTAAGGCATCCATCCCATCATTAGAGGGACAGCTGTCCTGTCATTAGGTGTGCTAACTAGAGCACAATAGTTGCTAATTAGAGCTATTGTTTAGTCACTAGCCTATAGCAGTCTGCCTCTCAGTAGGAGGGTCTGGTTAGGTTTAAAACTCCAGCTTTTGTTGGCTTCTGTTTTTCTTCTCTACAAGAGTCAGACAGAAGTCAGACTTCCAGAGCAAGAATTTTAGCTGAGGAAGCTTCTGTGATTTGAAGTGAAACGTCATCGCGTCAAGCAACCCAGTCCAGTCGAAGATTCAAGCTTCTCTACAATGGAAACCACCTGGACAACTGAGAGCCTACACAGAAATACAAGCTTGACATTTTTAATATATGTAATAATAATCACAGACCTCATGAGGGCTGGACAGAGACATGCAAAGGGCTGCATGTGGCCCCCGGGCCGCAGTTTGCCCAGGTCTGGATTACATCATGATTATTGTTGTTATTGTTAATAATGAACATGCATTTTTTTCTGTAAGTCCCACAAGAGTATAACCCTGTGTTCTCATTAGCTACAAATGATGGCAACAAGCAGTTGGCTTTGTCGATTCATGCATGTTCCCGGCGAGTGCAAGCTAACCTTTGTAAAATATCTTGTAAATCACTTCAGAGGTGTTATCTAGTTACAAAAAGAGTGTTTTTACATTTAGAAGTGTGTATTTCAGTTTTACAACATATATGAGAAACAGATTAGATACAGAAACACAGCTTTTTCAGAGCATATTCTGCTTGGGACTCCAGTGAAGGCGGTCACATCTCCTCCTCTCTCCTCTATCTCTGCTCCAACCTTAAAAGTCCATACTTCACCAGACTGTGAATTCTTCAAACTATATTGGATTAACCATGGAACTGATCAGCTGGTCTCTGAACGCTATTGACACCATTTTTTCAACAAGGAAATCAGGGCCGGGGGACCCTGCGTGCCAGATGGAACCTACCCTGTGGACTATGTTCTTGACTCCTGGGAGACTTGGTGTATTGCATGCTTTGCGCCATTCTCTGTAGAGGACATCGAGGATTTATTCATATTTGGTTTCACTGTAGGAGGGCTGGTACTTATTGGCTTATGTGCTGCCCTGACCTACCGGAAAATTGGCAAGATGGCTGCCACCAGAACTACAACCCCTCACTTGTCCATCATGATTAGTGAGTTGGGCAAGGCGATACATTCTCAGACTGCGTTAACCCTTGAACTTAGACGCAAAATGGATAACATCTCAGAGCAAATGCACACCTTGCAAAGGAAGATGTCGGAGACCAGAGAATATTCATAATTGGATCTGGTTGTTCATGTGAAGCTGTGAAGATGTTTTCACTGCTCAGCCATAAACATGACAGGCTTATCAGCCTCTGAAGGACAAAATGCCCCATTGTTTTCCTCCAGAAGAATTTCTACGGCCTTGGTGAACATTTGCCTGCCTTCTTCTTATCTTTTCCAACTCCATCACACACGGACAGAAACTGACTCATTTGACTCACACATGGACAGAGACTGAAAGCATGCTCCCACCTCCCCCCTACCCCCTCCTGTCCTCATCCCACAGCCCATCCCGGCCACCGCTCATGCCACTCCCTTCCCCATCCAGGGGCTGCGCAGTTTTAGCTGCTGTTGTTGTGTCGCGACACCCAGCATGTCATGGATAAGTAGTTACAGTGCTTGGTTTCAGTGGGGAACATTCCCAGTTCAAACCCCAGCCCTGCCACATTTCTTCATGTAATGTGGAGTTGTGTCGGGAAGGGCATCCGGTGGAAAACTAGTGCCAAATCAACATACAGATACATCTCGGATCTGCTGTGGCAACCTGGAGTGAAAACAAGGGAGCAGCCGAAGGGACTTACTTTATTGGTAATAGTTCTGTGTTCTAATAAAGAACCCATTGTGATTGGCAGATTCCACTTATCTCATTCTCTTGTTCAGAGCTTTTTTCCTGCAGTTCCACCAGTGAAAGAAGAACAATTATGAACACACTGACAAAGATATGTCCATTGCTGAAATTAAATAGTGCATGTCAACAGGAGCTGCTTTCTACACACATCAAAACAGCCAATCTGATCATGCTGAGCAGCAGCAGCAGATCTAAACATGCAGTGGTTGGAGAAATTTTTATGGCCCCATTCACATAACATGAAGTTGGGAGAATGAGGCCGAAACAGGCTGAAAAAAGCCAAAAAAGGCGAATTGGCGAACCTTGAAAAATTCCAGATGCTGTTGGGAGGAACAGATGGTCAGACAGTTGTGTACGGATGCCGCGGTGCACACTGGTGTGCACGCCCATGAACAGAGTGTGACCATGTGAAAGCTGTGAGACCACATCGCGCTCACACAGCAGCGGAAGCAATTACATGTACAAATGTACATAAATCGAAGAAAAAGTGTGATGGCAAAATAATGAGAGAGCACAGAACATTATAAGAACAATGAATGCACTGTTTAAAGTAAGACAATCATGTTACTGGTAATGATGTTCAATTGATGCATGATGACTAGACGGTCTGTGTTGAAACAGAGGAAATACATGGATGTCATTTTGTCTGTTAAAATATTTCATTCCTGTTATAAAGAGCAGGCAGTACAAGAACTATCGTCCTGATGAACCATGGCCATGTACATAAACAAGGAATTAATGAACTCACATGAATGAATTCATGTGCTCACATCATGAACACATCAGCCAGCCACACGGAGGCTCCGAGCATCCAGCTCTCAATCGGAGTGCAATGCACAGGACACCACGTCATGTGGACTGACTCTAACTCACTTGGTGGACATGACATTTGCCTCGCCAGCTGGCCGTTCACATGTTCAGATGGATCACATGGAGGAGCCCAGCTGATGGTGTCTGCAGTGCGCACTGAGGTGCAGCTGAACACGTTCCAAAGGTGATATGCACTTTTATTATTCACCATGTCATGAGAGCCTCCCCACATGTGTTGAGAAGTGATGTTCTTCATGGCACAATATGTGTTCTCCAGCTGTGAGTAGCGATGACACAGCAATCAGGTGCAGCTCTAACTGCATGGGCATCGCCGTGTGTGCTGGGTGCGATCCAAAGTTGATCTTGTTTGTTTTTTTTATTTGTCCCCATGTCATCATCATTTGCAGACATGTGCACCACCATGCCTTGTACATGGGTAATTGGAGCACATGTGACAATATGTGTTCCCCAGCTTTGCGTTGCGCTGATGCGGTGGCTGCATTGTGGAGCGGTGCAAGCCACAGGAATGCAGTCACTGGCCGTGGGCTGTGGTCAGCTCCCTCCCTGCTTGATTTCGAATGACATTCAACCTATGACGTGATTACATGTCAACCACTGTCCCCTGACAAATGCATAACTGTAGTGGATGTGAACGCGTGTGATCTTGTCAATACAGACATCACATCACCGTCCAGTGACACGACTCCCCCACCCCCATCCAGAGCAGCAATGTGCACACATGAATGGGCTCACGGCTCCAGGATGTGGGACAAAAGAGCTGCCCAAACTGTCTGTCAGTCATGCTGTTACATGACGGATGGACCGTGTGAATATTGCACATCACTTGTCATGTGATGTGCATGTCACGTGACGTGCCTGTCCATTCGGATGGTGCACTAGCGCTGTGACAGGCAGCTGGAGCAGTTGGGTTTTTATTTTTATCTCTGTTCCACAGTGTCAGCTGTTCCATCATGGATATGACAGCCGTCCAGATGTGCACGCTGCGCTGGACAGGGAACGCACTGCACTCCGGCCACCGATGGAGCCACACCTCAACAATGTGAACACCTGAATTGAACACCTGGTCTGCAGCTCGAAAGTGGTGCCCTGCACTCTACATTCTTGCTGGCCGTGCAAATGGCCCCGCATTTTCTAAGTGCCCTGCAAGTGGTGTTCACGGGTGGCATCTGGACCGAGAGTGGGTCCCAGGCCCGGCGCCAGAAAAATATATTAAGGGGGCGATGAGTTTATCACGGGGGGTGCCCCCCCCCCAAAAAAAGTGTGAACTGGAGGGTACATGCCTCTGAGCGCGCGTAATGAATTGGGTGCACTCCTAGAAAGCTCGTGTATTTAGGATACACTGTTGTAAGAGACTGACTGACTAAGAGTAAAGAGTGATGACAGTTTTTTTAATTATTATTTGAACGTATAGACCCTCGGTTAAGTGATCTCCTGCATACCACAAAACCAAACCAAACTGATCTGAGAAACGACACGAGACAGTAGATTAACCCCACATACAGCCCTCCATCACAAGCGCAAACGCAGCGCAACTGGGCATGACAGTCACACAACGGGTCAAAGATGAACCTTTCATGTAGATATACAGTGGTCCCTCGTTTATCGCGGGAGATACGGAGTTAGAATCCTCCTTCGTGTGCCATTCGGCCTCAGTCATGTTATGTGTGAAGGGGCCATTAACAATCTCTTTTTTCATATGCCACAGAAGTGTGCAAATGTGTGCAGTACTGTTCTTAGTAATGCAGTTTGCCTTTGCAGGCACCTAGAGTTCATGAACATTTTCAACCTTCAAAGTTGTGTTTTCTCTACAATGTGTCATCCTAATTTGAGTTTACAAGCATTTGTTGATCCTTAATTGGAGTAAGTGGTTGAAGATGAGTGAGTTTGTGGGTGAGCATAGGCTCTTGGTTTTTAAATATTTGTTCTTGAGTTGTTCCAGTGTCTCAAAACATGAAGTTGTTGCAAAAGAATTCATAAAAAAAAGTCAAAAGTTTGCCTTTTTTTTAGTTCAATGTGTCCAGCAGTCTATGAATAATGAATTTGACCCATTGAGCCCGTGGAGACAGGTCACCGGTGTTTTATCAGAATAAGGTGGAAGTTAAATGATCACTTTTGTGATGACATGTCAGTTGGAGCCAAACTGACACAAGGGCACAGATGGTACTTTTTCCAGATCAAAATGTTACTGCAATACTTTCACCGAGATTTGATTTTCTCCGCTGTGTTGTATTCATGCAGGGCAGGACATATATTCCCAAACTTTGGAAAAGCCTAGTCCTGCACCTTCAAAGATGCAGCAAATGGAGAGATTAATGAATAAACGAACAAGTCCAATTTCTCTACCAAATGAAAAGGCATAATGAGGACTTTTCCACATCTGGTGAAATTTAAAGCCAATCAATCAAAAAGGCAAGTTCATTTTGCCTGTTGTAATCTGCCACCTGCTGTATGTTTAGTGGATACTGGATTAATGATGTACTAGGAATATGTATGCTTAAGAGCAGTGGTGGGCACAGTCCAGCTAATCCGATATCAGATAATTATCGAAGCCAATGTTTTTGCTATCGGATTAGCTTTTCAGATAAGTTTTAAAACCATCATCGGACCAGATATCTTCCGATAAACTTTCAGTCCGATAACGTTTTTTTTTGCTGGTAAAGTTTAACGGTTAAAAACGTTTGTAAACCCTAAAATCAAACATTTTAGTCCATTGTTGTGTGTTTGTAGCCAATGAGCAGACTGGATGCCTGTCGCTTGCTGATGACATCATCATTAAGCGCAAAACGTGACTGGCTGGTCAACGCAGGGAGCATTGTGGGTAGTGTAGTTCATGGCCACTTTGGACATTACAGACTCGTCCACTCGACACAAAAACATAACAGACTAATTTTAACATTATTTTATTTCTTTGTGGCTGTAATTTAATCGCCAAGACTCCTGGGGGGGAGAGAGCTCTCATGGCGCAGCTGTGTGTACAGAGGGAGGGACTTTCTTCACGTTTAGACACTGTTTGGATTTTTAAAAAGGACGCTTTATGTGGATTATTTATTCAGATGAATCCCACTGAAACTAACAGGTAAGAATTTATATTTACTACGTGTATTTTACTCTGCCATTCAATGCATTAATGGATGTATTTCGGTTGTTTAAGCTGCAGGGTTCAAAGCGTGTGAAAAAAGCGGCAGCTTTTAACTCGTAAATGACGGTGTATCTAATATCGATATAACTATGACTTCTAATACTGTGTTTTACTGCTTTTGAAAGATGATGGCATTGTTTGGGGTTTTATTTTTTAATTTATTCATTTTTCGTGTGTTCTTTGTGTTTGTGATCCTTCAATTTACCCAGCAGCCCCTGCGGCACTTGAAGTGAAACGGATTTATCAGAAGCCGACAGTGTAATCTGATGTGGCTGCGTCTGAATCAATACTAAAAGTTAGCGGTTATCGGTTATCGTCATAAAAGATAACTTTTCCATTATCTGATTAATGGTTATCGACGCTAAACTTTTTGGGTAGCTGTCCCCACATGGTTAAGAGTTATTTCGTGTAGAAACAACACAGAAATGTACTAAATCAATAACGAGAGAGAGAGAGAGAGAGAGAGAGAGAGAGAGAGAGAGAGAGAGAGAGAGAGAGTTTCTGTTCAGAAACAAAGAAATATCAAGTCTAGTAGACCTTTATTGTCATATCAGCTATACACAAGAATTCAGTGGTGAAACATGCTGTTCTCTCTGGACCACTGCACAACATAATAATAACAAGATTAGACAGTAATGTCTGAGGCTGTGATTATCCTGGATCAAGATGCAGATCCAGGCTTTCATTGACTTCCTGGACTCAGCCTTCACAAGTGTATCTGTACGAATGTGCTGAACTTGTGGAGACATTCATGCCTCTTTGTCCTCTGCCTTTGACATCAAGAGACACCTGGGAAGATCTTATGGAGTCATGAGGTCACTGGACAGAGGTGTTTGGTGATGGAGATATCTTTGCAGGAAAATGGAAGTCCAAGTCTTGAGGGTCCTGGTGTCAGGTTTCAGTCCCATTTGTGTTCCAGTCTTCATTGGTCCCCTTTTCTTTTCCTACTGTCTGCCCTGGTCTTGATTTAATAGTTGTTTTATTTTGGTCCCTTGCTTATTCTCATTGTAGTTTGATTCTGATCATCTCTGCTTGTGCATTATTCTCTTTGTCCCTGATTTTGTTTTGGTTTATTATTGTATTCTCTGTTCAGTCATTATTGCATTAGACTCGGATTTTGTTTTCTGTTTTTCATTTATCTTCCATGTTGCCTTTTGTTTGTTTTGCCTTTTAGTAATCTTTATTACTTTCATACTCTAGTCATTTTTCAGCCCTGTTCGAGTGTTGCCCTGCCAGCTGTGTCTTCATTGTGTCATCATTAGTTTTATTACTTGGTTGTTTTGTCTTATCGTTTGTTGAATTGTCTGTTGTTTATTTACTCTTTCCACTAGTGAGTTCTGCTCTTGTTTGGACTTAGCATTTATCTTCTGGTGGTTTCCTTTTTCGGTTCTTATAGTGGTTCTTTGTGCAATCCCTTTATACTAGCAAAGCGGGATGATTTCAATTCTGGTGGAAAAGGAATTATAATGTATTTTAGAAAAAAAGACCAACAACGCCACCCGGGGAGATGGCCCCAGGACCATTCAAATTTAAATGATCCCAAAAGGCTACGCTAGATTTGTGAAATGAAGAGAGGTGTTTATCAATTCAATTTCAATTTATTTTCATTTATATAGGACCAAATCACAACAAAGTTGCCTCATGGCACTTTACACAAGTAAGGTCTAACCTTACCAACCCCCAGAGTAATATAAAATCTAGTTTTATCTACATAGCTTAAAGGAGACTTATAATTATACAACAATATATTCCCAGACTTGCATTAATTGCATAAATCACGAATCACACAGTTCAACTGTGACGGTTTCCTTATCGCCGTCTCAACCAGTTTCCGTATATTGCACTTTCCCAGAGCTTTTATGTTGCACTTTCCAGTCAGGGTGAGCGATTCGCCTGTGACCCTGATTCACATGAACTAAACAAAAACTGAAGGCAAAGAACAAAACGAAAGAACACCACATATTCCACAAACCAAATAAACTAAAGAAAACAACAGACAGATCAGTCAGGTGATGCGAATCCGGGCCTACTGCACCAGAAGAGGGTGGCAACACTTCTCAGCAGCACACACCCACAGCTGTGAAAAACCAGTTGAACCACTATGAACAAAACAACGGGCCCTTTAATAGGAAATGGTGGCTCAGCCGTGGTTCTTCGTGCCTAAATAAGAAACATGAGTATAAATAAACAACCAATCACTGCATTAACTCCGCCTGTATGGTTGGCATCTTACCTGCCAATGGAGGCGGGCACACCCAGAGACAGCAGGAGGAGGGGGGGAGAGAGCCGCGACGGAATTGATGACGAGGTCCCGTAACCCAGGCTCTAAAGCAGAATTTAACATCAGCCATAACACAGCGCCCAAAGCCAATGCGACAGTGAATGGACTTACCACAGTAGAGAGTCCCAGACCCACAGCGCGTGTGGGTCTGGGCCGCACAGGCATGAGTGAATTGTTGATGCTTATTCTGTGCAAACTGAATGTGGCTGATGTTTATGCAGGCTGGATGGGGCGGTCGAGTCGTGATTTGACTGCACGCACTCTCAACTGGGAAGGAATCCCCCACACAGACCAGACCTCTGCCCTGGAACCCGCAGCATCTGGCGTAGCACTTGCCCAAACACAGTCGCCCACAAGCACGCAATTTCCAGGTGGTGGTCACTGCCACCCGGAACCCACTCCAGGTGGTGTGCAGATGAATGCGCAGTGTGCATGTTCAGGCTTTCAAGGCCATGTTAGCACCACGCACCATCTACCTTAAAGGTACACTGTACACCAAGATGCTACACTAGTATTTTGTTACGTCTTTGGGTTTTGATTTATCTTTGCTTGTTACGTCACGTCACTATCTTGCACTTGCTCTGGTGTCCTTGTATCTTTCATCACTTCACCCTGGTTCTGTCTGCTTTGTGTTTTCCACACACCACTATCTTGCACCTGCTCTGCCCTCATCCTCAGCTTTCTGCCACACCCCCTTTCTAGATCCTTCTCCCTCATGTGCGTTTCATTATACAATCACAGCCTTCTTTATTTAAGCTCATTCAGTTCACTCTTTCCTTGCTCGTTCATTGATATTGTTCACCTATCAGCTCTTCGTCACAGTTCACATATCCGTTGCTCTAAAACTGCTTTATACCGTCTCCGCTACGTGTTGTCGGTAAAGCTGTATGTTCAACTGTATAACCCAGCATGAACGTCCGCCCATCATCAGACACAACAGGGTTATTCCCTAAATATCATCACAGGCCGGGTATATTCACGTGTGATTGACTGGTGATATAAGTAAAAATACTGAAAGTAATATTCGACATGACAAACTGGTTTTCCTCTCGTGTTGACCATCACTGCATTGTCACAAAGTAGTGACCACTTTTTGTTGTCTCTAATGCATTTCTTCCGCTTTATCCGGAGTCGGGTCGCGGGGGCAGCAGCTCAAGCAAAGCCGCCCAGACCTCCCGATCCACACACACTTCCCCCAGCTCCTCCGAGGGAACCCCAAGGCGTTCCCAAGCCAGCCGAGAGATGTAGTCCCTCCAGCATGTCCTCTCTGCACCCGACCCCCATGGCCCCCTCTGCAGGTGGTGAACCCACAGGAGGGCAGGCCCACATCGCTCTTTCGGGCTGAGCCTGGCCAGGCCCCATGGGCTAAGGCCCGACCGCCAGGCGCTCGCACGCGAGCCCCAACCCCAGGCCTGGCTCCAGGGTGGGGCCCCGGCTCCGCCATACCGGGCAACGTCTCGGTCCTTGATTTTTTACTGTTCATGGAGGTTGTTGACTTACAGTGATCCCGGCCAGTACCTTTTGGCAATTTAATTTCTGTGCTGTATGTAGTGTGCTCTCTTCAGTGTGGTTTTACAATGATTATATGACCTGCATTCAGTGCTGCAATAATTATAAAATGAAATTACAGGCATGAGTGATTGCTGATGCATTATTCTGTGCAAACTGAATGCGGCTGATGTTTATGCAGGTTGGATAGGGCGGTCGAGTCGTGATTTGACCTGGGGCCTATAGTACTTTAATGCAGCCTTGTTCTTACTAGTCTGATTCAAGGTGGAGGAAGGGCTGGAAGTAAAGAGCGCACAGCAAGACGGTGTGTGAGCATTTGCCATAAAACAAGCAAATGTACACAGAACAACCATGTTTATTTTTCATAAATCACTACATCTCTAATTAAAATAAGAATTTTATGGTTTTATCGAGAGGCTTGGTGTATTTTTCATGTGTTTACATAGCAAATTATCTATTTAATACAAGGGTCTGGGAGCCCATTTTGCTAGTTGAATTTATAACTGCATATGTTCCAGACGGCAGTGCAGTAACCACTACACCGACATAAAGATCAAGTCACGTCTGGGAGCATCTACTGATGCTGCACATCACAGCATCCACCACACCACAAATGTCTTAGGCACTTGATGTCAACGATCCAGGCAGACAACAGATCCATCCCCACCAGGTGAAACAGGGGCGTCTCCTTGTCCTTCTCCAGCCGCTGGGGTCCTCATCCTTCTTATGTCTTATCATTTATTATATTATATATACCTTTTTCTTGAGCTGCTTGGGTAGGTAGGGAGAGCTCCCATGGGATAAAAAAGCTTTTTAACCTACCATCCCTGGTTCTCAAGACCAGGCACCTAAGTGAGGTGCCTGGTCTTAAAAATGAGGTGGGCTTCATAGATAATTGGCAAAGCTTCTGGGGAAAACCTGGTCTTGTTAGGAGAGACGGCATCCATCCCACTTTGGATTGAGCAGCTCTCATTTCTAGAAATCTGGCCAATTTTCTTAAACTCCTCCAAACCGTGACTATCCAGGTTGGGACCAGGAAGCAGAGTTGTAGTCTTAACACCTCTCTGCAGCTTCTCTCCCGTGCCATCCCCTCATTACCCCATCCCCGTAGAGACGGTGCCTGCTCCCAGACCACAATAACCAGCAAAAATCTATTTAAGCATAAAATTCAAAAGAAAAAATAATATAGCACCTTCAACTGCACCACAGACTAAAACAGTTAAATGTGGTCTATTAAACATTAGGTCTCTCTCTTCTAAGTCCCTGTTAGTAAATTATATAATAATTGATCAACATATTAATTTATTCTGCCTTACAGAAACCTGGTTTACAGCAGGATGAATATGTTAGTTTAAATGAGTCAACACCCCCGAGTCACACTAACTGCCAGAATGCTCGTAGCACGGCCGAGGCGGAGGATTAGCAGCAATCTTCCATTCCAGCTTATTAATTAATCAAAAGCCCAGCAGAGCTTTAATTCATTTGAAAGCTTGACTCTTAGTCTTGTCCATCCAAATTGAAGTCCCAAAACCAGTTTATTTTTATTATCTATCGTCCACCTGGTCGTTACTGTGAGTTTCTCTGTGAATTTTCAGACCTTTTGTTTGACTTAGTGCTTAGCTCAGATAAGATAATTATAGTGGACGATTTTAACATCCACACAGATGCTGAGAATGACAGCCTCAACACTGCATTTAATCTATTATTAGACTCAACTGGCTTTGCTCAAAATGTAAATGAGTCCACCCACCACTTTAATCATAGCTTAGATTTTGTTGTGCTTATGGTATGGAAATTGAAGACTTACAGTATTCCCTGAAAACTACGTTCGTCTGATCATTTCTAATAACATTTACATTTACTCTGATGGACTACCCAGCAGTGGGGAATAAGTTTCACTACATAGAAGTCTTTCAGAAAGCACTGTAACTAGGTTTAAGGATATGATTCCTTCTTTATGTTCTCTAATGCCATATACCAACACAGTGCAGAGTAGCTACCTAAACTCTGTAAGTGAGATAGAGTATCTCGTCAATAGTTTTACAGCCTCATTGAAGACAACTTTGGATGCTGTAGCTCCTCTGAAAAAGAGAGCTTTAATCAGAAGTGCCTGACTCTGTGGTATAAATCACAAACTCGCAGCTTAAAGCAGTAACCCATACGTTGGAGAGGAAATGGCGTCTCACTAATTTAGAAGATCTTCACTTAGCCTGGAAAAAGAGTCTGTTGCTCTATAAAAAAGCCCTCCGTAAAGCTAGGACATCTTACTACTCATCACTAATTGAAGAAAATAAGAACAACCCCAGGTTTCTTTTCAGCACTGTAGCCAGGCTGACAAAAAGTCAGAGCTCTATTGAGCCGAGTATTCCTTTAACTTTAACTAGTAATGACTTCATGACTTTCTTTGCTAATAAAATTTTAACTATTAGAGAAAAACTTACTCATAACCATCCAAAAGACGTATCGTTATCTTTGGCTGCTTTCAGTGATGCCGGTATTTGGTTAGACTCTTTCTCTCCGATTGTTCTGTCTGAGTTATTTTCATTAGTTACTTCATCCAAACCATCAACATGTCTATTAGACCCCATTCCTACCAGGCTGCTCAAGGAAGCCCTACCATTATTTAATGCTTCGATCTTAAATATGATCAATCTTTCTTTATTAGTTGGCTATGTACCACAGGCTTTTAAGGTGGCAGTAATTAAACCATTACTTAAAAAGCCATCACTTGACCCAGCTATCTTAGCTAATTATAGGCCAATCTCCAACCTTTCCTTTTCTCTTAAAAATTCTTGAAAGGGTAGTTGTAAAACAGCTAACTGATCATCTGCAGAGGAATGGTCTATTTGAAGAGTTTCAGTCAGGTTTTAGAATTCATCATAGTACAGAAACAGCATTAGTGAAGGTTACAAATGATCTTCTTATGGCCTCAGACAGTGGACTCATCTCTGTGCTTGTTCTGTTAGACCTCAGTGCTGCTTTTAATACTGTTGACCATAAAATTTTATTACAGAGATTAGAACATGCCATAGGTATTAAAGGCACTGCGCTGCGGTGGTTTGAATCATATTTATCTAATAGATTACAATTTGTTCATGTAAATGGGGAATCTTCTTCACAGACTAAGGTTAATTATGGAGTTCCACAAGGTTCTGTGCTAGGACCAATTTTATTCACTTTATACATGCTTCCCTTAGGCAGTATTATTAGACAGCATTGCTTAAATTTTCATTTTTACGCAGATGATACCCAGCTTTATCTATCCATGAAGCCAGAGGACACACACCAATTAGCTAAACTGCAGGATTGTCTTACAGACATAAAGACATGGATGAACTCTAATTTCCTGCTTTTAAACTCAGATAAAACTGAAGTTATTGTACTTGGCCCCACAAATCTTAGAAACATGGTGTCTAACCAGATCCTTACTCTGGATGGCATTACCCTGACCTCTAGTAATACTGTGAGAAATCTTGGAGTCATTTTTGATCAGGATATGTCATTCAATGTGCATATTAAACAAATATGTAGGACTGCTTTTTTGCATTTACGCAATATCTCTAAAATTAGAAAGGTCTTGTCTCAGAGTGATGCTGAAAAACTAATTCATGCATTATTTCCTCTAGGCTGGACTATTGTAATCATTATTATCAGGTGCTCCTAAAAGTTCCCTAAAAAGCCTTCAGTTAATTCAAATGCTGCAGCTAGAGTACTAACGGGGACTAGAAGGAGAGAGCATATCTCACCCATATTGGCCTCTCTTCATTGGCTTCCTGTTAATTCTAGAATAGAATTTAAAATTCTTCTTTTACTTATAAGGTTTGAATAATCAGGTCCCATCTTATCTTAGGGACCTCATAGTACCATATCACCCCAATAGAGCGCTTCGCTCTCAGACTGCAGGCTTACTTGTAGTTCCTAGGGTTTGTAAGAGTAGAATGGGAGGTAGAGCCTTCAGCTTTCAGGCTCCTCTCCTCTGGAACCAGCTCCCAATTCAGATCAGGGAGATAGACACCCTCTCTACTTTTAAGATTAGGCTTAAAACTTTCCTTTTTGCTAAAGCTTATAGTTAGGGCTGGATCAGGTGACCCTGAACCATCCCTTAGTTATGCTGCTATAGACTTAGACTGCTGGGGGGTTCCCATGATGCACTGAGTGTTTCTTCTCCTTTTGCTCTGTATGCACCACTCTGCATTTAATCATTAGTGATTGATCTCTGCTCCCCTCCACAGCATGTCTTTTTCCTGGTTCTCTCCCTCAGCCCCAACCAGTCCCAGCAGAAGACTGCCCCTCCCTGAGCCTGGTTCTGCTGGAGGTTTCTTCCTGTTAAAAGGGAGTTTTTCCTTTTACACTGTTGCCAAGTGTTTGCTCACAGGGGGTCGTTTTGACCATTGGGGTTTTTACGTAATTATTGTATGGCCTTGCCTTACAATATAAAGCGCCTTGGGGCAACTGTTTGTTGTGATTTGGCGCTATATAAATAAAATTGATTGATTGATTAAGTTGCTCTACTGTACTGTGGCTCTACTCTCCTATTTTACTCTTCCTTTTCAGATATTTATATGTACCTTTGTATACTGGCATAGTGCCACCTCAGAAATGGAATATAATATATAAGATATACCTTACTGAATTTTCATGTACAGAGAAACACACCAAAATGCTGCATTCAAACTTTGTGTTAATCAAGATTACTGTATTTAATGCATTTCACACTGTATTCAGTGATACCGCTAGGCTGTAGGAGGTATGCTGATTTTTGGTAGTATAAAACACCTGATCCATAAATTTAAAGAAGAAACAAACAAACAAACAAAAAACACCAATGAAACAGCAAAAATGCAGTGGCAGGTTCCCCCTCAAACAAACCTATTAATAAATGTTCTGTTAACAAGAAATACTTTTGTTTCGACATGATGTTGTGAATTCCACAAACTGAAAACTGTAGGTTGGTCTACAACGATAAAGGCCAAACTGATTCTTTTTTGCAGCCACGTGCCTTCTAAAATTATTTTGTTTTGCAATCTTAATACACCATCTGTGCTTAATATTAGCATAATTTCATTGTGTCTGAAATAAAATAGCTCATTTTCAGTTTCTTCTTTTACACTCCTTGCATTGGGGCATACTGGATCCTTCTTCTTCTTCTTCTTCTTCCCCGTCTTTTGGCTGTTCCCGTTAGGGGTCGCCACAGCAGATCAATCGCTTCATCTCACCCTGTCCTCTGTATCTTCCTCTGTCACACCAGCCACCTGCATGTCCTACTTCAACACATCTATAAACCTCCTCTTTGGCCTCTCTCTTCCCCTCCTGCCTGGTGGCTCCATCCTCAGCATCCTTCTCCCTATATACCCTGGGTCCTTCCTCTGCACATGTCCAAACCATCTCAATCGCGCCTCTCTGACTTTGTCTCCAAACCTTCCCACCTGAGCTGTCCCTCTGATATGTTCATTCCTAATCTTGTCCATTCTTGTCACTCCCAAAGAGAATCTCAACATCTTCAGCTCTGCCACCTCCAGCTCTGCCTCCTGTCTTTTTGTTAGTGCCACCGTCTCTAAACCATACAACATAGCTGGTCTCACTACTGTCTTGTAAACTTTCCCCTTCACTCTTGCTGATATTGTTCAGTCACAAATCACTCCTGCCACCTTTCTCCACCCACTCCATCCTGCCTGCACTCTCTTCTTCACCTCTCTACCACACTCTCCATTACTTTGAACAGTTGACCCCAGATATTTAAACTCATCTACTTTCACCACTTCTACTCCTTGTAACTGCACTATTCCACTGGGCTCCCTCCAATTCACACACATGTACTCAGTCTTGCTTCTACTGACTTTCATTCCCCTTCTCTCCAAAGCATATCTTCATCTCTTAGACTAGACTCAAGTTGCTCTCTATTCTCACTACAGATCACAATGTCATCTGCAAACATCATAGTCCATGGGGACTCCTGTCTGATCTCATCTGTCAACCTGTCCATAACCACTGCAAACAAGAAAGGACTCAGAGCTGATCCTTGGTGTAACCCCACCTCCACCTTGAATGAGTCTGTCTTTCCGACTGCGCATCTCACCACTGTCACACTATTCTTGTACATGTCCTGCACTACCCTAACATACTTCTCTGCCGCTCCAGACTTCCTCATACAATACCACAGCTCTTCTCTTGGCACCCTGTCATAAGCTTTTTCTAAGTCCACAAACACACAATGTAACTCTTTCTGGCCTTCTCTGTACTTCTCCAACAGTATTCTCAGAGCAAACATTGCATCTGTAGTGCTCTTTCTCAGCATGAAACCATATTGCTGCTCACAGATCTTCACCTGTTTTCTAAGCCTAGCTTCTACTACTCTTTCCCATAACTTCATGCTGTGGCTGATCAACTTTATGCCTCTGTAGTTACTGCAGCTCTGCACATCACCCGTGTTCTTGAAAATAGGAACCAGCACACTTCGTCTCCACTCCTCAGGCATCCTCTCACTTTCCAAGATTTTATTAAACAATCTGGTTAGAAACTCTACTGCCATCTCTCCTAGACATTTCCATGCCTCCACTGGGATGTCATCTGGACCAACTGCCTTTCCACTCTTCATCCTCTTCATAGCTGCCCTCGCTTCTTCCTTACTAATCTCTTGTACTTCCTGATTTACTCTCACCACATCATCCAGCCTTTTCACTCACTCATTTTCTTTATTCATCAGCTCTTCAAAATATTCCCTCCACCTTCTCAGCACACACTCCTCACTTGTCAGCACATTATCATGTGCATCTTTTACCACCCTAACCTGCTGCACATCCTTTCCAGCTCTGTCCCTTTGTCTGGCCAATCGGTACAAGTCCTTTTCTCCTTCCTTACTATTCAACTTCTTGTACAGCTCGCAATATGCCTTTTCCTTCGCTTTTGCCACTTCTCTTTTCGCCTTACACCGCATCTCCTTGTACTCCTGTCTACTTTCTTAATCTCTACGACTATCCCAAAATGTTTTTGCCAACCTCTTTCTCCTTATGCTTTCCTGGACCTCTTCATTCCACCACCAAGTCTCCTTGTCTTCCTTCCACTGTCCAGATGTCATACTCGGTACTGCCCTAGCTGTCTCCCTCACCACATCTGCAGTACTTTTCCAGTTGTCCAAAACTGCTTCCCCTCCAACCAGTGCTTCTCTCACATGCTTGATAAATTTCACACAACAGTCTTCCTCCTTCAGCTTCCACCATCTGATCCTTTGTTGAGCTCTCACTCTCTTCTTCTTCTTTCTTCTAAATTCATCCTACAAACAACCATCCTATGCTGTCTAACGACACTCTCTTCTGCTACCACCTTACAGTCTGTGATTTCTTTTAGCTTGTATCTCCTATAAAGAATGTAGTCCACCTGTGTGCACCTTCCTCCACTATTATATGTTACCCTGTGCTCCTCCCTTTTCTTAAAGTAGGTATTCACCACAGCCATTTCCATCCTTTTGCAAAATCAACTACCATCTGTCCTTCCCCATTCCTATCCTTGATACCATATCTACCCATTACTTCCTCATCACCTATGTTCCCTTCACCAACATGCCCACTGAAGTCCGCTCCTATCATTCATGCTTGGGCACACTCTCCACCACCTCATCTAACACACTCCAGAAATCTTCTTTCTCCTTCATCTCACAACCTACCTGTGGAGCATATGCACTGTTGATATTCATCATCCCCCCTTCAATTTCCAACTTCACACTCATCACCCTGTCAGACACTCGCTTAACCTCCAACACACTTTTAACATACTCTTCCTTTAAAATGACCCCAACACCATTTCTCTTCCTGTCCTCACCATGGTACAACAACTTGTACCCACCGCAGATGCTCCTGCTCTTACTTCCCTTCCACTTGGTCTCTTGCACACACAATATGTCTACCTTTCTCCTCTCCATCATATCAGCCAGCTCTCTCCCTTTACCAGTCATACTACCAACATTCAAAGTCCCTACTCTCATTTCCACCCTTCTAGTTTTCTTCTTCTCCAGCTGTTTGTGGAAACGTTCTCCTCCTCTTCTTCGTCGTCTTCGCCCAGCAGTAGCCCAATTTCCGCCGGCACCCTGTTGTGCAACTGCACCAGTGGGAGACGTTGTTAACCCAGGCTGCGACTGATTCAGTATGGAAATTCGATTCTTAGTCTGCATAGTTGGGTTGGCTTGTTTTACGCTGGATGCCCTTCCTGACGCAACCCTCCTCATTTATCCGGGCTTGGGACCGGCACTCAGAATGTACTGGCTGCACACCCCATGTGGCTGAGTTGTGGCTGGGGGCATACTGGATCCATTTCTCATAATGAAATAAAAATATTTTTTCAATAACAAACAACAATGCAGAAAACACTGAGTCAGTGTAGAAAATGCAAAATAATGTAATATAAATGTTTTTCCAATAACATGCAATAATCTATGAAGGAAGTCATGCTGTTTTGCGACATTTATCCAGAAAGCACGTCTTAAGGTGTGCAACGGTATGAGGTTGTTGCTGGATTTTGTCTTAAAATTCTCCAAAAATTCTCTATTGGGGACAGGTCAGGACTGCAGGCAGACCAGTTCTATATCCATATCCTCTTCTGCCACAGCCATACCTTTGTAATATGTGCAGAATGTGGTTTTGCATTATCTTGTTGAAAAATGCATTGACAGCCCTGGAAAAGATGTCACCTTGAAGGCATCATATGTTGCTCTAAAATTTCAATGTACATTTCTACATTAATGCTGCCATCACAGAAATATACCATATACAAGAAATATACCATGACAGACCCCGGCTTTTGGACTGCTGATAACAGTCTGGACTGTCCTTTTCATCTTTGGCCCTAAGTACTGTACATGGTGTCGATTTCTTCGCAAAAAAAAAAAAAAAGATTGTGGAATACTCATTTGTCTGACCACAACACATGGTCCAACCCCAATGTCTCCAAGCCCAGAGAAGTCAGTGCTGTGTTAAAACCACGCTCCCCCAAATCACAGTCACCTTGGTTCAATGATTACCTTTGTGACCTCAAGCATAAAGCAAGAGGTCTAGAACTGAAATGGCATTGTGGTAAGGTTAGACCTTACCTGTGTGAAGCGCCTTGAGGCAACTCTGTTGTGATTTGGTGCTATATAAATGAAAATAAATGAAAAATAAATGAAATTAAAGTGCTGCTTCTGGACAAGGTAGCACAGTCGAGTCTTAAGTGGCATTTGTCAATCAATCAATCAATCAATCAATTTTATTTATATAGCGCCAAATCACAACAAACAGTTGCCCCAGGGCGCTTTATATTGTAAGGCAAGGCCATACAATAATTACGTAAAAACCCCAATAGTCAAAACGACCCCCTGTGAGCAAGCACTTGGCGACAGTGGGAAGGAAAAACTCCCTTTTAACAGGAAGAAACCTCCAGCAGAACCAGGCTCAGGGAGGGGCAGTCTTCTGCTGGGACTGGTTGGGGCTGAGGGAGAGAACCAGGAAAAAGACATGCTGTGGAGGGGAGCAGAGATCAATCACTAATGATTAAATGCAGAGTGGTGCATACACAGCCAAAAAGAGAAGAGAGATTTGTGAATATAACTACTTGTTATAGTGCTCAATAATGGTTTCCCAAAGCAGTCCCTTGCCAATGTGGTTATATCAACTATTGATGAGTGATGGTTCTTGATGCAGTGTGGTCTGAGAGATCAGCGATCATAAGTTCCCGTCATGCACTGAAATTCTTCCAGATTCCTTGAATCGTTTAATAATATTATGCACTGTGGAAGGAGAAATATGCAAATCCCTTCCAATTTTTATCTGATAAACATTGTTTTTAAAATTGTCACTAATTTTCTCATGCATTTGTTGACAAATTTGAGATTTTCTGCTCCTCTTTGCTCCTCAAAGACCCTGATAAGACTTTCATGGCTACGGCTTTGGTACAAATCATAAGTCACTTGTTTGAAATTACATCTTTTTTTTTTTTTACCACATTACTAGCCCAAAATTGCCCCATTTCAACCTTTTTTTGAAATGTGTTATAGGCCAGATACACAGGAATGGATGGATATTAAATGAAATGAAGTTGATCCCACAAAATATGAAATATCATGAGATGACACGCTCTACAATAAAACAGAAGGCAAAGCAAATGTAAGAATCAGTGCAGGTGGTTTATATGCATTTTCCCTACTGTTCCAACTATTTTTCATTTAGGGTTGTACTAATGTATTAGATTAAAATAAGTAAAAACAGTAAGTTCATCAATAGCACCAAGACGGCCCCACATAGCTCTCAGTTAAAAAAAAAAAAAAAAAGAAAGAAATTTTTACAGTGAAACTGGTTGCTAAGGTCCAAGAACATTTGGATAGAAACACTGATGTCTGACTTGGCTTCATGGCTTCCTTCTCCTGTAATGGAGAAAATCAGGAAATTTAATGAATAAATAAAACATTCTTTATTAGGGTTTTATCATCAGCCTACAGGCTTCAGCCAGGGGGTATTTTAAAGTTTCCAACCTCAGCATTTTACAACTCCAGGTTATTTCTTCTTCCTTATGGCACTACTCTTGTAGGTATGAAATCCAAGAGGTTAGAAGTATGAAATCCATTAGTAAATATATTGACTGTTGCTGGTTTCAAATAGAGGTTAATAAGTCTAACAGTAGAGGAATAACTGCACCATGATGTTTTTTCTTCTCTGTACTTCAGCATATAAGAAACGGGTGACAAAGATCAACAAACATCAACTAAAGCAAGCCATAAGTGGTTAATGTGCTCAGGATTCCATCATCTGTATTGGTGAATAGCTTATTTCTTTACCCTTAAGGTACTGAATCATCAGACTTGTGTGGGCAAGTACTCATCAATGGCAACTTTTCTTCTTAGATTTCATACATAAATAATCCCTACAGGACACTCAAAGAGTGGCCATCCAACATGGGAAATGGATTTAAGCACTCTGGTCAGAATATGTTTTGTTTGTTTTTTTCTTTCTTTGAAGTACACAAATTTAAGCACACTGGTCACAATATTACGGAACCCGGGAGAGGTCACTTAAAGTGAGATTTTTTTCTGGCCATGATCATTTGTGCACACGTTTTACTTTAATTGAGCCCACAAATTAATAAAACGTGCTCTCAAATTAATAAAACGTGCGCACATTTCCATTTTGTTCAAAATGAACTCCATAATATGACCTAAATTGTCATCCTGACGACGGGGAGACGCTTCACCCTCAGCATCTTTTTTAATGTGCTTAAACTCCAGATGATGCCATGCTGGTAGCTGGAGTTCTCTGTATGTTCTTGTGTGCCCAAACCATGATATGCCCTGACCAGATCCATTTCTAATGGGGAAATGTATTACACTTCCTCCTGGTTTATTGACTAATAGCCAACATTTATGTGTCAAGACAATATTGAATAATTGAGTGCACGTTTTACAAATTGCGGCCACGTTTAAGTAGATTGTGCCCTTGTTTTACTCAAATGATGCATAAAATGTGCGCACAATATAATAAAACGTGCGCACAATATAATAAAATGAGTGCACAATATAATAAAACATTAAAATGAGCGCACAATATAATAATACGTGCGCACTATATAACAAAATGAGTGCACAATATAATAAAACATTAAAATGAGCGCACACTATAATAATACGTGCACACAATATAATAAAATGAGTGCAAAATATAATAAAACATTAAAATGAGCGCACAATATAATAATACGTGCGCACTATATAACAAAATGAGTGCACAATATAATAAAACATTAAAATGAGCGCACAATATAATAAAATGTGCGCACTATATAACAAAATGAGTGCACAATATAATAAAACGTGCGCACAATATAATAAAATGAGTGCACAATATAATAAAACATTAAAATGAGCGCACAATATAATAAAACGTGCACACAATATAATAAAATGAGTGCACAATATAATAAAACATTAAAATGAGCGCACAATATAATAAAACGTGCGCACAATATAATAAAATGAGTGCACAATATAATAAAACATTAAAATGAGCGCACAATATAATAAAATGAGTGCACAATATAATAAAACATTAAAATGAGCGCACAATATAATAAAACGTGCGCACTATATAACAAAATGAGTGCACAATATAATAAACATTAAAATGAGCGCACAATATAATAAAACGTGCGCACAATATAATAAAATGAGTGCACAATATAATAAAACATTAAAATGAGCGCACAATATAATAATACGTGCGCATTATATAACAAAATGAGTGCACAATATAATAAAACATTAAAATGAGCGCACAATATAATAAAATGTGCGCACTATATAACAAAATGAGTGCACAATATAATAAAACGTGCGCACAATATAATAAAATGAGTGCACAATATAATAAAACATTAAAATGAGCACACAATATAATAATACGTGCGCACTATATAACAAAATGAGTGCACAATATCTCCACGTGCAAAACATTTTGCGATGATACTTTCAGGGCTCCGTACAATATATACATCTGAAAAAAATGGTGTCACCTACAAAGTCTAAGCTCTTCACTAATTTCATCAGTTGTATTTACTAGATTTTCTGAAACAAACAAAATCTTCATCTTCAGTCAAAAAATGGCTCACTGGATGAACTGAATTCAATTATGTGCAGGATTTCCATCTAATAATCTATGTAGCGTGAAGCCCCAACTCAATAAAGCACATCCACCCAACATACTTTAATTTAGTTGGGACCTACATATATTATTAAGAAATCCAATCTATTGAGTCCGTTTTTGAGTGACGTTGGTGGAAATAACATGTTTTTAAATCTAAAAAGAAAACAATCACAATAAAACATACGGTAATGTGAAAATATGTTGTTAAAATGCAAAAGGCTCCCGTAACTATGAACCATGGAGATTTCTTCGTTGTCATTTTTGTTGTTTGGCTTGGTGGAAACAGCACGCCGCTGCACTCCAAACAAGTTTACAGCGTCATAAATGAGGAATAAATAAAGACGGAAGCCGGCAATACACACTGTAATAGCAACATCTGCTCTGACGGCTCCATCAGCAGAGACGGAGACTGTGAGGACACTTTGCTCTTTATACAACTTGTTAAGCAAAAGTAATCAGAGAACGATGCTGCAGGTAATCAGTGGCGACACGATCATATTGGTCGCCCCCCTGCAAGATCGGCATGAAATGTTTTCCTTCCACAACACTTTGCTTTTGGGATATCCGGATATGTAAAGCACGAGGGAACTGATTTAATTTTGTTGTTGGAGGGGTAAAGTGGGATGTATGCATGCCATTTGAGCTCAACACTAGAGTCATTTTTGGCTTGTGAAATCAAAATCTATTTCTCATTACTGAGACAGTGTCAGTGTTGTATATCATGGGACAATGTTGGGCTGTTTTGAATAAAAGTCATTTTCATCTGTTTGCTTTCTAAAATAGACTCTGTGATAAAACAATTTTACTGCAGACTAACAGCTGCAATGTTGCGCAGCATCACTCAAACACATTTCTCTCTGGTCTGAAGTAAAAATGTCCTGTCGTCGTCCGGTGGAGATAAATCATACAAATACATTTATGCACAACACAGAGACAGAAATATTTGCTCTGATAATTTCATGCAGTTTTAGAAACATTAGTGACAGGATGTGGTCAATTTAAAATGAAAAAAAAAAATGTTTAAGCCTGTCTCCCATTACAGATTCTGGGCAACAACAAAAAAAAAGCTCAATCAGGGCCTGAAATCTTGTGGAATCAGTGGCAAAAAAAGCATGCAGAACTCTGTGGTCAATTATGGTCAATCAAGCAGTCAGAGTTTTCAGAATGTTTTGTTTTTTTGTTTTTTGTTTTTGTGACACTGTGTCAAATTGTGATTTTAAAAAAATTAGATTGAATTGGTGCAGATTGGGTGTAATCTTGCGTAAAAGTAGATCAAACTGGACAATCAGGTACAATATGCAGTCAGTTCTTTATCATTTATGTAGTGTACATAAATAGTTTCTATAGAAATCTAAAGCTACAGTGTGTAAGATGCAATGTTGGGTCTAAGGCGAACTGTTCGGATTGTAAGAGCTTCGTTCATGCCCATGTTAATTACTTTAACTAGCTTGCTTTAACAACTGTCTGATGTGGACTTGGTGTAGCAGGTAGAGAACGGCATCCTCCACACGAATGTCTGCCCTATAAGCAAACTGCACAGCCCTGACCGTGTTGCACCTGGGGTTTGAGGAAGTCAAGGAAGAGCCTCTCCAATGTCTTCATCAGGTGTGAAGTGAGTGCCACTGGTTGGAAGTCATTCAGCTTACTGGGCCGGTTCTTAAGCCCCCGTCACATGGCACTAATGAAGGACACCGAAGCCAAAACAAAATAAGAAATCTGGACTTACATTGACTTTTGGTGACATTGTTTAACCGTCGTCTAGCTTCGTTCCTGTAGCTGGCGCTTCGTCAGAATTTTCAAACTGTTGAAAAATGTCAATGAATCCTGACAACCTCAATTCGTCCGTATTCCATTTTGCTTTCTGTCTTGAGGGTTCCTCATCGTTTGCATAGTTCCCATACCGTCAGCATTCCGTTTGATTATCGTCCAACTTCATCCAACCTCACAAGTCCGACATCTTGCACAAATGTTGGCAATATCTGAACGGATCAATAACTAAAGATCCGACAAGCTGAATGTGACTCATGCATGTGTGGGACAAAACACAACACAACAGAAACAGTAGCGGCAAGAATGTTTTATCAATGACTTTAACTATTTATGCACGTTGCAGCTGATAAGACAAACCTGTTATCAAGACAACCAGTTCTCGCAGCAACAGGTGCTATGGAGAGCACAGGCTGGCTGCAGAAATGATCACAGGCTCGTTGCAGAATCAATCAATCAATCAATTTTATTTATATAGCGCCAAATCACAACAAACAGTTGCCCCAAGGCGCTCTATATTGTAAGGCAAGGCCACACAATAATTGCGTAAAAACCCCAACGGTCAAAACGACCCCCAGTGAGCAAGCACTTGGCGACAGTGGGAAGGAAAAACTCCCTTTTAACAGGAAGAAACCTCCAGCAGAACCAGGCTCAGGGAGGGGCAGTCTTCTGCTGGGACTGGTTGGGGCTGAGGGAGAGAACCAGGAAAAAGACATGCTGTGGAGGGGAGCAGAGATCAATCACTAATGATTAAATGCAGAGTGGTGCATACAGAGCAAAAAGAGAAAGAAACACTCAGTGCATCATGGGAACCCCCCAGCAGTCTAAGTCTATAGCAGCATAACTAAGGGATGGTTCAGGGTCACCTGATCCAGCCCTAACTATAAGCTTTAGCAAAAAGGAAAGTTTTAAGCCTAATCTTAAAAGTAGAGAGGGTGTCTGTCTCCCTAATCTGAATTGGGAGCTGATTCCACAGGAGAGGAGCCTGAAAGCTGAAGGCTCTGCCTCCCATTCTACTCTTACAAACCCTAGGAACTACAAGTAAGCCTGTAGTGAGAGCGAAGCGCTCTATTGGGGTGATATGCTACTATGAGGTCCCTAAGATAAGATAGGACCTGATTATTCAAAACCTTATAAGTGAGAAGAAGAATTTTAAATTCTATTCTAGAATTAACAGGAAGCCAATGAAGACGAGGCCAATATGGGTGAGATATGCTCTCTCCTTCTAGTCCCCGTTAGTACTCTAGCTGCAGCATTTGAATTAACTGAAGGCTTTTCAGGGAACTTTTAGGACAACCTGATAATAATGAATTACAATAGTCCAGCCTAGAGGAAATAAATGCATGAATTAGTTTTTCAGCAATCACTCTGAGACAAGACCTTTCTAATTTTAGAGATATGCGTAAATGCAAAAAAGCAGTCCTACATATTTGTTTAATATGTGCTTTGAATGACATATCCTGATCAAAAATGACTCCAAGATTTTTCACAGTATTACTAGAGGTCAGGGTAATGCCATCCAGAGTAAGGATCTGGTTAGACACCATGTTTCTAAGATTTGTGGGGCCAAGTACAATAACTTCAGTTTTATCTGAGTTTAAAAGCAGGAAATTAGAGGTCATCCATGTCTTTATGTCTGTAAGACAATCCTGCAGTTATCTAATTGCTGTGTGTCCTCTGGCTTCATGGATAGATAAACTGGGTATCATCTGCGTAACAATGAAAATTTAAGCAATGCCGTCTAATAATACTGCCTAAGGGAAGCATGTATAAAGTGAATAAAATTGGTCCTAGCACAAACCTTGTGGAACTCCATAATTAACCTTAGTCTGTGAAGAAGATTCCCCATTTACATGAACAAATTGTAATCTATTAGATAATATGATTCAAACCACTGCCGCGCAAGTGCATTAATACCTATGGCATGCTCTAATCCTGTAATAAATTTTCATGGTCAACAGTATTAAAAGCAGCACTGAGGTCTAACAGACAAGCACAGAGATGAGTCCACTGTCTGAGGCCATAAGAAGATCATTTTGTAACCTTCACTAATGCTGTTTCTGTACTATGATGAATTCTAAACCTGACTGAAACTCTTCAAATAGACCATTCCTCTGCAGATGATCAGTTAGCTGTTTTACAACTACCCCTTTCAAGAATTTTTGAGAGAAAAGGAAGGTTGGAGATTGGCCTATAATTAGCTAAGATCGCTGGGTCAAGTGATGGCTTTTTACAGTAATGGTTTAATTACTGCACCTTAAAAGCCTGTGGTACATAGCCAACTAATAAAGATAGATTGATTCCTATTTAAGATCGAAGCATTAAATAATGTTAGGCTTCCTTGAGCAGCCTGGTAGGAATGGGGTCTAATAGACATGTTGATGGTTTGGATGAAGTAACTAATGAAAATAACTCAGACAGAACCATCGGAGAGAAGGAGTCTAACCCAAATACCGGCATCATGAAAGCAGCCAAAGATAACGATACGTCTTTGGGAGGTTATGAGTAATGAGTAATTTTTTCTCTAATAGTTTAAAATTTTATTAGCAAAGAAAGTCATGAAGTCATTACTAGTTAAAGTTTACAGGAATACTCGGCTCAATAGAGCTCTGACTCTTTGTCAGCTGGCTACAGTGCTGAAAAGAAACCTGGGGTTGTTCTTATTTCTTCAATTAGTGCTGCGTAGTAAGATGTCCTAGCTTACAGAGGGCTTTTTTATAGAGCAACAGACTCTTTTTCCAGGCTAAGTGAAGATCTTCTAAATTAGTGAGACGCCATTCCTCTCCAACGTATGGGTATCTGCTTAAGCTGCGAGTTTTGTGAGTTATACCACAAGAGTCAGGCACTTCTGATTTTAAAGCTCTCTTTTTCAGGGAGCTACAGCATCCAAAGTTGTGCTTCAATGAGGATGTAAAACTATTGACGAGATCCTCTATCTCACTTACAGAGTTAGGTAGCTACTCTGCACTGTCGTTGGTATATGGCATTAGAGAACATAAAGAAGGCATCATATCCTTAAACCTAGTTACAGCGCTCTCTTCGAAAGACTTCTAGTGTAATGAAACTTTTCCCCACTGCTGGGTAGTCCATCAGAGTAACTGTAAATGTTATTAAGAAATGATCAGACAGAAGGGAGTTTTCAGGGATACTGTTAAGTCTTCAATCTCCATACCATAAGTCAGAACAAGATCTAAGAGATGATTAAAGTGGTGGGTGGACTCATTTACATTTGAGCAAAGCCAATTGAGTCTACTAATAGAGTAATGCCAGTGTTGAGGCTGTCATTCTCAGCCTCTGTGTGGATGTTAAATTCGCACACTATAATTCTCTTATCTGAGCTAAGCACTAAGTCAGACAAAAGGTCTGAAAATTCACAGAGAAACTCACAGTAATGACAGGTGGGACGATAGATAATAACAAATAAAACTGTTTTTTGGGACTTCCAATTTGGATGGACAAGACTACGAGTCAAGCTTTCAAATGAATTACAGCTCTGTCTGGGTTTTTGATTTAATAATAAGCTGGAATGGAAGATTGCTGCTAATCCTCCCGCCTCAGCTGTGCTACGAGCGTTTTGGCAGTTAGTGTGATCGGGGTGTTGACTATTTAAACTAACCTATTCATCTGCTGTAAACCAGGTTCTGTAAGGCAGAATAAATCAATATGTTGATCACTTATTTTATCATTTCCTCACAGAGACTTAGAAGAGAGAGACCTAATGTTTAATAGACCACATTTAACTGTTTTAGTCTGTGGTGCAGTGAAGGTGCTATATTATTTTTTTCTTTTTGAATTTTTTTAGCTTAAATAGATTTTTTGCTGGTTATTGGTGGTCTGGGGAGCAGGCACCGTCTCTACGGGGATGGGGTAATGAGGGGATGGCAGGGGGAGAGAGAAGCTGCAGAGAGGTGTGTAAGACTACAACTCTGCTTCTGGTCCCAACCCTGGATAGTCACGGTTTGGAGGATTTAAGAAAATTGGCCAGATTTCTAGAAATGAGAGCTGCTCCATCCAAAGTGGGATGGATGCCGTCTCTCCTAACAAGGACCAGGGTTTCCCCAGAAGCTTTGCCAATTATCTATGAAGCCCACCTCATTTTCTGGACCACCACTCAGACAGCCAGCAATTCAAGGAGAACATGCGGCTAAACATGTCACTCCCGGTCCGATTGGGGAGGGGCCCAGAGAAAACTACAGAGTCCGACATGTTTTTGCAAAGTTACACACTGATTCAATGTAATTTTAGTGACCTCCGATTGGCGTAACCGGGTGTCATTACTGCCGACGTGAATTACAATCTTACCAAATTTAAGCTTAGCCAGCAGTTTCAAATTTCCTCAATGTCGCCTGCTCTGGCCCCCGGAAGACAATGACTATGGTTGCTGGTGTCGCTAACTTCACATTTCTCAAAACAGAGTCGCCAATAACCAGAGTTTGATCCCGGTGGGTGTGTCGCTGAGTGGGGAAAACGGTTAGAAATCGTGAACGGGTTGGCGGTGGACACGGTGCTTCTGTTTAGAACTACGCTTCCTCCTCACAGTCACCCAGTCGGCCTGCTTTCCCGGCTGCTTGGGATCTGCCAGAGGGAAACTAACGGCGGCTAAGCTACCTTGGTCCGCCACTGACTACAGGGGCCTGGCTAGCTGTAGAATTTTCCATGGTGCGCAGCTGAGTCTCCAATTCGCCCAGCCTGGCCTCCAAAGCTACGAATAAGCTACACTTATTACAAGTACCATTACTGCTAAAGGAGGCCGAGGAATAACTAAACATTTCACACCCAGAGCAGAAAAGTGCGGGAGAGATAGGAGAAGCCGCCATGCTAAACCGGCTAAGAGCTAGTAGCTGCGCTAAGCTAGCGGATTCCTAAAAACACACAAAGTGAATAATGTGTAAATAATTTAGAGGTGATTCCGCAGAGGGAGTGCTTTAGTTAAGGCACGTGAAGATACACTGTGAAACAAATCGTTATCTAGGTAACTCGATCAATCTAACTGCGCAGATTAAACAGCTAACAGATACAGCAAAACACCACTGTGCTCCGGAACAGGAAGTGATAACAATACCGCAGTGAGAGACAACACCAGTAGAGGCAAGCAAGAGCTGTCAAAAAAGTTGATCACAGGCTGGCTGCAGAAATGATCACATGCTGGCTGCAGAAGTGATCACAGGCTGGTTGCAGACTTGATCACAGGCTGGCTGCAGAAATTATCACAGGCTGGCTGCAGAAATTATCACAGGCTGGCTGCAGAAATGATCACATGCTGGCTGCAGAAATGATCACATGCTGGCTGCAGAAGTGATCACAGGCTGGTTGCAGACTTGATCACAGGCTGGTTGCAGAAATGACCACATGCTGGCTGCAGAAGTGATCACAGGCTGGCTGCAGAAGTGATCACAGGCTGGTTGCAGACTTGATCACAGGCTGGTTGCAGAAATGACCACATGCTGGCTGCAGAAGTGATCACAGGCTTGTTGCAGACTTGATCACAGGCTGGTTGCAGAAATGACCACATGCTGGCTGTAGAAGTGATCACAGGCTGGCGCTCAGTCTGATACCCACTGTCAAGTCACATCATCATGAATGTTTCATTTTGATTTTGTTTAAAGTGTCAAGGTCGCCATTCGTTTCATTTTTCTTTTGTTAGTTTCGGCTTTGGTTTGTTCTTTTATGCACTCTGGACTCACAGCCTTTTCGGTGATGGGAGAAGTCCAGGCTCATTCGTCCACTTTTTCTCAACGATTTGGGACTTTGTAACTTTTTTCCTTCGGTCAGCGATCGTCGTGTGCTGTGTGACCGGGCCCTTAGGAACTGGAACGATGTATGAAGTCTTCCAGAGAGTCGGCACTCTCACTAGCTGCAGGCTGAGGTTGAAGATACGCTGTAGCGGTTCTCCCAGTTCAGTGATGCAGGTCTTCAGTAGATGGGGCCACACCTTGTCTGGGCCTGCCACTTTCCTGGGATGAAGCTTCCTCAGCTGTCCTCTGACCTGGTCCATAGTTATGTATGTAGGAGGTTGTGTTGAGGTGGGGGAGGAGGAGGAGTGGGGCTGCTGCTGTGATGTCTGAGGGGAGGTGTGCTGAGGGAAGGAGGAGAGGTGTCTGCAGTGAGGGAGCAGGTGGAGAGGGCATGGACTGGTTGAACCGGTTGAAGAAGTTGTTAAGTTTGTTCACCCTCTCCGTTGTTCCCCCTGTGTCTCTGGTCTTTGTTGTATGGCCTGTGATGGTTTTCACACCCTTACCAGATCTCCCTTGTGTTATTTTGTCTCAGTTTCTAGTCCATATTTCTCTTGTAACTGTCCTTTGCTTCCATGCCGAGTTTTCACCTCCCGCTGTGCTGCCTTCATTGCCTCCATGTCTCTGCTCCTGAAGGCGGCTTTCTTTCTGTTTCCGACAGCTTTGACTTCCCATGTTATCCATGGTTTGCTGTTAGGGTAACAGCGGACAGTCTTGGTTGGGCAGACCACGTCTGCACAAAGGTTAAGATAATCCGTCAGACAGTGTGTCACCCCTCTATGTCCTCACCGGTTGATCAGCTCATCCCAGACTGTGGTGTTGTAGCAGTCTCTCAGGTCATTTTCCATTTCAGGGGACCAACCTCATGACAGAACAATGGTTACCAGCTGCCTTTGTACCACAAGGGTATATTGGGGTTGAAGGTAGACCAGATTGTGATCAGACTTCCATAGAGGAGGGAGAAATGTGACTCTGTATGCATCTCTCACATTAACAAACAGTAAGTCAATTGTCCTGTGTTTCTGTTGGACGTCCACAACCTGGTGAAATGCAGCCAAAGTAGAGTCCAAAGTTGCATGGTTAAAATCCCCAGAAATGATCATCACACAGATGGTGATCATGTGACTCAGCTCTCTCGGTAGATAGTATGGCCGTAGGCTAACAGCTAGCAGCTCGAGGTCTTCGCAGCACAAGGCGGGTCCTTTACAGAGATGTGTCCTGGGTTACAACAGCAGTTAACATGCATGATAAGACCCCCCCCTTTGCTCTTCTCACACGCTTTAGCGTCCTCTGTCGGCTTTCACAGCCACTGAATCCCAGGAGGTCCACGTTAGCATCCGTGTGCGAGGCGGTTAGCCACAACTCTATAAAGATTAACAAGCTGCTCTCTAGGTAAATCCTCTGGTTCTTCAGTGTGGACACATCACTGAGCTTGTTCGGCAGCGAGTTCACATTTCAATAATCACAGAGGGAATCGATGGTTTGTAGCACCTCCAGCTGTCTGCTAGCCTAGCCTTAGCTTAGCCCTGGCCTTGCAGCCCCTTTGTCCTCCTTAGCTCTGCCTGGATGGGGGTGTCAAATTCCGGATTGTCCCTCTGTTCTCAGAGCCAATAGTTCCTCTCTTGAATAAGTGAAAAAGCTGGCTCCTGGTAGTGTTGAAAAGTCAAAATATACATGGGATAGGTACATAACACACAATGTCTTTGTGATAAGAGCAGAAGGGTTAAAAAAGGAAAGGAAAAAGGAGCCAAAAGAGGTAGAACTGGAGAGCTACTGGAGAGGCAGCCATCTCCAACAGCGCCTGAGCAAAACAAACAAAAACATCTAACTGTAATTGTAGCAATTAAATGAAACGGTGGCTTCTCCTTATCCTTAAATACATGCATCGTAAACTGTGCGAGACTGCGTACCAGTGCGCATAAAAAATTTTGAAATGTTCAACATTTCTGGCATGCATAAATTTCGTGCCATGTGCATGAACTAGTGATGAACATTGTGCAACCTTTTCACAAACACTGGCTGTCCAGGCATGTTATTGCTTGCAGGGCCTCGTGTATGATGAGTTTACCCACTGGTACGCACAATTGCATGCCAGTGCGGGGAGCAAATTCGTGCAAGTGTCAAGGTGGATTTTCAAGCGTACCCTCTAATGACGCATTGGCACAGGGAATTGCATGCCAGTGCAAGGATCAAATTCATGCAAGTGTCAGGGTGGCTTAACAGTGTAACAGTAGGATTTTGTTATATGTGTGCAGTGCACAATAGTACATAGATTTAAGGTTTGGCTATAGCCTATTTCTGAGTAACACAAAATTAACAAGTAATGGAACGAGTTACTTTCCAGACAGTAAACCATAAATGTAAGTCATTAATTTTTTGTAAAGTAGCAAGTAATGTGTTATATATTAGAAGCAGAAATGGAAGCAGAAATGGAATATAGCATTCATAACCATCTGTTATTTACTGTATAATTAATTACCTGCAACAATGACTCGCTGTGTTTTGTGGAGTTAGAATGAACTCTTCATATCAACATGTGAGGCCGCCATGTTGCAACACAGCTTTCATACAATAGCCCAAAAGGGATCTATCATAGACTACGTTTACATGCAGCCAATAACCCTTTCATAACCGGAATACTGTCAATAACCCGGTTGCGCACGGCCATGTAAACGCCCGCAAAAACCCAAATATGCTCATATTCCAGTTTTTAAAAACCTGAATAAGACCCCTGGGTTACTCCTTTTCTAACCCGAATATCAGGTCATATAAATGTGCATCGGAATATCCCCATAGAAAGGAACATTATTTTGTGTTCTGCGCATGTCCTATCCGCAAGGAATCTTGGTCTTTTGAGTACAGCAACTACTTGTATGCAGCGCGCACAACCCACCAGACACCACAGAAGCAGATGTAAACAGCGCATTGTGTTCTGCGTCCTTATCAGGCGGGTCAGTCGCGGCACCGGTCAGCATATCACCGTGATTGCTCTGCCTCCAATGCGCTTACCGTCTGTGGCTCGGTAAACGCCACAACGGACCACTCTCACCACCCCCATCTCGTCTGTGCGTAGCTGCGTCAAATCTGGCTGTTTTGATACTGAGGCAGCCCGCAGGAGAGAAAAATGAGAAAATGTTAATGCCTGTTTGAGAAAAGTGTGTAGTGAGTGGTTTTACACAAAGCAGGATTTGCACGAACGCCAGAACAAATCAAGCACCGGTGGACGAAGTGCGTCGCTGTTTAGATGGGGATATTCCAAATGATACCAGTGACCATGTATACAGGAGTAACTCTGTCTGCTTAAGCATGTAAACGGGTTATTCCTAATGATTCAGAAACCAGAATATTGACCTTAACCCGAATATTAACGGCATGTAAACATAGTCATATTTTCTGGAGTATAAGTCATATTTTGTTTTGATTTTTTTGTTTGTTGTGGGGTTTTTTTTACTACTTTCCAAAAATCATGAGTTAGTGATTCAATTCAATTTATTTCACAACAAAGTTGCCTCAAGGCGCTTCACACAAGTAAGATCTAACCTTACCAACCCCTAGAGCAAGCACAATGTGACAGTGGTCAGAAAAACTCCCTCCGAGGAAGAAACTTCAAGCAGACCAGACTCAAAGGGGTGATCCCTCTTCATGGGCCATGCTACTGACACAATTTACAAAATAATTCACAAAACGAATATACAGGAAACTGTTCCCGGTACGAGGACAGGAGGGTTACAGAAACAGACACCACACCCATCTCTGGATGGAGCCGCACCTCAAACAGAGAGAAAAAAAAAACAGAATCAGGCATCAGAAGACAAAATCTAGTATAATTTGTCAGCATTGAAGCAACAAGAAGAACAAAGAACTACTAAGGTGATCGTCAGCCACTAGCCCTACGCTTCACTAAAAGACCCAGAATTTAAAGTTGAGGCCGCGGCCCGCCTAATAAAATGAATTAAACAGTAAAAGCATAGTAACATACTATGCCAGTATGATAGCCTATCGAAGGGAAAATAAGTGCATCTTAAGTCTGGACTCTCTACAGAATCTGATTGTTTTATTGACACAGGGAGATCATTCCACAGAACAAGGGCATGATAAGATAAAGCTCTGTGACCCACAAACTTTTTATTCACCCTAGGGACACAAAGTAGTCCTGCACTCGAGCTGGTACATAGGGTTTAATTAGGTCAGCTAAGTCAAGAGGTGCCAAGTCCATAAACCACCTTTATAGGCCAGTAGCAGAACGTTAAAATCTGATCTCACTGGGACAGGAAGCCAGTGAAGAGACGCCAAAATGGGTGTAATGTGGTCAAACTTTCTGCTTGTGTCAAACATCTGGCTGTAGCATTTTGAAACAATTGGAGAGCCCTAATGCTGGACTGCGGTAAACCAGAAAATAGAACACTGCAGTAGTCTAAACTAGAAGAGGCAAATGCATGAATCAGGCCCTCAGCATCAGCCATAGACAGGATGCAATGAATCTTCACTATATTTCACACGTGGAAGAAAGCAGTACTCGTAATATTGCTAATGAGGAGGTCAAAGGACAATGTAGGATCAAAAATTACCCCAAGGCTCCTCACTTTGTCAGTGTGATGTATGACACACAAGCCTAGGCTAAGCGTTAGCTGGTCAAATTGATGCCGATGTCTCACTGGACCAAGAACTATTATTTCAGTCTCATCAGAGTTTAAAAGTAAGACGTTGCTAGACATCCAGCTTCTCACTGATGTAAGGCAATCTTCTAAGGATTTTATGTGGATGAGATTACCAGCAGTTATCGGCATGTATAGCTGAGTATCATCAGCATAGCAGTGAAAGGTAATCACAAAACACCGCAATATTTGCCCAAGGGTGCTATATAAAGGGAGGAAAAGCAGGGGCCTAAGTCGGACCCCTGTGGAACCCCAAATTTCATGTCACTAAGGTTAGATTTAGTATTATTGTGCAAAACACAGTGAGAACGACTGGTCAGGTATGACGTCAACCATGCAAGGGCACTCCCAGTAAACCTAAAATGATTCTCCAGCCTATCAAGTAGAATATGATGATCCACGGTATCAAACGCAGCACTAAGATCTAACAGCACCAGAACCATAGTGGTGTCTGAATCCATTAAAAGCAGAAGATCATTCACCACTTTAGTGAGAACTGTCTCTGTGGAATGATATTTTTCTAAAAGCAGACTGCAGTGGCTCAAAAAAATTCTCAGTTTCATTATTCATAATAAAATAATTATAGTAACTATTTATATCGGACTTTCTCAGGAATCAAAGCACTAAACAAAATAAATGCCAATAAAAAGGAATAAATGCCAACAAAAAGAAGTACACTTCAACAATGTACAAAACACCAAAATAATGAGCAGATAATACTTGAAAAAAAGGTGTGACATATATGGATTTTCCTCTTCAAGAGGCCTTTTTTTTCAACAGGTGCGACTTGTACTCCACAAAATACGGTTGTTACTTTGCTTTAACACATTTTGTAGTGCAGAGGAAGACTTTTGCTCCCTTTCACACAGTCTACTGGTTGGTGGATGCTCATGCACACTAACAAGTTTGGAACAGCCATTTTTATTAAATGGAGGATCAAAGATTTTGATTATACCCCAAGAGAATGCAAGCGAGCATGAATCTCCATCAGCAAAGAAGTGATAACGTGAAGTGATACAAGATCATGACTGGCAACTGCATAATGCAATCTGCAACCTCACCACTAGATGTCACTAAATTCTTCACACTGTAGCTTTTAAAAAGTGGACGTTCCACCCATTTAACTGGAAACCTGAATAAACTAACCCTGTTTACCCAAACAAACACTCATAGCCTGTCTTCTTTAATGACAGATATTCTACCCAGTGCATTCAGGAGGGGATTTTACACAGAGGAAGCAAATCTGTGCAAAAAGAGATCTGCAGATAAAAGGTTAGGACAATTCTTTCTGTTTCCATGGTGGCCTTGCGTCTTCTGATTGGAACGATTTACGTAGAGATACTCCTCCACACACACACACACATTTATTCATCGCTTGACCTTTAGAAAGATAACGTGTGGAGAGTAACTTCTGTTCCAAATATTTCCAGATGCTGTGCGTTAAGAAAACCCTGCTAACCCCCTTGACTAAATGCTTTGTGCACAGTTCCCATCTCCGCAAACATATTGAGCGTGTCAGCACAGATCCCAACTCGACTATTAAAAAAGAAAAAAAATAGCTGTGAGTTATTTCAGTGTGAGCGCAGAATTTATGAAGTGTGGTGCTTGATCTTGGTGTTTTGTCCCCATTTTAACACCTGCCTGAAACCACATTTGGGGAGATTAGCAGCGCGCTTGTTATCTTTTCGTTCCACGTTTGTGTCTTTTACAGGACTGGAAATTTCAATTGCAGGACCAGACACTGATAAACTCGTTCCACGAGTGGGCCAAACACAGACGTCGTTCATTGTTGCTGAAATATTGTTAAATTAAAGCTCAGCGACCTCACAGAAAACACCAGGATACCAGGAAACTCAACATGATGTCAGTTGAATATTTTGGAACCCAGTTATTACCACTAAAACTCTGGAAGTGATACAAGAATGCTGCACATTTTTGGGCTAACACTCTTTAGTATTTTATAACTTTTACACCTACGGTCTCATTAGCTACAATTGACAGACTCAAAGCAATGACTTGCCTTTCATTTTCAGTCAGAGTGAGCATTCTGCAGTGACAAGAGACAGCAGTTGCTATGCCGCCAGCTCAGCGCAGCCAAAATAGACGAGGAAAGCATTTTATGCAAATGCGTAGCAACATAACATGGCAACTGCCAATCTGAATAGGATTTCTGTATCAATCTAAGATGTTTGGCATTTTTCTCATATATTTTGAAAATGGAGTGGCTATACGCCCAACCGTTGGTTCAGTAAATACGCAAGCATATACGCCCAACCACAACTGACCAATGAGCGCGCTTGTAAGTTCACTTTCTGGTTTCAACGCGGGGGGGGGGGGGATATTTTCTCACCGGCTGCGGGAGGGTTCGCAGCCCCTGGAAGGGCTGTGATCTACAGCGGTTCTGTTTGGCTCATCACACACAGGGAACTGTGTCAAACTAACACCATTTTACAGGCAAACAAGCAGCATTTTGTTCATAAAACTGTTTTGTCGTCGTTACCAGTTCAACTTCCGTTCAAAATGCTTATGAAGTTTGTCTGCTTTCATCCACTGGGTTTTTTTTTTTTTTTTTTTTTTTCAGTAATTAAAGACGGCGCCGGTTAAATGTGTCAAACATACACCGCTTTTCACGCTGCAATAGAGCCTTAAAAAAGTGGCATAAAAAACATAGTTTAGATGCACAAATCGTGTCAAATACACAATCACAGTTGGGCGAATAAGGTAAGACATTATATTTATCTGCCCAACGGTTCGGTGACTAGCCTTTGCCTTTTGAAAAAGCTAGTGAGTAGAGGTGGACAATACTGGGAATTTTGGTATTGATCCGATACCAAGTAAATACAGGTCCAGTACCATCGATATCGATACTGATATCGATACTTTTTCATATTTAAGCTTCATAGATCCAAAGGATCCAAAGACCTAGGATAGAATTTCGCCAAACATTGTACGTTACAACAAAATACTTTATTATCACAATCAACATTTTTGTTTAAAAACATATCACTCAACACAACTTAAAACAAAATCTCCTGAGGTAGAGGGTTGACAAACCACAATACAACAAAATTAACACACCACAACAAATATTGTAAACAGTTTCAAACTTATTCTGTTTTTCAAGTCAAACAGTACAATAAAATAATACAAAAATAAGGAATTTCTTCCCTTCAGTGCACTTCTCTATGTTGTTTCTTAAATAAAGAGTGTAAAAAAAATAGAACTTAATAAATTAAAACAATCTTCTGAGGTTAGAAAGCTGACAAACCACAATAGAGAAAAACTATAACACACCATAACAAATATTGTAAACAGTTTCAAACTTATTCTGTTTTTCAAGTCAAACAGTACAATAAAATAATACAAAAATAAGGAATTTCTTCCTTCAGTGCACTTCTCTATGTTGTTTCTTAAATAAAGAGTGTAAAAAACAATAGAACTTAAGCAAATTAAACAATCTTCTGAGGTTAGAAAGCTGACAAACCACAATAGAGAAAAACTATAACACACCATAACAAATATTGTAAACAGTTTCAAACTTGTTCTTTTTTTTCAAGTCGAACAGTACAACAAAATAATACAAAGAATAAGGAATTCCTCCCTTCAGTGCACTTCTGGCTTTAAACAAAATAAAAACATTAAGTGAAAATTAAATAAAGAAAGAAAAGCGCTGCTTTTAAAGACAGAGAAGAGACTTTGATGAATCGGCATGAGCAGCGGTTTGAGTATCGATCTTTTTACACGAGGATCGTTCAATATGAATACCAGCGTTGGTATCGATATTATCGATATTAGGATCGATCCGCCCACACTCTACTGGTGAGAAATACACACTGTTGCATGATGTTAGCATGCTAGCTAGAGACACTGGAACCTCACAGTGAAAGACTTTGGTACTGTTAAACAGTCAAGCATAGAGGAAAAAACAGGTTAGGACTGTATACAGTATATAGGTAACCACGAGCTGGCACGCCCAGGAAACGCTCATCAAGCAACAAATGCCAGATGCTTGTCAACCTCATTTATAGCTCATGTGAGCATAGGGTTACAGTTGCAATCCATCGGGCTCCACCCCTCATGTGGTTATTATCTGGGTGGAAGTTTTGACTTGAATAGGTTATGCAATGTTCACCATCTAGTTCACGAAATTAATGCATGCCAGAAAGTTTATCAGGTTGTCCTAAAAGTTCCCTAAAAAGCCCTTCAGTTAATTCAAAATGCTGCAGCTAGAGTAGTGACAGGGACTAGAAGGAGAGAGCATATCTCACCCATATTGGCCTCTCTTCATTGGCTTCTGTTAATTCTAGAATAGAATTTAAAATTCTTCTTCTTACTTATAAGGTTTTGAATAATCAGGTCCCATCTATCTTCGGGACCTCATAGTACCATATCACCCCAATAGAGCGCTGCGCTCTCAGACTGCAGGCTTACTTGTAGTTCCTAGGGTTTGTAAGAGTCGAATGGGAGGCAGAGCCTTCAGCTTCAGGCTCCTCTCCTGTGGAACCAGCTCCCAATTCAGATCAGGGAGACAGACACCCCTCTCTACTTTTAAGATTAGGCTTAAAACTTTCCTTTTTGCTAAAGCTTATAGTTAGGGCTGGATCAGGTGACCCTGAACCATCCCTTAGTTATGCTGCTATAGACGTAGACTGCTGGGGGGTTCCCATGATGCACTGTTTCTTTCTCTTTTTGCTCTGTATGCACCACTCTGCATTTAATCATTAGTGATTGATCTCTGCTCCCCTCCACAGCATGTCTTTTTCCTGGTTCTCTCCCTCAGCCCCAACCAGTCCCAGCAGAAGACTGCCCCTCCCTGAGCCTGGTTCTGCTGGAGGTTTCTTCCTGTTAAAAGGGAGTTTTTCCTTCCCACTGTAGCCAAGTGCTTGCTCACAGGGGGGGCGTTTTGACCGTTGGGGTTTTACATAATTATTGTATGGCCTTGCCTTACAATATAAAGCGCCTTGGGGCAACTGTTTGTTGTGATTTGGCGCTATATAAAAAAATTGATTGATTGATTGATTGATCAGTTTACAACGGGTTTACTCATTGGCACGCCAGATTGCGTACCAGTGCGGGGATCAAATTTGTGCAAGTGTCAAGATCTTTAAGTAAAGCGTCAAAAACCAAAACACTAATATCTCTCTTCTGTCTTGTTTTTTGCTATAGGCTTTGTTTTATTGTCATCTCTTCTTACCTTAAGGTTCATCATGCCGAGGTGCATTCTTCACTTTACAGGGAAAATGATGCTGTAGTCATTTCAGCACCACCATGAATTAGACAGCTCCTCCCCTGATGATGCCATGATGAGGTGTGTTGACATGCAGACTGTTGTGCACGTGACTCAGAGCTGGGTGTTAAATCGAAATTTGTGACCTCTTAAAAAAAAACTAATACAATAACCCAAGTTATTTATGTAAGGATTAAACAACAAGAAGCCGTGCATTATACGGTTTGAATACACGACGCAGAGTTTTAAACTCTATGTTGTGCATTCAAACCGTATAATGCACGGCTTCTTGTTGTTTAATCCACTTATACCATGGTCCCACACAGTGAGCTATTTATTGAAATTAACAGAACTTGATAAAAAAAGCGTAAGTATTTGGACTATTTTATGCCAGTCTCAAGATATTTTCATCCTTGGCAACCGTTCTCTTCTTCTTTCCCGTCTTCAATCTTGTCCAGTTTGTCCGATGTTAAATCTTTATGCCGTTGCTTTTGCTGTTCTTCTCGTTTGCTCTCCTCCTCTTCCCATTCCTCAAACATTTTATTTTGGCCAAAAATATTAAAATTCATTTGGAAATCCATTTTATCGCGTTTCTGTCATTCACCTGTCGAAATATAGGTGGTTGCTATGAGGATGACCAGATCTGAGTGATATTACAGTGATTTAACTCGCCAACTAACTGACCATGTATAATTGATTGTAAAATCCAACACAGTGTTGGTAAAAATCTATACAAACCTCATAGTGTGGGTGGGTGCGTGCATGTGTGTGATTGCATGCGTATGCCTATTAACTAGTAACATGCGCATAGGGCCGGCCAATATATCTTGCACTGGGGCCCGTGCTGAGGTTGCATTGCCACTGGCTTCAATCATGTTCAAACATCTTTAAACGGGGTAATCCGAGTGAGCACAGCTTGATACGTGTTTCATTGTGATCTATCAGAATAAAAATTTCAAGCAAAAGCAGCATTGTTGCAGTTCTGGCTCAGAATGCAGTCGGGTGCAGCTTTACTTCATTGTTGAGCAGGTTACCAGGTATGCGCATTATAAGCCAGCAGGTTGCCAGGTCTGCCCTTACAAGCCAGCCTGATATGAGGCATGTCAGACTAAAATGTTTCATCCCATTTTTGCACTTTTTCTGGATCGTGGGGGATCATAATGTGGGATAGGGGTGTAACATGTTGCAAAATTACAGCTCATTTCCATGAAGAAAACATATTTATGTGGGGGGGGAATTTCAAAGCAAATATTTACATTTACATGTGTGCATGCATACCTGTGACCTGACCCACTTGATGCGTATTTCTGGGGCGTGGACGTTAACATCCATAACATCTGCATGATGGATTGTAAAGGACAGAAAAACCCAACACAGTCACTATGAATTTGGTTTTTACTGCTTGACTGCTTAATGGAACCAAAGTTCGCTTGATTTGTTTCAGTCCAGTGTCTTTCACGGTGACGTTCCTGTATTGCTAGTTAGCATGCTATCATCCATAAGATATCTTGTAAATCATTTCAGATGTTTATCTGCTTTTAAAAACAGCATTTTTAAATTTAGAAGTGTTTATTTGTCATTAACGTTTACAATATATATGAAAAAACATATTAGATTTATACAGAAATAAGCTGTTCCAGAGTGTTTTCTGACATCTTGGTTTATTTTGTTCACGCGAGAAGCCAGCTGATGTCACGCCACCTTTCTTTGCTCTGATTAGCTGTTGGCCTGTCCATCCAACCATCTGTCACGCAGATCGGGGGCCCCCACGTGATTTATGACATCACTATCAAATGTATGTCATGGCATCTGATTGCTTGAATTTCTCTCCATCAGGGGTCGAAATTCTGAATTGTTTCCAGACAGCACAAATTTTGATTGTATTGACAATATCATATTATGAATCCCTTATATAAATGCTAAGGAATAAAATTAGAGTGATGCCAAAGAAAATTCATTTTATGACTTAAATCTTTTTTTTTTTTAAAAACAACAGCTGTACAGCTTTAAAGCTAAGGCTGTGCTTACTGTGAAATAGGACTATGAAGTCATATCACCTTTCTATTGGTGACCTTGAAAGCTCAAATTCAAAACTGTAAATGTTGAATTCTTGAACAGATGTCAAGGCCCCACAGAACCTGGCATTAAGGCAATCCCTGACTCACAAAGAATTAATTTGCATGGATCTGTGTTGAACATTTAACACAAAGCTGTTGTCCTCTGTGTTGTTCCCTTCTCGGTCACAGTGCAGACACACAGCAAGGCTTTAATATCCTACCGATTCCTTGAATGCTCCAGAGATTTTCAGAGGAAAAAGGTCAGTCCTCCCACGTAATCAAAGATGTTGCACTGAAGAAATACGTCAAGTCTGCGATTGTCTTATTGATGGAGAGAATATACACGAGCAGGCGGCAAATCCCAAACCAAATTTCAGTGAAACGGATTGTGATCTCATCACAGAGGTGCAGGGATGGCTGAGATTTATTGGGCTGTGTATTACACACACACACATACACACACAAACAGTAAGTTAATCAGAAAAAAATATCTGTTGGCAGAACACATTGCAGATTTCTCACAGGAAAATCAGCATTTGATGTGAAAATAATACATCTGTGCACCTCGAGGCTACTGTATATCAACCAACACTTAGGAGCTTTCAGTACATGCAGATATTTTACTGTGATGGTTTGACAAATGTGTTAAACTTGTTGCACCGTAAAGTTGCACTGCTCGTTTGTTCGTATTATTTATTATTTGCTTGTTTTCCCTCTGAAACAGCAGTCCAGTTGTCACCGCGCGGAATTAAAGGGCAAAGCAACAGAAGAACATTATCAAAATTCTGTAGCCGATCCCTCTGTCTTATTCATCTCTTCCCGCGACATGATGGCAGTGATATCTCACTGGACCCTGCCAACAGTTTGAGCACATCAGTCTGGGAAGGCCCGTGTGCTTTTGTAGATCTCATTTGATTTTCACCGCTGATAGCGGATGTGGTAATTTATGCCAGCGCTCATTCAAGAGAAATGGAGATCAAAGCACCTCCCCTCCAATCTCTGTTCTCATCAGATCTGCAACAGGACTCCTTACGGAGATTTCCCAATTCACCGGCGGAACCAGCGGGGTCACAATCTGCTCCTGCAGAGCAAGTGTGTGCTGTTGGCTTTAAGAACAGCGCCTGGGAAATTTGCATGTATTTACACGTTCATCAGCTGCAGCAAAAATGAGTTTGTCCCCCACCACCACCACCCCCGCCTTTGCTGAAGTGAACAAATTGCATGAACACACAAACACGGTCTGACATTTCCATCTGTGAAACTGCAGCAGACAGGCTGAACGATGTTATCGTTTGCAGGTGAAGCTGAGCTGAATGTGATGCATCACTTTATGCAGACACACATGATTATCCACACTGTAACTACGGACAAGGCAATTTAACCGAAAACATGAGTTTCATTCTGCGCCCTAATGGATTGAGCACAAATTGTTTGACGTTCTATAACAACAAGCTTGTTTTGCATTATTGCTGACACTCGATTTATTATTATCATTCATATTTTATCAGTACAGCTGCAGCAGCGAGGCAACATTTGAATATTAAAACAGACAGCTTTCATTGTTAAAGGCATGTTCATACCAAAACAAATGAAAAGATGCATATTTAATAATCAGCTCAGCAAATTTAACTTTTGACCCATAAAATGTATGAAAGTCTGTTTATACCAAGCGAAAAAAAAAAAAAAAAGCTGGTATATGGAATATAAAAATAATCCCAACATATAGTTCAAATTTATGGACAAAAACATTTTTTTACTTGAATTTGGTGAGTAAATACAGAGTCCAAATTTCAGCTTTCCAAGTCATAATTATGAACTAGAATGTTTAAAAAATTGTACATATTAAGTCATCATAAGATTAAAGAGCCACTATTTTAAGACATAAACATGAGAGAAATTATAAGACAAAATGTCAAATTTGTGTCATGAGATATGGCACACAAATATAGATATTTTTTTTTTTTAAAGTCATAATTATTAGATATTTTAAAACATTAAAAATTTTGTCTTTGATCATTATTGGTAACATTGAGTTGTTGGACATTGTAAGCCATAACTGTGAGCTAAAATGTCACAGTTTTCTTATTCATTAATACTTGTATATTAACTACAAATTCAGATTTTCAATGTCATATTTACGTGATATGAAGGCAACATTTTGACCTATGGCATAAATATCAGCTAAAACCTGAGTTTGACAACAGAAGACATAATCATGAGACAAAATGTAAAGACTGAAACTTTGAGTCATAATTATGAAATATTAAGGTTACAGTTTGACCTTCTACATCATATCAGATAAAAATTTGAGTTTGACAGTAAAAGTGCTAATTGTCAGCCAAAATGTCAAGATTTAAACTTTGAGTCATAATTATGAGATATGAAGGCAACATTTTGACCAATCTCATAATTATTACATAAAATTTGTGAGTTTGACATTAAAACCCATAACAGTGAGATAAAATGTAAAGATTTTATGAGATAGTAAGCGAAGAGGCAGCACGTTGGCTTAGTGGTTAGCACTGTTGTCTCACAGTGAGCAGGTCATGGGTTTGAGTCCCACCTGCGGCCTGTCTGTGTGGAGTTTGCGTGTTCTCGCCATGTTTGCATCCGTTTCCTCCGGGTGCTCCGGCTTTCTCCAGTTTCCAGATTGGACCCCGCCTCACGCCCTATGACTGCAGGGATCAGCTCTAACCCCCACGATCTGATGTTGGATAAGCGGCTGAAGGTGAGTGTGAGTACGGTAAGAGTTTGACCTCTACATCATATTAGATACAATTTGAGAGTTTGACATTAAAATCCATAATTATCAGCCAAAATGTAAAGATTTTGATTTTCTCAGTCAAAGTGTAATCATGAGACATTAACTACAAATTTTGTTTTTGTTAAATTAAAAGATTTTTTAAAAAAAACTTAATTTGCCTTCTAAGTCACTTATGACAAAAAAGTATTTCAAATCATGTTAATGAGATAATGTCAAAATTTTTATTTACTGATAAGTTATGTCAAAATTATTCAACTTTCTAACTTATGAGTTATTAAGTAAAAACTTTTGGAAGTGGCAATTATGGAATAAAGTCTACAAATTTTGATTTTTTTTCTTATTTCATCATTATCTCTCAGCTCTGGAATCAACACTAATATCGCCTAAATTAAGCAACATTATCTATTTGTGGAAACGGACGTGTTAACTGTCGGCCAGTCAAAGAAGAATTCACTTTATTTTTGTGCCAACAGTCTCATGACTGAAGTGAACCTTGGAATTTTGATGTTTCATCTGAAGAGCCTCTTGTCGGTTTCTATTCTACTGCACTTAGAGACTGTTCAACCTTGGCTGCACCCGATGGCACTTTTCTGCCAGCCTGAAGTCAAGAGCGCATCCCTTTGGATCACCACATGCCTTCTACAATTTATTTATAGATATCACAAAGCAGTAAGAGTTATTAAATACAAGAAGTTACGATATGTGAGGCATCACTGTAAAGAGCTGGAGAGCTTGACAACTTCAGAGTTATATCGGTCTTATTGTCACCCCCTGGGAGTTAAATTAGATGGAGAAAGTCATTTGAATACTTATTTACATCATCTGATTTCTAAATAGAAAAATATGGTTTGCTAGTTTCATTGAATTTCTGTTTTAAGCATGTGAACAACCACCATGCATATCTTCACTCGCCGGATAGGTACACAACATGTTCAACTGCTTGTTAACACAAAGAGCTCATCAGCCAATCACATGGCAGCAGCGCAATGCATTTAGGCATCTACACATAGTGAAGACAACTCGCTTAAGTTCAAGCCAAGCATCAGAATGGGGAGGAAAGGAGATTTAAGTGACTTTGAATGATCCAAAAAAGAGAAGATATCCAGTGAGCGGCAGTTTTATAGACGAAAATGTCTTGTTAATGTCAAAGGTCAGAGGAGAATGGGCAGAGTGGTTGAATGGAGGACTGCGTGATGATATCATGTAATATAGACCAACATATCTGAGGAATGTTTGCAACACCTTGTGGAATCTATGCCACAAAGAATTAAGTTACTTCTGAAGGCAAAAGAGGGTCCAACCCAGTACTAGCAAGGTGTAACTAATAAAGTGGCTGGTGAGTGTATACATCACCCGCTCCTATATCTGAACCTTGAATGTTAAAATATGGACAAAAAACAGTAATCAACCAATTTTTACAGGATTTATAGTGGTGCAGCTTAGCTAAAATATCCATAACAATTATGCATTTTGTGATAAAAGCATAGAAATTAGTACAAGCACACACAAACCTATTTCAAATAAAACTAGATAATGAATTTTCAATGTGTCATCCAGGGCAGCCATTTTACAAAATGAACTTTGAAAATGCTCCAATTGTACTGAAAAATATACCACATTATTTGTCTTCTAGTCAAGATTCCTAATAGGTATAGCTTGGGCTATCTGTGACTGAATGTTATAGAGTTATGGGGTAAAAACAGCAAAAAGGATGACAAAGATCAATTTCAGTTTGTACAGGGATGAAAAGTTAAAGCTGCTCCAATTTTAATAAAAAAGTGATGAAAATTATTGGTTGAGTTAATAGAGTTTTTAAAAGGAATAGTTTGCACCATCTGCCATGTTAAGTCATCATGTTACAGGGCTACATATGTCACATGTCATAGAATCCAATAGACGTTGACCTTGTTTGAACTTTACTTTGGAGACCAAACATTCAACACAGTCAAAACTATTCCATTTATTAATCCTATTAGCTCAACCAATAATTTGCATCACTTTTTGTTTGTTACCTCCACCAAGGTTATGTTTTCGGTCGTGTCCGTTTGTTTGTTGGTTGGTTGGTTTGTTAGCAGAATTACTCAAAAAATCCTCAACGGATTTCAATGAAATTTTTACCAGGGGTGTATCTTGGCCTACCTTAGAAGTCATTAAAGTTTGGTAATGATCCGGAACACGATCCGGATCCAGTAATTTTTTTAAGGATTCTTTATCATTGCAGGATTGGGCCATTTTCAACGTTTTTGCATCTAACTTCATGAAGACGGGTCACAAAAGCTGAACAAAAATTAAGTTACGACACAACAATAATTTAGCATTTGTTTCTCCTCATTGAATAAACTTGTTATTAGAAAATTTAAAAAAACTTATGTAGTTCATGCAGTTTCTCTTTATAAATACATTTGCTGAAGATCTAAGGGTTTAACCCTTTGGGGCCGACGCCATCGTATATAATGATGGCTGAGACCAAGCTTTACTAAATTATAAATAACTTTTTAATGATATGAGATAGAAACTTTTTTTTTTTTTTTTGCTGAAAAGTTGGACTTTTGAGCCACTGTCCACCATCTTTGTACTCCCTATAGAAGCTGTGTAATGACGTGAGCAATGTGTGTCCAGTCAGAATTGGTTCACCGTCACATGGTTTTCCAAAATCCAATCATAGGGCAGATTCACCTCACATGACACCCCAAAGCTTGTTTTTAGGAGTAATGTGTTACTAGTTTGCTGTGTGTTTTGAATAAATGTGTGTGGAAAATTACTTTCCACTTTACTTTTTCCTTTCTTATTTCTGATTGTAAACCTTTATGACACTTTTAAAACACAACTATAGCATATATATTTTGAAAGTACAGGTTGTCCTGAAAAAAAAGACATAAAACTTGATTGTGGGATGCAGGGAGAGCTGTTAACAGCAATAATAAAACATTTATGCCAGGCGAGTGAACTGTCCACTGTTTGAGAAGTGGTTGTCATGGGTGAAATATTGAAAATTCATGATGGCACAATATCCAGTTTCATTTTAAATATCTTTGGCTACATCTGTGCCACATTTGCTGATTTTATCATGAAATGTACAATTGTTTGCTATGTTGTCCCGCTATGACACATAGCTTAGTTAATGACTGTTAATTTTTTCAGTAACTTCAAGACAGTTATTAAAACAAGTCTTCTATAAGAAAGTAATTAACAGCAGCTACATAAAAAATTATAAATAATAATAATAATGATAATCATCATCATCATCATCATCATTTCTGGCTTGACAGTGAAGAGATGGATCAAATTTAAATTTTTTCTGACATTATCAGCTCTATAATAAATTAATATAAAATAACATGACATTTTTACAGCCATAATTATAATATAAAAGTCTTAAAGGAGATAGGACCGACACTCTGTAGAAGCTTGGACATGAACTTGCCTGGCAGAGACATGAGCTGGAAATTGTTTTCTATCTATTCTTAGATTTACTTTCCCATATTTTTCTTATTTCTCTGTTTGCAGGAAATCTATACTTTTTATGTCCATATTCAGATGGATTGTTGCATCCAAATGCACAACATCACATCATTTTGAAACTTTCTGGAAGAGTAAAACCATGCACCCAACAAACAACCTGCTGCTTTGAGATGTGCTTGATTTACGACGTGATCAATGTGAAATCGCTCTGGTGTTGGAAACAATATGGCACCCATCAGTCAAAACCCATGGACATTACTATCAGTATGTAGGCACTCTAACTCTGATGTACTGTCCCACTGCTTAGAGCAGTTTTATAAAGCTGCTCCTCCTGCCATGACTTTGAACATCTCTGGTTCCAGGGTTCTGGTGGATGATCCTCCATTTACCTGTGAACCATCAAATTTCAGTGAGACTGTAAAGTAGCTGAAACAGCTGAGGGTCAGGAGAGATGTGGGGACCTGTAGTATTTGGGCTGACCTCCTCCAGGCAGGTGGAGATGATGCTGGTGTGGCAAGCAATCTTTGTTTCCATCTGGAAAACCGATATTATCCCAACAGACTGTAAGAAATAACTTGTTGTCCCTCTCTGGAAACGAATGCGTGACTGACTGGATCTCAGCTTTTGAGACTGAGATATGAGAGAGAAGAACTTATGGATTCATGAGGTCACTGGACTGAGGTGAATGGAGATGGCGATACATTTGCAAGACAATGAAGGTCCATGTTTTCAGGGTACCGGTGCGTCCAGTGGCATTAAGACCTGGACGCAGACTAGTGACCTCAGTCAGTGGCTGGGTGTCTTTGCAAGACCTTTTCAGAGAATTCTTGGGATTCTGGAATGATTACTCGGATGAGGCATACAAGGTGCATTGTGAGGGAACATCAGCTATGACATCATAACCATGTGGTACAGGTGTATGATCAGGTGTGCAGGTCCTTCAGTGCTGAGGACCCCAGAAACTGTAAATATAACACAATGCTAAAATACCCTTGCCCACATGAGCCTTGTGTTCTATATAATTTGCAGTTGTTTAATTAATTATTAAGATCCTGTTTAATTAATTATTAAGATCCTGTTGTCATACATACAATTTGTACATGTTCAATAAAGCCCCTCTATTAATCAGTCAATCAAAAACAATGTTTACATTTTAACAGCATCTGCAGGAGGCTTTGCGTGTGTGTGTACATGAGCTTTTGACAAAAGTGGAAGTTATGCAAATCAAGGAATATTTGTAAATCACCCTCTGTGCATTTGCTGGTATTAATGAGACAAATTTAACTCCATAGGAAGTTAGCTTTGAGTTAGCTGACGTTAGCGTGCACTGTAATGCCGCAAAATGTGTTATCCAGTTACAAAAAGAGTGTTTTAAGTTTAAGCAGTGTTTATTTCTCGCTATCTTTTACATAATACATGACAAAGAGGATATATTTACACACAAACAAAACAGAGTCTTGCAGCTAGCTACCAGCCTGTAATGTCACCATGCTAACGTCCACGAAATAAGTTCAGAGATATTATTAGTGTTATGTGTCGACGCGGGTTGAGGAGCGGACCTGCGTCTGACGGAAACCAGCGCTAAAATAACCAGAAAGCGGTTCCAATAACAAAACAATTTATTTCTTCCACCCTTTGGTGCATAACAATGTGTACAAACTAAAACAGCATCAGTTTGGTGAAGGCTGGCACGCTCTCCAGCGCCCAAAAGGATCGAAGCCCGGCGCTTCTGGACTCACTGTTACCGCCAAACACCCCCCAGGTGGACACGACAAACCGACTCTCTGCGAAGGATAGAAGAGGTGAGGTAAGTCAGCAGTTACAACCAATATCCTTCAAAAGGCACACACTATCAGCAACACATTCAGGTCTGTATTTAAGCTTTATGCAAATGAGCAGCTTCTCACAACAGGTGGAGGAATCACCGGTCCGCACGCCACGGCAGTGAGAAGCGAGCTGCACAATTCTCATCACAATACAAATATACTGCGTAACAAAATACCAAGTTACTATCAACAATTAGTCAAACAATTAATCACCTCTGATGTGTGCTGACAGCATGTGTCCCTCACCCTTCCCGCTTCACAGGCACGATGTGTCAAACCCAGGCGCGGTCCTCAGCGTCTCACAAACGAACATCACAAGGTCGAGTTCCCGGCAATTCTGCTTGAATCACACATGGCTTAAATGCAGAACGCCATCTCATTATCTGCTTCAGCTGAAAGTCTCCGCAATACCTGATGGCCATATGTTGGCCTCGAGTAAAAATGGAATGCCCATGCTCATCACTTGGCTGGTGCACATAGATGGTTATTTACAGGAGTTGTGGATGGCCTGGTTGTGTGCCTGTATGGTTGCCAACAGGGATCCAGTGAGGTTCCATAGAGTGGTGGATGTGGCACCAACACATGCTCCAAGACCTAACTATCTGTGTCACTGTAAATGATCTTAACATGAACCAAGAAGGGCTTTAGTTCCCTTAAGTTCTGAAATGACCTGACAGGTTGTAATTAGTGTATTATTCGTAATGTTAATGTGCCCATGCAACAACGCCTGGGTGTGACATTAAATATGTGATATACAAGGGCCAACCTCTGTACATCAAAAAATGAAAGTGTGAACATTCTGTTAAATGTGTAATAAAGCATGTTAAATACATGCATATGGAGCCCGGTGACCCAGGCCATCAGCACATGGAAATAGCTGGAGATAGGATCAAATCTGGAGATTTCCATAAGTATCTTTATTTACTTTTACCATGTTATGTATTTCTGTTGGGTATTTTCTCCTCCAAACATTTGTAAAACCTTTAACAAGACAAACAGAGTCAAGAAACACCAGTGAGACAGAAAATCAAATATTACGCGCGGAGTGCGGCCAGGCTGTACACCAAGGCTACACTAAAGTCTGGCCTGCTTTTCCGCTCTTTTTATTAAGAGACGCCCTCATCACATAAACAAGAAACTTGTCCTAAGGGTGGGGGTAATGACGCAAGACAAGTTTCTTCCCATAACATAAACGCATACGTCAAGTGCAGCTGTAAGGAAGAACACTTCAGGTCAGCACATCTCGTTCGTCTGTTGCAGGTATCAGCTGTTCTGCATCTGCCTGAAGTGTCCTGTCTTCCACACTCCTTCACACTAAACACCACATCACAATAGTCAAAACGTTCTCTTGCTCCCAGTCGTTAGAGGCTGCGAAAACAAAGTTATGTTATAACAATAAGTACATCCAGTCCTTCATTCCCAGCTCAGATTGACCCCAGAGTGCTAAAACAAAATTGAATTCTCAGGATTGCATTAAGACAGGTGCAAAACAGCACATCTCCGTTCTCATGAGAAAGAAGACAAAGCTAAAACAAGGTTGAATAACACGTACGTTCTCAGGGTGAAGTGCAAAACAGCACAACACCGTTCTCATGAGAAAGAAGACAAAGCTAAACAAGGTTGAATAACACATACATTCTCAGGGTGAAGTGCAAAACAGCACAACACCGTTCTCATGAGAAAGAAGACAAATGTACAAACGTTTAACAGTGATAACATATATACAAAATCTTTAACATTCCCCTCCTGTTTATCGCCTGTTAAACATACAGTAGGCATCACTCAGCTTAGCACTTCTTTTTGAGATTTTCACTAAGAGGTTCATCATGGTATGTTTTCTCTATAGGCTTACACCCCAGAGGTGATGTCATCATTGTCACCATCATCGGTGTCTGGGTCATCATACTTCCATTGGTCTGGGTACAGGTCAGGAGAGCCATCGTCCTCCTTGTCGTCATCTGTCCCCAGAAGTGGATATGATGCTGGACCCCCTCCTGGTCCTGGACTTATTGCTGTGGTTATCATTCTATTTACAAGGCCTCGGAGACATGGAATACAACAACATCCACACAATGTTAGAATTGCAGCAAATACTGCTATAGACACTAATAGTGAAGAAATCAAAGACCTCCATTTTCCCATCCCTTCCAGCCACCAATCCCAGCCTTCGGTGTTTACTCCACTGTGCTCTTTCATCTTCCTGTTCAACGTTCTCAGCCCGTCAATGGCTTGAGTGAGACTGCCGTCTGCAGCTGTGTTGTTGGGAATGAATGTGCAGCATTGTTCTCCGAACATGGCACAAACACCTCCTTTCTCTGCCAACAACATATCCAGAGCAATGCGATTCTGGAAGGCCATAAGGGACGTGGCTTCTAACTGTGAATGGACAGCCTTAAATCCTTCCTCAGTCCAATTTCCTAATTTCTGTACATTGTAGTGGATGTAGTTTATTCTGTCCACGTTTTTATTAATGGAGCACCACCAACAGATGGAAGATTCGAATCCAGCTGCTATTTGATTAACCAGTTTATACTCGTCAGGCACTCCCCTGGGGACTCCTATTGCGTCAATATATGTTGGATTTCCCACTCCTTTCCAATCTCTTTTCACTCTATGTCTGGCTACGTCTTTCTGCCAATCTTCAGGAATAAGAGAGGCTGCATATGTCGTAACGTCTTCAGGGGTCATGGGTATGGCTTCAACTGGTAACAATAATGATATTAATGCACAATAACCTGACACATTTCGTGGCAGTCTGTCAAAGATTCTGTTATCCCCACACCACCACCATACGTCACTCCTCCCGACAGGTTTGAATGTGGGAGTACTATGGACCACATTCTTACACCAGGCGGTGTGGTTTAAGCTACCCAAAGTCTTACTTGTCCCTGTCAAGTGTACACATGTATGGTTAGCATGCCCAACTTTGCTTGAGAATAAAGGTTTAATCTTAGTCAATTTGGTCACTGGATAGATCTTGTCCCACTTAGAACATTTGTTGTTTGCCGCAATGTATGTCTGTGTCATAGCAGTCAGTAGACAGTCTTTGGGTAATGCTGCCGGTATTACCTGTAATATAGGTCTGGGTCCCATACACACAACACAGTCCTTCTTTGCTGCTAGTCCTGCTTGTTCTGCCATTAAAAGCCAATTGTTATTTTGTCCACTAATTCCTGTAGTTACTAGGAACCAGTCATCTGCCTTCATGTCTTTTGTGCCTTGTACAGACACCCCCTTTGCTTGTATGGGCACCCCCTTTGCTTGTATGGACACCCCCTTTGACGTACTTAAGTCGGTCAATATTGGTTGCTGTACTCTATCTGTTTCACAGAGGAAGAAATGGAAATACGGATCTTTTCCTTGTTTGTATACCCAAAGGAGGAACAACCAACAGTCTCCCTCTATATCAGGTGGGAATATGGTTCCTTTTTCTGTGGTATTCACCACTATAGACAGCTTATCATCTGTTTGATACATTTTGAGACTTTGACTCTGGTACTTAGCCCACTCGGTTTGTGCCCATCTTGGTGTCCATCTACTCCATTCATCGGCTACCAACGTTTCCCATCTCCTATCTTGTTGATCGTTGGTCATATACCATGAGAAACTATTTCCGTAATTAGTCCCTCTGTCACCATCCGGCATTCCATGGATAAGAGCACTATATGGTACAGAGATGATCACAGAAGTATTTCTAGGAATGCAGGCCTGTACACCAAATCGGTATGCATTATTCCCATCACAGCTATGTACTGTGGCATTGATTATCGGACTGGGGTCTTTGTTACTTCTTTTTGGTCTCTGCAATCTGCGGATGTGATCCTTATTATCATGTCCCGTGCTCATGGCTTTTAATAATAATACCAATTCAAAAAAGAAAAGTAGCATAACAAGGACTGTCCGTGGGGTCCAGAAACCCCCTTTCTTTTTATCTTTTTCTTTCGCCATTTCTGCACACTACAGCACACCTATGTTCAGAACAGTGGCTTCTTAATGTCTTCTGCTAGCTTTCGTGTCTAACCTGGATCTTAACACCAAGCTCACACACTATTACTAGTCTTGTCCTACTGTTCTTACTGTTTGTCTGTGTCTGCAGAAATGACTTTCTTACAGTGAGTTAAATGAATCCATGTACTTCTTTCCCCAATTTTCAAAGCTGTGGGTGTTGTGAGTAGTACTTGATAGGGCCCTTCCCATTTAGGTGAATGCCAGTGTTTTCTCTTGATGCTTCTTATCAACACCCAGTCTCCAGGTACCACTTTAGGGTCCTCCTGTGGAGAAATGGGATCATCAGTGTTTGGAACTCTCCCTCGTTGTCCTTCTAACATTTTTCTCATGTAATCCGCCAAATTGGCTTCCTCAGGTACATCCCAAATTTGTCCATAATATGGCAATCGATATTTTCTGCCAAACAATGTTTCATACGGTGTCAACCCCATGGTACTAGTTATGTTTATATACATTTTTACCAAATCTACACAATGTGTCCATGGTCTGCCTGTTTCCTCCATTGTCTTTCTAAGTCTGTTTTTTACTGTTCCATTCATCCTTTCCACTAATCCGGCGCTTTGTGGATGATAAGCACAATGATTTTTGAGATTAACCTGTAGTGCTTCTCCTACGTATTGCACTATTGCATTAACAAAATGCGCTCCGTTATCTGAATAGACTGTTTCTGGTATTCCAAATCGTGGGATGATGTCTTTGCATAATGCTTTAGCCACTGTAAGTGAATCTGCATGTTTTGTAGGGAACAATTCTACCCATTTTGAGAAGGCATCAATTATGACTAAACAAAATTCCTTCCCTTCATGTTTACTCAGCTGTATATAATCCATATGAATCACTTGAAAGGGATATTGTGGTGTTGGAAATTTACCTCTTTGGGGTCTCAAATTGCCTTGTGAGTTGTGTTTTGCACATATCATGCATGCTCTACAATGCTGTTTTGCATATGCATCGAACCCATAAAGACAAAAAATAGATTGCAATTGCGATATCATACCCCCTGATGAGACATGCGTCACGCCATGGCTCATAATAGCTGCCCATTTAAACATATTTTTTGGCAATATGGGTTTCTTTTGTGGTCATACGTACAAGTCATTTGCATACGTAGCGCCTTTAGCTATCCACATTTGTTTTTCTCTGTCTGTTGCCTGCTGTTGCATATCAGCAAGCAGTGTACGACCTATATACAAATCTGGAGTTGTTTCCTGTATAACAAAAATAGAAGAAGCTGCTGCTGCCTCTTTTGCTACTCTGTCAGCAAAATCATTTCCTTTTGAAACACTGTCAGAGCCTTTAGTGTGAGCCGCACATTTGCATATAGCAATTTGTTGAGGCAACTTCACAGCTTGCAGTAGGGCAGTTAGGAGAGTGGCATGAGTCACTGGCTTTCCAGATGATGTCACCATTCCACGCTCCTCCCACAGTTTTGCAAACACATGCACTGTGCTGAAAGCGTACTGGCTGTCTGTATAAATTGATACGGCCGTACCTTGAAACAGATAGCAAGCTGCAGTTAAAGCAACTAATTCAGCTGCTTGTGCTGAAAATGACGATGGCAATGAAGCAGAATCTAATACTTCTGAATTTGTGACGACAGCATATCCAGATTGTGTTTGTCCATAAGCATTTTTGGTGGAAGAACCATCCACATACACGATTGTACTGTTTGGGATGGGTGTGTCCCGGAGGTCTGGGCGTGCTTTTGTACAAACTGTTGCTACATCAAGACAATTGTGCGGCTCACCATCCTCAGGTAAAGGTATCAATGTGGAGGGATTCAATGTTGTACAGCGCTCTATCGTAAGGTGTGGCTGTGATAATAGCAAGGACATGCACGAAAGATGTCTTGCTGGGGACAAAAGGCTCATGTTTGTCTGCAACAAAAGTGCAGAGACTGCATGTGGAACTTTCAATGTCAACTGATGGAATAGAACAACATTACTGCTACTTTGAACAGCCATAGAGGCCGCAACAACAGCCTGTACGCATGGTGGTAAAGCACTTGCTACTGCATCCAATTTAGATGAGTAGTAGGCAACTGGCCTCAATTTTGAGCCATACACTTGAACCAAAACACTAGTCATGAACTTATTCTTACAATCAACTGTTTGAGTAAATGGTTTACTATAATCTGGTAGTGCCAAAACTGTGGATGACACTAATGTTTGTTTTACTTTTACAAAGGCTTCCTCAGCATCTTTGTTCCATTCCAACACGGTTGACATTGAAATATCATCTTTGTACATCAAATCAGAAAGTGGACTAGTCAACTCTGCGTAGCAAGGAATCCATGCCCTGCAGTAATTTGTCAATCCAAGAAATGACATCATCTGCTTTTTGGTTTGTGGTTTTGGAGCGTGCAAAATTGCTTCCTTCCTGTCAGACAGGATCGTGCGCCCTGTGGCTGATAACTCATGTCCTAAATATTTTACTTTATCCCTACACAACTGAACTTTGTTTCTACTCACTCTGTGGCCATTGTCAAATAAGAAACATAATAATGCTACTGTGTCAGTTATGCAGTTTTCTCGTGTGTCAGAGGCAATCAAAATGTCATCAACATACACTAATAGTTGGCTATCTGCCGGTGGAACAAAATTGGCTAAACATGCTGACATGACTTGAGAATAAATAGTTGGACTCTCTGCGTAACCCTGCGGTAATCTGGTGAATGTATATCGTTGTCCTTTAAAGGTAAAAGCAAACCAGAATTGACTATCTGGGTGTACTGGCACAGAGAAAAATGCATTACTTATGTCAATTACTGAGAAACTATTAGAATTTGGTCTCAGCGAATTTAACAAGGTGTGTGGATCTGGGACACATGGTGCTCTTTTAATCACAGCAGCATTTACTGCCTGCAGATCTTGAATCATTCTCCACCCCACTGAGGGCGGAGCCTTTTTCACAGGAAATATGGGTGTGTTACATGGTGAATCTGGACATGGCACTATTACTCCTGCTGTTAATAAATCCTCTATTACTGGCCTGATTCCTTCAATTGCATCAGGTTTCAATGGATACTGTCTTACACATGGTCTGTATTCTGTTTTTGGCCTTATAACTACAGGTTGTGCATTTTTAATCAGTCCTACGTCTGAAGGACCTGTTGTCCACAATCCTGACGGTACTGAAGAGAGAAGAGCATCCTCTTCAGGACTCAACTGAAACACTCAGGATTGTGAAGTGGACGCATCAATGTGTGTTCCAGCTGTCAGCACCAATGAGACATTAACTAGCACTTTATACAACTTGGTTGATGGACTGAACTCCGTTCGTGGGCCAACTCTACTCCAATCAGAGGCTGACAAAGCTGTTATGACTGTCAGTCCCAATTCTTGCCATTCTGTCAAATATGGCTTACAAAGTGACATATGTAATGGCATACCTGTGAATTTCAATTTTGATACATCTTCAGTGGCGCCTGTTACTGTTATGACGGCTATTGAGTTGCCATCATGAATCAAATCGGTCATTGTCAGTTTCACAGGTGAAACATTTTTCAATTTAGTTTCATAGTCACCATCCGGACCTGGAGGATCTTTATGCCACATTGTGACATGCAGGTCAGGTGGTGACATCTGTTGTTCAGGATTTTTTAGTAGGGCTGTCGCTTGCAAGACGACATCTTTACCCCATCCTGCAGCATCTTCTTCTGAGATGTCAAATGTATAGTAATAGTGGAATGTGGGGTCAGCGCTTTCTTCTCTTACCATGTTAACGCCTCCTGTGCGTTCAACAACTAATTTCCCTTGTTCCACAATTATGGACAAGCCCAATGCAGTCAATCCGTCTCGTCCTAGGAGGTTAACTGGACATTGTGGCATGCTTAACACTGACATAGTACACGTCAGGCCAAATGGATCTGTCAACGTTATGGGTTTGGTGATAGGGACGTCTGATGTTTGTCCATTTGCAGAGCGAACCCTAAAGAGTTCGTTGCTTAATTGATGGACAGGTATGTTGTCATTACATGTGGTTCTACATGCTCCTGTATCACAAAGGAATGTCACTGGTCGTCCATTTACCAACAAAGTCACTTCTGGTTTTGGTACCGGATTTCCCAGCAAGGCACACAGATCCATATCGCAATCAGACTGCCTATATGATGTGGAATCATGGATTATGGATTCTAGTCATTGTGGATACTGTGGCTGAGGAGGATTATTCCGTTGTGGAATTCCTCCTGCTGCTCCCTCAGTAGGTGGATTCGGACAATTTCTATACATATGTCCCTCTCTTCCACAGTTCCAACAAATCAGGGGACCACGTGGTGGCCCTCCCTGTCTGGGCTGCTGTTGTGGTTGCCATGGTCCTTGACGTTGTGGCTGTCCACCTTGTCTATTTTGCCATGGCTTTTTGGGGCGTTTGCACTGCTTCTGCTGTCTTAAGTTACCCTGCTGGTAATATATTTCGTCATCTCCATGTGCTACATACACTCCTTTGTCGCTGTTTCTTGTCTTTTTCTGCTTTAAGACTTCTTCTGCATGACAGCAGTGTGTATGTGTGTCTTCCAATGTGCCTGTAGGCAATCCAATCCAATGTTTCTGTATCCAAGCTTTTATATCCTTATTGGAATGTTGGATCAGAGCGTTTTTCAATTGTTGTTCATACACAGGTGTTTCTGGCAATATGCCACTATGGACCCTAAACACATTCTCAAATCTGCACCTAAACTCTGTCCATGGCTCTCCTTCTTTCTGAGTTGTCCTGGTAATTTCAGTATAATTTATCTTTGGTCCTAACACTCCTTTTGCACGTGTAATCATAGCTTCCACTCTTGTTTTCAAGACTAGATCATCATGTGTCAGTGGCACGCCTTGTTGATCTGCAGGATTCCAGTCTCCGCGTACCTGACTCCATTTAGGGCCACATGCTTTCATCCACACCTGTTGGACTTCAGGTCCATTAAGGTGGTAAGATGTTCTAATGTTTTCTATATCCTGCATAAATCCCTCAATATCGACATGTGGCGATGGTATCATGTCGACTGCTGCTTTGATATCATCAGCATTCCATGTCCGATAAACGAGCATGGTTGGTAACTGTCCTGCTGTTCCTGCACGAGGATTTGGTACTTCTATCATAGGATAGGCACCTCCCTGATCACTATGTTCCACCATGGGAGGGGCTGTAGGCACTTTCGCTTGACTGCGTGTTTGTGGTTTTTCTGGTTTTTCTCTTTTTACCTTAGGTTTTACCGCCAAATCATACTGTGGTGGCGGTACATCGTCATCCTCTGGTAGAGGAGATAAAGGTCTCTTTGTCACCGACGATCCAGCCGGCGGTGATTGTTGAGGCTGTTCTGGCTCTCTGTGCTGAATTATCACATCTTCTTCTGCCTTATGTTGGGAAGGTGTCGTAACACGGACCCACAACAGGGGGCGCTAATGAACGGACAATGGATAAGGGAAGGAGTAACAATTTAATGTTGCACAAGAACACAACGTAAAATAAACAAAGGTACTGCCAATCACACACAAGAGGATTGCGGGCAGGCTCGAAGATAGGAGACCTCAGATGAACGAAGAGCCGGGACCCACACCGCTTCTACCACCAACGGCCTGAAGAACACCGAAGCCGCCAAGCCCCGAGTCCCCAGGTGGTCTCTGTCCTCCGTTGTCGGCCCTGGTACTGCTGGCAGAAAAAACAGAAGGTAGTGAGTGTGAATCCTCACACCCAGCAACCTTGATTATTGATTCTTGTGGAGGGAGAGCCTCCACCTCCAATCATACACACGTGCAGCTCCGAAAATCCAGTCAAGGAAATACCACCAGGAAAAAACAGCTGCAAAACAGATCAGATTATTATTTGACGGATAAGTCAGCAGAGAGATTACCTTGTATCGTAGGAGATTTCTCGGCGAGGAGGTGGAGTCGCCACCCGGCCTTTATGGTGATGGTGATGATGAGATGATGAGTGACAGCTGGTGTTGAGGATGATTGACGGCTGTCACTCCCAGTGGTTCTGGCGCCCTCTTGTGCTTGAAGCCCGCACTCCAAGCAGGGCGCCATCCGGTGGTGGTGAGCCAGCAGTACCTCCTCTTCAGCGGCCCACACAACAGGACCCCCCCCTCAACGGGCGCCTCCTGGCGCCCGACCAGGCTTGTCTGGGTGTCGGTGGTAGAAATCGACCAAAAGGGCCGGGTCCAGGATGAAGCTCCTCTTCACCCAGGAGCGTTCCTCGGGTCCGTAACCCTCCCAGTCCACCAAGTACTGAAAGCCCCGACCCATCCGACGGACGTCCAGGAGCCGACGAACGGTCCATGCCGGCTCCCCGTCGATGATCCGGGCAGGAGGTGGGTCGGGTCCGGGGGAGCAGAGCGGTGAGGTGTGGTATGGCTTGAGTTTGGAAACATGAAAAACCGGATGGATCCGCAGTGAAGCCGGGAGAGTTAGCTTCACTGCGGCCGGACTGAGGATCTTGGCGATGGGGAACGGCCCGATGAAGCGGTCCTTGAGTTTGTGGGAGGTTACCTGGAGCGGGATATCTTTGGTGGATAGCCACACCTCCTGCCCTGGTTGGTATGTAGGGGCCGGGGAACGCCGGCGGTCTGCATGGGCCTTGGCCCTCGTCCGGGCCTGCAACAGGGCAAAGCGGGCGGCCCGCCACACCCGGCGGCACCTCCGCAGGTGGGCCTGGACCGAGGGTACCCCGACCTCTCCCTCCACAAGTGGGAACAACGGGGGCTGGTAGCCCAGACACGCTTCAAAGGGGGAGAGGCCGGTGGCAGAGGATACTTGGCTGTTGTGAGCGTACTCGATCCAGGCCAGATGGTTACTCCAGGCCGCCGGGTGAGCGGAGGTGACACAACGAAGAGCCTGTTCAAGTTCCTGGTTCGCCCGCTCTGCCTGGCCGTTCGTCTGTGGGTGGTACCTGGACGAGAGACGCACGGTGGCCCCCAGTTCCTTACAAAAACTCCTCCAGACCTGCGAGGAAAACTGGGGACCACGATCCGAGACGATGTCCGACGGTATCCCATGCAGACGCACGACGTGGTGAACCAGGAGGTCTGCCGTCTCCTGGGCCGTTGGGAGCTTCGGGAGGGCCACGAAGTGGGCCGCCTTGGAGAACCGGTCCACTATCGTCAGTATGGCGGTGTTGCCCTGGGACGGCGGGAGGCCCGTGACGAAGTCCAGACCGATGTGGGACCAGGGGCGATGAGGCACAGGCAGGGGTTGGAGGAGACCCCTGGTCTTGCGATGGTCCGCCTTGCCCCTGGCACAGGTGGTGCAGGCCTGGACGTAGTCCCGGACGTCGGCTTCCAGTGACGCCCACCAGAAGCGCTGCTGGACTACTGCCACGGTCCTACGCACTCCAGGATGACAGGAGAGCTTGGATCCGTGGCAGAAGTCCAAGACGGCAGCCCTAGCCTCTGGTGGAACGTAGAGTCTATTCTTCGGACCGTTTCCCGGGTCCGGGTTCTTAGTCTGGGCCTCCCGGACGATCTCCTCCACGTCCCAGGTGAGGGTAGCCACGACAGTGGACTCGGGAAGGATGGTGTCGATGGGGTCCGACAACCCGACCTTGGCTTCCTCTTCGTGCACCCGGGACAATGCATCAGATCGTTGATTTTTGGTCCCGGGGCGGTAGGTGATCCGGAAGTCAAAGCGTGCGAAGAACAGGGACCAGCGGGCTTGCCTGGGGTTCAGCCGCTTGGCGGCCCGGATGTACTCCAGGTTCCGGTGGTCCGTAAAAACCGTGAAAGGCCCCGTAGCCCCCTCCAACAGGTGTCTCCACTCTTCTAGAGCCTCCTTCACCGTGAGGAGTTCTCGATTGCCCACGTCATAGTTCCGTTCAGCGGGGGTCAACCTGCGGGAAAAGTAGGCACAAGGATGGAGAACCTTATCGGACTCCCCGCTCTGGGACAGCACGGCTCCTATTCCTGAGTCTGAGGCGTCCACCTCTACTACAAACTGGCGAGTAGGATCAGGCTGCACCAGAACTGGAGCAGATGAAAACCGGCGTTTCAACTCCCTAAACGCGGCCTCGCACCGGTCCGACCAGGTGAAGGGGACTTTGGTGGAGGTCAGGGCGGTCAGGGGGCTAACGACCTGACTGTAACCCTTAATGAACCTCCTGTAGAAGTTTGCGAAGCCGAGGAACTGTTGCAGCTTCCTACGGCTCGTTGGTTGGGGCCAATCCCTCACCGCCGCAACCTTGGCCAGATCCGGGGCGACGGAGTTGGAGGAGATGATAAACCCCAAGAAGGACAGAGAAGTGCGGTGAAACTCACACTTCTCGCCCTTCACAAACAGCCGGTTTTCTAACAACCGCTGTAGGACCTGACGTACATGCCGGACATGGGTCTCAGGATCCGGGGAAAAGATGAGTATATCATCCAGATACACGAAGACAAACCGGTGCAGGAAGTCCCGCAGGACGTCATTAACCAAGGCTTGGAACGTCGCGGGGGCGTTAGTGAGACCGAACGGCATGACCAGGTACTCAAAATGACCCAACGGGGTGTTAAATGCCGTCTTCCATTCATCTCCCTTCCGGATCCGAACTAGATGGTACGCATTCCTAAGATCGAGTTTGGTGAATATTTTGGCTCCATGCAGGGGTGTGAACACCGAATCCAAGAGGGGCAATGGGTATCGATTGCGAACCGTGATTTCGTTCAATCCCCTGTAATCGATGCATGGACGAAGTCCGCCGTCTTTCTTGCCCACAAAAAAGAAACCAGCACCCATCGGGGAGGTGGAGTTCCGGATCAACCCGGCGGCCAAGGAGTCCCGGATGTAGGTTTCCATTGATTCGCGTTCCGGACGTGAGAGATTGTACAGCCTACTGGACGGGAACTCACTGCCCGGAACCAAATTGATGGCACAATCGTACGGTCGGTGTGGTGGAAGGGCGAGCGCCAGATCTTTGCTGAAGACGTCAGCCAGATCATGGTACTCCCCTGGCACCGCCGTCAGATTGGGAGGGGTTTTAACCTCCTCCTTAGCCGTCATTCCGGGGGGAACCGAGGATCCTAAACACTCCCGGTGGCAGGTTTCGCTCCACTGCACCACGACCCCAGACGGCCAATCGATCCGGGGATTGTGCTTCACCATCCAAGGAAAACCCAAAATCACTCGGGAGGTAGAAGATGTCACGTAAAACACTATCTCCTCCCGGTGATTCCCAGACACAACCAAGGTCACAGGCTGGGTCCGGTGTGTGATTAGCGGGAGTAGAGTGCCATCTAGTGCCCGTACCTTCAAGGGCGAAGGCAGAGCCACTAGGGGGAGCCCCACTTCCTTTGCCCATCTGCTATCCAACAGATTCCCTTCGGACCCCGTGTCCACCAGTGCTGGGGTGTGAAGGGTTAAATCCCCACTCAGGATTACCACTGGGATTCGTGCTGATTTGCGGGAACTTCCCGTGCACATGTTATGGCCCACCCTTAGCCCAGTGTCTAAGGACGGGCGTTGGTGTTTGACCGTTTGGGGCAGTCTTTTAACAGGTGCTCACATGAGCCACAGTAAAAACATTCCCCGCGGGCCAGTCTCCTTTGTTTAATATCTGATCTCACTTTAGCCCTGCTCGTGTCCATAGCTTCGTCAGCAGGGGGAGCTGTTGCCACACGGAGCCCACCGGCAATGGAGCGTGAGGACGACGTCACCCCGTCAGACCCGGAAGAGAGAGGGACGGCTTGTGCCCGGCCACGCCCCCCGGCCTGCTCCCGACGGTGTTCATTCAAACGGTTGTCTAAGCGTATAACCAGAGTGACAAGCCCGTCGAAAGTCTGCGGTTCGTCCTTAGCCAGTAAATGCTCCTTCAGTACTGGAGACAGTCCGCTTATGAAGGCGGCGCGGAGCGCGACGTCATTCCAACCCGACCTCGCAGCCGCGATGCGGAAGTCGACAGCGTAATCGGCCGCGCTCCGACGCCCCTGTCTCAGTGACAGCAGCACGGTCGAGGCGGTCTCGCCTCTGTTGGGATGATCAAACACCTGTTTGAACTCCCGTATAAACCCAGCGTATGACGTCAGAAGCCATGACTGCTGTTCCCAGAGCGCTGTAGCCCAAGCGCGTGCCTCACCTCGAAGCAGATTAATTACATAAGCCACCCGGGTGGCGTCTGCCGCGTACATGACTGGACGCTGTGCAAAAACGAGCGAACACTGCATCAAGAAGTCTGCGCACGTCTCCACACAGCCTCCGTACGGTTCAGGAGGACTTATGTAAGCTTCAGGGGACGGTGGGGGGGGTAGTTGAACGGCCAGTGGAACATCTACATTAGGCCCCGGACCAGCAGGAGGAGACACTGTAGCGACGCTTGACTCGCGTGCTTCCACTCTGGCGGTGAGAGCCTCCATCCTCTGATTGAGGCTTGCATTTTGCTCAGTTACCAGCTGTAACTGAGCAGTGAAAGCGGTAAGGATTTGCTGCAGATCACTTACCACGCCTCCTGCTGACGCCTGCGCTCCCTGTTCTCCCATTGGCTGTTCAAGCTGTGGTTGACGCCCCTCGGGATCCATGACGAATGGCCGAGAAATCCTGTTGGGAAGGTGTCGTAACACGGACCCACAACAGGGGGCGCTAATGAACGGACAATGGATAAGGGAAGGAGTAACAATTTAATGTTGCACAAGAACACAACGTAAAATAAACAAAGGTACTGCCAATCACACACAAGAGGATTGCGGGCAGGCTCGAAGATAGGAGACCTCAGATGAACGAAGAGCCGGGACCCACACCGCTTCTACCACCAACGGCCTGAAGAACACCGAAGCCGCCAAGCCCCGAGTCCCCAGGTGGTCTCTGTCCTCCGTTGTCGGCCCTGGTACTGCTGGCAGAAAAAACAGAAGGTAGTGAGTGTGAATCCTCACACCCAGCAACCTTGATTATTGATTCTTGTGGAGGGAGAGCCTCCACCTCCAATCATACACACGTGCAGCTCCGAAAATCCAGTCAAGGAAATACCACCAGGAAAAAACAGCTGCAAAACAGATCAGATTATTATTTGACGGATAAGTCAGCAGAGAGATTACCTTGTATCGTAGGAGATTTCTCGGCGAGGAGGTGGAGTCGCCACCCGGCCTTTATGGTGATGGTGATGATGAGATGATGAGTGACAGCTGGTGTTGAGGATGATTGACGGCTGTCACTCCCAGTGGTTCTGGCGCCCTCTTGTGCTTGAAGCCCGCACTCCAAGCAGGGCGCCATCCGGTGGTGGTGAGCCAGCAGTACCTCCTCTTCAGCGGCCCACACAACACCTTACCTACAGCTTTCTTTTTCCTTGCTTTCTCTAATCGTCGCTTCTCTGCTCCTTTCTGTCTGTTCTCTGCTTCTTCCTCCCAAAATGCCACTAAATCTGCCCCTACTTTCTGCATCTTTTTCTCATCACCTTTATGTTCCCGTTCTAACTCCTTCTTTAGCTTCTGTATACTGATCAGGTTCAGTCGTCCGTCAAAGTCATGTTTATTTATCCAGGTCTCCAATTTCTTTGTTGCTTTTGGATTTTTTGCCTCCATAACTTTCCAGTCGTCAGTTGATAAATTTTCCTTATTTTTAGACGTCTTACCCCCCATTTTTATTATCCCTTGTTATAATTTGGACTTCAGACGGGGGCACACCTAGGGTGTTCTAAATCTGAAGTTTTCACACTTTCTTTGGACGTGACAATTAATTTGCCGTCGTGTGGTTGATTCCTTTCACCTCCCCGTAGGAAGCGGAATCACTTGCCTCTGCTTCCACACGCACGGTTGTCACTAACGTTGTCCAAAGTATTACACTTTCACACAGTTATTTACACTTGCGCAAAACACTATTTACACATAGAAACACTCCTAATAATCGTACGCGTATTCTTATGTCAGGGGAGCTCGCCCTCCCGTGAAATTTAACTAATGTCCTGCCTTAGGGGACTCCGCCGTCCCTGCCAAATTTAACTACTTTTTTACAGTGCACGTATTTCTACCCGGGATTTCCTTTACGTATTAAAACAGAGGAGTCCGTATCCTCCTTCCGGAATTTAACTACTTGCGTCCCTCGCAACCGTAGAGGAGTCCGCCCTCCTTACAGAGTTTAACTGTGTTTCATTAACAGACGATTCTGTATCATCGCTTACGGAGTTTAACTGTTTTATGTGATCACTTTTATCCCCTACCGGTACGCGTATTAAAACAGAGGAGTCCGCACCCTCCTTACAGAGTTTAACTGCTTTGCATTAACAGACGATTCTGTATCATCGCTTGCGGAATTTAACTGTTTATGTGATCTGATCACCACTCACTCAGTACTGTTTACAAAGAAATTTTACTCACTGACTCGACTTCCTGTCTGTCTTCTTCGGGAAAATCTCGTCAACCAGACGATGCCAACGGTGGTCGACAATTGCAGACACGATCAATCGATCGATCAGACCTTGGCCAAGGATTTACGTCTGGACTTGACGACCTCCGCCGGACACCTCCGGTGTTGTTGAGATCCCGGACGAGCCCCCAGTCAATGTTGGGTATTTTCTCCTCCAAACATTTGTAAAACCTTTAACAAGACAAACAGAGTCAAGAAACACCAGTGAGACAGAAAATCAAATATTACGCGCGGAGTGCGGCCAGGCTGTACACCAAGGCTACACTAAAGTCTGGCCTGCTTTTCCGCTCTTTTTATTAAGAGACGCCCTCATCACATAAACAAGAAACTTGTCCTAAGGGTGGGGGTAATGACGCAAGACAAGTTTCTTCCCATAACATAAACGCATACGTCAAGTGCAGCTGTAAGGAAGAACACTTCAGGTCAGCACATCTCGTTCGTCTGTTGCAGGTATCAGCTGTTCTGCATCTGCCTGAAGTGTCCTGTCTTCCACACTCCTTCACACTAAACACCACATCACAATAGTCAAAACGTTCTCTTGCTCCCAGTCGTTAGAGGCTGCGAAAACAAAGTTATGTTATAACAATAAGTACATCCAGTCCTTCATTCCCAGCTCAGATTGACCCCAGAGTGCTAAAACAAAATTGAATTCTCAGGATTGCATTAAGACAGGTGCAAAACAGCACATCTCCGTTCTCATGAGAAAGAAGACAAAGCTAAAACAAGGTTGAATAACACGTACGTTCTCAGGGTGAAGTGCAAAACAGCACAACACCGTTCTCATGAGAAAGAAGACAAAGCTAAACAAGGTTGAATAACACATACATTCTCAGGGTGAAGTGCAAAACAGCACAACACCGTTCTCATGAGAAAGAAGACAAATGTACAAACGTTTAACAGTGATAACATATATACAAAATCTTTAACAATTTCTTTTACGTGCATCTGACCTTTTAACACGGGTCTACGGGCAAGATGTAAAATAGACACTTTGGTTAATCCTGGCAGATTTACATTTTATGTTTATTCATGTGCATTGCCCAAAAGTGATAGACATTTAAAGTATGTTTTTAATCAAAACATTCAGAGATACACACATAATGATATATCTATGTTAACACACACAAACACATTAGGCGTCTTTCCATGTCACGAGACACTGGGGTGTTTGTGCACTTCATTGTTGCACAGCTATGTTAGTGCACGGCTGCTGACACAATCTGAGCTGTGATAGCTACAACTGATGCGCACACTGCTCATGCCAGTTTTCCTGGTTATCTCATTCGTCTTGTCTATCCCATGATGCCCGAGGCAATCTGTCCCTACCACACTGACACTTCTCACCCTGGCACTGAAATCTACCAGGACATGCAGGCCTTTGAATGTTTGGATTTTCTTCATCAACAGCACTGTAGAACTGGTCTGTGTAATCCATGCACATGAGAGGTCAATGCTGTTCCACAGATGCACAGAAAGCCCACAGGGCCCGCACCGGTAGACAAGTGAAGTGAAAGTAGTCTCTGTGAACCTTGTGTGGGAAGTTCAGCTATATCCAGGAGCAGGTTTCCCCACAGTGAATCCTACCCTACGTTCACAGGCTCCTTCCTGAGATTTTCCATGTCAGAAGAAGAAACAAGGGAGCTATGTCCATATTGAGTCTGGCAAGTTCTTAGTCAATAAATGCAGTTTTGTGAGAATCAGTCTCTCTTAGAAATAATTTGTGAAGTCTTGCAGCATTGTCCTACTATTCCAAGTTGAAATGCAAGCAGGAATCTTCATGTTCTTGCTTTTGCTTGGTGCCACCATGTTTATTGACCAACCCTCTTATCAGGATCGTAGGGCAGGTAGCTGAGCGGATAAGGGGCTGGTCTGGCAATATGTAGGCCCACAGTAGATTGGACTCTCACCCATGCTACCTGTTTGTGTCATTGGACAAGACACTTAATCTGCATTGTCTCAGTCTACCCAGAGATAAATGGGTACCAGCATTGTTGGAGAAGTGACCTGTGTCAAACTGTTGTCCCATCCACTAGAAGTCATAAATTCTTATTTGCTTCCTACTACAGAATCTGGAGATAAGCACTGGCACCAATGGGCCTCACAGGGCCTATATACAATTTACTTCTTCCTGTCAAGATTGTCATCTGAGCTCCAACCACCCAATCAGCGCAGACGATGGTGAGACAGAGTTTTATTGGACTGATACTGGCCAGCTTGAGGAGGGTAGGAACCCCAGCAGGGTCGGACTGAGAACAAATTTCGGCCCTGGCATTTTTCCTCTGGACCAGCCCACTACTGGCCCGACGAATCCACCCCCAAACACGCACACCCACCCGTCCATACCGAACCCCCAATGAACAAATACTATACACCTAAACACCATGAACACACACCTAAACACACACTTTCACTGTCATTTCACCTTGATCATAGTACAAAACGCGGACCCGGCACCACGAGGGGGCGTCCTGATAACATTAAAGGCAATTACATATTTTGACAAAATTACAAGTTTAAATGACTTTATATATATATATATATATATATATATATATATATATATATATATATATATATATATATATATAAACATCATGAGGTTTATGTCACAGAAATCCTACTTTATAATCACACTGCAATCATTGTTAAATTATTTCCTTTTGCATTTATAATAAACATTTGTATTTATTTAGTGTTTGTTTTTCTGGTTGAAATAAGATATAAATAATCTACCAGACTTCAAAAAATATACAAGTTTCCATGTTATTTTATTTGTCTAAAAATAAATGTCTGAGGTTCCGTATGTTAAACAAGAAATTATCTAATCTGAAATAACAGGTGGTTTTAATACAGATGAAAGGTTTCTAAAGAACCATTTATTGATTTATTTACCTGTTTTAATTACAAGTGTTCTAAACTTTTTTTTAACAGTAGTCAGAAATTTTGAGGTAACAACAACAAAAAAACATTTCCAATGATTTTTCTTCAGAAAACTGCTCTCTAAATGAGCAGTCCTGTCACACGTTAATGTTTTGTACAGATCAGTGGTTTCTGCACCAATCGGATTGGTCCGATCCATTTTGTACAGATCAGTGGTTTCTGCACCAGTCGGGTTGGTCCAATCCATTTTGTAGAGATCAGTGGTTTCTGCCACGAGTCTTCCGTGTTTTGGCCCGACGCTTCGTTCCTATTGGACAATGCGAAGGTACGTCACAGCTCAGAGTGTCGAAAGTTGGCGCACCTCATCTCGACAGAACACCGTCTCTGTGGTATGCAGGAGATCACTTGACCGAGCGTCTATACGTTCAAATAATAATTAAAAAAAATACTGTCATCACTCTTCACTCTTGGTCAGTCTCTTACAACGGTGCAGCGTAAATACACGAGCTTTCCAGGAGCGCACGTCTCCTCGTGTGCGCACTTTTTTTGGGGGGGGGGGTGACCCCGCCCCCTGTGATTTTTTTTTTTTCTGGCGCCGGGTCTGACAAAATGGAAGCAAAAGCACACAAGCGGAAAAAAGTTTTTGTGTCTCCAAAGTGTGTGTGTGAGTGAGAGAAAGAGAGAGAGAGGTAATGTGTAACCACTGCTAGGATTCACACAGCAGCAAATTAAGGAGCTGAAGTCTGTAGCTGTTGCATTTAAAGATTAACAAAAGTAAAGCACAGTTAATTAAGATAAAAGAAACGATTCCAACCTTGTATCAGTAGAAGAGCGGAGAGAAGTCCAGGCGCCGAGGACTCAATCCATTCACAGGGGCGGGAGCAGCCGCCTGCTCTTCCTGCAATCTGATTGGCCACCCTGTATGCTTCTCCATTGTCATTGGCTGTTGGTCATGTCAATCATTGTGCTCGATGTAAGTCTCCGTTGTGTGATCAAACGGAAACAAAACTGAAACCTAGAATAAGACTGCGCCGTGTATGAAACACTACAGAACTTTTATTTTGACACAAATTCAGGAAGTGGCTCTGCAGCTGCGCCGATTAAATGCTGTAGCTTCACCGATCACGGACTTTCCTTGTGTTGACAGCAGCGCGGTTCGAGAACACTGTATATTTCCATAATCTATATAAATATGGGAGGGCCGACCCACGCACGTCTAAACGTGCAGCAGCCCACCGGGCAAATGCCCAAAATCACAGATTACCAGTCCGAGCCTGGACCCCAGTAAGAAGTGACAACCTCTCCCAGTGGAACAAGCAACCCCTGGCAGCCATGACTGTATACCTAGTGGAGAGATTTTAGAACTGGTACGCATGGCTTCCTAGGCTCAGTTCCTCACGCTCAAAGCCCTTTAAAACGATGCCTCACACACAAAAACATACCAGCATATTGTTCTTCATGAAACAACAAGAGTATCTTGGGATTTAAGGACCACGCTCAAAAGTACCTTGGTGCTGGAGTGCCCTCTCCCAGAGTCCTTGGCGGCTCAGGAAGACCCCCCCATCTGCAAAAAGTAAGTCCCTACGGCTGCTCCCTTGTTTGCTCTGTTGAATTGACACAAGTTTAACACTGGTTGTCCTTCCTGATGCAACTCCACAATACTTGGAGAAAAGTGGCAGGGGTGGGGTTTGAACCAGGAACCTTCTGCACTGCAACCAAGCCTGTTAACCACTTGGCTCCATCTGCATTGGTGGTATTTTTAAAGAAAGGGAGAAACCAATATATTTGAGATACAGGGCGTGTCAACACACCAGTGGGCATGCACACTGCACATCCAGGGGCCAAAGCTCCTCCAAATGTCCAGTAGTTAGGCCTGAAGTCGGGAGACACTCAGTTGGTGTCCGTAACATTTTATAAATATACGAGGTCTATTAGAAAAGTATCCGACCTTATTAAAAAAAAAAAAACATGGATTTGAATCACGTGTGCTTGCGTGAGCCAACCTTGAACCTTCATGCGCATGCGTGATTTTTGTCACGCCTGTCGGTTGCGTCATTCGCCTGTGAGCAGGCTTTGAGTGAGGAGTGGTCCACCCCCTCGGCGGATTTTCAATGTCAGGGAAATGGCTGAGAGACATGCCTTTCAGTGCTTACCAGTCGAGTGAGTATCAGAGAAATTGTGGAGAGGTGGACATGTCCCAGCTTGTCCTTCTGGCACTCCGAAATGGAGGTGTTCTTTGTCTCGCTTGCCGTCGTGACGCGCGAAGCGTCCGCTCCTTTCCATGACAAAAACTCCTCTTAACAGTGGAATGTGCCGTTCATTTCCAAACTGGACGCTGTGTTTTATCCGGGACGTCGTCTGGACTAGCACAGGAATTGTGAAAAGACGTGGACATCAGTACTTTTTCAGCAAATTGAGACAGACGTGCGGAGGAATTCCGCGCGTCATGGCACCGCCGTGATGAAGCATCACAGAACATGTTCTGGCATGTCCAGGCACATCCACAATTTGTTGGATAATCACTCGACTGAAAAACCACCGACAGCTGTCTGAACGCCATCTCAAAGCCGTCCTGTGAGACCAAAACTGAGGTGGTTTTGTGTCAGTCCAGCAGCGAATCCATCATGACGCGCGAAGCGTCCGCTCGGCTTTCCATGACAAAATCTCTTGTTAAAAGTGAAATTTGCAGGAAAATGGGTGATGTCCAGCTCTTGTGATAACCAGAGAAAGTGCACACGATGGTCACGGATCCACAGAGCGATCCGTTTAGAAATGAAATGGTCGTTCAGCCTGTCGATGGCAGCTGGAGCGCGGCGCGCCCCACAGCTGCTGTGGGCATCCTTAAAGCGACAGTAACATCCCTTAATGTCTTTGAAGCCCATAAAATTTTCACCAAAAACCACCTGAATTTCTCGAATGGTGTCCACATGGATGTGCCTCACAGTTTCTAAAAAAAATTTGATCAAACAAAGCCGCAGTCTCTCAGCCATTTCCCTGACAATGAAAATCCGCCGAGGGGGTGGACCACTCCTCACTCAAAGCCTGCTCACAGGCGAATGACGCAACCGACAGGCGTGAAAAAAATCACGCATGCACATGAAGGTTCAAGGTTGGCTCACGCAAGCACACGTGATTCAAATCCATATGGGTTTTTTTTTTTTTTTAAATAAGGTCGGATACTTTTCTAATAGACCTCGTATATTACAAACACACATTAGAAGCTACATGGAAGTCAGCACAATCATTCACAGCTTCATGTATCTCAGGAAGTGTGTTAGCCTTCTTGAGTTATGGCTGTTGGAATTATTTATGCAAAGTAGCACCATAAGCTGGAAATTTGTGTACATCACCCTATTTATGTCACTATAATTTGCAACATGTATTAATATGAAGTCGCCATCATAGAGTATTCTTCAGCAGTAGCTGTTGAAAAATAATTTCATCCTCATTACCACCAAATCTGCTAATTACACCTCACGTATGTATACTTATGGGGTAAGCATCAAGCATCTCTACCATGTATTGGATTGTCAAGTTTAAAAGAAAAAAAAAATCATCATCTATATGCAATGTTGTGCCCAGAACTGCCCTAAAACTAAATCAGCTCATCCACTGCTGCAGGGGGAACCAGTGATGTCTGTGTGATACTTTGAGTTATCTGCACAAGCCCCCCCCCCCCCCCCCCCCCCCCCCCACACACACACACACACACACACACACACACACTACAAGAATATTTTAGCAGTTCCCAGCTGTTGGGTGACAGCTCATCCTGACAAGTGTGCCACAAAAATAACAAAATAAGTGAACTAAAATAATTATGACATGTCATCTCATCATTCAGAATTATCATAATTTATTAGACATATGCCAGCGTGTGCCAGAGTTTTTAAAACGGTCTGCATATGCAGGCTAAATCATCAAGGTGTGACAGGGCCTTAATCCAGAATTATTTCACAAATATTAATTTCTGTCATTCTGGCTTTAATGTGTTGCTGTTATACATTATCATCAGTGTCATTTTCCCATACAAAATGCTTTTTTACAAAGAAAATTTATTTTAAAAAAAAACAACAACTTTGCACCGTTTATTTTATTTATTATTTTTACGCAAGTGAGGAAGAAAAATGTTTTTGAGGTAGAACAATATTCACAGAGGCAACATTTCACCTGAGCCACAGTCACACAGTGAAGATATCAGTTAGTCGAGTTACTGAAACGACTGCTGATGGTAATTTATTAAGAAGTGCAAAAATGAATATTGATTAGTGTCTTTGTGATGAACCACTAAACAGCCGTGATTCCTTTTGCAGTGCTGAAGCTCAAGTGGTTTTGTCAACAAATCGCTCCCATGACAAATATGGCAGATGTTTTATCTGATATTAAATAGTTTGTGGACCATAAGATGCAGACAGAAGCTTTACTACCTTCTGAAGTCAGGTACAGTGATTAAGACCTCTGCAGACGCTGTGGAGCGCCGGTGGATAATGTCACGCTTCACGCTTAAACATATGCAGACAGATGCGAGTCAAGTGGCGGCTCAGTTTTATAGTCACTTGGTAAACTGTCATTTGACCCCACTGAACTTGATCTTTACCCTATTGCTTGACCTCGGGTTGACCTTGCCACAATAATTCTGCAGTCAACCAAACTGTGTTCCAAATTTAGTCCAAATCACTTTGAAAGAAAAAAAAAAGCAGCACAGTGGCTTAGTGGTTAGCACTGTTGCCTCACAGCAAGAAGGTCTAGGGATCGATTCCCACCTGTGGCCTTTCTGTGTGGAGTTTGCATGTTCTGTCTGTGTTTGGGTGTTAACTTTGTCAGAACAAGAAGCTGCACTGAAAGAGATCTATCTGGGAAGAGACACATGATGTCGGTCCAAAGAGAGCGGCACTGTGAGCAGGGTGCCCACCTCCATATGAGTGCCACGTTTGCATAAACTCAGTGTGAAACTGTTGAATTCTGACTTACATATGACCCCCAGTAACCCTGAGGCCAGTGACTGACCTTTGATCTCATAAACAAGTCCAGGACTGACCAGCACGTGTCCCATGTTTAATGCAAACTGGAGTGGAAAATCTAAATTACAAGCTTTGATCAAATGACTTTAACCTTTGCCAAAGTAAACCCATTAATGACGTTTTCTACATCAATCAATCAATCAATCAATTTTTTTATATAGCGCCAAATCACAACAAACAGTTGCCCCAAGGCGCTTTATATTGTAAGGCAAGGCCATACAATAATTATGTAAAACCCCAACGGTCAAAACGACCCCCTGTGAGCAAGCACTTGGCTACAGTGGGAAGGAAAAACTCCCTTTTAACAGGAAGAAACCTCCAGCAGAACCAGGCTCAGGGAGGGGCAGTCTTCTGCTGGGACTGGTTGGGGCTGAGGGAGAGAACCAGGAAAAAGACATGCTGTGGAGGGGAGCAAAGATCGATCACTAATGATTAAATGCAGAGTGGTGCATACAGAGCAAAAAGAGAAAGAAACAGTGCATCGTGGGAACCCCCCAGCAGTCTACGTCTATAGCAGCATAACTAAGGGATGGTTCAGGGTCACCTGATCCAGCCCTAACTATAAGCTTTAGCAAAAAGGAAAGTTTTAAGCCTAATCTTAAAAGTAGAGAGGGTGTCTGTCTCCCTGATCCGAATTGGGAGCTGGTTCCACAGGAGAGGAGCCTGAAAGCTGAAGGCTCTGCCTCCCATTCTACTCTTACAAACCCTAGGAACTACAAGTAAGCCTGCAGTCTGAGAGCGAAGTGCTCTATTGGGGTGATATGGTACTACGAGGTCCCTAAGATAAGATGGGACCTGATTATTCAAAACCTTATAAGTAAGAAGAAGAATTTTAAATTCTATTCTAGAATTAACAGGAAGCCAATGAAGAGAGGCCAATATGGGTGAGATATGCTCTCTCCTTCTAGTCCCCGTCAGTACTCTAGCTGCAGCATTTTGAATTAACTGAAGGCTTTTTAGGGAACTTTTAGGACAACCTGATAATAATGAATTACAATAGTCCAGCCTAGAGGAAATAAATGCATGAATTAGTTTTTCAGCATCACTCTGAGACAAGACCTTTCTGATTTTAGAGATATTGCGTAAATGCAAAAAGCAGTCCTACATATTTGTTTAATATGCGCTTTGAATGACATATCCTGATCAAAAATGACTCCAAGATTTCTCACAGTATTACTAGAGGTCAGGGTAATGCCATCCAGAGTAAGGATCTGGTTAGACACCATGTTTCTAAGATTTGTGGGGCCAAGTACAATAACTTCAGTTTTATCTGAGTTTAAAAGCAGGAAATTAGAGGTCATCCATGTCTTTATGTCTGTAAGACAATCCTGCAGTTTAGCTAATTGGTGTGTGTTCTCTGGCTTCATGGATAGATAAAGCTGGGTATCATCTGCGTAACAATGAAAATTTAAGCAATACCGTCTAATAATACTGCCTAAGGGAAGCATGTATAAAGTGAATAAAATTGGTCCTAGCACAGAACCTTGTGGAACTCCATAATTAACTTTAGTCTGTCTAAAATATTTGGTGGAAATCTGCCAAAGGACTTGGGATGTGCAGAGGAAACAAACAAATTGACAAACATTGCTCAAAATATAGTATGATACAGATATTAAGATGCCCACTAGGAGGCAGTGTTGCAGGTACTGTGTAAAAAAAAAAAAGTGGAATTATCAGTCCTGTATTATACGAGGTCTGTGAGAAAAGTATCCGACCTTTTTATTTTATGCAAAAACTATATGGATTTGATTCATATGTTTTTACGTCAGCCAAGCTTGAACCTTCGTGCGCATGTGTGAGTTTTTCCATGCCTGTCAGTGACGTCATTCGCCTGTGGGCAGGCTTTGAGTGAGCACTGCTCCACCCCTCTCGTCGTTGTTTCATTGCGAGGAAATGGCGGAATGATTTGGGCTTTTTTTCCATCAGAATTTTTTCAGAAACTGTTAGAGACACGCAGCTGGAAACCATTCGAAAAATTTATCTGGCTTTAGGTGAAAATTTTACGGGCTTCACAGAGAATAAGGAGTGTTACTACAGCTTTAAGGACTGCTCCCAATGGCGCACGGCGGAGGCTTTGCGCGTCACGACCGATTCGCTGATGAAGCGAGACAAAGGAACACCTCCGTTTCGGAGTGTTAGAGGACAAGTTGGGACATGCCCAGCACTCCACAATCGGTCGTGACGCGCGAAGCCTCCGCGCGGCTTTCCATGACAAAATCTCTTGTTAAAAGTGAAATCTGACGGAAAATGGCTGATGTCCAGCTCTTGTGATAACCAGAGAAATTGCACACGATGGTCCCAGCTCCACACAGCGATCCGTTTAGAAATGATGTGGTGGTTTCTGCCTCTCGATGGCGGCTCGGAGCGCGGCACGCCATGCACCATTGTGGGCCGTCCTTAAAGCTGTAGTAACACTCTTATTCTCTGTGAAGTCCGTAAAATTTTCACCGAAAGCCAGATAAATTTTTCGAATGGTTTCCAGCTGCCTGTCTCTAACAGTTTCTGAAAAAATTCTGATGGAAAAAAAGCCCAAATCATTCCGCCATTTCCTCGCAATGAAACAACGACGAGAGGGGTGGAGCAGTGCTCACTCAAAGCCTGCCCACAGGTGAATGACGCAACCGACAGGCGTGGAAAAACTCATGCATGTGCACGAAGGTTCAAGCTTGGCTGACGTAAAAACATATGAATCAAATCCATATATTTTTTGCATAAAATAAAAAGGTCGGATACTTTTCTTACAGACCTCGTACGTTTTAATTCAGGGTGGTCAAAAACTATTTGTCGGGGTTCATGGTGTCAGCACAGGCACGGGTGGCAAGACTTGAATCTGATTACTACAAGGGGGCGGAGCTCTTTTGAGATATCCCATAATCCTTTGCGCACCAGAGAGGTACTGCCATCAAAACAACATGGAGAAACCACATGACACCAATTGCAAATGAATATTATACGAACAAAAAGTCCATTTTTATGCCTTTCATCACATTTATAAGAGACTGCATGTATGAGACCCTGAACACTCGCTAAAACAAATATTCCCAGCCTGTGTAGAACTTCATAAATGCAAACCGAATTTCAGAAATGTTGTATATTACTCTGGAACAAACAGCACAAACAGTGTTGTAAAGGACAAGAAGCAGGGCAATAAAGAGCAAATGTCACTTTCCCCCAGAATGACATGAACAGGAAGCAATCGCGGCTCACAGCGATTCCCATTGAAAATAAGTCACTTGAGCTTCTTGCATGTTTACATAAAGCAAACACAATAACAACGTCTAAAAAGCTAGATAATATAGTCACAAGAGTTTTAGGCACAATAAACAAAGTTTTACCTTGTGATGTAGGTGCTGTTGAAAGTGTGCAGCGGTGAAATTGCAGCGTTATCTTTAAGTCTCAATGCATTCTCAGTCTTGTTGACATCTCGCAGAACGGTGACCATTGAGATTTTGTGAGATTTTGCAGGATTTGAAACATCAATAGGGAGAATAGTGATTTCTGATTGCCTACCCATTTATTTCTTCAACCAGCACATTAAATGACACAAATCTGTATGTTAACTGTTATAAATTAATCTGTAGTGAACAACTGACAGACGGAGACTTACCACATCTCATTCCTTCAGGAAGCATCAGCAGACAAGATGCAACCTTCAAACCGTCATTTTTTTAGTGTCTGTGAAAAATATTTAATTGTTGAAATTTTGTGTCTATATTGATATGTAGAAAGACTGTGTACACAAAGGAAAATTATCATCAGCACACAGAGTGGTTACCATCTTGGAGATGTCATTTTTTTTTTCCTGTGTGTCCATCCACCTGTCTAATTGTGAGCAAAATAACTTGAAGTGTGTTGATTCAGTTTGGAACCAAACTTGGCAGAATGACTGAGGGTCATGATTTCACAAAGCGTCATGATTTTGAGAAATAAAAGTTAAAAATCAAGGTCACAGGTCAAGGTCAAATCTCTGGCTCAATGTAGATGGAATTTTTATAATGGCTATATTTGTTAAAGATAAACCCGTGATTACTATTAAACAAACATGAAGTCATATGTCTCATTTCTATTGGTCACATGACCTTTCAATTCTAGTGCATATGCATAGAGATAAAAGATTTTTTTTTTTTTTTTTAAACTACAGTGCACCCATATCAACAGAAATTAAATTCATTCAAACAATATCTGTGGTAAGCTAATAAACCCACTCATGTAGATATTGTTGACATAGTTGTGTTTTGCTGTCTCTGTTCCCCACATTTACTTTCTCTGCCAACAACTACACAAAAGAAAAATAATGCCTGATTGAGGTTACAAGAAAAATTTGCCTTTAAGCTGTTTGGCATGAGACACACACACACACACACACACACACATACACACACACACAAAATAATAATAATAAATAAAGATTTGTTCTGGCTTTGTTTTGACAGTTTATTTTTTAATCTTGTATTCAGGTGTCAGGTATAATTCATATTTCCCAACATCACGTGTCCTGCAGAACAGCGCAACCTCAGAATTCTACAGCAGCATTCCATCTCCTGACTATTTCACTTTTGGTTGATATGAAATACATTCAGGATGCTTCCACAACAAACATGCATCATGACTTTATGATGATCCCTTTAGTACGGTGGTGCACACTGATAAAAACAAAAAATGACCAAAGCCGGCACTTATTTTCACCTGCAATCTCTGGGCATGAAAATACACACAAAATAAATAAATAAATAAAATTGTAACATCGTCTAAATAACCACAGGCCATAAGAGGATGGTTTACGCCGCATTTATCTGTTGATGATAAGCACTGTAAATTTGATGGCAGGAATAATGAATTACTGCTCCGGCCGCCTTGAGCTTAAGCTGCTGGGTAGGCGTAGAAAATTACAAGATGCCAGAAAAGATCAAATTTGATAGCAGAAGAAAAACATGTTCTGCAAGGGAAAAGAAGGTGTATTTAATTATAGGTTTACTGAAATAAGATGTGAATTCAAATCAAGAAAATATGAAGTCAAATTAGAGTTCCATTAGCATCTGAATTATTTGAGTAATGGAAGTGAAGGAGAACTATACTTAAGTTTCAGATACGCTTAGTTTATTTTATGTTACAAAATACTACAGGGGCGTAGGTTTGCATATGGACCATAGGGACAAGTCACAACCAATATTTTGGGATGGCAAAATAGTCCCTACCAATATTTAGAATTTTTGTTTATATAACAAAATCATTCACTTTTTTTTTGCGAACTCGATATTATAATTTTAGTCGTCACGTTTTGTGTTTTCGACGTGCCAGAATGACAGGGTTACCCATGTTGCAATTTCATTAGCTCACGTTCTTCTCACATGGATGTAAACAAAGCGCATCTCGTGGCAGGCAGTGCTTCATTTGTAAAGTGGGAGGTCCCAGAGCGCAGAGGATGGGTGGCTCCGGTGCAGTGTTGCCAGATGTACGATAATTATCGTATTTGTACGATAGTTGTGCCATCTGTACGATGTATGATCTATAATGGGAAAAAATCCAATATGTACGATAATTTCAGTTGGTTGCCCAAACACGCATCTCTCTCTGACACCCAAGAATCATTTTGCAGGCGTTGCACTCAGTCGGCATCAAAGACACAACACACACAGGGCTGCTGCTGGCTTTGGGCGACCGTCATTTGAAAGCCCGCCCCCTCTCATACAGAGTAATGAGTTCCCATCCAATCTCTGCCGTGACAGGAAGATTCCCCAACCATCTTTTTTTTCGAAACTTTATTTCAACAAATGCAATAACAAACGAACAAAACACAAGAGCAAAGAGATATACAAGAAAAATTAAAAAAAAGTTCAAGTTCTTTATGGAGGTGTCAACATTTTTTCTGTGTTCAACAAAATCTGCACAAGTGGCCATGGCATCGGATGACGACAGCAACCTCGAGGTTGAATTCGACTCTTTCTAGTCTGGTAATTAACACGTTTGTGTCCCTTCACAGAAAAAAAAAATGTTTCTAGTCTGGTAGTGCATTTGTGTTGTTTTGTGCCATAGTTTCCCCATTACTATAATTACTGTTTAAAAATGTGACATAAAATTCTTTGTAAATTAAAAAAAAAAAACGCTAAAATAGCTACGTTGTATGCGTTTTGTTTGTGTACGATAATTTCTCCCAAAATATGATCATTTCGAGGTTTTGGCAACACTGCTCCGGTGCAGAAAAACAAGAAGGGCGGGGGGGAGGGGTTGCGAACAATGCTGTGCGCCACACTTACAATAAACTGCACACCCACACAAACACACACACACACCTTCACAAATGACACTAACACCCTGCCTTTTCCTCAAAAATTACTACATTTATGTTTGCTGTCTGTCTCTGTACTTTTCTGTCACTTTTGCGCTCTTTTTCATACTTTCCCTTGTTTCAAGTAAATATCATTTCACAGAGACGGCTCTCACTAAAGTGGTGAATGATCTTCTGCTTGCAATGGATTCAGACACCACTATGGTTCTGGTGCTGTTAGATCTCAGTCCTGCATTTGATACCATGGATTATCATATTCTACTTGATAGGCTAGAGAATCATTTTGGGATTACTGGGAGTGCCCTTATATGGCTGACGTCATACCTGACCAGTCATTCTCACTGTTTTGCACAATAACACTACCTCTAACCTTATTGACATGAAATTTGGGGTTCCACAGGGGTCCGTCTTAGACCCCCTGCTTTTCTCCCTTTATATAGCACCCCTTTGCACATATTGGGGCATTTTGGGATTACCTTTCACTGCTATGCTGATGATACTCAGTTATACATGCCGATAACTGCTGGTAATCTCATCCACATAAAATCTGTAGAAGAATGCCTTGCATCAGTGAGAAGCTGGATGTCTAGCAACTTCCTACTTTTAAACAGACAGATCTGGCAACTTGCTTCTGACTTAGTGTTTGTTGCTGTGACGCCACTCTGAACTTCACACGGTTGTATTTGCTTCTTTTATTTCTGTTTAGCACTCTTCTGGTTATTAATTGTATCTTCTCTGAACGTTATTTAATAACAGTCCTGTTGTGAATTGCTAGCAGTTAGCATTCACGAGCAGTTAGCATTCGCTAGCAGTTAGCTTTCGCTTACTAGGTCGACCCCTCCCCTTTCCATTGTTACTTTTACTTTTACTTTTATAGCTGTTTCTTTTCTACCCGTTTAATACTTCTGTTCATTTTTCAGTTGAACTGCTGTGAATTTTAAGTAATTATTTTACTCCTGTGTAAAATCTTAGGAGCGGCTAGCATTTTCGCTAGAGGTTAGCTTGTGCTAGCTATTTCAAACCCCCGTCATCATTTTTTCATTTCATTTTTTTACACTCCTGTTAGTTAATTAACTGTTTAGTGTATTTTATAGCTGCTACTTTTTTTTTTTATCTGTTTAATACTTCTGTTAGATTTTCAGTGTAACTGCTGTGAATTTTAATTCATTTATTGAATTGAATTTCTTAGTGCACAAAGTACACTATTAATTCTACTTTACACACTCTGTAAATCCTGCGTGATGTTGGAAGATAGGGTGGCTCTCTTAGAGAGATGTGTCCGTAAGTTAGAGCAGCTTCTTAGCTCAGTGGAGTTAGATGTTACGGGCACTCCAGATGAGGTTAGTGTTGGGCCGGCTAGCGGGCCCATTAGCATCAGCTTAGAAACGCCGGCTGGGGAGGATGGCTTTCGGACTGTGGCTAGGCGGAGGAAGCCCCATAGGGCTTGGTGCCCGGTTGTGGCACCCCAATCACACTCGCCAGTGTGAACTGTGAATCGGTTCTTCCCCTTGGATTTGCCAGATGTGAATTCTCTGAGCCCACAAGTGACTTCCACTCCTGTCTCCAGGCCGAAACACCGGACTTTAGTGATAGGGGATTCTATCAACCGCAAAGTCAGGTTACAGACGACGGCTGATGTTAAATGTATTCCTGGGGCCAGACCTCCCGACATTGCATCTCATCTTAGGGTGCTGATGCTGCAGAAGGGAAGACAGATGAAGGAACATGACATGAGATATAGTCACATAGTTATTCACGTTGGCACCAATGATATCAGGATGAAGCACTCAGAGGTTACAAAAATGGACATAGAGAGGACTTGTGACCTTACCATAAAGATGTGTCGGCATCGATTAATAGTCTCTGGTCCCCTCTCCTCCTGAGGTACTGATGAGGCGTTTAGCAGGCTGACATCGTTAGATAGGTGGCTGGCGCAGTTTTGTAGACAGCAAGGTTTTAGCTTTATTGATAACTGGCCTTCATTCTGGGGTCGCCGTGGCTTGCTGATGCCGGACGGCCTCCACCCTACTGGGAAAGGCACCGCCATCTTGTCTGCAAACATAGATAGAGCTCTACAGGGAGGGTAACATTAGGAATCTACAGCAGGCCACGGAGCAGGTGATTAGAGACCCTGCAAGGCTTATGACAAATGTGGGTGTGGAATCCATTAGCTTAGCGGGGAATTAGGGCAAAAAATCCACTATGGTGATAGTGCAGTTTATTTGCCAGGGAGGGAATTTCAACAAGTTGAGACTGTGGCCTGCATCCATAGTCGTGTCCATAAAAATCATAGAGGAATATGCTTTCCAAACTTAATACCCATTACTATATTGGATGATGTTGAAATTGAGGATGGACCAGTGGTTGTTCCAGCAATAGCAAAGATTTCATGTCTGCTACCTACAACACGCATGGAATGTCTTAAACCTAAACCTACTTCTAGGCATCTTATATATGCTACTCTGGAACCACCCCTAAACCCAAACAGTTCAACTGTCAACCCCACTGAGGTCCTTAGACTGGGTCTCATTAACATAAGATTACTGTCCTCAAAATCATTGTTGATCAATGATCTAATTACTGATCATCAAATCAAATCAATTTTATTTATATAGCGCCAAATCACAACAAACAGTTGCCCCAAGGCGCTTTATATTGTAAGGCAAAAGCCATACAATAATTACAGAAAAACCCCAACGGTCAAATGACCCCCTATGAGCAAGCACTTGGCAACAGTGGGAAGGAATCACTTAGATATGATTGGGCTATGTGAAACCTGGCTTAAACCTACAGCTGTCCTCCCCTTAAATGAGGCCTGCCCCCCAGCATATACATTTAGTTACGTCCCTTGTGATGCGAAGCAAGGCGGGGGTGTTGCTCTTATTTATAAATCTAGGTTTAGCTTATTAGCTGTTGGGGGTTACAAATATCACTCGTTTGAGCATCTGATTCTCCGCTCTGCTCAGGATATTACACATTGCCAAGGTCAGAAGAATAAAAATCAGTCGTATTACTTTGTCACTGTATATAGGCCTCCTGGCCCATATTCTGAATTTTGAGATGAATTTGGTGCATTCATCTCTAACTTGTCAACTAGTGTAGATAACATTCTGATCATTGGTGACTTTAACATTCATATAAATAAGCCTTCTGATCCCCTCTGCAAATCATTTATGGAAATTGTGGATGCATTAGGATTTCAGCAATGCATTCGGGATTCGACGCACATTAGTGGAAATACCCTGGATCTGGTTCTCGCACATGGTATTGCTGTCACGAATATTGACATCATGTCTCTTACATCAATGGTGTCTGATCACTCACTTATTAAGTTTACAGTTTCGCTGCCGTGTTTAGTGGAACAACAACCTTATATATCATTACAGCGATGCATCAACTCCTCAACTAAGACTGAACTCGAAGCTAGACTGTCTGATGTCTTAGCTTCACATTTGACAAACACCCAGTCAGTAGACAGACTTTTGGATAGTTTAAACTCAGTGCTCAAAACTACACTCGACATGATTGCACCACCTGTGTTAAAACCGTGCTTCCCCAAATCACAGTCACCTTGGTTCAATGATTATCTGCGTGACCTCAAGCATAAAGCAAGAGGTCTAGAACGGAAATGGCGCCATTCAAAATTAGAAGTATTTCACCTTGCGTGGCGTGATGCTATCTTAGACTATAAGCATGCATTATTGACCACAAAGCGGACATATTACTCTGATTTGATCAACAAAAATAAGCATAACTCAAAGTTCTTGTTGGACACGGTGGCAACACTTTTGCATGGACAACCACCTGAAGTTCGCTCTCCTTTAACAGCACAAGATTTGCTGGATTACTTTGAGAAGAAAATAGAAGACATCAGGTTAAACATATCCCGGCATGCCTTAATCCAGCCACTGCACTCTGCTATTGATGTCGGCGCCACTACTGAGGTATTACCTAGATTTACAGAATTTGACAGTATCTCACTAGGCATGCTGACAAAACTCGTAATGTCAACAAAAAGCACAACCTATACCAACAAAACTGTTTAAGGACCTGTGGCCCACTCTTGGGCCGACTGTGCTGGAAATTATTAATCTTTCTTTAACTTCTGGATCTGATGGTTCTTGGTCCAGTGAGACATCGGCATCAATTTGACCAGTTAACACTCAGCCTCGGCTCATGTGTCATACATCACACTGACAAAGTGAGGAACCTTGGGGTAATTTTTGATCCTTCATTGTCCTTTGGCCTCCACATTAGAAATATTACTAGGACTGCTTTCTTCCACCTGCGAAATATAGCGAAGATTTGTCCCATCCTGTCTATGGCTGATGCTGAGACCCTGATCCATGCATTTAACTCTTCTACATTGGACTACTGCAATGTTCTATTTTCTGGTTTACCGCAGTCTAGCATTAGGGGTCTCCAATTGGTTCAAAATGCTGCAGCCAGACTTTTGACACGAAGCAGAAAGTTCGACCACATTACACCCATTTTGGCATCCCTTCACTGGCTTCCTGTCCCAGTGAGATCAGATTTTAAGGTTCTGCTACTAATCTATAAAATTATTCATGGACTGGCACCTCCCTACCGAGGTGACCTAATTAAACCTTACGTACCGGCCCGGGCTTTATGTTCTCAGGGTGCAGGACTACTTTGTGTCCCTAAGGTGAATAAGTAGTCTGCGGGTCACAGAGCTTTCTCTTATCGTGCCCCTGTTCTGTGGAATGACCTCCCTGCGTCAATAAAACAGTCAGATTCTGTGGAGACTTTCAAGTCCAGACTTAAGACGCACTTATTTTCCCTTTCATATAGCTAGCATACTGGTACAGTTTTGTTTTCCGCTTTTTACTCTTTTAATTCATTTATTAGTAATTGTAGCGGGCCGCGGCCTCAACTTTACCTAAATTCTGGGTCTTTTAGTGAAGTTTAGGGCTAGTGGCCGGCGATCACCTTAGTATTTCTCTGTTTTCTTGTTGTTTAATGCTGGAAATTATACAGTATTTTTTTGTATTTCTGATGCCTGATTGTTTTTTTTTCTCTCTGTTTAAGGTGCAGCTCCATCCAGAGATGGGAGTTGTATTCATGTTGGCAATCCTCCTGTCCTGTGCGCCAATAGCATTGCTTCTATATTCCTCCATGAATTGTTCTGTAATTTATGTTTGTAGCATGGCCCAAGCAGAGGGTCACCTTTTTGAGTCTGGTCTGCTTGAGGTTTCTTCCTCAGAGGGAGTTTTTCCTTACCACTGTTGCTCTGGGGGTTGGTAAGGTTAGACCTTACCTGTATGAAGCACCTTGATGCTGAGACCCTGATTCATGCATTTGTCGCTTCTAGATTAGACTACTGCAGTGTTCTATTTTCTGGTTTACCGCAGTCCAGCATTAGGGCTCTCCAGTTGTTTCAAAATGCTATTGCCAGACTTTTGACACAAAGCAGAAAATTTGACCACATTTCCCCCATTTTGGCATCTCTTCATTGGCTTCCTGTCTCTGTTAGATGAGATTTTAAGGTTCTGCTACCAGTCTATAAAATTGTTCACAGACTGGCACCTCCCTACTTAGCTGACCTAATTAAACCCTATGTACCGGCCCGGGCTTTGCGTTCTCAGGGTGCAGGACTACTTTGTGTCCCTAGGATGAATAAAAAGTCTCACAGAGCACAGAGCTTTCTCTTATTGTGCCCCTGTTCTGTGGAATGATCTCCCTGCATCAATAAAACAGTCAGATTCTGTGAAGACTTTCAAGTCCAGACTTAAGACGCACTTATTTTCCCTTTCGTATGGCTACCCAGACAGCAAATGGATCCGGGCCGAATGTAGTCCAACATCTGGTACCATTCCTGAAAACAGATCCGGTCCAGACAATTTTTGCACTCTGGCCCAGATCCGACACAGCTCCACTTTACAGTTCTGGAACAGATCCTGACCAGATCTGAACTGGATCCGCAAAAGACCAACCGTTTACAGCCCATATCTGGCATGAATCTGGGACAGATGTGATCTGCATCATGGGACATGGGGTTAGCATAGCGATAAGCAAATTTATCTGCACTCGGCAGAAACTATCCATTAGCATTTATAAACTCAAGGCTGTGAAAACTCTGCGAATCCACGGGATGCATAGATTTCATCATGGGGGGGGGGGGGTGTTAGTGTGTACTCTGTAATCATGATTGTCACTGAGGTTTTTAAAATTCTTATCACAAAGCATTTTTTTTTAAGTTTTATAAGTCTGTGTGTTACAGATACAAATCAGTTTCCTCGGATCCATGGAACATACCCCCGTAAAACTTGCTTGTTGTAAAGAAAAAAACTGCTTTTAACCCCCTGCCACTATAAACCTTTTTTAATGTTGATGTAAATTCAGATTCAGCTACTTCACGGTAGGGCTGCACAATATGGCCAAATTAGCTGAACTTTCAGGTCTTATTTTTAAGAAAAACCTCCTCTCCATCACTCCATCAGGAAGCTGTATTTTATATCTTTCATTAAATTTATACCAAGTTGCAGAGATTTGCTATCAAACTGAGTTTAAGGAAGATAATTTTAGACATTAGAAAATGGCTGTTTACTCATCAAAATAACTCAGAGTCTGTGGTTCAGACGATGTTTTCGAATTCAAATCTGGCTCAAGCATTTTTCTTCTTCTACTAAGGTGGATTAGACGTTTTTTGTGGAACACAGCACCAACTACTGTACAGGATGGACCTAGCAGTCAATAGGTACAGTCGGACATTCAGGTGCCTAAAGCGCGCGCACATAGCAACATGCATAGTAACCAGCAAGCCACTGAAAACAAACCGCTGTCACACTCATTTGCTACTTTATGTCCATCGTGCTCACATCATTCTGCCATGTTTTTTTCTACTTAATATACACCAGTTTTCACAGAGAATGCGATGATCATGTGTTGCAGTTGGCTGTACCAACCACGATAAGTTAAAAGATCAAAAAGTGCTTTTTTTTTTTCGAGGCTCCCAAAGTGCCACAAAAGTCCAGAAAGAAGAGATAAATGACTGGGTGCTATTTGCCGAGTAAATGTGGTCATGGGAATAATGCTGCTGGCTCGCTAGTTGGCATCGTCTTCAAACCTCCGACTTTCATTCTTGATTAATGAAAACATTCTTGGCAAATGCTTTTGCTTTCGTCCATCTTGCGCCGGTCCAAGAATTTCACCTCTAGCGGGCACAATACAAATTCATTCTTTCAAACCTTTACTTAACCAGGATTTAAAAAACTCACTGAGATTAAAAATCTCTTTTACAAGAGTGTCCTGGCCAAGAGGCAGTACACAAAAAGACATATATACATTATTACATACATCCAAGGTTGAGTAGGATTACTTTGAAAGAATACATGTGGATTACATGTACAGTAGTGTTCAGAATAATAGTAGTGCTATGTGACTAAAAAGATTAATCCAGGTTTTGAGTATATTTCTTATTGTTACATGGGAAACAAGGTACCAGTAGATTCTCACAAATCCAACAAGACCAAGCATTCATGATATCCACACTCTTAAGGCTATGAAATTTGGCTATTAGTAAAAAAAAGTAGAAAAGGGGGTGTTCACAATAATAGTAGCATCTGCTGTTGATGCTACAAACTCAAAACTATTATGTTCAAACTGCTTTTTTAACAATCCTGTGAATCACTAAACTAGTATTTAGTTGTATAACCACAGTTTTTCATGATTTCTTCACATCTGCAAGGCATTAATATTGTTGGTTTGGAACCAAGATTTTGCTCAGTTACTAGTGTGCTTGGGGTCATTGTCTTGTTGAAACACCCATTTCAAGGGCATGTCCTCTTCAGCATAAGGCAACATGACCTCTTCAAGTATTTTGATATATCCAAACTGATCCGTGACACCTGGTATGCGATATATAGGCCCAACACCATAGTAGGAGAAACATGCCCATATCATGATGCTTGCACCACCATGCTTCACTGTCTTCACTGTGAACTGTGGCTTGAATTCAGAGTTTGGGGGTCGTCTCGCAAACTGTCTGTGGCCCTTGGACCCAAAAAGAACAATTTTACTCTCATCAGTCCACAAAATATTACTCCATTTCTCTTTAGGCCAGTTGATGTGTTCTTTGGCAAATTGTAACCTCTTCTGCATGTCTTTTATTGAACAGAGGGACTTTGCAGGGGATTCTTGCAAATAAATTAGCTTCACACAGGCGTCTTCTGACTGTCACAGCACTTACAGGTAACTCCAGACTCTCTTTGATCATCCTGGAGCTGATCAATGGGTGAGCCTTCACCAATCTGGTTATTCTTCTATCCATTTTGATGGTTGTTTTCCGTTTTCTTCCACACGTCTCTGTTTTTTTTTTTTTTTTTGTCCATTTTAAAACATTGGAGATCATTGTAGATGAACAGCCTATAATGTTTTACACCTGCGTATAAGTTTTCCCCTCTCCAATCAACTTTTTAATCAAACTACGCTGTTCTTCTGAACAATGTCTTGAACGTCCCATTTTCTTAAGGCTTTCAAAGAGAAAAGCATGTTCAACAGGTGCTGGCTTCATCCTTAAATAGGGGACACCTGATTCACACCTGTTTGCTCCACAAAATTGACAAACTCACTGACTGAATGCCACAATACTATTATTGTGAACACCCCCCTTTTCTACTTTTTTTTACTAATAGCCCAATTTCATAGCCTTAAGAGTGTGCATATCATGAATATTTGGTCTTGTTGGATTTGTGAGAATCTACTGAATCTACTGGTACCTTGTTTCCCATGTAACAATAAGAAATATACTCAAAACCTGGATTAATCTTTTTAGTCACATAGCACTACTATTATTCTGAACACTACTGTAACTTTGATTCTACAACCCCTGGCAAAAATTATGGAATCACCGGCCTCGGAGGATGTTCATTCAGTTGTTTAATTTTGTAGAAAAAAAGCAGATCACAGACATGACACAAAACTAAAGTCATTTCAAATGGAAACTTTCTGGCTTTAAGAAACACTATAATAAATCAAGAAAAAACATTGTGGCAGTCAGTAATGGTTACTTTTTAGACCAAGCAGAGGAAAAAAATATGGAATCACTCAATTCTGAGGAAAGAATTATGGAATCGCCCTGTAAATTTTCATCCCCAAAACTAACACCTGCATCATATCAGATCTGCTCGTTAGTCTGCATCTAAAAAGGAGTGAACACACCTTGGAGAGCTGTTGCACCAAGTGGACTGACATGAATCATGGCTCCAACATGAGATATGTCAATTGAAACAAAGGAGAGGATTATCAAACTCTTAAAAGAGAGTAAATCATCATGCAATGCTGCAAAAGATGTTGGTTGTTCACAGTCAGCTGTGTCTAAACTCTGGCCCAAATACAAACAACATGAGAAGGTTGTTAAAGGCAAACATACTGGTAGACCAAGGAAGACATCAAAGCGTCAAGACAGAAAACTTAAAGCAATATGTCTCAAAAATCGAAAAATGCACAACAAAACAAATGAGGAACGAATGGGAGGAAACTGGAGTCAACGTCTGTGACCGAACTGTAAGAAACCGCCTAAAGGAAATGGGATTTACATACAGAAAAGCTAAACGAAAGCCATCATTAACACCTAAACAGAAAAAAACATGGTTACAATGGGCTAAGGAAAAGCAGTCGTGGACTGTGGATGACTGGATGAAAGTCATATTCAGTGATGAATCTCGAATCTGCATTGGGCAAGGTGATGATGCTGGAACTTTTGTTTGGTGCCGTTCCAATGAGATTTATAAAGATGACTGCCTGAAGAGAACATGTAAATTTCCACAGTCATTGATGATATGGAGCTGCATGTCAGGTAAAGGCACTGGGGAGATGGCTGTCATTACATCATCAATAAATGCACAAGTTTACGTTGATATTTTGGACAATTGAAAGGATGTTTGGGGATGATGAGATCATTTTTCAAGATGATAATGCATCTTGCCAGATTTTAACATTTCCCTCCAGTTTATTGTTTTGGTTTTGTTACATTTTGATATCGAGGCAGGCAAAACAATAAACTGGAGGGAAATGTTAAAATTTGGGACAAATTAAATTAAATTGTTTTAATGGCAATTTGTTAAGTGGGTGCTATTAAACCAAAACAGATGTATGAAGTGGATGAAGATAATTTATGTACTGAGCCTTGATGTTTATTTAAAGTGTATTTTCTCTTCTTTTAATGACTGCAATGCTAACCTGTAGCTTTTAACACATGGAAGAGTACTAATGTAAGTTCATCCAGATAAGGTAGAATCAAGACCGTGTTACAGGTTTGTGGCACATACATTGAAATGTTTATTTTTAACCATGATATGTGATGTTGATGATGGAAAAAAAAAAATAATGTACTCTAGTGTATGTGTTTTATGTGAAAGGATTGTTAGTGCATCTGGGCTCAATTATATTACGAGGCTCAAGACTTTTTTCTCTTAAACGTAATTTTATTTCTGTCTAATTTTATATTTCAGAGCTCCAAGTGCTGGAAACCCCCAAAGGTCAGGACACCAGTCAGCCAATCATGGGAAATAGTGGGAATCTTCAGAGGGCATTGTCCAGTGTTGTCACTGTCTGTATGGAAGCAGAGAAATGTTTTCAAAGACTGTGGAAATCAACCAATGAAGGACTGCCTCAGGGTTATGGTATATCTTCAGCGATAACCACTGCCGTCCTGTCAAACACCAGCCACCTGGAGTTGTTTTCAAAGCTCCATGACCATCAGTTTGATACAACTGTTGAAGACAATCCACAGCTTAGTGAAGATGATAGCATCAAATTACACAAGGATTAAGCTCTACCACCTTGGGAAGGAAACAACAGACTCTATCACAGGACCTAAAGTGAGAAAGCAACTCACTAAATCAATCTTGTTCCGACATCAATGAAAAGAATACATTTCACTAAATTCTCCACAGGTTTCAGCATTTTTTAAGCCATTCAGTGATGTTGATTTTAATTATCTTTGACCGGGAAGTTACGTAAAATTATCAACAGGTTTTCCACATTAAGTTTAATACAGGCCACTCCCATTAAAATGAACACGTTATAACAAATTTCCTGTTGACAAAGTAAAAATTCAGGTTTCAAAATTACTATCTATATAGCTTTATATACATTAACTGTTTGGTTATTATGAAATTTTGATACAACGGAAGAAAATCACTAGTCCCGAGGACTTTGATATAACGGAAGTCGCCTGTATAATTTCCCCATAAAAGTCTCAGGAATTGGTTGTACATTGGTGGTGTTGTGGTAGAGCTTGATCCTTGAGTAGATCAATGTAGATACCATAATTATTTGAATCTTTAAACATTCACATCAACAAACCCGAACCGTGATTTTCAGTTTTGTTTTTTTATTATTATGAGTTTTCCATGAAGCTGACAGGCCAGATTCAGTAATATACAGTATTCAGTATACATATAGTATAATACATATATTATACAGTAAAATATACAATATATAATAATTATATATATATATATATATATATATAATTATATATATATATATATATATATATATATATATATATATATATATATATATATATATATATATATATATATATATATATATGTATGTAATATGATATAATAATACGTATATATAATACATGTAATATACATTTTGAAATTTTCTGCCTCCAACTTGGTCTGGCTTCTTTGAAAATGTCAACTTCTATAGAGCATTATCAAATAATATTACTACTATTTTTTATTTTGGATCCAAATAAGATGCTGCTCCATCTGATGATGAAAGTGAGTACACGCTCTGTACATACATAAAAAGGTTTTTTTTTAAATATGTTAATCAGATGCTGTAAAGTTTTGAAACGTAAACAATTCATTTAAAATTGGGTCATTGCTCTAGTTATATTTTTTGTATTTTGTTGTTTCAGACACTAAAGCTGTCACATAGTTAATTTTCAATTTGATAGAGTGTACATTGACATGTGTGAATGGATTGACTGCTTTACATCAACTGTGATTGTGATTTGTTGCAATGTTCCTACTTCTGCAAAACTAAAATACATTCTAATATTTACTTTAACTGACTGACCAATTACTTGTGTACCTTTCTGTGTGTGTGCATGAAATTAAAAAGTATTTGTGCATTTGATTGTGGCTGATGTGCACCGTTTGGGGGGTGTTTTGAGTGTGTGTGTGTGTGTGTGTGTGTGTGTGTGTGTGTGTGTGTGTGTGTGTGTGTGTGTGTGTGTGTGTGTGTGTGTGTGTGTGTGTGTGTGTGTGTGTGTGTGTGTGTGTGTTGTGTCAAATGAACATTGTGTGTGTGTGTGTGTGTGTGTGTGTGTGTGTGTGTGTGTGTGTGTGTGTGTGTGTGTGTGTGTGTGTGTGTGTGTGTGTGTGTGTGTGTGTGTGTGTGTGTGTGTGTGTGTCAAATTAACATTATGATAGAAAGTATTCAAATAGTGTTGCATTGCAAGAGCTTATAATGTCCATAGATTTAACAAGTTTTTGTTTCGGTTTACTTTAGTAATCTATCAAAAACAACACTGCGTGTACAAGTCTTGTAAATGGCCTTAACAGAGCTTAATAATATTAAATAACAACTTGACGAAGGCCTTAATTCTGCAGAAATTGGTGAGTTTGATGCTGTATTATCGACCTGATTCCACTGTGCGGCGTTTGCACCTTTTGGGGGACGCAAGATGGCCAACAATGCAGCCGGCTTGGCTTCACTTGCTCAGCCGTGACGCCCATTCCACGTAGTGTAGAGTTCAGTGAGTGCAACCCAGCTACGCCCATGCCATGAAGTGTTCAACATTTGACATTTCGTGTTTCACCATGGACTCAAAATTCAACACTTCCTGTTTCAGTTTCAACCTCCCACCTTCCCGCAAGATCCCATATCTCTTGTCTTATCAATCCAGGAAGTATTCAACATTTGACTTTGTTTTATTATTTAATGAGACAAACAGTTACACTGAAGCCTTACAGGGGATTAAAGACAACAGACCAAAGAACACGTTAATTTAAAAAAAGATTAAAACAAGGGGGCAATTATTTACAAAAAAAACTTTCTAAAGTTAAACACATTTGACATTTCCTGTTTCACTGTGGACTCAAAATTTGGCACACTTCCTGTTTCAGTCCCAAATTGCCACTAAATTCCCACAAGATCCAAAAATAAAAAATTCAAATTTATTAATTTATATAGCTCCAATTCATGATGAGATTGTCTCAAGGCGCTTCACACAACATAATACAAACAGAAAAAACTGAATTAACAATTTATAAAAACAATAAAAAGACAAAACCATAAAAGAATACAAGAATAAAAACACATAACACTAATGATAAAACAAGGAAAACAAATGAGTCTTTAAACATGAGTTTAAAGTATCTGACTGCCGTATGTGTGCCGGGAGATCGTTCCACAGAGCTGGGGCACGGTAGGCGAAAGCTCTGTGACCAGCAGACTTTTTATTCACCTGGGAACACAAAAAAGTCCTGCACCCTGCAAATGCAGGGCCCGAGCTGGTACATAGGGGCTTACCAGGTCAACCAGAAAGGGAGGTGCAAGTCCATGAACAATTTTATGAAATAATAACAGTACCTTAAAATCCGATCTTGCAGCGACTGGAAGCCGGTGTAGAGATGCCAAAACGGGCGTAATGTGGTCAAACTTTCTGCTTTGTGTCAAAGGTCTGGCAGCAGCATTTTGAACCAGTTAAAGACCCCTAATCCTGGACTGCAGTAAACCAGAAAACAGAGCATTACAATAGTCCAATCTAGAAAAGACAAATGCATGAATCAAAGTGTCAGCATCAGCCACAGACATAATGGCTGATGCTGGTGCGTGTGCAGATCCCATGAGATGTCCTGTCTTGTCAATCGGGGAAGTGTTCAACATTTGACATTTCTTGTTTCACTCACCCTGCTCAGAGTGCTGCTCTCATTGGACCAACATCTCTGCTATTTTGGAATTGTGGGACAGCTCGTGCCCACAGATTGAACTCGCTGGACTACTTTTCTAACCCAAGTCTTTCATTGCCAACTGTAAGTGGAAATCAAGCCATTCCAATCATATCTTTCTGAACTCTTCCGCATCAAAATCCATTGTGTCAATGTTTACAATGTGCTTGAGCAATAAACAGGTGAAGTTGCTCATAAACATTAAGTGTCTTAAATATTTATTACGGCCACTCTTAAAACTTCATTATCTTTATAATTTTATTACTGGTAAATTTTAGAATTGATTTAGATGAGATATACTGATTATCTCACAGGAATATATCACAATTATCTGGGAACTACTTTTTGCGCAGGAATTCATCAAGCATGTCGGCCACAGGCACGTGCTAACACGGAATACTCAGAAACTGGACAGTTGCTCGGCCATAACAAGAGCGTCCACTTTTAGCTTGCCATAAGCTAAGCTAGTGGCGCTCGTAAGAGTGTGTGTTTCACTGTGGGCTCAAAATTTGGCAGTTCCTGTGTCAGTCTGAACTTGCCACCGAATTCCAGTGAGATTCCACGAGATCCCGTTTACTGTCAATCCAGGAAGTGTCAGTCCAGGAAGTGTTTGACACACAGAATGTGTCTCTTCCCAGATAGATCTCTTTCAGTGCAGCTTCTTGTTCTGACTTTAACACAAAGTTAACACCCAAGTCTTTCATCGCCAACTGTAAATGGAAATCAAAACATTCCAATCGTATCTTTCTGAACTCTTCCGGATCAGACTCCATTGTGTCAATGTTTACAATGCTCATAAACTAAGTTTCTTAAATATTTATTATGGCCTCTCTGAAAACTTCAGTTCTCTTTATAATTTTATTACTGGTAATTTTTAGAATTGATTTATATGAGATATACTCATTATCTCACAGGAATATATCACAGTTATCTGGTAACTACTTTGTGCACAGGAATTCATCAAGCACGTCCGCCGCGGACGCGTACTAACACAGAATACCCAGAAACTGGAAAGTTGTTCGGCCATAACGAGAGCGTCCACTTTTAGCTTGTCATAAGCTAAGCTAGTGGTGCTTGTGAGAGTGACTTCCTGTTTCACTGTGGACTCAAAATTTGGCACTTCCTGTTTGGGACTCCCTGTGCCATGAGCGAGCGTCACACTGCTGCGTGTCGCTTCACTCGTGATATGTTGGTTTTACATACTCCACAGGCACCACTTCTGCTCTCAGCTCTGCTTTTTTTTTATTCTACTTTACCCAACTATGAACTACTCCAGAACAAATTGATAGAGTTTACAGGACAAAGCTGGGACCATACAGACACCTTCCATCCAGATAACTGTCATATAGTTAGCAGCAAATGTAACTTTGCAAGGTAGAAGATAACTTGTCTCACCCAGTTGATACAATGACTCATCAGTTTTGTAGTTTAGCTCGTTAGCATGAAGCTTGCATGTGCGTGTGCAGGCACACACACACGTTTTCTGCTGGCATTAGTCTGTGGGTGATGATTAGCTAATGTACAATAATTTGTTAGATCAGCAACCTTCCAGCCGCGCCCATTCTGCTACCTTAACCAGAAAAAGATTCACATTGCTAATTGTGAGCACAGCTGCTAACTTTAAAAAAAAAAAAGGTTTGTAGAGTGACTTATTAGGTGTGATGGAACATATAACACATTTTCCTCTTCCCTTTTGGTCATCTTGTTCTGAAAGCTATAAATAACATCTGGGCTAGCGACCATCTAGATCAGCCATTCTCATTACTTAATGGCAGTGTCGCTGTGTCTCAATTTAGGGGCCATATCCTTCAAAAGTTGCATTCTACAAAGAGCTGGTCTTAGGGTTGCCACCCATCCCTTAAAATACAGAAATACAGGAAATATTAAGGGCTGCCAATGTCATCTCTGTACCTTGCATCGGGTCCTGTAGCGAGGACTCGATACGAGGTACAGCGGCGAGACCTCAGACTTTCACGTCTGCATCTCCGTGTGCCCACCTGTCTGGTCCTGTCACAGGTTGCCTGGTTGCCTGGCATGTCTACACCTGAAACTCCACCACATCCAAAGAAGCAAAAACGTTTGCAAATATAGAGACGTGAGTGGGAAGACTCGAACCCCTGGCTTGACAGGGTTAGTGGCAATGGGTACCAGGCAAACAAGTATTTTTATTTTTATTTCCTCTTAAAGTAAAATTGTCCTCAATTTAAAGATTAAAATTATTGTCTGTTTTCCTTAATATTTATGTTTATTATTGCACACTTCAGTGATTGCACAGTTTGTCATTTATTAACAGTTTTGTGTTAATAAAGCACTTAAAGCTTTACGTATGACTAAATGCTTTTTTTCAAAATTAAATATACCACTCCTTGGGTGGTGGTAGTGACCCTAAGGAGCTGTGGTGGGCGTCCTTTATTTTCAATTCTGAAAGGTGGCAAAACTAGGCCTTCCGAGCCCGAGGAGCTTTAACCAACCTTTTTGAGAGGAGACTGTCTGGACCAGTGGTTTCCAAAGTATTACAGAAAGGGCCAAGAGGGCAGGTTTTCTTTGCAACCACAGACTCCAGCAGGTGATTTCACTGGCGAACTCATCCATCTGCTCAAAGTGATGTCAATCGGTGAAATCACCTGCTGGAGTCAGTGGCCACAAAGAAAACCTGCACCGTCTTAGCCCTTTCTGAAATGAAATGGCCTAAGCAGAGGGTCACCCCTTTGAGTCTGGTCTGCCTGAAGTTTCTTCCTGAAATCATCAGAGGGAGTTTTTCCTTACCACTGTTGCCTGTGTGTTTGCTCTAGGGGTTGGTAACATTAGACCTTACTTGTGTGAAGTGCCTTGAGACAACTTTGTTTTGATTTGGCACTATATAAATGAAATGAAATAAAATGAACACAGCACATGCACTCAAAAACTGACTCATTGGACTGAATTTCCATTGAAAAAATATATGCAGTTCCAACTAAATTAAATTAAATTATCTTGCTACAAGTATTTGCGCACACCAGAGGCTGAAAGACAAAGTGTGTCCTGTGCGAGCCCATCGAACCCTCTCACGGCAGGTGCCGGCCAAATTCCATCTGACACAGACGAACATCTAACACACCTCATTTGGCTCTTAGAAAATGTGTGGCCATTTGCGCTGTTAACACAAGAACAGTCAGCAGACAATCACTGGATGTGAAATTTGTCTAAGTGTCCCCACGAGTATGGCTTTGCAAACAGACACAGTGACACATTGGTGTGTGCGCTGAACTGACAGATAGTGTCGCTGCCGACAGAAGCAGCTGTGAAGATCTGTGATTCTGGATGTCACAGCTGGGGAACATGTACTGTGGATTGACATGGACTAACAACTGTCCACTGTGATGCGCGTGTGTCTGCCTGCTGTCATCACGTGGACATACATAAAAATGCTGTTGCAATGGTCTGCAGCAAGCGCACGCACAGAGCGCACACTGAAAGGCTGCCCCAGGTGAAATGGACCATCAGAGCATAACACGCTGCAGCGATCTGTCACGTCACCCACGTGAGCTCTGTTCCACATGACATGGTGTTAGTCCTGCAGCACAACGTCCACAAGACACGTGTGTCAGGCAGGACATGCGTGCGAGGCCAACTGGACATGCTGCCAACAGATGACATGAGCACCCTGCTTCTCATTCATGTCATTTCATTTGACCATGGATCATCTACAGAGGAACAGACGGATCATATTTGTATTGCCCACTTGATAAGAGGGATTCAATAAAATACTGTGTTTTTATATGGTGTGTGGTTTTATATTTTTTAAATACGCCCATGACCTTCTTGATATCAGGCATTTTGCTGCACCTTTTACAGGATAGTGATGGTAGCTCAGTGATAACATTTCTGGCTGGCAATCAGAACTTTTGAAAAGTGCAGGTTCGAATCCCGTGGGTGGCATGTACTTTTTTTTCAGTGTGTTCCCACATGCATAAAACTGTCACATCATAAAAAATTTTCCCTGATGTGTCGCCAATTTGTGAAAAATGTAACCAAGCGGAGGCAGACTTACTACATAGTTATGCACTGTGTCCTAAGCAACAGAAATTCTGGGTTGCAGTATTTTCATTCTACTCACAGATTTTTAAGGTTCAGATAAAACCGGACCCACTGTGGATTATACTGGGTACATCAGAACACTCTAAAAACCTACAGAATGCACAGCACCATCTTCTGTCATATGGCCTTATTTGTGCAAAGAAACTTATTCTTCTCCTCTGGAAAGATAAAGGGGCACCAAATTTAAAAACTTGTATTACGACACTGACTGATACCCTACACCTGTAAAGAATTCGCTATATCCTTAATGATAGACTGGAGGAATTTGAAAGGATCTGGAGTCCAATGATTTCATTTATGGGAAAAATAAATGGTTAGAATTGCTTGCTAGCAGTAATCTATCACACCTTCAAGTAGCACTCTGCAAGGATGGGTAGGGTGGGGTGGGTTTTTTTTTTTTTTTTCGGTTATAGTTGTTGGTTTTGGTGATGTTATTTCTTCTCTTGCGGGTCTGTTGTTGTGTTGTTCAGTTTGTTCTTTGGTATAATATTGTTAAAAGAAGCAAGATACCCATCTCATATTACTCTTGCTGTTCTCATGCTTCATAATAAAAATATTTGAAACAAAACTGTCGCAGCATGTATTTTTTAGTTTTCATTTTTTTCACAGCAGATGCGCGATGTGTAACCACATTGACAGGCTACCCCAGGTGAAATGGACCATCAGATCATAACATGCAGCGGTGTAACCACATTACACAGCTGCTGTGAAAAAAAAATTAAAAAAATCCAATGTGTTCCCGCGTCCGTGACACTGTTGCACCGGGATCATGCACAGCTGCCCATCAGCTTGATGTTTTCATGGTTCGCTCATAAGAGCTGATCCGCTGTGAGTCGCCCTAATTTGTACTTAATCATACTATGTGTGAAGGGATACTTACTTCAGTAATCATTTTTCAGCACTTATTTATACTTAACTTATGAACATTATTTATATTATGAGTGAAGCGTCGCGCAGCAGCGCAAAGCTCGCTCATGGTACTGGCTGTCCTAAACAAGAAGTGCCAAATTTCAAATCCACTGTAAAACAGGAAATGTTCAAATGTCAAACACTTGGCCTACTACTGGATTGACAGACGAGATCCCATGGATTCTCGCAGGAACTCAGTGGCAAGCTCACACTCAAACAGGAAGTGCCAAATTTTCAGTCACAGTGAAACAGGAAATGTCAAATGTTGAACACTTCCTGGCATGGGTGGAACTACAGCGGAGGCTAGGGTTTCACTGGACTCCCCTGAAATCTGATTGGACACAGATGATTGACATGTCATGGCACCACACACCTGGTTGAAAGACTTGCATTTTCAAATCAGTGAGTCACAATGACTGCTAGGTTCCTCCTGTCCAGTAGTTGGTTGCTGTGCACCACAAAAAGTTCAAAAATCCACCTTAGTAGAAGAAGAAAAATGTTTGCTTCAGATTTGAACTGAACACGTCATTTGAACTATGGACTTTTAATGACACCAAACTTATATTGGTGAGTAAACGACTGTATTTTATGCCAAAAATGAGGTCCAGGTTGTTAAAAGCGACATTTCTCCTTTAATTCAGGTTGCCTTATATACACATGTTTAAGCTAACAGACAGCAGCTGGTTCATGCTCTGTTGGCTTATTAGTGCAGCAGATAACTGAAACAATCCTTCAAATGGTGATACAAGCATCAAATTCAGCACAAATGCAGCTGGAGCAAAATTAATGGAGCAACTTTAACTTTGACCCCTGTACAAACTGAAACTGACCTTTCTCACCAAATTTGCTGCCTTTACCGCATAACTCCATAACATTCAGTCACAGATTGTCCAAACTATACCTTTTTGGAAACTTTATGATCAGGCAAATAATGTGGTGTAGTTTTCTATATGATTGGAGCATCTCTTAATTTTGACCCCTGTGTAATTCTTCAATTGATCCCTACCTGCCTCCTACCTGGCTGCCTATTGAAAATTCAAGTGGCTAATCAGTTTTTTCAAAAGAGTTCATGCCTATGGATTATTTGTGCCGAATGTGATGCTTGTATCACCATTTGCAGGATTCCACTCTAAAAATTCTCTTATCTGCTGCACTATATATGAGATGTAAGATGCTGCTCCTCAGTGTTTCTCAATTGCTCTCAAAAATATTGAAACACTTGGTATTTCACACATTTTAATTTGTTTATTCCATTTCAAATACATTTTTTTTTTCTAAAATTATCTTCCTTAACTCAAAGTGAAAGCAAATCTCTACAACTTGATATAAATTAATTAAAAATATAAAATCCAGCTTCCTGATGGTGTTTCAGACTTTATTTACATCAATTACAAAGAAATACAAACAATATGGCACTCTATGGTAAATCTGCATGGAGTAGACAGTTCTCAAAAACTGAGTGACTGTGCAAGAAGTAGAAGAGTGAGGAAAGCAACCAAGACACCCTGACAACCCAGAAGAAGTTACAGGCTTAGAGGTCTGTCAATAAAGTATAGGTCCTTTTTATTTTTTTCAAAACCTATATGGATTTCATTCATATGTTTTACGTCAGACATGCTTGAACCCTCATGCGCATGCGTGAGTTTTTCCACGCCTGTCGGTGACGTCATTCGCCTGTGAGCAGTCGTTCAGCCCCTCGTCGGAATTCCTTTGTCTGAGAAGTTGCTGAGAGACTGGCGCTTTGTTTGATCAAAAATTTTTTCTAAACCTGTGAGACACATCGAAGTGGACACGGTTCGAAAAATTAAGCAGGTTTTCGGTGAAAATTTTAATGGCTGATGAGAGATTTTGAGGTGATACTGTCGCTTTAAGGACTTCCCACGGAGCGAGACGTCGTGCAGCGCTCCCAGGCGCCGATGTGCGGGCGGATTGCAGCGTCGAGGACGCAGCCGCCGCGACGCTCTGTTGGAAGCCTTAAGGACAAGTTGGAACATGTCCAGCTGTTAAACAATTTCTCATATACTCACTCCACTGAAAGCCATCAAAAGCCGCCTGGATTTTGCAAATGGTTATCAACACAGAGGTGTTTTTCCTGTGCCGCCGCACCGCGCCGGCTGCGTCCCGACGCGCGGACCCATCCGCATGTCTTTCATTAAAAAAATCTCCTTTAACAGTGGAATATCTGGATAAAATGCTGAAACCGACTTCTTCTGAAACTTCTCTGTTCTCTCACAACGTCCTGGATCAATAGAGCCTGAAATGTGGAGGTTTTCAGCTTGAAACAGGCTGACGACGGCGCATGAGAGCGCTGCACGACATCTCGCACCGTGGGAAGTCCTTAAAGCGACAGTATCACCTCAAAATCTCTCATCAGCCGTTAAAAGTTTCACCGAAAACCAGCTTAATTTTTCGAACCGTGTCCACTTCGATGTGTCTCACAGGTTTAGAAAAAATTTTGATCAAACAAAGCGCCAGTCTCTCAGCAACTTCTCAGACAAAGGAATTCCGACGAGGGGCTGGACGACTCCTCCCACAAGGAGTGCTCACAGGCGAATGACGTCACCGACAGGCGTGGAAAAACTCACGCATGCGCACGAGGGTTCAAGCATGTCTGACGTAAAAACATATGAATTAAATCCATATAGTTTTTGAAAAAAATAAAAAGGACCTATACTTTATTGACAGCCCTCGTACGTGGCTGTGATTGGAGAAATTATGCACAGTGCAAGCTTTGCATTTTGTATCTCCAGTTATCCAGCTTCCTGATGAAGTGGTGTAGAGGAGGATTTTCTTAAAAAGAAGACCTGAAAGTTCAGCTACAATTTCATAGACAGTACATTTGAGATGAAAGCCTAGATTTTATGTTTTGGTGAAAGAAACTTATGTATTTCTTCATAACTGATGTAAATAAAGTATGTATATAAATAAAGTGACTTGGAAATGTTCATGTTTCCATCCCCTGACTTGTCTCAAGAAAACTGTCAATAAAAATGATTATTATTTATAGGTTTTATCAAGTTTTAGAGATTTGCTTTCAGTTTGAGTTTGAGGAAGATCATTTTAGAAATTTTTATTCTTTATTTTTTTGTATCTCTTGTATTTAAAATGGCATAAACAAATTAAAATGTGTGAAATTCCAAGTGTTCCAATACTTTTGGAGGGCACAGTATCCTAACCTTATGATGAGTGCAAAATGAGTGTGGTATTATTACTGTTTTGTTTAAGAATGTTTCATTTTCAATGTTGCTGCACTTTGTGTCAAATCACAGTCATCACAGGTGCCTGGTCTTGAGAACCAGGGATGGTAGGTTGAAAAGCTTTTTTATCCCATGGGAACTCTCCCTACCCACCTAAGTGGCTCAAGAATATGGACAGCATGTATATAAGTGACATTTACATGACAATTCATGTCAATATTGAGATATACGATAATTTGGCCATATTGTACAGCCCTACTGTCAACTAGCTGAAAACTTTGAATATTAATTTACATCTACATTAAAAAAAAATGCTTAAAGTGGCAGGAGGTTAAGAGGGCTGTAATTGGGTGGGGGGGGGGGGTGTCAGCTGAAAAGCAAAAAAGAAAAATGCTTAAAAAGGTGGCGGGTATGGGGGGCAGAGTCCCTCCAGAAGATGAAAGGCAAAATAAGGAAAATGATTAAAAAGGTGGGGGGGTCTGGGGAGCCCCTTTCAGAAGCTGAAAAGATTTTAGTCATGCTAATGCTCCCCTGAAGCTCAAAATAAAGTCTGAAGAACATAAATGACATGGTGAGATGCTGACGAGCTTCACTCATTCATGTCCGCGACATATTTATATTATTTTTGCATACATCATTTTCCTTTTTTATTTTACCAACCATTTTATCTTTAAAAAATAAATATCTTGCAGTGAGTCTTGGGATTGTTTGGAGGGGAAAGAAGGCTGCATTTCTTGAATGGGAAACCTACTTGTGCCAAGTATTACGTATGCAGTCAACAAATGCAGCCTTCAAAGGATGCGGGCCCTGACCCTGGCACACAGCCGGTGTGTGGGATTAAGGATGTTTATTAGGAGAAACTGAACACAGCATTCATAAAAATCTGCTCATTAGTGTATGAATTACCAACAACTACCAACTGATTTGATTTCATAAGTTTAGAATGAGCGCTTCATCGCTACATCGGAATGGGCCCCATAGAGATGAACAAAAACTAGAGTGGACATCATCATTCATTGAAGCAGCCTTGGCACAGAGACATTGTGACCAACAGAACTCACACCAGAAAAGCTTTGTACCAACTGCTATTCAATGTCAATACAGTACAAAGTATTTTTACATAAAATTCTATTCGATGAAATCATAAAAAGATCCATATATTAAACAGCAACAATTGGCTTCTCCCTTTCTTTAGAAACAACAAATGCGTTGTTCTGATTACACTGTGATGTCATTCAATCCCTTTACCAAGATGGCGGCTCAAGCTACTAGAATTCTGTCATTATGAATGAGGGTTAATGCAAATATATTACTGGGGAGAGGCTGTCAAAAATATATCACTCAATCTTTTAATGATAATTGTCAAAATGTTAGACTTTCTTGGGAAAAAAATTGAACTAATTTTAACAATTTACACATATTTTATGAAATTTTACATCAGTTGTAGTTATACATTTCCTGAAACCTGGTACTTTAAAGTTGATTTATGCATGGCAGGCCAAAACGAAGAGATGTCAGGCTAAACGTGGCCCATATGATCCAAATTTACCAGCTTTGATCAAGATCCACCTAAAAATCAGTAAGTGCAGCACAGCTTACTGGGGGCCCAGGGTATTAATTCCACAAACTGTCATATTCAGCTTTGCAGATGAGCAGGTTTTCAGGCCGATGCAGTCACATCAAAGTAAACTGACACCTTTTATGAGCAACAGAAACGGTTAACATAAAAAAAAAAAACACTGCAAGTGCAGGACTGTCAATGGAACGAAAATGTAATGCACCGGGGGAGTTTGATAACGGAACAAATAATCACACGTTTAAAGAGCAGCGCTGTCCGAATTAAAATTTATGGCCTACTTGCATCTTCAGACGTCGTGCATCATACCACCAATTATTTATTTAACTGCATTTGATATTCATGTAACTTTAAATGTAGAACTGACGGAAGAATTCTTAATGCGTCTCAGCCCATAATTTATCTAAATCATTGTCAGCTGCTTTCCCACATATGATTTAGGCTGTGCGGATAGTTACCAGTAATGGATATTCATAATTTCATTTTCTAATGTCTACAGTGCTAATAATTCAGGCACCGTTACGCTGAAATGGATTCATGCATATAAGAAATGGGGTGTTGACATCCGCGGTAATGAGCCTCCTACATTTGTGCAGAAACAGCACAAAGACATAAGTGATTACAGGGCAGTGTAATTCAAAGAAAAAAAACTGTTAGTAGGAATAATTTTTGTTAAATGCAAAAGTCAAAGGCCATTCTTTAGCAGGAATTTACTTACAGCCCATTAGTGTCCAGTCAGACACAACTTTCTTGTCTTTCGGCCAAATGTTGCCTCCTCCAGTTGATGCTGTAATTATTTCTAATAAGTGTGAATCCAGGAGGGACAAAGCAACAAATTAGAGCATCGCAGGGCCACATGGAGGACAGATTACAATTCGATACCTCCTGTTTCAGAGTGAGTGTCATTCGCATGTTAAAGCCCATATTTCAACATGCTGTTTATTGTCTTAGAGATTTATAGGTTTTTAAACTCCAGAAACTAAACGGTTGAGGATAATTTACTGACTATTTAAGTGGATTGTTTTGAAGATTATGTTTTCATCAGATGCTGCCAGCTGTTGACCAAGATTATTACCACGATTACCTAAAAACTGATGACTGGTTTTCATACTAACATATTGAAAAGATTTCACCTGATGCAGAATAGAGACTCATGAATAATAGCTTGTTTTGGACATTGCTTCCTACCCTTTTCAATTCATTCTATTAGTAAACGGAACGGGTCGCGGCCTCAACTTTATCTAAAGTCTGGGTCTTTTAGTGAAGCTTAGGGTTAGTGGCTGGCGATTACCTTAGTAATTCTTTTGTTTTTCTTGTTACTTCATTCTGACAAATTCTACCTTATTTGTCCTCTTTCTGCTGCCTGATTCTGTTGAATTGAATTGACATTAATTGTTAAGGATATATTGATTCTAAGGATGTCTCAGACAGGAGCACAGTCAACCCCTGTTGGACTGGGTGTTGGGTCCGGTTGTAGAAACCAGCAGCTCAAGTGTCTTTGTTGGCAAAGGAAGACTTACTGTCCTTGAATTCATGGATGGTGCTGTGACCAACGGATACCATGCAGCACTTAAGAAGCTGAGTGAAGATTTCGATTGTCTGTGTTTGCGAATGTCCTGGACCAAGACTAAGATCCAGGCTTTCAATGACTTCCTGATTTCGGTCATCAGAAGTGGATCTATGAACTTGTCGACACATTGGTGTATCTCAGCAGTGGCATTGACGCCTCTAGCTCCTCTCACACAGATGGCATGTTTGTGCCGTTCAGAGGCACACGTAGCACTAACCACTATCCACCACAAGCATGACACTGCTCACGACAAATGCCTCGCTCAGTGTCACATGGTTGCAGACACTGACCAGAGTAGGGCAAGTGTTTGTCATGTTCAAAGACAGGGTTGCCCCTTACACATCACACAAATGCCATCTGTGTGAGATGCTGGAAGCATCAGGTTGTTCAGAAACTCCAAATACATGATGAAATAGAAGAAAACACTAGAAAGGAAGCTTCCATGTGAGAGGGATTTCTGGGTCCTCAGCCTTTCAGATGGAGAGATGCTTGGCAAGAGCTTATGCAGTCTTGTGGTTGCTGGACAGAAGTGGTATCTGATATCATTGCAGGACCATGAAGGTCCAAGTCTTTTGGGTACTGGTGCTTCCGGTCTTACTGTCTTCCTGTCCTACAGCCAGCCTCCCGTCCTGGACACCGGCATGGACTTCCAAAATTTCCTGTATATTTGTATTGTCAAGTGTGTCGGTAGCATGGCGCAAGCAGAGGGTCTTTGAGTCTGGTCTGCTTGAGGTTTCTTCCTCAAATCATCAGGAGTTTTCCCTCACCACTGTTGCCTGTGTGCTTGTTCTAGGGGTTGGTAAGGTTAGACCTTATTTGTGTGAAGCCCCTTGAGTTAACTTTGTTGTGATTTAGTTCTATATAAATTAAATAAACTGAATTTTACTGTATGGTTGTAAAACCTGGATGCCAACCAGTAACCTAAATCTATGACAAGATGGAGATCCAGTTATGCTGAAAAGACGGAGTCATATGAGCTCTTACTTGTGGCGTAACATCAACTACGACATTTTGGCTATGTGGCACATCTCTCTATTACGTAAGATCCAGCACACAGGTGCCTCCGTCTTGCAGAGTCTAAGGTGATGCAAACGCTGCAAGACCTGACCTCCCCTGTCATCTGGCAGAAATAATAGTTTCAATTTCAATTTAATCATCTTATAATGCGCCAAATCACAACAAAAGTTGTCTCAAGGTGCCTCACACAGAACAATTCAATATAAAAATTAAATAAATAATTTAAAATGAATAAAAAAAATTCAAATATATAACTAAAAACAGAAGTAAAAGAATAAAACAGATAAAAAAAAATAAAAACTATTCATAAGAAAGAGAATAAAAATGGGTTTTAAGTCTTGACTTAAAAATGTCCACGGACTCCGACTGCCTCACGGTCACAGGAAGACCGTTCCACAGGGTGGGTGCATGATGAGAAAAAGCTCTTTGACCGGCTGACTTCTTCTTCACCCTGGGAGCATAGAGAAGTCCCGCATCCTGCGACCGCAAAGCCCGGGCCGGCATGTAAGGTTCCAGTTATCTTATAGTTATCTTCTAATAAAAAAGCAAATAATAAGTTTTCACTTTCATCAATTACATTTTTTTTGTATAGTATCGTCCAAGCTTACTGGTAAAGACATGCACTCTAGTTGATGCCCATGCAGTTGCTTATTTGCCTGCACTGCTTTTGGGTAAAGCATTAGAAAACTGAGTCGTTTGCCATAAAAAATCTTCTAAATTAGACCCATTGTTGTTGAAATTTTCAGAATAAAGTCGACTAAATCTCATTTTATGGCAAAAGTACACAGAATTGTAAATCAATAGAATAGAATAGAATAATTCTTTATTGTCCACCGATGTGGAAAATTGTCTTTGGCTCACCAGCACAAAAAAGACAAAAAAAACAGTCATAAAACATTCATACAAACACACGAATAAAACAAAAGTAAGATACATAAAATACATGGAAGTAAAAGAAGAAATAGAATAAGACCTAGTAAGATAAATAAAACGTACAATAAGATCTAATAAAATCAAATAAAACAGAAGTAAAGCAGTTCAATCAATCAATCAATCAATTTTATTTATATAGCGCCAAATCACAACAAACAGTTGCCCCAAGGCGCTTTATATTGTAAGGCAAGGCCACACAACAACCACGTAAAAACCCCAACGGTCAAAACGACCCCCTGTGAGCAAGCACTTGGTGACAGTGGGAAGGAAAAACTGCCTTTTAACAGGAAGAAACCTCCAGCAGAACCAGGCTCAGGGAGGGGCAGTCTTCTGCTGGGACTGTTTGGGGCTGAGGGAGAGAACCAGGAAAAAGACATGCTGTGGAGGGGAGCAGAGATCAATCACTAATGATTAAATGCAGAGTGGTGCATACAGAGCAAAAAGAGAACCACTCCACAGGTTTAATTTGTGGAGTGGTCACTTTTTTGAGTTCATTATGGTGACGGCATTTGGTATAAAAGATTTTTTGAAAGAACCTTTGGCCAGAGGAGCTCTGTAGCGCCTCCCAGACTTCAAGAGCTCAAACTGACAGGACAGAGGATGAGAGCTGTCTGCCAGGACTCTGTCAGCTTTCCTCCTCATCCTGTCAGTGTAAATGTGGGCCAGAGTCTTCTGGGGTTTTCCCACAATTTTCCCCGCCATTTTTACAATTCTATTTAATTTGTCCTTACATTTACAACTCAAGTGACCAAACACAAAGATGAAATATGCCCAACAGCAGGAAGCAAATTCCTCTGCCAAGTGAAATCGCACACTTGCAACATCACACAAGGCAAGGAAGAGATTGAGGCCAAAACGAGTGTGATTACAGCCTCCTAAATCTCTGCAAAGTGGTGATTATCGAGATCATATTACAGAGTTTCTCAGTGTTCTCCATGCTGACTCGACTGGTCTCAGATCAGAGCAGAACGTTTGATCTTCCAGCCGAGGACACGCCGTCGGCATCAGCAGTCGTCGGTGAAATAAAAGAGAGAACAGAAAAGGAAGAGGTGCATCACATTGGTTTCCCATTTAAGCAGCAATGAAGCATTTTTAAATGCATCTCCCAAATCTGCACATTTATCTTCATCACACCAAGAGGTTAACGTAACAACACATAAAGCTCCTGAGGCACAGAGTTAAATTTGCTACACCAATGACGAGAGCTTTAGAAGGGGCTGTGTGTGTAATCACTTTAATGAAAATACTAAATGTGAATGACATCAGGGTGAAGACTAGAGGCGGTGATGCTGCTGACTCACATATCGAGGCTCCAACTTGCTCGTAGCTGTTCTGTTTCTCTTAAAGTTTGGGAATCAAAATGTTTTTTATTTCTCTTTATGTTCACATTTGCATCTGGAATAAACAGCACTTTAGACTGTTTTGCTAAAATATCTGCAAATTGCGACCCTTTCACCACAGCCTGGGAACTCAAGAATAAAAGTTTAAGTATTTAAAAGTTTGGAGTTTGATGGAAATTACAGCTGAAATGAAATGACAAAGTCGACTAGGTTTTATTTATCAACAAAGTCTGCAACTGGAGCACCAAAATGTGCCCTTATTCTATGCAAAATTATATGTGGTTTAACAGCATCCCCACTGTTTTACATTATTACCTTCACTGTTTTCACCTGCATGTGTATCTGTGTCCACTCAAAATATCTGAAAAACTAATTGAGGAATATTAACCAAATTTTGTACATTAGTTATGTCCCATCCAACGATGAACCGCTCAACGTTTCAGCTTGAGAGGTCAAAAATTAAGGTCACTGCACAAGGTCAAAGTTTTTGCCCAACACAAATACATAGGTGAATTTTTTTCCCTAAGATTTTGCAACTTAATCAGAGGCAATAGACTCATGGTTGCTATTAGACATGAATTCAAAGTATATGTGGGCTTTCAAAATATATCATTGCATTTGACATTGAACAACACATTCAAGGTCATTCACGTTTTGATTGTTTGATTTGTTTGTTTGATTGGAGATTGGTGAGATTGCATCAGAATTTTGGCTCTCTGTTGGGACTGTTTACACAGAGACTGCTACCTGCTGCTTTGGACTTGAACTAACAGTCTTTTTCAAGACTTTTTTACTTTTTTACCTTTTTGCTTTTTTTAACTTTTTTACTGTGCTCCAACGCCTAAGGAAGACCTCTAACGGTCGAAACATCGCGACGGAGCACTTTTATCAGCTAACTTTCATTAGCGTTGGCAAGCTAACTAGCTTGCTAACGCTTTCGTTTTTATTTTTTTATTTTTTTTTATTTTTATTTTATTTTAGCACCGTTGTCGTGCGTTCGCTGTTGTCGTGCGTTGCCTGTGCTGCTTCATGGCCTGTTTGGTGCCTTGATTGGGGCACTCCTTCTGCTGAATCACCTCTAGATTATTTGCACATTATTCACTTTGTGTGTTTTTGGGAATCCGCTAGCTTAGCGCAGCTACTAGCTCTTAGCCGGTTTAGCATGGCGGCTTCTCCTGTCTCTCCCGTACTTTTCTGCTCTGGGTGTGAAATGTTTAGTTATTCCTCGGCCTCCTTTAGCAGTAACGGTACTTATAATAAGTGCAGCTTATTCGTAGCTTTGGAGGCCAGGCTGGGCGAATTGGAGGCTCGGCTCCGCACCGTGGAAAATTCTACAGCTAGCCAGGCCCCTGTAGTCGGTGCGGACCAAGGTAGCTTAGCCGCCGTTAGTTCCCCCCTGGCAGATCCCGTGCAGTCGGGAAAGCAGGCTGACTGGGTGACTGTGAGGAGGAAGCGTAGCCCTAAACAGAAGCCCCGTGTACACCGTCAACCCGTTCACATCTCTAACCGTTTTTCCCCACTCGACGATACACTCGCCGAGGATCAAACTCTGGTTATTGGCGACTCTGTTTTGAGAAATGTGAAGTTAGCGACACCAGCAACCATTGTCAATTGTCTTCCGGGGGCCAGAGCAGGCGACATCGAAGGACATTTGAAATTGCTGGCTAAGGCTAAGCGTAAATTTGGTAAGATTGTAATTCACGTCGGCAGTAATGACACTCGGTTACACCAATCGGAGGTCACTAAAATTAACATTAAATCGGTGTGTAACTTTGCAAAAACAATGTCTGGGCCCCTCCCCAATCAGACCGGGAGTGACATGTTTAGCCGCATGTTCTCCTTGAATTGCTGGCTGTCTGAGTGGTGTCCAAAAAATGAGGTGGGCTTCATTGATAACTGGCAATGGGGAAAACCTGGTCTTGTTAGGAGAGACGGCATCCATCCCACTTTAGAGGGAGCAGCTCTCATTTCTAGAAATCTGGCCAATTTTTTTGGATCCTCCAAACTGTGACTGTCTAGCGTTGGGACCAGGAGGCAGAGCTGTGGTCTTATACACCTCTCTGCAGCTTCTCTCCCCCTGCCATCCCCTCATTACCCCATCCCCGTAGAGACGGTGCCTGCTCCCAGACCACCAATAACCAGCAAAAATCTATTTAAGCATAAAAATTCAAAAAGAAAAAATAATATAGCACCTTCAATTGCACCACAGACTAAAACAGTTAAATGTGGTCTATTAAACATTAGGTCTCTCTCTTCTAAGTCCCTGTTGGTAAATGATATAATAATTGATCAACGTATTGATTTATTCTGCCTAACAGAAACCTGGTTACAGCAGGATGAATATGTTAGTTTAAATGAGTCAACACCCCCGAGTCACACTAACTGTCAGAATGCTCGTAGCACGGGCCGGGGCGGAGGATTAGCAGCAATCTTCCATTCCAGCTTATTAATTAATCAAAAACCTAGACAGAGCTTTAATTCATTTGAAAGCTTGTCTCTTAGTCTTGTCCATCCAAATTGGAAGTCCCAAAAACCAGTTTTATTTGTTATTATCTATCGTCCACCTGGTCGTTACTGTGAGTTTCTCTGTGAATTTTCAGACCTTTTGTCTGACTTAGTGCTTAGCTCAGATAAGATAATTATAGTGGGCGATTTTAACATCCACACAGATGCTGAGAATGACAGCCTCAACACTGCATTTAATCTATTATTAGACTCTATCGGCTTTGCTCAAAAAGTAAATGAGTCCACCCACCACTTTAATCATATTTTAGATCTTGTTCTGACTTATGGTATGGAAATAGAAGACTTAACAGTATTCCCTGAAAACTCCCTTCTGTCTGATCATTTTTTAATAACATTTACATTTACCCTGATGGACTACCCAGCAGTGGGGAATAAGTTTCATTACACTAGAAGTCTTTCAGAAAGCGCTGTAACTAGGTTTAAGGATATGATTCCTTCTTTATGTTCTCTAATGTCATATACCAACACAGAGCAGAGTAGCTACCTAAACTCTGTAAGGGAGTTAGAGTATCTCGTCAATAGTTTTACATCCTCATTGAAGACAACTTTGGATGCTGTAGCTCCTCTGAAAAAGAGAGCTTTAAATCAGAAGTGTCTGACTCCATGGTATAACTCACAAACTCGTAGCTTAAAGCAGATAACCCGTAAGTTGGAGAGGAAATGGCGTCTCACTAATTTAGAAGATCTTCACTTAGCCTGGAAAAAGAGTTTGTTGCTCTATAAAAAAGCCCTCCGTAAAGCTAGGACATCTTTCTACTCATCACTAATTGAAGAAAATAAGAACAACCCCAGGTTTTTTTTCAGCACTGTAGCCAGGCTGACAAAGAGTCAGAGCTCTATTGAGCTGAGTATTCCATTAACTTTAACTAGTAATGACTTCATGACTTTCTTTGCTAACAAAATTTTGACTATTAGAGAAAAAATTACTCATAACCATCCCAAAGATGTATCGTTATCTTTGGCTGCTTTCAGTGATGCCGGTATTTGGTTAGACTCTTTCTCTCCGATTGTTCTGTCTGAGTTATTTTCATTAGTTACTTCATCCAAACCATCAACATGTTTATTAGACCCCATTCCTGCCAGGCTGCTCAAGGAAGTCCTACCATTATTTAATGCTTCAATCTTAAATATGATCAATCTATCTTTGTTAGTTGGTTATGTACCACAGGCCTTTAAGGTGGCAGTAATTAAACCATTACTTAAAAAGCCATCACTTGACCCAGCTATCTTAGCTAATTATAGGCCAATCTCCAACCTTCCTTTTCTCTCAAAGATTCTTGAGAGGGTAGTTGTAAAACAGCTAACTGATCACCTGCAGAGGAATGGTCTATTTGAAGAGTTTCAGTCAGGTTTTAGAATTCATCATAGTACAGAAACAGCATTAGTGAAGGTTACAAATGATCTTCTTATGGCTTCGGACAGTGGACTTATCTCTGTGCTTGTTCTGTTGGACCTCAGTGCTGCTTTTGATACTGTTGACCATAAAATTTTATTACAGAGATTAGAGCATGTCATAGGTATTAAAGGCACTGCGCTGCGGTGGTTTGAATCATATTTGTCTAATAGATTACAGTTTGTTCATGTAAATGGGGAATCTTCTTCACAGACTAAAGTTAATTATGGAGTTCCACAAGGTTCTGTGCTAGGACCAATTTTATTCACTTTATACATGCTTCCCTTAGGCAGTATTATTAGACGGTATTGCTTAAATTTTCATTGTTACGCAGATGATATCCAGCTTTATCTATCCATGAAGCCAGAGGATACACACCAATTAGCTAAACTGCAGGATTGTCTTACAGACATAAAGACATGGATGACCTCTAATTTCCTGCTTTTAAACTCAGATAAAACTGAAGTTATTGTACTTGGCCCCACAAATCTTAGAAGCATGGTGTCTAACCAGATCGTTACTCTGGATGGCATTTCCCTGATCTCTAGTAATACTGTGAGAAATCTTGGAGTCATTTTTGATCAGGATATGTCATTCAAAGCGCATATTAAACAAATATGTAGGACTGCCTTTTTGCATTTACGCAATATCTCTAAAATCAGAAAGGTCTTGTCTCAGAGTGATGCTGAAAAACTAATTCATGCATTTATTTCCTCTAGGCTGGACTATTGTAATTCATTATTATCAGGTTGTCCTAAAAGTTCCCTAAAAAGCCTTCAGTTGGTTCAGAATGCTGCAGCTAGAGTACTGACGGGGACTAGCAGGAGAGAGCATATCTCACCCGTGTTGGCCTCTCTTCATTGGCTTCCTGTTAATTCTAGAATAGAATTTAAAATTCTTCTTCTTACTTATAAGGTTTTGAATAATCAGGTCCCATCTTATCTTAGGGACCTCGTAGTACCATATTACCCCATTAGAGCGCTTCGCTCTCAGACTGCGGGCTTACTTGTAGTTCCTAGGGTTTGTAAGAGTAGAATGGGAGGCAGAGCCTTCAGCTTTCAGGCTCCTCTCCTGTGGAACCAGCTCCCAATTCAGATCAGGGAGACAGATACCCTCTCTACTTTTAAGATTAGGCTTAAAACTTTCCTTTTCGCTAAGGCTTATAGTTAGGGTGACCCTGGACCATCCCTTGGTTATGTTGCTTTAGACGTAGACTGTGGGGGGGGTTCCCATGATGCACTGTTTCTTTCTCTTTTTGCTCCGTATGCATCACTCTGCATTTAATCATTAGTGATCGATCTCTGCCCCCCTTCTCGGCATGTCTTTTTCCTGGTTCTTTCCCTCAGCCCCAACCAGTCTCAGCAGAAGACTGCCCCTCCCTGAGCCTGGTTCTGCTGGAGGTTTCTTCCTGTTAAAAGGGAGTTTTTCCTTCCCACTGTGGCCAAGTGCTTGCTCATAGGGGGTCGTTTTGACCGTTGGGGTTTTTCATAATTATTGTATGGCCTTGCCTTACAATATGGAGCGCCTTGGGGCAACTGTTTGTTGTGATTTGGCGCTATATAAGAAAAAAGTTGATTGATTGATTGATTGATTTACAGGGGTTAAACTGTGCCAGATAGTCCCATGGTTATGATGGCTAAAAAGCCATGTGTGCGCTTAGACCACTTACAGTTTGCATATACAAGTCAGAAGGTCACAAATGATGCAACCGTGACTTTGTTCATCACACTAGCAGCAAAGCATCTACAGATCTGAGAGGAGGAACAAGCTGCAGAAAATCGTGAATATGGCTTCCAAAATCTGTGGTAAGCCACAAAAGCAGCTCAATAAAATATAAACTCTTAAGAGGTAGTAAAACTGACAGAATTATTAATGACCACTTGCATCCACAGTGCAGAGAATTCAAATGTTTGCCTTCAGGGAGACGTAATCGAGTAACAAAAGAAAATAGAAATATCTACAACAAATTGTTTTTAGAAAGTGCTGCTAGAGTTTTAAATGAAGTGAGGATCCTGTATAGTTTCAGGACTGTTCTCTGGGCTTTGCAGTGGGTCAGTGTGATTTGTGACGGGGTTTTGGTAGGTTTGCACACTGTGAGTTTTTGATTTTTAACCTTGAACATATTCAAGGTTAGACCCAGGTTGCTGTAACAAAGCAGAATATATTTGCCCCACTGACACAGTATCCCTGTGACGGGAATCGATTTTGTGGAACCTTAAGAACCAGTTTTTACAAACTTAGTGGAAAGAAGTATCACTGGCTTTGGTCTGATATTTTAGTGAAATTTTTTTTCTCAGCAACGACAGAATTCAGGAACATGCCCAATTTTGGGTGAATAAAATTTAAAAAATTCAAATTAAAAATTTTTAAAATTCTGCAAGGATGAATTGTGAACAGTGCTTCAAGCTGATTGGCGCATGAAGGTGGAATCATATGCTACTCATGAAAAAATCGGAGCCACCTCGAACGCTTCACACAGCAGTCACCACAACCATTCGGGCACAACACATGCACTCTACATTTCTGCTCGCAGCAGAAACCCATTCGAATGGCAAGCAAGATGAGGTCGCACTGCCATCTGATCGTGTTCGCAACATTCACACGGCATGTCAAACGCAGTCAAACATATTGTGCCGCTGCCGAGCAGCTGAACGAAATCATCGGCCATGTCGAACCATGGCTAAATGGAGCGATCGCCGCAGCCTTCACTCCAGCAGCCAAAAGTCACGAATCCTTGATGAATGGCCATTCAACCCACTCTTGGCCAGAGTCAGCCAAAATCCAGGTCTCACCCATGAACATCCAACAGCATTCATGGGGCACTCAGAAAAGGCGAGACTATTTGCACAGCCGGCACAAGAGTAGAGTGCAGGCGACCACTTTCAAGTTGGCTGTGCAAATGGCCCCACATTTTCTAAGTGCCCCACAAGTGTGCCATTACCAAGCAACACAAATGGCATGAATGTGCGTTCCCCCATGACCCAACATTGGCAGGTGTGGCTGAGGTGGGCAGAGTGCAATCGCAATCCAGCGCAGTGCACATCTGGATAGCTGTAATGTCCAGCTGGAACAGCTGACCCCTGGATTCTCGCAACTCAGCTGCAGAACACATATCGTGCCATGAAAAGCATGAACAACACTCCACGCAAAGCACATGTGTGGGCGGGCTCTCATGCTCTCATGACATGCTAATAATTGCGTACAGGCAAGATCACACAGGGACCAGCCAGCCACATCTGAGCACACACGGCAAGGTGGGAATTTAGTAATTAGCCAGCCGGGCAGGCTAATGAACCTTCCACCAAAATTGTAGTCCACATGACAGAGTGGAAAATAAATAAAATATACGATAAGGGGAAAGGCGTGAACTCAGTCATGTGTGATCGCTTTGCCCACAGCACTGTGGATACATGGCGCCTCTCAGCTGATCGCCGGCAAGCGAATCACTGTCAGCTGGGTATGACAGCTGCTCAGTGCACATGACATGTTAAATTAAAAACACAGAGAACAGAGCCAAGACAAATAAATAAATACATACAAAAAATAACTACATACATAATTACATAACAAATACATAAAATAAATAATCACAGAGAAAGCAAGACTTTTTTCTTTGAGCTGAGTTGGTCAGCAGAGGTGGGTGTGTCCACGGCTTTGGGAGCTGTTGAGATCTGTGGACTCACAAGTCACAGCTGGAGAACACATATTGTGCGATGCAGGATATCACCTTACCATACTCCACCTTGAGGCACGTGCATGTGCATGCTGTCCTCACGTGGAAATACATAAAAACACATATCACCTTTGTGACAGGCAGCAGCGACCGCGTCAGCATGCACAACATCAGGCAGGCTGCCCCATGTGAAATGATCCATCTGATCATGTGAACACTCAGTTGACGATCTGAATGTCACGTCCACCAGGAGCTATGGTCCACATGATGCGGTGTCCTTCGGCTGTCGGCTCTGAGAGATGTGGAGATGTGGACATAATATGAGCACATGGCTTCATTCATGGCAGTCCATTATTGTTTATGTCCATGACCATGGGTCATGTACAGAGGAACAGGAGGATGATACTTGTACTGTACAATCTTTGTAACAGGAATTACATATTAAAAACTGCAGTGGAGATTTTTTTGTTGTTTTTTTGTGTTTTGTTTTTTGTTTTTTTACAGTGACAACAGAATCATGACCAGTAACATGATTGTGTTATATTTAAACAGTACAGTCATTGTTCCTACAATGTTCTGAATCTGTGTTTCTCATTATTACGGGCTTCCATATATTTGTTGATTTATGTCCAGCATCTCATTTCTCCACTGCTGTGGGAGCGTGATATAGTGTCACACTGTCCAAATGGCCGCATTGTGTTCGTGCATGCGCACGAGCATGCATGAACCTGCCACCACAGTATCGTTCATGCCTGTCTGACCATGTGTCCCTCCTGACAGCAGGTGGAATTTGTTGGGTATTTTCTCCTCCAAACATTCTCAAAACCTTTAACAAGACAAACAGAGTCAAGAAACACCAGTGAGACAGAAAGTCAAATTTAGCTCGCGAGGAGTGCAGACAGTCCGTACACGTAGTACCACTGAGAGCACTAAGGACTGCTGCGCATGCTCACTCTTTTTATTAGGAGAAAGCCCTACCCACATTGTGAAACTTGTCCTAAGGGTGGGGGGAAACATCGCAAGACAAGTTTCTTCCCGTATAACAAACACATATGCCAATAAGTGCAGCTACGTGGAAAAACAGTTTCGTCTTCCGTTAACGGTCAGCATGTCCTGTTCCCTGTTGTTGACCCAGCCGTTTGTTGAATCTTGTTGAATTTTGGCATCGGCTGCACATTCTGTGCTTGTGGTTTGCACTTATCGTCCGTTTTTCATCTGCTTGGAATGTTCCTGTACTCGCACAGCACAAGGTTATAAATTCACAACAGTCAAAACAACCTCCAGCTCTTCACTCCCAGTTCAGACTGACCCCAGCATGCTTCACTCCCAGTGCTACAAAAACAAAGTTGTGCTATCAGTGTAATAATAACAAGTACATTCTCAGGGTTACGTTAAAACAGGTGCAAGACAGCACAATAACATTTCATCAGAACAAAGGCAAAGGTACAAATGTTTAACAGTGATAAACATATATACAAAATCTTTAACAGAATTTTTCTCCGTTCCCTAATTTGTCTTTTGTTTGCGTTTTTTTGGCCGGTTCCTGCTTCTGTCTACCAACTTCATGTTATGTGTGAAGGGGCCATTAGATGAAGCAAACAAAATCACCGGAATCAAAATCCATCAAGAACTGAAGTAGAAGCATTTTCTATGAATTGCAGGCAGCATGGTGGATTAGAGGTTAGCACTATTGCCTCACAGTGAGAAGGTCATGGGTTCGATTCCTGCCTGTGACCTTTCTGTGTGGAGTTTGCGTGTTCTCCCCGTGTTTGTGTGGGTTCTCTCCGGGTGCTCCGGCTTCCTCCCACATTCAAAGACATGGAAGTTAGGTGAATTGAAAACTTTAAATTGTCCGTAGGTGTGTGTGCTGGTGTGGATGTATTTGTTTGTCTATACGAGGTCTATTAGAAAAGTATACAACCTTATTATTTTTTTCAAAAACCATATGGATTTGATTCATATGTTTTTATGTCAGCCAAGCTTGAACCTTCGTGCGTATGCGTGAGTTTTTCCACGCCTGTCGGTTGCGTCATTCACCTGTGAGCACGCCTTGTGGGAGGAGTGGTCCACCCCTCTCGTTGTTGTTTCATTGCGAAGAAATGGCGGAATGATTTGGGCTTTTTTTCCATCAGAATTTTTTCAGAAACTGTTAGAGACAGGCAGCTGGAAACCATTCAAAAAATTTATCTGGCTTTCGGTGAAAATTTTACAGGCTTCACAGAGAATAAGGAGTGTTACTACAGCTTTAAGGATGCCCCACAATGGCGCACGGCGCGCCGCGCTCCGAGCCGCCATCGAGAGGCAGAAAACACCACATCATTTCTAAACGGATCGCTGTGTGGAGCTGGGACCATTGTGAGCAATTTCTCTGGTTATCACAAGAGCTGGACATCAGCCATTTTCTGGCAGATTTCACTTTTAACAAGAGATTTTGTCATGGAAAGCCACGCGGAGGCTTCGCTTGTCAGGACCGATTCGCTGATCGAGCGAGACAAAGGAACACCTCCATTTCGGAGTGCCAGGGGACAAGTTGGGACAAGCCCAGCTCTCCACAATTTCTCTTATACTCACTGGGCTGGTAAGCATTGAAAGCCGAGATAGGCATGTCCCAACTTGTCCCCTGGCACTCCGAAATGGAGGTGTTAAAGCTGTTAAAATAAAACTTTTTCGAATCGCCTAAAAACGTTTTTGCGATATTTGAGGTTTTTTCAAAATACACAAGTTTCCATTAAGCATATTTTTAATTCGCTACTTCAATTTGGGCAATTTGTAGGATAATGGAAACCAGTCTTATGACCAGATGAGTAATTATTCACAGACAGTGGAAACAGCTTACCCTGAGGTGGGCTTGCCCCACGGAGAAGCTCGTTGGCGAAATCATATTCTCGGTGGGGCAGTAAAGATTTTGCTTTGCTTTTGAGAAATACAACCCAATTCATGGCCATCCACAGCACGCACTACCAGAGGGTGCAAGAGCTTAAACAATTTCAGGTGCAGGGACCTGGCAAGACAAGACAAAATCAAGTTAGCATCAGAAAGGGAATCAACAAAAGCTGACACAGAAGCTGATGAATTTCCAGAGGATGATATATAATTACATTTTGTGCTGAGGATGGAGTAATAGAATTAAGACTCACCCTTAAGTCGGATGTTGGCCGCACAGTGGCACCCCTGGCCTGGACAATTGATTATCATGTGACCAGAATGTCCACAGTAAAAACAAAGTCCAACTTCTCGGCATTGCCACCTCTCGGTGGAAGAAAGACGAGAGCAACCCAGTTGCATGGGCTCCTCTGCACTATGGTGTGGAGGATCTGTGCTGACATGGCTGGAAGAGGGCATGCAGACAGGAGATGTAGTAGAGTGTCAGTCAGGTAGCTGGGCGGCACGGCGAGGACGGTTCTGAAGATGCCGGTCGGTCTGTATGGCAAGAGCGATGAGCTCATCGAGGTCTTCAGGCAGATCAACAGCCACCAGCTGATCCTGGATATTCTCGGCAAGCCAGTGGAAGAAGACGTCATGGAGTGCTGCGGGATTCCAATCACTCTTGGCTGCCAGAATGAGGAAGTCCACGGCATAGTCTGTGACTTGGCGTCCGCCCTGCCTCAAACTCATCACAAGCTGCTTCTTGCCCTGGAGAGATGTGTTAGAAAACCAATTGTAGAGCAGCTGTGAGTGCCAGAAGAGAGGCACAGATGGCTGATTGGCGTTCCCACTCAGCTGTTACCCACGCCGCAGCACAACCAGTCAGTTGAGTGATTGTCTAAGCTATGTTCCCCCTCTCAGATGGGAATTTCCATGACATGAGCTCAAAATTTAACTCACACTGAGTAATAAAAGGTCTGACGTCATCAAACTCGCCTGAGAAGCATTCAGGCGGAGACAGCAGTTTGCAGTAGTTAGGTTCAGATACGGAAGCCACTGCGGGTGCTGACGGCCACGGCAGAGGCACACTGGCGCTGCCGGTGGCCGGAACAGTAGAAGCCAGATGATCTAGTCTTGAGAGTAATTGTCCCATCTGGGTGCTCACTGACTCCATGAACGAGTCCTGGCGTTTAGCGAGGTCGCTAAATCCAGAAGAGAGAGTGGTGAGGTGGTCTTGTTGCTGCCCAAGCTGCTTACTGTGGTAGTGTACCGCCAGCTGGAATGGATTAGAGCCGGCTGTGTCCATCGTTGGTCAGTTTGTACTATCAGGCTGGATGGTCAGGAATTGCAGGACACAAATGCTTCGTAGTCCAACCATTTATCTGGGTAAGGATCCAGTGGTGTGGGTGTTTTCTCCATAAAATGAAAAGAATAGCCATAGGGACGTTTGGGTGGATTTTTCAAATTCAGTGCCTTTAGCCAGCACTGAAGATCCTTGTCTTTCGAAGGAGGAGGGAACAAGTTAAATGCTCATCCACAGCACCCAGATCTCTACTTTTCATGTTCAAAACATCGTTCTGAAAACTATAGTTTGCTCTTCTTCCAGTTGTTGTGGCACCCACGAACTGAAAAATTAATGCTGCTCATGTTTGTACACTTCTAACGTACTGTGTTCCCACGTAGCTAATCATTAGACGCAGTGGCAAACCGGAAGTTGCTTGACAAAATGGAGCCGCCCACCCTGACTTCCTGAATAAGGTGACTAGACCTTATCATCATATCTCATTTAAAGTGTGACCCCTGTAGACCATGCAAATATCATTTAAAGTTGTTGCCTTTATATTAAGTGCCTATATGTTTCACATGAATGTGACTTTATTTCCAAGTGATGGGAAATTGCATGAAAGCACTGAAAAGTGTAAAATTGATGGGACCTTTGCATATGTGTGGATTATCCATGCACCCTGTTATTTTATCACATCGAGTGACCATTGCAGACCATGTTGATATATACAAAAGTTGTTGCATATGTTATTATGTGCCAATACGTGTCAGAAAAATATAGTAATGTATTCAAAAACCAGGAAAATGTCTGCAATCACTGAAAATGGTGAAATGATTGTGACCCCTGAGAATGTGCGGATCATCCTCAAGTTATTGCATATGTTAATATGTGCCAATACATGTGAGACAAATACAGCCATATTTTGAAAAATTGTGAAAATTACCGAAATCAGTGAAAATGGTGAAATTAATCTGCCCTTTGAGAATGTGCAGATCATCCTCAGGCCCTGTCATCATACCACATTTCAAGAGTGACCCCTGTAGACCATGTAGCCATATTCTGAAGGAACAGAAAACTGAAGCCCCCGTCACACATAGCAAGAATGACATGGCAAATATTGCCATAATTCGACGCAATCATGAGGAAAAGAGGCGCCAGCAGCGTCAGAACACATCCAGATCACCTCGTTCACACCTGCACGATGGCATCCAAAGTGCATGTAGACAACAGGTAGATGACACAGACTGCTGTCAGACGGCCAAAAAAGGCGCTGAAGACTGTCCGAAGTCCAAACGTCTGGATGGAAAACACAGGACTGGAGTGGGAGGGAGCATACCGTGACTGGACACCATGACAAACTGTCACACAGAACACATCACCACTGCCAGGTGACTACTGGACACAGACCACAAACTGATTGATGAACCGTTTGCACTCAAATTCGTCCATAGAGCACGCTAGAAATAGCAGCAAATTCACAATTTTGCTTGGCTTCCTGACAAGTATTCCTTACAATGCGATTGGATTTTTTTTTACATATATGGTAAGATTAAATGCTTGTCTTTGTATTTGCTGTATGGTAGGCCACAGGTATGGTCCGCAAAGCAACAATTTACATTATTGCGTAGAATGTTTCTTTTTTTTAGCTTTTTTTTTTTGCATAGCAAATTCAAGTCCTAAATAAATTCTAATTTCCAAATTATTGACTTCTTTGACAAAAAAATGAAGTTTTCTGACAAGGAGAGATGTGCTGCTTGATATTTATGTGGTAAACGTTTGTCTGACATTGAATTTTCTCTCATTTATTCTGCTCTGAATAAATGCCTATTTCACCATTGTTCCACATCTGTAAAGTGGCACATTCTAGCCTAAAAATACAAGACTGGTTGCCATGGCAACCACTGAAGGATAGGTTAAAATATTGTGTGACAATTATACACTCGCCAAATACTGTTCATACACCAAATTTCATTGAAATTGGTGAGATGTCACTTTCCACGTTTCGGGCCCTCATGTCTGATTTTCTCAGTCAGCTGCTTTTAAACTCTGATAAGACTGAAATGAAGGTTCTTGGTCCAGTGAGACATCGGCATCAATTTGACCAGTTAACGCTCAGCCTAGACTTGTGTGTCATACATCACACTGACAAAGTGAGGAACCTTGGGGTAATTTTTGATCCTACATTGTCCTTTGACCTCCACATTAGAGATATTACGAGGACTGCTTTCTTCCACCTGCAAAATATAGCAAAGATTCGTCCCATCCTGTCTATGGCTGATGCTGAGACCCTGATTCATGCATTTGTCTCTTCAAGATTGGACTACTGCAATGTTCTATTTTCTGGTTTACCGCAGTCCGGCATTAGGGCTCTCCAACTGGTTCAAAATGCTGCAGCCAGACTTTTGACATAAAGCAGAAAGTTTGACCACATTAAACCCATTTTGGCATGTCTTCACTGGCTTCCTGTCCCAGTGAGATCAGATTTTAAGGTTCTGCTACTAGCCTATAAAATTGTTCACGGACTGGCACCTCCCTACTTAGCTGACCTAATTAAACCTTACGTACCGGCCCGCGCTCTGCGTTCTCAGGGTGCAGGACTACTTTGTGTCCCTGCAGGTCACAGAGCTTTCTCTTATTGTGCCCCTGTTCTATGGAATGATCTCCCTGCATCACTAAAACAGTCAGATTCTGTGGAGACTTTCAAGTCCAGACTTAAGACGCACTTATTTTCCCTTTCATATGATTAGCATACTGGCATAGTATGTTACTATGCTTTTTACTCTTTTAAATTAATTTTATTAGGAAACAGAGGGGGCCACTTGTTGCCTAATGCTGACAAATTATACTGTACTTGTTGTTTTTCTGATGCCTGATCCTGTTTTTTCTCACTGTTTGAGGTGCAACTCCATCCAGAGAAGGGAATGGTGTCTTCTTCTGCAAGCCTCCCGTCCTGTGCACCGGCATGTACGCCCAAAATTTCATGTATATTCATTTTCTCAACTATGTCTGTAGCATGGCCCAAGCAGAGGGTCACCCCTTTGAGTCTGGTCGGCTTGAAGTTTCTTTCTCAAATCATAAGAAGTTTTTTCCTTACCACTGTCGCCTGTGTGTTTGCTCTCTGGGTTGGTAAGGTCAGACCTTATGGGCCTTTCACACTGAACACACCAGAAGCTTCACGCAATGCATACCAACGCTTTAACGCGTCCGATGTGTGACGTCAGACGCTTCGCTTCGGAAGCGGCAAGGGGGTGGAGATTGTCACGTCACACTCTGGCTGTTTCCACAATCTGAAAAAAGTTCAGCGATCGTCATCTTGAATTTGCGTTGCCTGAACCACAAAAAAGCTTTAAAAAACAGCAGTAGAGCGATTCTCCCATCACCCTGCTGGGAGAAGCTTTTTTCAGCTACTTTTTGGAGTGACGCCAAACGAGGGAGGACTGACGGCTTGGTGGGATATCAATCGAACCGCGACAGCGGGCCGACCCGCACGGAGAAGACGGCCTTCAGGCATCATTCCTGGGCAGACTGAGGCAGGCAGCCGGGGGGATGGAGCAAACCCACTCAGTCCGAAATCTCCCACTTTTTGGATATATGCGAAGTCCCAGTTTGCCCAATGGAGTTTAGTTCTGCAGCTTTATCGAGGTGAGAATAATGTAAAAATAAAACGTGACGTTTGCACTGCTGTGAAGGTTTATTGATCGGCTAACGTTAGCTTAGCTTTTTAGCACAGCTGATCTGAGTGAACGCTTTAATTTGTAAATGGTTCAGTCTTTTTATTTTTACCAAATAAAGCTACAGCTTTTTTTTCAGAGACCACAAAAGCTCAACTTTAACTTTTTTCTGGCGTTTTTTTCTGGGGGTTTTTTCCTTTTCTTTTTTTTTCCCCTTTTTTATATATATAAACTGTTTAGTGTTTCTTTATATTTAAAGAAATATTTTTATTTGTCCCAATCAGGAACATTTGCTGTGCAGACAACCAAACTTCCATTGATGAGCTGAACACCACGAAGTCCAGTCGAAAGAAAACATCTCTGCTCTTCAAAATAGGACAAAAGTGTCTTCAGCAACACCACCAGAGTTCAAAGCTGCAGAAGAGACCTTCATCTGGTCCTGAGAATCCAGCAAAACATCACCTGCTTCTAAATAAAAGGCTCTTTCAATAGCAAAACGCTGTTTCATTTTATATTTTAACAATAAATGAACGGATCATTAAAAATGTCCATCAATCAAAGTCCAAAGATATTTGCACAGGTAGAAGCTCTCCACTTATTGTGCTCAGATTCATATTTTAGAAATGACTCTGGCGAAATTACAAGTTGAAATGAGGATAAAAAAATTCATTATGAGGTTTATATCACAGAAATCCTACTTTACAATCACACTGCAGTCATTAAGTTATCTCCTGTTGCATTTATAATAAACATTTGTATTTATTTACAGTGTCTGTTTCTCTGGTTGAAATGAGATATAATCTACCAGACTTTAAAAAATGTACAAGTTTCCATGTTGTTTTATTTGTCTAAAAATAAATGTCCAAGGTTCCTTATGTTAAACAAGAAATTATCTAATCTGAAATAACAGGTGGTTTTAATTTACAGATGAAAGGTTTCTAAAGAACCATTTACTGATTTATTTAGCTATTTTAATTACAAGTGTTCTAAACTTTTTTTTAACAGTAATCAGAAATTCTGAGGTAACAAACAACAACAAAAAACATTTCCAAGGATTTTTCTTCAGAAAACTGCTCTACGAGGTCTTTTAGAAAAGTAACGGACCTTTTTATTTTTTGCAAAAACTATACGGATTTGAATCATGTGTGACTGCATCAGCCAAGCTTGAACCTTTGTGTGCATGCGTGAGTTTTTTCACGCCTGTCGGTTGCATCATTCGCCTGTGAGCACGCCTTGTGGGAGGAGTGGTCCAGCCCCCTCGTCGGATTTTCATTGTCAGGAAATTGGCTGATCGACTGCCGCTTTGCTTCATCAAATTTTTTTCAGAAAGTGTGAGAGACAGCCAAGTGGAAACCATTTGGAAAATTCAGATGGCTTTCGGTGAAGATCTTATGGGGATCACACAGATTAAGGACAATTACAACTGGATTAAAGACGGCCCACAGCGGCGGATGGCGCACCGCGCACCGAGCGGCGATCAACAGGCTCAAACGACCAGATCGTTTCCAAAGTGAACGCTTTGTTGATCCGGGACGTCATCTGACTACCAGAGAAATGACAAGACAGCTGGACATAGCACTTTTTCGGCACAAGGCACTTGGTCTGACATTTACATGTTTCTTAATAGAAAGAAAAAAATCTGACACATACATAAACAACAAAAAGGCATAGTGACAATATCTAAAATAGAAATAAAAATAATCAAAACATAAGAAACAATAACAGTAACACAATAATAATAATACTTAAAATAAAAAAAAAAACAATAAACAGCAATAGCCCGCTGTAAAGAAATTAAGTATTAAATACAAGACCCCCCCAGGAGTGCCATGTTGTTGGTCATGTTAGTCAGTTATTGAATCAAGGTAAGAGACCAATGGTTCCCAAGTTTTTTCAAACGCCCTCAGTTTATCTTTTAGGATGAATCTGATTCTCTCCAGGTGGAGGGTGTCGGTCAGGTCTGATAGCCAGTGTTTAAATGAGGGCACTTCTTTTTCCTTCCAATATAAAAGGATCAGTTTCTTGGCAGTTATAACACCATATGACAGGAGACGCTGTTGTCCTACATTAAGCTTTAAGAGCTCATCAGATATTCCCAAAATGATCAAAACAGGATCTGGGATTATCTGGATTTCCAGAATCCTAGACAGGAAATGAAATATGTCACCCCAATATTTTTGTATTTTACGACATATGGCATAACTGTGTGATATGGTAGCCTCTGCGCATTCACATTTCTCGCACAGTGGCGATACGTCTGGAAATATTTTATGCAACTTGATCTTGGAGTAATGTAACCTATGTAGAATTTTAAATTGTATCAAACAGTGTCGGGTGTTAATGGAACAGTCATGTATGTGTTCAAGGCATTCTTCCCACACGAATTGAGATACTTGGGTTCCAAGCTCTGTTTCCCATTTATCCTTTAGGGCGTTTAGGGCGTGACACACAGCAATGTGTCATACAGTTGAGAAATTATGGAGTGTGACCTGGCAAACATTTTAATGGAGATCTCCAAAGCATTTGGTGTTACCGTCTCAAAGTTAGGAAGATATGTTTTGACATAATTCCTAATCTGGAGATATCTGAAAAAATGATTCTTTGGTCATTTAAATTTCTCCTGGAGTTGTTGAAAAGAGGCAAAGGTGCCCCTAATGTACAGGTCCCCAATGCTTCCTATCCCCAACTCCTTCCACACATTGAATGCTCCATCCAAAGTGGAGGGGATGAAGGTAGGGTTGGCCGCTATTGGCTTAGCTCGGCTTTTGACGCGACGCTCCTGACGAGTCTAAAAAGCAACTCGTCTCATTGAAAATAATGCTTTTTAGATAGATTTTTGACACTTCTGACGCTTTCAGTGTGAAAGGCCCTTTACTTGTGTGAAGCGCCTTGAAGCAACTTTGTTGTGAATTGGCATTATACAAATTAAATAAACTGAAATTGACATTTACTTGAAAGCAACTAGACTGCTCCTTCCCAAGTGAAAAAACAACAGACTGAAAAACTCCTTTGTCCCTCAGGCCATCAGACTGTACAACTCCTCACTCAGGGGGAGGAGGAGTAACAGGAAGACAGAGGATGGGAATGAAAAGAAGTGGAACAGTAGTAGCCTGTAAACCAGTATTGATCAGTATGTCTGGTATTTATAGTGTGTATTTGTATTTATATTTATATTTGCAAACTGTTTTTCTTTTTTACTTTCACTTTTGATACTTTGTGTGCTTCTTACCCTGTGTGCTGCTATACAATGCTGCTGGAACCTCAATTTCTCTGAAAGAGTCTTGCCAAGGGATCAATAAAGTTCTGTCTCATCTAATCTAATCTAATCTAGTTTTGTTGCGGTTCGCTAGTAGTCACCCAAGCGACTTGCTGAACAAACTTTTTAGTCCATCCATTTTAATTTTTTTTTTTCTTGTAACTTTTTGAAATCCTTCTAACCACCTCATCGGAGTGTCTCCATAAACGTGGTGCAGCTCTGCACTGTCAGGTGTTTGATCTGAGCAGAGTGCAGTTCTGAATTTAAATAGCATGAATCTTCAGTTCAAGAGAATAATTAATACAAACGCTGTGGGACAGATTTACCTAAGAAACAGTGCAGTACACAGTTTGTGGCCACGGCGTTCATGCATTTAGCACCTGATTTACTACATCAACAGCTCATTATGCATTCACAGCCTGGGACTGCCCTCCAGGTGCATTGTGGGAGAGAAGAGGAGCTCAGCGGGCATTGTACAGAGTTCTTAAATATATTCTGCTGATCTTTTTTTATATATATTTACTTAGGCTGAAGTTAGTTTCATTTAGAAAACAAACAAAAAAACTACTTATCATAAGATGATGGTAGAATCGATACAGACAGATGGTGGAGCGACATTCGGTTGATGACCCTGTTTTGAAATCAGAACTCTTTTTGTTGCAGGTAAATAAAAATATTAACATAAGGAAGTGTGGGGCGAGCTGCTTGATCCGCTGCCACCGAGATGCAGACCTGAATAAGCGGCAGAAAATGAATCAATCAATCATTTCCCTCTACTTTGAACTCGACTTTCATTATTTTGCAACATGTAATGATCAGATGAACAGGTGTGGCTAATAGCTTAGCTTCCAGATAGCTGTAGATAAGTCACCAGGAAAAGACATTTTCACAACTTTATTGGCAACATCCCACACACACACACACACACACACACACACCGACTTCAACTATTAAAGTGGCTGTGGTAAAGTTAGAAAGACAGATGACTTCTTCTTCTTCTTTTGGCTGCTCTTGTTAGGGGGCACCACAGCAGAACAATCGTTTCCATCTCACCCTGTCCTCTGTATCTTCCTCTGTCACACCAACCACCTGCATGTCCTCTCTCAGCACATCTATAAACCTCCTCTTTGGCCTCCCTGTTCTCCTGCCTGGTGGCTCCATCCTCAGCATCCTTCTCCCTATATACTCTGGGTCCCTCCTCTGCACATGTCCAAACCATCTCAATCTCGCCTCTCTGACTTTGTCTCCAAACCTTCCCACCTGAGCTGTTCCTCTGATATGTTCATTCCTAATCCTGTCCATTCTCGTCCCTCCCAAAGAGAATCTCAACATCTTCAGCTTTGCCACCTGTCTTTTTGTTAGTGCCACCGTCTCTAAGCCGTACGACATAGCTGGTCTCACTGCTGTCTTGTAAACTTTCCCCTTCACTCTTGCAAATATTCTTCGTTCCCAAATCACTCCTGCCACCTTTCTCCACCTGCTCTACCAGCCTGCACTCTCCATTACTTTAGCTGAGTTTAAATACTTGTGGTGAAGTGTCCACTTTCACCACCTCTACTCCATGTAAACTGCACTATTCCACTGAGCTCCCTCTCATTCACACGCATGTATTCTGTCTTGCTCCTAAAGACTTTCATTCCCCTGCTCTCCAGAGCATATCTCCCCAACTCAACCTGCTCTCTACTCTCACTACAAATCACAATGTCATCTGCAAACATCATAGTCCATAGAGACTCCTGTCTGATTTCATCCTTCAGCCTGTCCAACCCCATTGTGAACAAGAAAGGACTCAGAGCCAATTACAAATATTTTGGAACCATAGAAAAATATTTAAGATTGCAGCTCTATAATGTGGATAGAAAACAAAGCTACATGTGTATAACATCATCATTCCGTGATGTAGACTGACCAGTCAGAAGTGCTACATACCATCCACTGCCATTAATGAGTAGTAAACACAGTAAACTCTTGTTAGTGGAGATATATTACAGCAATACCTAATGTCAGGTAATGTACCTTATTGTAAAGAGAAATTTATTTCCACATAAAAATGATCATGGATCCACTCTTGTCACAGATAGCTTTGTAGAATCCAAATCAGTCTCATTCTTCTTCCCCACCATAATGTCATGGCCTGATGTGTTCTCGCCTGTGCCCCCCGACTCTTCAGTGGCAGTGAAATTTCTGCACAAACTAACCTTTGCAAATTGGTTGACCTCAGTAAATTCAGCAGACAACGTAATGAATCATTTTCATAGTCCTCCCAAAAATGCATATACAATACAATAAGATGAGAGTCACACCTTCAAATACTCCAAAAATAAATGTGTTGCAAGCTGCAGCTCCAACCTGCTGCAAGTGTTTGATAAGTAGAGTACAATCAGTTTGCTTGCAACCAAATGTGCCACAAAGCCTAGTAAAAGTAAATCTGGCAATGCTGCTGCTGAGAGAACAGCAGCAGCTCATCACCTTTTATTTCCTGATGACACCAAAGCAGAGTTAAATGGATCATAGTAAAGGAACTTTGACTAAAACCATTAAAATATTGTGGGCTGTGATGGAGCAGAACAGTCAGACCTGCACACAAAAGGGCGCCCTTCATGAGTTACATCATCCCCTTAATCTGCCCCACACACGGCATAGTGAGCACATGAATGATGACCAGGCAGCAACCTCCGGTGATGAAAAATGAAGTCCACACAGAAGTGACAAAGCCTGCAGTTCATTGAGTGGCCACTTGTCTCTCCCCATAGACACACACTGCAAATGTTTAACTTTACAGAAAAAATAAATCTGTTTACAGCATAGTACAAAAAATTAAAATAGTTATCCTTTCTATAGCTAGGTGGTGGGTGTGCTGTCTGCTGTGGACTCAACTGTGTTTGTTCTTTCTGAGCATTTTATTCCAAATATATGAGATAATGTAAAAAATATGCATCGATCAAACACCTGAACCAAAGTTAGCCTCTTAGCCTTAGCTTGCTTGGAAACTCCAAGATGGCCAGCATGTTTGGGCTTCATTTGTCCCGTCCAGATCACAGCAGATTTACCCATCCACCTCTTTATCCATTTATGTGTTGGCCGGCAGTTAGGTGGAGTCCAACACTGCCATAAATGGCAACATTATGGCGCTGCCATATTTAAGCTTCAAATCTGCTCGAGTAAACCTGTGGGTGATGTCACAAAGGGTTTGCCCATTATATATAAAGTCTGATTGATTAAGAACAGAAATAGCAGCAATACGTGAATAAACACAGGAGTGATTCAAGCTGACTGTTAAAGCCGTTAATGGCCGAAAGTAAAGCAGTGGAGTAGAACTGATGGGTTTCCATCCAGATCATTTTCTTAATGGCATCATGATATTATTGCATACAGTATAACATACTGTATGCAACACAACATTGTTTACATGGCTTCTATTTGTGATTAAATATCAGCAAGTAAACAGGTTTTTAATATTAAGTATATTCAACATGCGAACAAGCCAAGCTAGGTGGCCTGTTGAGTGAGTCAGCAGGGCTATACTAACAAGCTAAATTGTTACCTAAATAGTAGACCTACGAGAAAATAACAAATCCACAGAACAGGACCCACCACTCCACACACACTTGGATCATGGTACCCTGAAATTGTCTATGTGTAGTGTGATGAAGGTCCCGGGGTCCTGATTGAAAAGACGTTCCCGCTAGCTTGGCTAACGGGGAATTCCCCTTTGGCTGACCTGGTAGAGGAATGGTCTTTAGTGCGAGCCGCATGGGTTCAATCCCACTGCCGTCCCAGCCACGAATGTCCTGCGGTCACAATCTGGCGTCACAAACAGGATGTGGGTAGTCACAGAACATGCTTAAATGCTTAAACCTGTGACTTCGGGACAAAGTCAAAAATGGTGGGGAGATATGTAGCGGGATGAAGGTCCCGGGTCCTGATTGAAAAGACATTCCCGCTAGCTTGGCTAACGGGGAATTCCCCTTTGGCTGACTTGGTAGAGGAATGGTCTTTAGTGCGAGCCGCATGGGTTTGATCCCACCGCCGTCCCGGCCACGAAGGTCCTGCAGTCACATATGGAATTGTGCAACTGAAGGGCAAGTAAAGTGGCAAGAAAATAAAGATGGACATTAGGAGCTACTTCACAAAACAAAGTGTAATTCACTCAAGGAAAATAGTTTCCCCCTCCAGCTGAGGGTACACAATAAAATCAGCAGTGTAAAACTAACACTGACAGTGTTAAATTAACACTGACAGCGAACATATGGTCCTACTCTGGCCAGAGTGGGACCATATGTTCACTGTCAGTGTTAATTTAACACTGGTAATTTTACTGTGTAGTATCCAACCCAGTCTCATGGATTGTCGTGATTCAGCAGCACGAAATACGAGGCCTATTAGAAAAGTGTCCGACCTTATTATTTTTTTCAAAAACCATATGGATTTGAATCACGTGTGATTACATCAGACATGCTTGAACCCTCGTGGGCATGCGAGAGTTTTTTCACGCCTGTCGGTTACGTCATTCGCCTGTGGGCAGTCTTTGAGTGAGGAGTCGTCCACCCTCTCGTCGATTTTTTTTCATTGTTTAGGAATGGCTCAGAGACTGCTGCTTTGTTTGATCAAAATTTTTTCAAAAACTGTAAGGCACAACTGAGTGGACACCATTCGATAAATTCAGCTGGTTTTCGGTAAAAATTAACGGCTGATGAGAGATTTTGGTCTGGTAGTGTCGCCGTAAGGACTGCCCACGGCGCCTGACGGCGATCTGCGCTTCGAGGCGGCAGCGTCTCGCCATTTCAAGTTGAAAACTTCCACATTTCAGGCTCTGTTGACCCAGTAAGTCATCAGAGAACAGAGAACTTTCAGAAGAAGTCGGCATGAGGAGTTTATTTGGACATTCCATTGTTAACGGACAATTTGTAATGAAAGAACGTGCGGGCAGAGTCGCATGTCGGGCTGGACCCGACCGCGGGGGGTCGCGACAGGAAAAACACCTCCGTTGGAAACCTTAACGGACAAGTTGGAACATGCCCAAGCTGTTAAACAATTTCTCAGTTACTCACTTGTTGAAAGCCATCAAAAGCCGCCTGAATTTTACAAATGGTTTTCAACACGGAGGTGTTTTTCCTGTCGCGGCGCACACAGATTCACAGTCGTCACAGAAATGACTCGGCGAATTTGCGCGCACGTCTTTCATTAAAAAATGTCCTTAAACAGTGGAATGTCCGCATAAAGTCCTCATGCCGGCCTCTTCTGAATCTTCTCTGTTCTCTCACGATGTCCTGGGTGAATTAAGCCTTAAATTAGGATGTTTTCAGGTCGAAACAGGCCGACGACGGTGCCTGGAAGCGCTGCGCGACATCCCGCTCCGTGGGAAGTCCTTACACTGACAGAAACACCCCATAATCTCTCATCAGCCATTAAACTTTTCACCGAAAACCAGCTTAATTTCTCGAATAGTGTCCACTTGAATATTCCTCACAGGTCCAGAAAAATTTTGATAAAGCAATGCGCGCCGTCTCGAGCAGCGTGTGAAACAAAGGAATTCAGCTGAGAGGGCGGGACCACATCTCACTCAAGGCCTGCCCACAGGGAAATGACGTCACCGACGCGTGAAAAAACTCACGCATGCGCACGAGGGTTTCAAACATGATTGGTGTAAATCGCACGTCATTCAAATCCATATAGTTAAAAAAAATAAATAAAAGCTGTCGGTTCTTATCTAATATACCTCGTATACATTAAACTATTGGTTCGTCATATTGTCACGAAAAGTGCAAAGTTTTCATCACGGCAGCACAAATTCATTCTAATTCATTCCGTGATGGCTGCACATAATTAAAAGTGCAGCGCGGGAGGGGGTGGTTAAGGTTAGGGTTAGGGGAAGGAGTAGGGTTAGTAATAGTGAGTTTAAAAGGACGAAATAAAATGTGAGACTGGGCTGGAAGTGTTGGGAAGGTGTCATAGCATGGACCCACAACAGGGGGCGCAAATGAACGGACAATGAATAAGCCAAAAGTAACAATTTAATGTTGTGACAACACACAACTAAATACACAAAATTTGCAAAGTCAATTAACACCAGGTGATGTGTGGGCAGGCTCGAAGATAGAAGACCCCCGACGAGAGAGAAGCCGCGTCCCACACGGCTTCCACCACCAACGGTCTGAAGAACACCGGAGCCGCCAAGTCCCGAGTCCCCAGGTGGCCTCCGTCTTCGGCTGTCGACCCTGGTACTGCTGGCAGAAAGCAAAAACAAGATGAATGAGTGTGAGTCCGCACACTCAGTAATCCACAGTCTGCACACAGTTAGGAGGGAGCACCTCCACCTCCAATCACACACTCGTGCAGCTCCTGTTTAAACCACTTATCTGGTTTGGGGTGTGAGGCGAAGCCGTCGCTGTCACACCAAACGCCAATTCCACAGATAAGGACGAACACCACAGAATAACGGCTGCAAGAGAAGTTCAGATTATCACTCAATGATATGAGTCCGCAGAGAAAATTACCTCTTCGGTAGTCGATTTCTCGGCGGGGAGGTGGAGTTGCAGTCCGGCTTCTATAGTGGTGTAGATGAGTAACAGCTGGTGCGATGAGTGACAGCTGTCACTTCTTCTGGGTCTGGCGCCCTCTCGTGCTTGGAGCCCGCACTCCAAGCAGGGCGCCCTCTGGTGGTGGTGGGCCAGCAGTACCTCCTCTTCAGCGGCCCACATAACAGGAAGTATCTCACCGGGGACCATGGTGGAAATACGTTTAATGGTGCCCAGCCGGCGGCGACCCTCATGGAGGGACAGCGGGCTACACCTGTGTGGAGAATGCAGACGAAGCGATTATCTCAAAATGCTGTGGGCTTCATTTCAACTGTCCTCATCCATCTTCTTTCCCTTGAGTCTTATTCAGAAACTATCGATGTCATTATGCAAACTTTTATTATTCTAAATTATTACAGAGATTCCATTTGCACTCTGAGCTGTATGTGTGCCAGAACCAAATACCTTCCACTCCAGCAGAGCCGTTATTAATAATAAAGTTTGTTAATCCTAATTAAAACAAAAAAAAATCACAAACACATGCTGACAAAAATAACACTTTAGAAGTAATATAAAGACATTAGTTGGGTGATTTGTAATTTGGCAAGTGGCTATAATTATTACAATAGTATATATTTGCTCTGCTTTAGCAGAGTTTTCTTATTAATCCTGAGCGTAAGTTTTATTATGAAGTAAACAAGTTGTGATACTGTTTGAAAGTTGTGTAGAAGGTGCTGCTGCTGGTGTGGAATGGAGATCCGTAGTCTTGCCTTGGGCAGTATATGGAGCTGGACGTGCCGTGAAGGTAAATAATTATAAAGTCTGTGTCAGAGTGGTTTCAATTCACCAAGAAATGACAAAACTCCTCCCCACAGTCTGAAGCACAGACGTTAATTAAGAAAAGACAACACGTCTTTTTCTGACTGTGCCACAGCAGCCAGTAAGACATACATCTGTGGATGTTTGACAAAAAAATCCTAATCAAGGATTAGGATTCTTTTAAACCCATCTTTTGAAGTTAAATCTGGGATTTCAAGTTTGACAATTCTATGACAAAGTCATTGATCATAAGGAAAATTTAGGCCTGATATTTGTCACAGAGGCAGATGTAGTTGCAGCGGGTGAGCGAGCTGGACAGGCCACACCCACTCAGTGATAGAATGATGCCCCAAGTAGTGTAAACCAAGATATTAGTAAGTTACTGAGAAACGTCCCCTATAAATAAACTACGAATGTTGTTTTTCATAAAATAATTTCTCATTCTAAAACTACATTATGCTTATAAAATATGTACTTTATCTAGTATGTAAATGATAAACAGTTAAAATAACGTTGCCAAGAAACACATCCACGGTTTCTGGTGAAAGCCATACATGACACAATAATGCAATAAGCATCCACGTTACAGCAGAATCGCAGAGAAATACACATCGTATTGCAGCATGTATGAAGTAACTGTAATGGAATAGTGCGTGTTGCTATGACGAGACTGCGTCGCATCAGTTCAAGCATGTTCCAAACCTCTGTGATGCAAATGGCGCAGTATGTCCTGTAGTATATCATGACGTGTATTGCATAGTGTTACATACATTATTAAGTTGTATAGTGCTTGAAATGCTCTTGCACACTCAATATAATTATTTCCCAGGGTTTGATTTATTTTTGTGCAGAAATAATTTGACAGCGTATACAGACAAGATGTTCATTTTTCTACCTACACGTGTATGCTTGCGCAGACTAAATCCATTCTGTGGAAATGTATTTCCATGTTTGTTATTATCCACCTAAACACAATGTCTGCCAGTCTCAATTTAGCATGCTGTGTGCACACTGAACTTGATGCTGTGCACAAACTAATCCAATATGGCAACATATTAATCACACTGTGCGAGTAAATCATACCCTGTGTGCACACAGTAGCATTTTGAGCGCTCTATATAGTAAAATAACAGTCCACGTGTGGACTGTTAGTCTGCAGCATACTTCTGCATGACATTGATGTGACAAAGACATGTGGCCAAGTTTAGCTATTTGAACGTTGCTTTTTGATGGGTCTAATGTAGTAGGCCAAGTCTATGGTAGATTTTGTAAGTGTTTGCTTACTAGCCTTTTTTCTGCAACCCACTGGCTGTGACTCAATGCAGGGGTCTCGTCCTTCAAAGGCTGCATTCATCGACTGAATGAGTCGTAATGGTGCAACCAGGCCGTCTCATTTCGAAGGCTCCTTAGATTGTGGCAGATGCATGCATCCTTCTTTCCCCTGAAAACAAAGCATACAACAGGTATATTCTTTGTTGCCAAAACAATTTGTCTATAAGACACCTGGTCATCTATTAGCTTGATGACCCCTTTTTAGTGAAATTTGATGAAAAGCTAAAATGTGCACTCAAATGTCTTCACAGGGTGACCTTGCACTGTAGGTGACTTGACTAAATTTACGTCAGAAAACAGCACCTCAGTGAGAAGCTGTGCAGGATTTTATCTGCTTTCTCTTCTGTGTGTTTTTCAATATTCTGCTCTCCCTGCTGTAGCATGTAGATAGGAATCAGAAAACCCAATCTTGGGCTTTATTCTGTGCGAGCTGCCCTCGGATTGCTGTGATTTCCTCTCTATGCTGGGCACAAAACAGCACAATGGAAATAGTGAGACAAGGATGAATGACCTAATCTCATTTCATTTACAAAGGTTAGCCTTTTCTCCATCTCTTGGGCTGTTGGCCAGGTCTGGACCGCCAGGTGTCCCATCTCCCCTTTCAAAGATGGACAGTGTGTCCCATTCCACCAGACATTTAAAAATGTCACCATCATTAACAGTCAAAAATATCAGCTAAACAAAAGCACACACCATAGAGATTTTACAGGTTGTTATTCAGCATCGTTGTAATGTGGAACATCATGATTCATCAGGTAATACAACCCCAATTCCAATGAAGTTGGGACATTGTGTGAAATGTAAATAAAACAGAATACAATGATTTGGAAATCCTCTTCAACCTATATTCAATTGAATACACCACAAAGACAAGAATATTTAATGTTCAAACTGATAAACTTTATGTTTTTGTGCAAATATTTGCTCATTTTGAAATTGTCAAAAAAGCTGGGACAGTGGTATGTTTACTAGAGGTGGGCGGATCGATCCTAATATCAATAATATTGATACCAACGCTGGTATTGATACTGAATGATCCTCGTGTAAAAAGATGGATACTCAAGCTTTTTTTCTCTCCCGCACGCACTGACTGCTGCAAACAAAAATTCATCAAATTCTACTCTCTGTAACAGCAGCGCTGCGCTGTGTCACACAACACGGAGCAGTGCACCTTTGTATTGTGGTTTGTCAGCCCTCTACCTCAGGAGACTTTGTTTTAAGTTGTGTTGAGTGATATTTTTTTAAACAAAAATGTTGATTGTGATAATAAAGTATTTTGTTGTCACGTGCAATGTTTGGCGAAATTCTATCCTAGGTCTTTTGGATCCTTTGGATCTATGAAGCTTAAATATGAAAAAGTATCGTATCGGTATTGATATCAGCGATACTGGGCCTGTATTTACTTGGTATCGGATCAATACCAAAATTCCCGGTATAGCCCACCTCTAATGTTTACCACTCTGTTACATTTGAACATTAAAGGCATTAGTACTGCATACCATAAGGGTGCACTGTGCACATCATGCATGCATGCACGTGCATGCAAACAATCGGCAATAAACACCCCCCTTCATGAAAACTACATGCCCCCGGGGCGTTTATTGTAGACTAAACAAAAGAATGAATGAGTGTTTCTGCATCAGCCATGGACAGAAGAGGATGAATCTCCACAATATTCCCAAAAATCATTCCGAGCATCATGAGTATGACGAAAGACACGTACATCCAGTGAAAATGTTAAATTATCATACTGTGGCTCGCCAGACCAACATGACATCCAGTCGGTCAAGATAAAGTAACCTTTAAAACAGTGAAAAGCAACAAATGATCCATTACCCTGTAGGAAATAGTTCACCTTGCAAGCATTTTGCAAGTTAACTGTGACAATTTTCAGATGAATGAGATCACTGGTGATTAGTTCATAAAAACCTGAATTCCAATAATGATTTTTCTGAGTTTCAACTGGGAGTTTTCAAATTAAGAGATAAACGGCTGAAGTCAGGATTTACTGCACTGAGCTGAGCGGAACAGCTGCTTGTTTTGATTCACTAAAGCAGGGCCAAGAGGCGATTTAACTCAACGCGCGACACATGCTAATGACCAACAGCGCTTAATTAGCCAGCATGGCTGTGCACATTTTAACAGCTGAACAGATTCCATCTTTCCACCTTTTGTTGGACTGCTTCAACTTTCTCTTAACTTTAGTGCACGTCATTTGGAATATCTGAAGTCGCACAAATTAGATTTTGCCAATTCCAGTCTGAGGACGCCATTGTAACGTTATTACTTCTGCCGTCCCACTTCATTTAGCAGGCAGACTCCACGACAATCCGTTGGAATGAGCGTCCCCGCTGCTGGAGAGATGGAGATAACAGGATGATTCATAGCCTTTCAAAAGAGGTCACAGCTTCCTGTGCTTTTTTTATGACAGGAATTTGGGATTCCCTCTGTGCAAGCAGCGAAGGGCAGCGAGCCAAGCGTCCCTGCCGACATGCAAAATTAGTCGAGATGCGGAAAAGCAGCAAACACCTCACAAATCATTATCCAAAGTGGCAATTTTGAAATGAATTGTTTTCGAGAGAGCATAAACAGAAAAATCACATTTTGGTATTTTTCAGGAGAAGAACCGCAACCTGACGGGGGAAAGTGGATCAAACATGACACAAATTGTGCAGGAAGTTTACCCGAATGAGACGTGGAAATTCACTTCTAATAAAACAAATGGACGTGAAGGTTAAATGCAAGCTCTTCCTCTCGTCCTCCCTGTTTCTAATTATGGTCTAGAGTTCAAGAGAGCAGTGCTGCTGATTGCAGCCGCCTGGTGACTGCAGAAGAAACCAAATCTTCTCTGCTGTCTGTTATAATTAAAGTGACCAGACGCTCGGGCACTGTCACTATTCCTCCAGGGAAGCAAGGCTCGACGACACATTCCAACCCATCCTTCCCGATGAATTATCCACCGCCTCGGTTTATGGATCATAACTAAAGTAGTCATCAGGCTGTGACTGTGTGTGGATCTGCGAGGGGTTGCATTCATGCACTTCATGACACTAGTAACAAACAGAAAGGCTCATTAATTAAAAGTGCATTTTAATGAGACCGTCGGCGTGGTCGGGGAAACAGCCTACGTAGCTACATGCTGCTACATTACGGTCCAATCCCATAAACACTGAGAGCTGCTGACCATTAAAGCATGTTGGTCGTAACATTGTTAGACCGACATCTCATTACCTCGGCCAACAATGGAGGAGGGCTGAGGTTATGCAATTAGCCCCATCTCACCATCTCAGCTCAGTAAATGCTGCATTTGCAGAGATGGTTTTGTCAGGAGAAATTTTTGTTAAGATAGTAAATTTGTCATTTCCGGTCGCGGGGCAACAGCTCCAGCAGGGGACCCCAGACTTCCCTCTCCTGGGCCACATTAACCACCTCTGACTGGGGGATCCTGAGGCATTCCCAGGCCGGTGTGGAGATATAATCTCTCCACCTGGGTCTTCCCCGGGGTCTCCTCCCAGCTGGACATGCCTGGAACACCTCCCTAGGAAGGTGTCCAGGGGGCATCCTCATCAGATGCTCAAACCACCTCAGCTGGCTCCTTTCAACACAAAGGAGCAGCGGCTCAACTCTGAGCTCCCGACAGATGACCGAGCGTCTCACTCTGTCTCCAAGGGAGAGAGCAGCCACCCTCCTGAGGAAACCCTTTTCGGCCGCTTGTACCCGTGATCTAGTTATTACGGTCATGACCCAACGTTCATGACCATAGGTGAGAGTAGGAACTAAGACTGACCAGTAGATCGAGAGCTTCACCTTTTGGCTCAGCTCACTTTTCGTCACAACAGTACGGTAGAGGAAATGCACTTGCCCCTGCTGTGCTGATTCTCCGGCCAATATCCCGCGTTCAGAAAATTTGAACTGGACATTCTGATTCTGAATGAGTGCATTTCTTTGGTTTTCACAAATATCTTCTATTTTCATGATACCCCAGCAGGTTGTATCCTCGCCAGCTGTTAAGGCAAGAAGAGTGATACAGAATTGCACTCTGGCCACGTGCACACATGAATCAGTCAAAAATGCCAATGTAGCATGCTTATGTTCGTGACACAGCTAGATTTAATTTCCTTCAACATTTTCTGAATATGAATGTATAAGACCAGTTTCATTTATTTTGAGCATATAGTTCAAACCAAATAAAATTTTTGCAATTTCTGAGTTTCTCAACTCGTTGACTGAATTCACCATAAAATGTGGTTTGTTGCATTTATCATACAAATTCTCAGCAGGTATGCCTTGCAATTTATACAGTGAGGAAAATAAGTATTTGAACGCCCTGCGGTTTTGCAAGTTCTCCCACTTAGAAATCATGGAGGGGTCGGAAATTTTCATCTTAGGTGCACGTCCACTGTGAGAGACATAATCTAAAAAAAAAAAAAAATACGGAAATCACAATGTATGATTTTTTTATAATTTATTTGTATGTTACTGCTGCAAATAAGTATTTGAACACCTACCAACCAGCAAGAATTCTGGCTCTCACAGACCTGTTAATGTTTCTTTAAGAAGCCCTCTTATTCTGCACTCTTTACCTGTATTAATTCCACCTGTTGGAACTTGTTACCTGTATAAAAGACACCTGTTCACACACTCAATCAATCACACTCCAACCTGTCCACCATAGCCAAGACCAAAGAGCTGTCTAAGGACACCAGGGACAAAACTGTAGACCTGCACAAGGCTGGGATGGACTACAGGACAACAGGCAAGCAGCTTGGTAGAAAACAACAACTGTTATGATTATTTATTAGAAAGTGGAAGAAACACAAGATGACTGTCAGTCTCCCTCGGTCTGGGATTCCTTGCTTGATCTCACTTTGTGGGGTAAGGATGATTCTGAGAAAGCTCAGAACTACACAGGAGGACCTGGTCAATGACCTGAAGAGAGCTGGGACCACAGTCACAAAGATTACATTAGTAACACATGATGCTGTCATGGTTTAAAATCCTGCAGGGCAGCAAGGTCCCCCTGCTCAAGCCAGCACATGTCCAGGCCCGTTTGAAGTTCACCAGTGACCATCTGGATGATCCAGAGGAGGCATGGGAGAAGGTCATGTGGTCAGATTAGACCAGAATAGAGCTTTTTGGAATCAACTCCACTTACCATGTTTAGAGGATCAATCAATCAATCAATTTTTTAATATAGCGCCAAATCACAACAAACAGTTGCCCCAAGGCGCTTTATATTGTAAGGCAAGGCCATACAATAATTATGTAAAACCCCAACGGTCAAAACGACCCCCTGTGAGCAAGCACTTGGCTACAGTGGGAAGGAAAAACTCCCTTTTAACAGGAAGAAACCTCCAGCAGAACCAGGCTCAGGGAGGGGCAGTCTTCTGCTGGGACTGGTTGGGGCTGAGGGAGAGAACCAGGAAAAAGACATGCTGTGGAGGGGAGCAGAGATCGATCACTAATGATTAAATGCAGAGTGGTGCATACAGAGCAAAAAGAGAAAGAAACAATGCATCATGGGAACCCCCAGCAGTCTACGTCTATAGCAGCATAACTAAGGGATGGTTCAGGGTCACCTGATCCAGCCCTAACTATAAGCTTTAGCAAAAAGGAAAGTTTAAGCCTAATCTTAAAGTAGAGAGGGTGTCTGTCTCCCTGATCTGAATTGGGAGCTGGTTCCACAGGAGAGGAGCCTGAAAGCTGAAGGCTCTGCCTCAAATTCTTCTTCTTACAAACCCTAGGAACTACAAGTAAGCCTGCAGTCTGAGAGCGAAGCGCTCTATTGGGGTGATATGGTACTACGAGGTCCCTAAGATAAGATGGGACCTGATTATTCAAAACCTTATAAGTAAGAAGAAGAATTTTAAATTCTATTCTAGAATTAACAGGAAGCCAATGAAGAGAGGCCAATATGGGTGAGATATGCTCTCTCCTTCTAGTCCCCGTCAGTACTCTAGCTGCAGCATTTTGAATTAACTGAAGGCTTTTTAGGGAACTTTTAGGACAACCTGATAATAATGAATTACAATAGTCCAGCCTAGAGGAAATAAATGCATGAGTTAGTTTTTCAGCATCACTCTGAACAACCCCAAGAAAACCATCCCAACCATGAAGCATGAGGGTGGAAACATCATACTTTGGGGGTGCTGTTCTGCAAAGGGGACAGGACGACTGCACTGTATTTAAGGGAGGATGGATGGGGTCATGTATTGCGAGATTTTGGCAAACAACCTCCTTCCCTCAGTAAGAGCATTGAAGATGGGTCATGGCTGAGTCTTCCAGCATGACAATGACCCCAAACACATAGCCTGGGCAACTAAGGAGGGGCTCCGTAAGAAGCATTTCAAGGTCCTGGAGTGGCCTGGCCAGTCTCCAGACCTGAACTCAATAGAAAATCTTTTGGAGGGAGCCAAACTCCAAACCTGAAAGATTTGGAAAAGATCTGTATGGAGGAGTGGACCAAAATCCCTGCTGCAGTGTGTGCAAATCTGGTGAAAAACTACAGGAAATGTTTGACCTCTGTAATTGCAAACAAAGGCTACTGTACCAAATATTAACATTGATTTTCACAGGTGTTCAAATACTTATTTGCAGCAGTAACATACAAATAAATTATTAAAAAATCATACATTGTGATTTCCGGAATTTTTGGGGGGGGATTATGTCTCTCACAGTGGACATGCATCTAAGATGAAAATTTCAGACCCCTCCATGATTTCTAAGTGGGAGAACTTGCAAAATCGCAGGGTTTTCAAATACTTATTTTCCTCACTGTGTATATATATATATATATATATATATATATATACACTCAACAAAAATATAAACGCAACACTTTTGGTTTTGCTCCCATTTTGTATGAGATGAACTCAAAGATCTAAAACTTTTTCCACATACACAGTATCACCATTTCCCTCAAATATTGTTCACAAACCAGTCTAAATCTGTGCACATGTGTGCCTTAGACTGCCCACAATAAAGGCCACTCTGAAAGGTGCAGTTTTATCACACAGCACAATGCCACAGATGTCGCAGGATTTGAGGAAGCGTGCAATTGGCATGCTGACAGCAGGAATGTCAACCAGAGCTGTTGCTCGTGTATTGAATGTTCATTTCTCTACCATAAGCCGTCTCCAAAGGCATTTCAGAGAATTTGGCAGTACATCCAACCAGCCTCACAACCGCAGACCACGTGTAACCACACCAGCCCAGGACCTCCACATCCAGCATGTTCACCTCCAAGATCGTCTGAGACCAGCCACTCAGACAGCTGCTGAAACAATCGGTTTGCATAACCAAAGAATTTCTGCACAAACTGTCAGAAACCGTCTCAGGGAAGCTCATCTGCATGCTCGTCGTCCTCATTGGGGTCTCGACCTGACTCCAGTTCGTCGTCGTAACCGACTTGAGTGGGTAAATGCTCACATTCGCTGTCGTTTGGCACGTTGGAGAGGTGTTCTCTTCACGGATGAATCCCGGTTCACACTGTCCAGGGCAGATGGCAGACAGCATGTGTGGCGTCGTGTGGGTGAACGGTTTTCTGATGTCAGTGTTGTGGATTGAGTGGCCCATGGTGGCGGTGGGGTTATGGTATGGGCAAGCATCTGTTATGGACGAAGAACACAGGTGCATTTTATTGATGGCATTTTGAATGCACAGAGATACCGTGACGAGATCCTGAGGCCCATTGTTGTGCCATACATCCAAGAACATCACCTCATGTTGCAGCAGGATAATGCACGGCCCCATGTTGCAAGGATCTGTACACAATTCTTGGAAGCTGAAAATGTCCCAGTTCTTGCATGGCCGGCATACTCACCGGACATGTCACCCATTGAGCATGTTTGGGATGCTCTGGACCGGCGTATACGACAGCGTGTACCAGTTCCTGCCAATATTCAGCAACTTCGCACAGCCATTGAAGAGGAGTGGACCAACATTCCACAGGCCACAATTGACAACCTGATCAACTCTATGCGAAGGAGATGTGTTGCACTGCATGAGGCAAATGGTGGTCACACCAGATACTGACTGGTATCCCCCCCCCCCCCCCCCAATAAAACAAAACTGCACCTTTCAGAGTGGCCTTTTATTGTGGGCAGTCTAAGGCACAGCTGTGCACTAATCATGGTGTCTAATCAGCATCTTGATATGGCACACCTGTGAGTAGGGTTGCCAACCGTCCCTTGAAAAACGGAATCGTCCCTTATTTGGAAATAAAAGTGTGCGTTCCGTATTGACCTGAAACGGGACGCAGTTTGTTCCGTATTTCTGTGAGAATCAAAAAGTCTGTAAAATGTCAATGGAATTGACTGGCGCTTTATATGGAAACTTACAGTAAATTTGATCCCAGCCTCTCTCCTGCTTTTCACCAATGAGCTGACAGACACGAGTTGACAATACAGAATCACTCCTATCTCATTGGTCGAGGGACATCTGCTCGCAAGAAGATACCGACGTCATGAGCCGACGACGGTCGCTGGACGACAATAACAAAGCAGCATGGCTGATATCGATACAGACACCGACACTGGCACTGCAGATATGCCTACGGACAGCAATGTCTGTGACGTCGTTACTACTCCTAAAAAAAAACAAAAAAGAATGCAAAAATACAGGGGAGAATGAGAAAAGGAAAATGGCTGGGTGGAAAAGGTGCGTGACAACAGTATTGTTTACTTTTCAGACTTTATTTTTTTGCACTTTTTATTACACTAAATGTGTAAATGTGCACTGTTACATTGTTTTGCACTGTTACATTGTTTTGGATGATACAAATTTTCTATTGTTTTTTTGTTGTTGTTAATTTATACAATTTTAAGTTAAGCAATAGCACTACAGAGATTTATTTTTAAAGAAGACAGAATGCTCATATTGAAATTGTGAGTGAAAATTTATTTTGCACTAAAAATAAATTGCTAAATAATAATTTTTTTTCCACGTGTTCATATCAGAACAAATGCATGTATGCATCTACCTAAATTCTGGGTCAACAGTGAAATGGTTAAAAATCGTTTCACACAGACGCTGGGAAGGGTGAAGGCAATGGTCAGTCGGCCGGTCGGCCCTGTGGGTGAGGTGTCCCTTATTTATTTTTCAGAGAGTTGGCAACCCTACCTGTGAGGTGGGATGGATTATCTCAGCAAAGGAGAAGTGCTCACTATCACAGATTTAGACTGGTTTGTGCACAGTATTTGAGGGAAATGGTGATATTGTGTATGTGGAAAAAGGTTTAGATCGTTGAGTTATTCTCATACAAAATGGGAGCAAAACCAAAAGTGTTGCGTTTATATTTTTGTTGAGTGTATATATATATATATATATATATATATATATATATATATATATATATAATTTCAAAGCACTAATATCCAAAACCTGGATTAAATGCATGATGCCTGATGTCCAGCTAGCCAACACACTACATGCTAGCTAGCTACTTCTGTTATAAATTGGGTGAATTTGTTAACAGAATGTAGATTAATCATTTACCTATCCATTCACATGTGGCAATTAGCACTTACTTGTTTTGGAACAGTTATATGTCAACTGGTAAAACAATATAACAAACACAATCTTGTTAGCTAATGCTACATGCTAGTTAGCTAACTGTTACAAACTGACTCAATTAATTGAAGAGATTTTATTTGTGTTATCTATTCTAATGTGATGATTAGCGGCTACATGTTTTAGAACAAACTGGTAAAATGATATAACAGACACAGTCTTGCTAGCTAACACAGCGTACTAGCTTGCTACTGTAGTCACAAACTGAAAGTCAATTTAAGACATTTCATTTGTGCGATCCATTTCCATGTGACAGTTAGCTGTGATTTGTCTTGTTTTTAGAACAGTTATATGTTATGCTAATCACTAGCTTACTACCTCAGTCGCAAATGTCCATTTTATGAGTTTTCATGAGTTTTTATCCCCATTTCATGCTGAACTGAATTTTTTTAACAGCAGATTGTTCAATGATGCTGTTAATGTCAATGATGTTGTTGCTTAGTTGTTAATTACTTCCACTTCCAGTTAATTCAGAATACATTCAGCACAGAGGTTTAACACAATATTATCACTTGTTTCATATCCTCAGTGTAGTAAAAGTGTGAATTTCAAAGCTAAAGGATGAAGATGGAGAATTTTAACAGCTTCATCAAAATTTGATCTTATCAGCAAATTGAGTTTTGGGATGTTGTTTGAAAGTTGTTTTGGGTTTTTTTTTTTTTTTTTTTTCCATTTAATCTGGTTAAAGTTTTTTCTTGTCACTTCTCTCTGTCGCTTTGATAACTCCGATGCTATCACTCAAACATCTTGTTATTGCACCAAGGCGTTCAGGAACATTTTAATTATTGTAAGTATTTTTAGCACATTTGAAGTAAAAAATGTAGCAAGAAATCATTTGGGACATGCAGACCTCCATCGAGATGGAACAATTCTACATATTTTCCACTGAAAGTGTTATCATAGGACTACGGATTATTAATTAACATGCATCTATAGTTATAAAATATCTTCAAACAAATTACCAACTTCATTATTTGAATGCAGCTCTAATGTACTGCGACGTACAGCTAAAATATGCTTTCAGTCTCCAAATATACAAGAATCTTACTGCATATCAGATCATTAGTGCATGAAAGTCTAAAATACAGAATCCAGTTCACCTGATTATAGCGTTGTTATATTTTAGGTGCAAAAATCAAAGACTAAATACAGAATCCTGTCCCGAGGTCTATCCGACTATTCTGAGTTCAGCACCCTAGCAGCAATATTTATGTGGGGGGGAATCACAATAATTCACCAGTGTTGCAAACAGCCCTGAAAAATCAACACATTAATTTGCAAATCTCTGCAGCTGTTTGCCAGTTTTAGCACACTGTTGTGCTTTCTGGGCCAACAAATCCAGAGCTACATTATGCCGGTTGGTAATACTGTGTGAGCCTCCAGCACTAAACGGCACTGAGCTGAACAAGTTAAAAGTGAATAATGTCAGTCATGTTCTGAGCTGAAGTGATTGTGATGTTTGGATTTGGCCGATAAGAAAGCTGGAGTAAAAAGCCAGTGAAAAATGGGCTTGCATTCTGCCGGGTTCCATGTTCTATTGGGATGTTGTGTAGGTGTTTATGCACATTTTTATTTTTTTACTGTGATGCATTTTCCTGGTGCAAAAGGGTCATAATGCTGTGAATAATCATTTCATATTCTGTTCACATAGGACTCGGGTCGAAGCTGCAGTTTTGCTTTGATAACCTGCCAGTGTGGTCACCAGATGTGGTTCAAGACTTGCAGTGTGATATGCATTGTAAGAATAAAATACAGCACAAAGAGATGAGGCGGCATGCTTCAGATGTGTACTTTTCCTGTCATGATGGAACACGTTGTCAGTGGCATCTTCTTCCATAACTGTGCAACTCATCTCTGTCCTTTGCATTACTGAGGTCTGCAGCAATTTACACTGGACATTTACTCTGAAGTATGGTGGCCAAGAGAGGCCCCAGCACTTTTAAATTAAGGTAGGGTTCCACCTGTCCCTAATAATAAAGAATTAGCCTTTATTTGACAATTAATTGTTGCGTCCTGTATTGAATCAATACGGAATGTAAATTGTCCCATATATAAGTAAATGTCCCCCAAACAGTCATCAAAACTGAATAATGAACAAAATAAAACACAGGAAATATTAAGGGCAGCCAATATCATCTTAGGGTCGCATTGGGTCCTCCCTCCATGACCCAACGTGACCGGAAGATGAAGTACACTTGGAGAAAGAAGGAAGAGAGGAAAGGTTCTTGTTCTTGACTGTTAACCCCAGTCTCCAGCTCCACACATAAAAAAAGAAAGCGTTCTGATGGACAAATGACTGTGGGAGAGGACTGAGGGAGGGAGGAATGTTTTGCATTTCTATGATTATTTTGTTGAATATTTTCGTTTGGGCTCATGAATAAGGACAAGTTTGCTAGTATTTTTTATTTTTTATTTCCTCTTAAAGTAAAAATGTCATCAGAGATCACAAAGAGATCACCCATAAGTTCAGCACTTTAAAGTTAGCCCGCTGGCCAACATCTGATCGAGAAGGGCCTCCGGCAGCAGGTAACCAGCTAACCTTGGTTTGACTGTGATGGGAACTCTGACAACCTGGTGTGGCTCGCTTTTAGTCTAGCCCATCGTGGATCTGGTCGGGGAAAGCAGAGTTGTGGACCTGGAACAGTACACCAGGGTGAATGATGTGATTGTCACCGGGCTCAAAAATCAAACCCCGGTCATACTTGCGGGTGGTGACCACGGACAGCGAGGGGGGAGAGCCCGGTGAACTGGATGTTAGCTCCACGGAGAAACAGGTGGCTGAGTTTCTATGGTCCAAGGGGATCGAGTTGGACCATAATAACATTGAGGCCTGACACCCTCTGCCCAGGAGAAACGCCAGTGAGAAACCAACCGTAATACTCAGGTTCACAAACCGAAAATACTAAATCGCTCTGCTGAAACAGGGAAGAAAGCTGAAGGGAACAAATGTCTTCATGAATGAGCACCGAGCCAAACACAACTCTGATATAGCCTGGAAAGCATGACAAAAAAAACAAAAACAGAAAAAAATTACAAAACACATGGACTTCAAATTGCAAAGTATTCATAAAGCTGAACAGGACCCCAAGGAAGCCAGAGTGATCTGCATACGAAGCATCACTGAACTGGACAAATACCAATGAATGTCACTGGATTATACTGCATCATCATGGTATGGATGGATGGATGGATGGATAGCTTTATTATCATTACAACAACGAGATTGCCACACTCACATTCCACAGACAAACAGCAATTAATCTACAATTATTACTTGTTTACCGTAATAATGGCACACATCAGAATTAAGACAACACATATACATTTGACATTGTTTATGTGCACTAAACTTGAAACAGTCTGTTTTCCAAATTGAGGTAATGTGAGTGCGTGGTAGCCGCTGCAACTGGAGTCGCACCGCCTGCCAGCTTGGGAAGAACAGGGGTCTGCCGCAGGGGGGGGAGGGCAGGAAGGGAGGTGAAAGGGAAAAGCTGGAGCATGCTTCAGTCCATGTGTAAGTCAGTTTATTGTCTTTGTGGGTTGAGATAAGAATGGAGCCGAATAATCTCACCAAGGCCTGAATAAATTCAGTCCAGCCCTAATCCAGTATGGACTGGATTAGGACTGGACTGGACATGGAGGTAACAAGCAAAACACAATCATGATTTCACGCATCAACAGAACGCATTACATAGAGGATACGTGACTATGAACAACTGGAACTTAAAACGTTTGAGTACACCAACCACGGCATTCTGGACTTGGAACAGGATATAGCCCGGACAATAATTTTTTTTTCTCCACCATTAACAATAACTGTTGCTACTACACAGATGATCAATAAAATCAGGATATTAAATCTGTGGGTAAACTATCAATTATTCATTTTAACAACAGAAGCTTGTATAGAAATTTCCAAAAAATTAAAGACTGAGTACTTTTTCACAACCTTTCAATATCATTGCAATATCAGAAACATGGATGAATATTGAAAGAGAAATAGACTTTGAAATGGAGGGTTATGAACTTTCATATAAAAACAGAAAACAAAGGTAGTGGATGAGTGGCTATATATATATTGGTAAAACATTAGATTTTGAGGTTATAGAAGGAATGACAACGGTGGTGGATAATGTTCTTGAATGTTTATCAGTTGAAATCTGCAAGAAAAATAAAAACACAAATATTATTGTGAGCTGTATATATAGAACACCAGATTCTAGCATTGGAATTTTTAATGAATGGATGGAAAGTATGTTTGCTAATATAGGTAACAAAACAGTTTTTTATATGTGCAGATTGGAACATTGACCTGTTAAATGCCAACAACCATAAACCTACAAAAGAATTTATCGATACAATGTACAGTATGTGCTTTTTTCCCAGAATCACAAGACCCAGTAGGATTACATCTACTTCTGCTACTCTCATGGACAATATATTTACAAATGACATTGATAATAAGGCAATTAGTGGATTATTAATTAATGACATTAGTGACCATCTCCCAGTATTTACAGTTAATAATATAAACTTTGGAAAAAAATAGAATATAGACAAGTAAAGCCAGAGGAATCCATAAACACACTAAGAAAAGAACTGTTGGAACAGAATTGGGATACAATATATATAATGATAACAGTGTTGATTATGCTTACAATGAATTCTTAAAAAAATATTTACTTCATTATATGATAAGCACTGTCCAATTAAGAAATACAACAACAAACTGGCATATAATATTTCTCCATGGATGACAAGAGGGTTAAAAAATGCAAGTAAAAAGAAGAATACACTATACATAGATTTTATTAGACAGAGAACTATAGAGAGAGAATCCAAATATAAAAAATATAAAAAATAAGCTAACTAATATTGTAAGAGCAAGTAAGAAAGATTTTTATAAGAGGATATGAGAGGACAATACAAATAATATTAAAGGAACATGGAAGATACTAAATAATGTTATAAGAAAGAGCAATATGCACAATAGTTTACCTAAGTATTTTATTGATAAGGATATAGAAAATTATAACATGGATGAAGTAGCTAAAAGATTTAATGAATTCTTTGTAAACGCTGGACCCGAATTAGCAAAACAAATTCCTGATACTGGGAAATATAGAGAGTGTATGTCAGAGAGAAATCCTTGTTCTTTATTTCTTAAAGCTTTGACAGAACAGGAAATACTGGATATTGTCCTTAAAAGTAAGAATAAAAAATCTACAGATTATAATGATATTGACATGTCACTAGTGAAAAAGGTAATTTAGGGCATCTCCAAACCATTAACATACATATGTAATGTTTCATTTCAAACTGGTTCATTTCCAAAAAAAACAAAAAGAAAATAGCCAAGGTCATACCTCTACACAAAACTGGAAGCAAATATCATTTCACTAATTATAGACTGATCTCATTATTACCACAGTTCTCAAAAATACTGGAAAATAACAGATTGGACTCATTTTTAGAAAAACATAATATACTTGCAGAGAATCAGCATGGATTTAGGTCAAACAGATCAACAACAATGGCAATAACAGAGGCAATAGAACTAATCACAAATGCTATAGATCACAAGAAATACGCTGCAGGGGTGTTCATAGACTTGAAGAAAGCATTTGACACAATCAACTATGACATATTAATCAGTAAACTGGAAAGAAATGGTATCAGGGGACGAGTGCTTGAATGGGTCAAAAGCTATTTAAGCAGGAGACAACAGTTTGTAAAGTTGGGTAATTGTTTCTCATCACATCTGGACATTGTTTGTGGCATCCCCCAGGGGTCAGTATTAGGCCCCAAACTCTGTATTCTGTATATAAATGATATGTATAAGGTTTCTAAGCTACTGCATTTTGTACTGTTTGCTGATGATACCAATAATTTTCACTCAGGGGATAATATAGTACAATTGCAGGAGGAAATAACTACAGAAATGAACAAATTAAAAATGTGGTTTGACAATAATAGATTATCATTAAATTTAGGTAAGACAAAAAATAATGTTATTTGGAAATTGTAGAATGAACACACAGGTAAAGATAAAAGTACAGGGGGTAGAGATTGAGAGGGTTCATGAAATTAAATTTTGGGGGGCAATTACAGATGACAAAATTAGCTGAAACCACATATCAAACATATACAGAGTAAAGTCTCAAGAAACATTGCAGTAATAAATAAGGCAAAGAATGTCTTAGATGGCAAATCACTCCACACTCTATACTGTTCACTAGTCTCTCCTTATTTGCAGTACTGTGCTGAGGTTTGGGGCAACAACTACAAAACCTCAGTATGTTCATTAAATATCCTACAGAAAAAAGCAATACGGATCATTCACAAAGCTGTTATCGGGATCACACAAACGCATTATTTCTAAAGTCACAATTACTCAAGCTTACAGACATTGTGCAATACCAAACACCACAAATAATGTTCAGAAGCAACAAATAAACTATTACCGGGGAATATTCAACAGCTGTTCAAAAATCATGAAGGGGATTACAATCTAAGGAGGAAATGTAACTTTAAAGAACCAATTGTACAACCAGAAAACGTTTTTGTCTATCAGTCTGTGGGGTGAGACTCCTGAAGGGATTTAGTGTGGAATTGAAGCAATGTTCAAATATGAGACAGTTCAAAATGCTGTATAAAAATAAGATTTTCAAAAGATATGAGGATGAAGGAGGTGTGGCCAATCACCGGGTGTTTTAGGGGCAAATGTCTAATTAGGGCCCGAGTAGGCAACGTCCTACGAGGACCCTATTGTAATTGCGCTGTTTATTATTATTATTATTATTATTATTATTATTATTATTATTATTTATTTATTTATTTATTTATTATTATTATTCTTGCCACTTTTGAAATCGAAATTGCGGCCTCTTCCCATCCTCAAAAACTCACCAAACTTTCCAAAGTCATCCGGCCGGATCCGAAATTCGATATTTTGGGGGCGTCGCACATGGTCGCAGAAAAATCGCGAAATAGCGCCCCCTAGAAATTTTTAAAAACCCCTCCGCATTGGGCTTTTTTCGTCGTAGCCTCACGAAATTCTGTACATATATTTACCATGCCAGGACGCACGAAAAAGTCTCTTACTGTCATGGTGACATATCGACTGGAAGTCGGCCATTTTGATTTTAAGTTTCGATTTTGAGCAAATTTTTGCCATTTTTGGCCATTTCCACTACTTACATTTGAACAAACTCGTCCTAGGGATTTCATCCAATCGGCTTCAAATTTGGTCAAAATCATCACAACACAATGGTGAGCAAAAGTTATGAAAAGATTCTAATTAAGTCAAAAGGCGTGGCTGCTAGGGGTCGTCAAACTTTGGTGAACTTTTCGGAGCACGCCGTTTCACTTCGAACGCCTGTCACGCCCACATACTTCATTGTAGATCCTTCAAACTTGCTGGACATGATGAGGGCTCCGCCCTGAACGTCTACATATCTTAAGTTCCCACCTGCGCCATAGCGCCCCCCGGTGGTGGTGGGAAATGTCATATTTTTACTTTAAGAGGTCCTGATGTCACATACTTAACACAATCAACTTCATTCCACTTCTAAAACATGCAGAACAAATTGGTGAACATAGGCGATGAAGGCCGTGAAGTTACGAGTAACGGCGTCCGTGTGGCGGTGTGCCGAATATTGCCCATTTGCCATGAAATTACGTTCTTCCTTTTGATGGCTTTAATTTTGTCACATCATCATGAAAATTGATACACAGGTCGAGCACGACAACCTCTTACAATTCATAGGGGCGTCGCCCATGGGCGGGGCAAAATGCCTCAATAGCGCCCCCTTGAAACTTTCAAAAACCCCTCCCCATAGGGGTTTTTTTGGAGTAGGGATATGAAAATTGGTACACATGTGTGACTTGCATAGACGTACAAAAAAGTCTCTTGCACCATGGGTCTACTCTAAACAGGAAGTCGGCCATTTTGAATTTTCGTCTCATTTTGGCGTGATTTCCACATGTTGTATTTGAACGAACTCCTCCTAGGGATTTTGTCCAATGCACTTCAAATTTCTTCCACATCACCCACAGACGATAAGGTATCAAAAGCTTTTCTTTATGTTGAAGGGTGTGGCCGCTATGGCGCCACCATTTTGACCCTTCGCCATGGAACATTATACTTAAACAGGTACTGATTTCACAAACTTAACACCATCAACTTCCTTCCACTTCTAAAACATGCAGAACAACTTGGTGAACATAGGCAATGATCGTCGTGAACTTACGAGTAACGGCTTCTGTGTGGTGGCGTACCGAATATCGCCTCTTCGCCATGAAATTACGTTCTTCATTTTGACGGCTTTAATTTTGTCATATCATCATGAAAATTGATACACAGGTCAAGCATGACAACCTCCTATAATTCATAGGGGCCTCACCCATGGGTGGGTCAAAGTGCCTCAATAGTGCCCCCTTGAAAATTTCAAAAACTCCTCCCCATAGGGTTTTTTTTGGAGTAGGGAGATGAAAATTGGTACACATGTGTGACTTGCATAGACGTACAAAAAAGTCTCTTGCACCATGAGTCTACTCTAAACAGGAAGTCGGCCATTTTGAATTTTCTTCTCATTTTGAGATGATTTCCACATGTTGTATTTGAATGAATTCCTCCTAGGGATTTTGTCCAATGCACTTCAAATTTCTTTGACAACATCCAAAGATGATACTGACCAAAAGTTATCGAAAGCTTTTCTTTATGTTGAAGGGTGTGGCCGCTATGGTGCCGCCATTTTGACCCTTTGCCATGGAACATCAAGTCATGATAACTCCTTCATGCTTTGCCTGATTGACTTGAAACTTCACATGTATGATGACGGTTGGCCCCTGAACACACACAGCCCCTCTGTTTGTACACTGAGCGTCCCCTAGTGGATGAACAATCAACATGTCATAACTCCTTGATGCATTGTGTGATTTGTTTAAAATTTTAACTGTGTGATGAGTGGTTGCCCCTGCATGCACATGCCCACATGTGGTCACAAGGGCACCCACTGGCCTGGGTAGGCGGTTGCGCGGAACGAGGGCCCGTATATGACTGCTTGCAGTCCTAGTTATCATTATTTTTTTATTATTTATTTTGTTGTTGCTGGTGTTTTTTTTTTTGTTTGTTTTTTTGGGGGGGGTTATTTCTACTCAGTTGTTTTCTTTCCTTGCTTTGGCTAGCCTTGCTAGTCTTTTTGTGGTGTTTCTTTGTATTATGTTTATATGGTACATGTGGATTTAACTGTGGGACTATACATGTGCTGATGGATGAATGTTATACAAATAATGAATGTTTATGGGTTCAATGGTATGAATATTTCATGAGGTGAAAGCTGGAACAAACCATTCAACAAGGCGAAGCCAAGTTGAATGGTTTGTTCCAGCTTTCACTGAATTAAATATTCGTTCCATTGAAAGAATGTAAAAACATTCATTATTTATTGTCTCCCTCCCCCGCGTGCATGCGCACACACACACATGCAACCAGGTCAGTCGACTGTGTATGTCCTCAGTGCAGCGAAAAAAAATCACGTCAGAAATTAATCCAGCTTTTCATTCTTTCTTCCTGCTAACAGCCTCCAGAGAACACAGTGGATTTGTAGTGTGTGTGTGTGTGTGTGTGTGTGTGTGTGTGTGTGTGTGTGTGTGTGTGTGTGTGTGTGTGTGTGTGTGTGTGTGTGTGTGTGTGTGTGTGTCTTACAAGAATTAGCAGTGTAGGTTAGCTCAATCAAATTATGTCTTGGGAGAGTTGTTGTCCCCCACGCGCACGCACACACGCAACCTGGTCGGCGCTTGTGCGTGCGTGTACTACCAAAAAAAGACTGTGTACGTCCTAAGTGCAGGAAAAAATAATCACATCAGAAATGAGTCCAGCTTTTCATTCCAACTTCCTGCCAACAGCCTCCAGACAGCACAGTGGATTTGTTTTGTGTGTGCGTGCACATGTGCATGATCACGTGTGCATGTGCACATCCTCCTGCATGTGTGCGTGTGTACATGTGTGTGCACTCTAAATGGAATACAATGCAACACAAATGGGATGAATTAATCCATGTCATACAAAGTGACATACAAAGTACCAATCAAATGACAAGGATCTGCTCAGCTGTTATATAAATTCAATTATGTGTGTATATTCATATGTACAGTATTAATGCATATATCATGTGTATAATTTAATTATGTTATTTAATTAAGGACAAGGGGTGGGAGTAAATAAGTTTTACTTATTCTCAATCATTTACGAAAATGAATTGATTATGGTTGTCTTTATATTTATATTTTTATTATTGTTATTTATTTTGTGCCTTGATATTCAAAATAAACATTCCAATCAATCAATTGTTCAATGGTCTGTTTTCCTTAATATTTTTTGTTTATTATTGCACATTTCAGTGACATTAACAGTTTATCATTAACAGTTCTGTGTTACAATAAAGCACTTAAAGCTTTAAGGATGGATAAATGCTCACTCACTCATCTTCAACCACTTATTCCAATCAAGGGTCGCAGGGGGCTGGAGCCTATCCCAGCAGTCATAGAGCGTGAGGCGGAGTCCACCCTGGACAGGATGCCAGTCTGCTGCAGGGCCACATATAGACAATAAAACACACACACTCCTACAGACAATTTAAAGTTTCCAGTCCACCTAACCTGCATGTCTTTGGATGTGGGAGGAAGCCAGAGCACCCAGAGGGATCCCGCACAAACATGGAGAGAACATGCAAACTCCACACAGAAAGGCCACCAGTGGAAATCAAACCCATGACCTTCTCACTGTGAGGCAACAGTGCTAACCACTAAGCTGCCGTGACTAAATGCATTTTTCAGAATTAAATATAATTTAAGGGTGGAGGTAGTGGCCCTAAGGAGCCGTGGTGGGCGTCATTTCTTTTCATTTCTAAAAGGTGGCAACCCCTAGTAACACAAACAAACGTAGAACAAACGTTGCATCTATGCAACAGCAGGTAGCTGCATCAAAAGACGTCTTACCAATTGAAAACAGACAGAGAACACAAACACTATATAACCTACAGCATATGAAACAACTGAATCTGACAACATGTCTGCTGCAAATTCACACAACACACATGCTACAAACCACCACAACACAAGACGTTTCTGCCCGGAAGACTTTAACTGAAGGACGCGGAGCTCCGCTATTTACAGTAGTGTTCAGAATAATAGTAGTGCTATGTGACTAAAAAGATTAATCCAGGTTTTGAGTATATTTCTTATTGTTACATGGGAAACAAGGTACCAGTAGATTCAATAGATTCTCACAAATCCAACAAGACCAAGCATTCATGATATGCACACTCTTAAGGCTATGAAATTGGGTTATTAGTAAAAAAAAAAAAAAAAAAGTAGAAAAGGGGGTGTTCACAATAATATTAGCATCTGCTGTTGATGCTACAAACTCAAAACTATTATGTTCAAACTGCTTTTTTAGCAATCCTGTGAATCAGATTTTGCTTGTTTACTAGTGTGCTTGGGGTCATTGTCTTGTTGAAACATCCATTTCAAGGGCATGTCCTCTTCAGCATAAGGCAACATGACCTCTTCAAGTATTGTGACATATCCAAACTGATCCATGATACCTGGTATGCGATATATAGGCCCAACACCATAGTAGGAGAAACATGCCCATATCATGATGCTTGCACCACCATGCTTCACTGTCTTCACTGTGAACTGTGGCTTGAATTCAGAGTTTGGGGGTCGTCTCACAAACTGTCTGCAGCCCTTGGACCCAAAAAGAACAATTTTACTCTCATCAGTCCATAAAATATTCCTCCATTTCTCTTTAGGCCAGTTGATGTGTTCTTTGGCAAACTGTAACCTCTTCTGCACATGTCTTTTATTTATTTAACAGGGACTTTGCGGGGGATTCTTGCAAATAAATTAGCTTCACACAGGCGTCTTCTAACTGTCACAGCACTTACAGGTAACTCCAGACTGTCTTTGATCATCCTGGAGCTGATCAATGGGTGAGCCTTTGCCATCCTGGTTATTCTTCTATCCATTTTGATGGTTGTTTTCAGTTTTCTTCCACGCGTCTCTGGTTTTTTGTCCATTTTAAAGCATTGGAGATAATTGTAGATGAACAGCCTATAATTTCTTGCACCTGCGTATAAGTTTTCCCCTCTCCAATCAACTTTTTAATCAAACTACGCTGTTCTTTTGAACAATGTCTTGAACGTCCCATTTTCCTCAGGCTTTCAAAGAGAAAAGCATGTTCAACAGGTGCTGGCTTCATCCTTAAATAGGGGACACCTGATTCACACCTTTTTACTAATAGCCCAATTTCATAGCCTTAAGAGTGTGCATATCATGAAGGCTTGGTCTTGTTGGATTTGTGAGAATCTACTGAATCTACTGGTACCTTGTTTCCCATGTAACAATAAGAAATATACTCAACACCTGGATTAATCTTTTTAGTCACATAGCACTACTATTATTCTGAACACTACTGTATCTCCAACTGATAGGCGGACCAGAGCGAGTGAGTATTTATTTTACTGCTGATGTTACTTTTAAGCTATCTGTAGTTTCACATTTTCTGAATAAGTTGTTGTAATGTTCTGTAGATTAGTTGTGTTGTCTGTGTTTACCTCTGCCAACAAAGTTGGGCGGAGGTAATGCCTTCACCCCTGTTTGTTTGTGAACAGCCTGGAGCCCACTATTTTTCATATATCGTTATGAGATTTTTACTGAGGATTCATATCCTGATATACAAGAACTGATTAAAATTTTCAAGGTCATACAACCCCAATTCCAATGAAGTTGGGATGTTGTGTAAAATGTAAATAAAAACGGAATACAATGATTTGCAAATCCTCTTCAACTTATTTTCAATTGAATACACCACAAAGACAAGATAATTAATGTTCAAACTGATAAACTTTATTGTTTTTGTGCAAATATTTGCTCATTTTAAAATGGTTGCCTGAAACACATTTCAAAAAAGCTGGGACAGTGTTATGTTTACCACTGTGTTACATCAACTTTTCTTCTAACAGCACTCAGTAAGTGTTTGGGAACTGAGGACACTAACTGTTGAAGCTTTGTAGGTGGAATTCTTTCCCATTCTTGCTTGATGTACGACTTCAGTTGTTCAACAGTCTGGGGTCTCCGTTGTTGTATTTTGTGCTTCATAATGCGCCACACATTTTCAATGGGTGACAGGTCTGGACTGCAGGCAGGCCAGTCTAGTACCCGCACTGTTTTACTATGAAGCCATGCTGTTGTAACACGTGCAGAATGTGGCTTGGCATAGTCTTACTGAAATAAGCAGGGACGTCCCTGAAAAAGACGTTGCTTGGATGGCAGCATGTGTTGCTCCAAAACCTGGATGTACCTTTCAGCATTGATGGTGCCATCACAGATGACCTTGAAAATTTTTACAAGGTAAAATTTTGTGACTTGAGCAGCCGATCTGCTCTGTGTCAGCCTGATCCCATCAGATCTCAGAAGCTAAGCAGTGCGGGACGTGGTTAGTACTTGGATGGGAGACCTCTTTGGAAAACCAGCGGCTGTGTGTGTTTCTCCAGGTAAAACTGGAGTTGCGTCAGGAAGGGCATCCGGCGTAAAATTTGTGCCAACTACCAGTGCGGATCTGGCTGTATCCGCTGTGGCGACCCCAAACACAAAACAGGAGCAGTCGAATGGACAACAACAACAACAAAATTTTGTGAAATTGAAAACTAGTGTTGGCGGAGGTTTGCGCTCGACGAGCGCGGTGCTCTAGTTTCTGACGCAACTACCTGTTGTTGAACTGATGCAGGTTTTTTGATGCTCGGTCTCAAAACTGGACCATCACCTGGTATCAGTTCCAGACCAGGCTATTACATCATTGTGACATCAAAATAACACAGTACGTGAGATGTAGTCTGCTTGTGTTGTTGTTGTTTTGACATCACAATGAAGTAATCCGCATAATATATATGGTCCAATTTTGGGATCACTCCAGTCGTTTTCTGCTTTTCCTGGTGTTGTCTCTTCTCTCAGCCACCATTCTGAAGTCTTCACTATCGTGTTGACTTCAACACAAATATGTCGACCAGTCAGTGTGTTCTTGGTTGATTTTTATGTTGGAGGAAAGAATTCTTCTGACATACAAATGTGGTCTATAATCTCTACACTTTGTTTAAAGATATAAAACATTGACATAATCCGGCAGAGATCTGCAGTTTGTAGCAAATCTGAATCCAATTTGGTCTGACGCAGCATTTGCATTCAAGTCCACATCCAAGCGTAAGGAGGCCAGAGGGGGAATTGTGACCACAGGTGGGGGCATTCACTGTCTAAATGCCCTAACAGTTGTTATAGCAGCCGACGGTAGCCTGGAATTGTTTGCCTAATTACTCACAGTCTCCTTATATTTTCCAAATTCTTGCAGATTTTCATTGTGGGAATAGAACCCTATAATGCAGAGTCAGATGTCAGACTTGAAGGAATGTATTCAGATTGTCACAATTTGTTGAAGTGTATCTCTGACCATGAACACAGTGGAAACATTTCCAGACTATTAAGGCAATAAAAACAAAAATGAGAATTCCATCTCGGCAAGGTTTGTCTGTTTGTCTGAGCCATATTGTGTCCGCGCATCACAAGCATTTATTATCGCACTGAAAAAGTCAAATTAGTCTCAGTCGACATACGGCAACATTAATGTTTTTATAAGCTTGCCACCGAGGTCGTGTTTATGTCTGTTTGTTTGTTTGTTAGCAGGATTACTCAAAAACTAATGAACCAGTTTTTATGAAGGGATCCGGACCAAATGACACACGAGGATGAGCCATGCTGCCAAGTTTCATAAAAATCACTTCATGAGTTAGTGAATCATTCTGAAAACTGACAAAGACCTAAATACATAATTCCATGATGGAAATTAGATCTTGAAAAAGTTTTCTTAAATTGTGAATTTCTGGACATTTTCTTCACAGAAAAACATAGCAAAGTTTAAATATTTACACTTGAGACTCAATACAAACCTTAATTAACAATTGTTCTTTTACTGTATAAAAGGACAGAGGTTACGTTACATCTGTGGTTGAAGAAAGGTAAACTCGTCCGTCACTCAAAGTCAGTCACCTCTTCTAAATAATTATGACTAGCTATAGCTCTTTATGACATCATGAGCAATTTCTTGGAGGGAAATAGGTGATCAAAGGAAAGCACATTATAGGATCAGGTGTCAGCAAAAAGCTTGATATCTGTACATTTCAGCTTGGGACTCCGACGAGGGCGGTCGCATCTCCTCCACTTTCCCTTATCTCTGCTCTCTGCTTTTAACCTTCAAGTCCCTACTTCACCAGACTGTGAATTCCTCAAATTATATTGGATTCTGGAGCTATTGGACTACTATTGGATTAACCATGGAATTAATCAGCTGGTCTCTGAACACTATTGACGCCATTTTTTCTACAAAAAGGTCAGGACCGGGGGATCCTACCTGCCCAAATGGAACATATCCTGCGGGCTATGTTCTCGACTCCTGGAGTTCCTGGCATGTGGCATGCTTGGCACCTTTCTCCTTTGAGGACTTCAAGGATTTATTCATTTTTGGTCTTATGGTAGCAGGGCTGGTACTTTTTGGCTTATGTGCTGCCCTGATCTACCGGAAAATTGGCAAGACAGCGGCATCAAGAACCACGGCCCCTCGCTTGTCCGTCATGATTAACGAGATTGGCAGGGCAGCGCATTCTCATACTGCGATGACTCTTGAACTCAGAAGCAAATTGGATGACATCTTGGAGCAGATGCGTGCCTTGCAATTGAAGTTGAAGATTTCAGAGGTCGGTGAATATTCTTAATTCATAATTGGGAATATTCTTAATTCATAATTGAGAATACTCTTAATTCATAATTGGGATTTGGTTGTGCAAGTGGAACTGTTAAAAAGTGTTTTTCACTGCTCAAACCACAACAAGACAGGCTTATCAAGCCTGAAGGTCAAATTGCCTGACTGTTTTCCTCCAGAGGAATTTTTTCGGCCTTGGGAACACTGGCTGTTTCTTATCTCAACTCACAAAGACAATAAACTGCTGACTGAAGCATGCTCCATTGCCTCCCCCCACCCGCCTCCTATCCCCCATCAACACTCCCGTCTCCGGCACCTGCTAACATCACTCCTTTCCCCTTCGGCGGGGGCGGTGCAGTTTTAGCTGCAGCCCCCGTTCTTCCCCCCAAGCTGACAGCGGCGCATCTCAGGGTTGCTGTGTGACCTTCACCCACTTGCCTCAATTCGGATAACGGACTTCTTCAAACTTAGTGCACATAAACAATGTCAAATGTGTATGTGCTGTTTTTAATTCTGATGTGTGCCATTATTACGGTAAACAAGTAATAATTTTGGACTAATTGCTGTCTGAGGTAACTGGAGTGTAAACATAATTTCTCCACTGTGAGATCAATAAAGTATATCTCATTACTTTAACAGTTTTAACTTCACAGACAGACAGAGGGACCAATCACGTAACCTCTGCCCTACTCTGCTGATTGGATAATCGAAGAGTGAGACGGTAGAATAAATGTAGGCAGTAGTGGTTTTTAACCACATTAGCATCCACTTGTTTTATCATATCAGATGAGTTGTGAATGAAAACAGAAGGGGAAATTAAATAAAATAAAATTTTCCCATATTAGCTCAAATTGTGCTGCTACAACTGTTTGGGTCAAACACAACTGCTGGGTATTGCAATAATATTGTTTCCCTTCATTCAAGAAGGAAGGTGAACCCAAATGCACGGTACTCAGATGGGTAGCAAAAGGTAAAGTTTTAAACCAGCACAAAACCAAATGAAAAATTAAAGTACAAAAACCACCAAGACTGAATCTCGAAAATGATCCAAGCTCACACAGGAACATAACAAAGAAATAGACCTAAAAATATACAGATAAAAACAGTACAAGTGGCTCAGTGGAGTGAAGGACAGACACAACTAACGCCACATTATAATGTGGCAGACGAGGATACAGACAGCAGGTAGCAACTTATTATAATGCTGCAGTCAACTCCCATGAGCCTTCTGTAAGACCAGTTTCTACCTTTTCTCTCCGATATCCAGGACTGAATTGATATGGACGCCTGTTTGCAAATATGTAAAATATTTATGATTTAATCTACATACTACGATACAAATATTTCTTTACCTTTCTGCAAAAAAATATATATATATTATCTGTCCACTTTCAATTTCTTGAGTCTCAAATCCAGAGTGTGTGAAAAAACAAAAAGATTCCATTATACCAAAACCGTTTGTTAACTGCAAATCCATGTAACATAAACCAACTGTGCAGATGAGTCAGACAGTCACAGTGATTCACGTCCACACGTTTCTGCCAACAAATCTGGCTCTTTTCAATCCAGCGTGCAAACACGGGAATCTTTTGTTTTATGCTGATGTTAAATGCTTTCTGTCTATATTTAGCTGAAAATGCAAATGCCACTGCATCTAAAAGGTGGCCGCTGTGAGGAATGGATGTGCACTGTATTTTTTAAAGGTTGTAACAACATAATTAGTTGCAGGGACCCAGAGTTCTGGAAAATTAGTTATTTATACAATAAATGTTTTTTTCCTACAATTTTCCAATCTATGAAGCAGGTGTCATTTAACTGTCATTATGAAGGTTTATGATTAACAGTTCTTATACATTAAACAAATTAACTTTTTGCATTGTTTAGGAGCACATGTGATGCATGTGACAGCCAGTGGACTGATCTTCCACTTGCACCAAGAAGAAGGCACTCATCGGTGATTGACTTATAATGACTGGGAATGCAGGGCCACCAGATGGCCTGGGGACTAAGGTAAGCAACTGACTGTATAATCATTGAGTGCATGCATATGTTTACTTCCATAAGCGTCCTCTCTGTGCTAACAGACCCTTCTGATGCCATTTTCACCTGTTCAGTTCTGACAAGAAGCGGTTTACTGTGTTTTGGTCTTGTCTCGTAACTGTTAATTATATCACGTAGCTGTTTAGCCCACAACAGTTAAAACGTTTAACACAAAAACATGTCAAGCTAAAGGCAAGGTTAAAAAATGTCAGAGTACCTCTTAAATGCTTCATGAAGGACTTCGGTGCCACATCACTAAACAATGGTCTTCATCAACAACAGGGTTGCCAGGTCTGTGTAACAAAATCAACCCAATGGGCAGTCAGTACCAGTGAAAAAGCAGAACTCAGATTATCCCCTGGCAAACTGTACACACTGCCTCCTATTCAAGTCCAGCAGCATGACTTATCATAACCAACCAGCCGACACAAAAAATTCAACCTGCTGCAACTCTTCCAATGTGGCTCCATTCAGCTGGAAAACTGCAGACTTGGCAACTCAGGAATAAGGCGATGTCTGACTTTTTAAAGGTAATTATTTTTGACACAAGTAGAAGAATAGTAGCAACAACATGAATATGAAAAAAATTTCTAAAAAATAAATAAATAAATAAAACATTCTGGCAGTTTGAATCTTAAATCATCACAAGATGGTTAAAATTCTTCAAATTTGCCAAATCTTGCAATTTCATGTTTCATATAGATGCATTGTTGAAATCAGACAAAATGCAAAAAACACCACAATCAGCATTATTTCCGAACATCAGCCTTGTCAAAGTCTGAGAAATGTGATATAGTGCACATGTACGGTGGCCGAGAGAGGCCACAGCATTAACAAATTCAGTCATTCAAAAGCTTTTACAGGGCAGCACTGTGGCTTAGCAAGAAGGTCATGGGATCGATTCCCACCTGTGACCTTTCTGTGTGGAGTTTGCGTGTTCTCCCCGTGTTTGCATGGGTTCCCTCCGGGTGCTCCGGCTTCCTCCCACTTACAGAGACATGCAGGTTAGGTGGATTGGTGACTCTATGAGTAAAACTGACTGTAGGTGTGAGAGCAGAAATGTGTTTGTCTATGTGTTGACCACGAGATACACTACGGTGAATCCCACCACTCGTCCAGTGACACCTCCAGCGCCCGTGACCCTCTCTCCTACAATAAGCAGGTTTATAAAAATCAATGCACGAGGTGGTGGGGTGGTGGCTAAGTGATTAGTGCGCTTGGTTTCAGTGTGAAAAGTTCCCAGTTCATATCCCACCCCTGCCACATTTCTCCATGTAATGTGGAGTTGCGTCAGGAAGGGCATCCGGTGTAAAAAATTGTGCCAAATCAACATGCAGATCCACCTTGGATCTGCTGTAGTGATCCAGAGTGAGGGGAAGAAACAGCCGAAGGGACTTGTAAGAGTGAAAATGGGATATAGTAGCAATAAAACAAATATTTTGTGTGGTTGTGTGGACATAAGTTTGCAGTAATGCTAATTTGACACCTAGTGGGTGCTGTTGAGGCGGCGAAGGAGAGAGAGCAAGAGAGGAATAGAAAGGAGGAGGGGAGAAGAAGAAATGGTTTGGGCTGTGTGTCGGAGCTCACTAAAAGAAGTTATGAGAAAGACCCGGAACCTGTTTTGACTGATTTATTCCTTCACACACACCCACGTTGCTTACAGACTTACTCAATCGATGCACGCAACGAAAAGTAGGTCAGTAAACGTCCTTTGTGTAGAAATGTCCTTTAGTGCACATGTTGTGTGAATTAGCAGCACACACATTATCTGCATGTGCACTGTTATATATGCATTCTCAAATTGCAAGATGTTTACTACAGCTACATGTTGTAGAACTGATGCAGATGGATTCTGTATTTTCCAGTGTTGTGTTAATGTGGAAGTATTGTGGCCTCTCGTGACCACCATACACCAGACATGCTTTGGCAGCACAGTTTATCTGCAGTCTATGGTAGCAACAGTAGAGCACAAACAGAACTCAACACTATGTTTTTCCAAACCAGGAAAAGTCTACAAAAGCCCATGAATTAGACCCAGATTTTAACAAAAAAAAAAACGGAGGTGTATTTCCTGTGGCGGCGCACCGCGCTGGCTACCTGCCGACGCGCCAATCCGTCCGCACGTCTTTCATTACAAAATCTCCTTTAACAGTGGAATGTCCGGATAAACTGCTGATTCCGACATCTTCTGAAAGTTCTCTGTTCTCTCACGACATACTGCGTCAACAGAGGCTTAAATTTGGAGGTTTTAAGCTCGAAACAGGCTGACGACGGCGCTTCGGAGCGCTGCGCGACGTCCTGCTCCGTGGGAAGTCCTTAAAGCGACAGTAACACTCCATAATCTCTCATCAGCCGTTAAAATTTTCACCAAAAACCAGCTGAATTTCTCGAATGGTGTACATTTCGATGTGCCTCACAGGTTCTGAAAAAATTTTGATCAAGCAAAGCGCCAGTCTCTCAGCAGCTTCTCAGACAAAGGAATTCCGACGGGAGGGGTGGGCCACTCCTCACTCAAAGTAAATAAGTAGTAAGTAAGTAAGGTTTATTTATATAGCACCTTTCAAGATAGAAATCACAAAGTGCTTCACATAAGAACAGAGAAATTAAAAACAGCAGAAACATAAAACCATAAAAACTAGGTAAAAGCCAGCCTATACAAAAGGGTCTTTAGCTTCACTTTAAATGTTTCAACAGAGTCCACGGAGCGTAGGTCCAAAGGCAATGCATTCCACATTTTAGGTGCCACTACCTCGAAAGCACAGTCTCCCCTGGTCTTCAGTCTTGTCCTAGGCACAACCAATAGGCCCAGGTCCGAAGACCTCAGAGACCTACTTGTCACATATGGATGTAATAGCTCGGTGATATAAGATGGCATTTGACCATGCAGAGCTCTAAAAGTCAGTACTAGAATTTTAAATTGGAGTCTGAACTGGATGGGGAGCCAGTGCAAGGAGGAGAGGATTGGGGTTATATGTGACCTCTTTGATGACCTCGTCAGCAGCCTCGCAGCCGCATTCTGAACCGTTTGTAAGCAGTCCAAAGAGGACTTGCTAAGGCTAAAAAATAGAGAGTTACAGTAATCCAAACGTGATGACACAAATGCATGAATGATCATCTCCATCTCCGCCCGAGACACAATGCTGCGCAGACGGGCAATATTGCGCAAATGGAAAAAACAAGACTGTGCCAGGCGGGTAACATACGCGTCAAAATTGAGGGAGTGATTAAACGTAACACCCAAGTTCCTCACTGCTGAACGAACAAAAGGGGCCAGAGAACCAAGATTCCCAACCACAGTGGGAACAAACTCGTCAGGGGCACAAACAAGGACCTCAGTCTTTGCTATATTTAAGGACAAATAGTTGGCCGCCATCCAGTCACCAATAACCTCAACACAGTTCTGAAGAGCAGATACCCTAGAGACCATTTGAGGAGTGAATGAGATGTACAGCTGGATGTTATCCGCATAACAGTGGTAGGAGACATCTTTAAAACTACTCAAGACATGACCAAGTGGGAGCAAATATAGAGCAAACAATATAGGTCCCAGAACAGAACCCTGAGGCACACCACAGGATAGCATGGCAGAGGAGGACATAAATTTACCAGCAGCAACAGCAAAAGTCCTGTGTGAAAGATAAGACAAAAACCAGTCCAGAGCAGACCCAGAAATGCCCACCCAAGTCCTTAGTCTCTCAACTAAGACTCCATGATCCACCGTGTCAAAAGCTGCAGAGAGATCCAAAAGGACAAGCACAGAACTGTACAGTGCAAGTGGCGGAACCCAGACTGGAATTTATCAAGAATATTATGTTCAGCTAAAACCTCATTAAGCTGTTTGGCCACCACTTTCTCTAAGACTTTGGAAATAAAAGGCAACTTTGAAATTGGTCTAAAATTTTGAAGGAGTGAAGGATCAGCATTAGGCTTTTTTAAAAGAGGGTGAATAACTGCCTGTTTAAAATACTGAGGGACATAGCCGGAAAGCAGTGATCTATTTATTATCAATAAGACAACCGGGCCAATAGAATGGAAGACCTTTTTAAAAAAGGAGGTAGGGACGATATCAAGTGGGCAGGAGGAAGGTTTCAATCTGTCCACCAGACCAGTGAGCTCTTTCAGTGATATAGGTTTAAAACTATCCAGAACTGATGGCTGGGTAAGATAGGGAACAGAAGAAGAAAGAGAGGGATTAATATTTGCCCTGATATCACGAATTTTGTTGATAAAAAAGGACAAAAAATTGTCACAGTCTTCATTTGACTGAATGATAGCAGCAGGAGATGCAGGTGTAACTATGTCTCTGATTGTGTCAAACAAAATTTTTGGATTCCGTCGGCTGTTAGAAATTAAAGTGGAAAAATAAGCAGCCCTCGCATCTTTCACCATATTATTAAAAGAGATTAAAAGCTCCTTTAAATGAAGGAGGTGGACCTGGAGCTTTGTAGATTTCCACAACCGCTCCACTTTCCGACATGATCTCTTAACACTACGAATACTGTCATTCATCCAGGGGGAGGAGTTATTCAGAGGGGCGTGTCTGGTTTTAAAAGGAGCCACTCTGTCCAAAATTGAGAGACAATGATGATTAAAAGAATTAACTAAAATATCAACATCATCTGAACTAAACAACTCATCAAGGTTAAAAGCAGCAGAAAATACATCTGCAGTAAAATGATTAAAAATGCGAGAGCAGATCACAGGAGGAGCAGACGGACAATCCAGATTAAGAGACAAATTAAAAAGAATACAAACATGATCAGAAATAAAAAATATCCTCAGAATAAATAGACTCAATATTAAGACCCAGAGTAAAAACAAGATCTAAAACATGACCTTTTCTGTGTGTGGGGCCAGACACGTGTTGGATCAAGTTGAAAGATTCCATCAGACTGATGAATTTAGCAGCAGATTTATCAGAAGCATCATCAACATGGAAATTAAAATCACCAACAATTAAAAGTCTGGACAGCTTGAGAGTTGTAGATAAAAAGTCACTAAACTCCTTGAGGAAGGAAGTGCATTGACCAGGCGGACGATATATTAAAACACAATAAAAAGGATTAGTTCTCCCAACTTTTAAAATCAGTGATTCAAAAGATGGAAACGATTCTGAACTCACACGTCGACACACAAAGCTGGTCCTACAGATCGCAGCAGGTCCGCCACCACGTCCACACAAACGTGGTGAGCTGAAGAATCGGAAATTTTTGGGACAGAGTTCAATGAGGGGGGCGTGTTCCATTTCCCTCTGCCAGGTTTCAGTTAGAAACAAAAATTCCAGGTCCTTGGAGCGAATATAATCATTCAAAATGAAAGTCTTATTAGTAACGGAGCGTGCATTTAACAGCGCCATCCTGAGAGGAGCTGCAGCTGGATTCTCCACAGCAGACTGCCGGGGGAAGGCACACAGGACCCGCGGAGACGAACCACTTCGCCTGCGGGTTTCACACGCCAGCGGGGGGCCACCACAGCCACGGGAAAATCAGGAAACACCTGACGGAGACAGCAGGGCCGCCAGTGATGATCCAGCGAGGGAGATGGGCCGTACATCCACACGTCCGGAGAAAGCAAGTTGATCAAATGGGATCGACGACATTTTCCCACAACTCCGCGTTTCCAGAACAGCCTCAGCCTCACCTGCACACCGGCTCTTCTCCCCCGCCTTCGTCTGCGTCCGCGGGAGCTCCTGTAGCACTGACTGGCGCTAGCATCGCCGGCTAACGGCACAAACGGAGGCCACCGAAAGAGCTCATCACCAAAAGAAGACGAGAATGAAGCCCCATAGTTCTCCATAGAAGCTCGGATATTGAGCAGAGCATGACGATCATACACACAGTGAGCAGCAAGACCATCGTAGACCAGCAGGATGACAATCAACAACACACACACAACAGGTACGCGGACAGCAGCGACGGCAAAGCCAAACACAGGCGCCATCTTGATCACCAAAGCCTGCCCACAGGCGAATGATGTAACCGACAGGCGTGAAAAAACTCACGCATGCGCACGAGGGTTCAAGGTTGGCTGATGTAATCACACGTGATTCAAATCCATATGGTTTTTGAAAAAAATAAAAAGGTAGGATACTTTTCTAGTAGACCTCGTATTTCATTTTTTCATTTATATAGCGCCAAATCACAACAAAGTTGCATTAGGGGCCCTAAACAGTGAGTGGGGATTGTTGAGCCACTCATTGGAACTGTTCCTACAGCAGAGTCCATCCCACATCCACCACAGAAATCATCCAATCCAGCACGTGGATCCAGCCGCATCTCAGACAGAGAGAAAAAGAATCAGTCGGCCAGAAAAACTACACTTTGTCAGCATTAAGCAACCGGAAAGCAGAAGACACATTAAGGTGATTGCCGGCCACGAGTCCTAAGCTTCACTAACAGACCCAGACTTCAGATAAAGTTGAGGCAGAGACCCACTCTGTTTACTAATAAAATTAATTTAAAAGGGTAAAATCTTCTGCACAGAAGTTCAGCGCTCCACCGACGAGTCACACGTTTACCCAATAAGATAGCTGGACAAACACTAAAGTCCCGTGTGACATCATTTCTGAATCTGGCTCCTGGCTCCAATCACTCATCACATCCTGGTGAAGTTCAGTCAGTCCTGAACCTCTGAACCCAAATGCATGAACGTACATAACGAATATACAGCAAAGCAGTTCATGAAAATACCACAGGAACTGGATTCAGGGAGGAGAAACCAGTGGTGCAGAAACCTGATGGAGTGAGAAGGTTTGGCATGAGGAGAGTACGTGGCGCAATGTGAAATGACGGCTGGGCATGAGGAAGACTGGGAGTGGCGAGCGGTGACCAGACTGACAAGACGAGAATGCAAAATAAGAGAGGTGCGTAACTGCAGACAACACACAGGTGTGTAAATGCAGACAAGACAGCAGTTGAATGCAAATGTGAGGAAAAACCAGAGGGCTGTACCCAAGCAGGGAACAACCATAATACTGCTCTCACACTGGAAAAGACCAAACAGGTGCAGAAACTAAAGTGGTGCTCATAAATAATGCCCAAAAACAAATCAAATACCCCCAAATAACCTGGAAAGGACAAATGAAGCCTGAACACACCCACCTATCTCGATATTACCAAGCTAGCTAAGGTCAGCAGACCAGGTACTGTACATCCTTTGTGTGACTTGTCTATTGCCCCAATAACTGTGGGACCATTGGTGTTGCTAGCTTCATCAAACTGTTGATGCCTGCTAATTAATATAAAAGTTAAATAGTACTCAAATTTCACTCACTGTAAATGCTGCAGCACAGACATCTTAGATAGTCTGTTATTTGTTGTAAAATGGGCAGGGCAAGACACACACGATGGAGTCCACAGCAGCTAACAGGCTCTGCAAGCGGGTGACCACCTATACCCAGCAAACTAGCTGTCACTTAACATGACCACACCCCTAATTATTCAGAACTTTATGGTTTAAGATGGTGTAAACAAATGGGTTCTATAAAAATTTACCCCTCTGCAGTTGTTATAAAGAGGGAAACTAGCTATAGAGACCATTATTTATTTATTGCTCCAGAGTGTAAACATGTTTATTTCTGTTGTAAAGTTGGACATTTTAACATGGGCTTCAATGGAGATTGTCTTGCTTTAGGAGACAGCTACAAGTGGCCATTGAAGGAACTGCAGGTTTTGGCACTTCCATGTTGACTTCATTTTGACGCTTGGTAGTTGGTAGTGAAACACATCGTATTCTACAAAAACTGTAGCCAAAAAAGAAAACATATGAAAGGCAGCAGATGGCTGAGGCAGACCTTGTGCTCCACACACACTAATATAAATGTACAAGTATATACACATTCGTCAAGGTGTTTTTTGATTATTTATGACTTCATCATATGATTCTGTATGACTTTATTATGATTGATACCAGTCAACCACAAATATTCTTCTGATCAGTATGTGCTTCCAATCATCCATCTTGGCTTCTTGGTTGTTGAGCTACACAAAAAAAAAAAGTTGGTTTGCAGACCATGTTTTCCTTTTTCTTTGACCAAACTCCTCCCAACTCTAATCACCTCTAGATATCTGTCCAAGGAACATTCCCACCAGGTTTGATCCATTTAGGTTTCTGGGCTGTTGAGATATACAAAAAATAATTTATTTTTTTTTTGGTCTGTTTTTCTTGACCTTTAAACTACTCCAAAATCTAATCACCTCTAGATATTTATCTAATTAATTTTTCCACCAAGTTTGAAGAGACACACATACACGCCAGTGAAAACAACACCTCGGTATCGTCGCTTTCCCGACGCATAGGGCAACAAAACACTGGAGCCGCCACCGAGCAACACAGAATGACTGACGTGTGATGCAAAATTCATGATGTTTATTTACTTTCATCTTTGAATTTGTCCTTCATTTAGTCGGCATACAGATCACAAAAGCTCTCTGAAGATGCATTACAGTTGTCCCGGTCTCCCCTGTGCTGCTTCATCAATCTGTTCTGACTCCAGATGCTCAGAACGTAGAAAGATTTAATCGCTGTCAGCGCAGAGTCAAGACAGAAGCAGGAAACTTTGTGCTGCTGCGAAGTGAAACACTGATGTTTCTCTAAAGAACGCGACTCGTGTCATGAGCCCGAGAGAATGCGGGCGTTTGGATTTTTAACAGGAGGCAAGAAAATATTGTCTCTTTTTTTGTCAAAGGTTTGCTTCCAGGGAAACAAAATCAAATGCAGCGGCGTCACTGTGTGAAAATGTACCTCCTGAGGGGAACCGTGAGACTTTTAAGAACTGAAACTTTAATAAATCCAGATTTGTTTGCTGGCTTTCTGTTTGAGATGGCACGAATGCTGCGAAATTATGCTCAGGTTAGAAATCCTCATTTAAGTGCCCTGTGTCACACCAACGTGCACGTCCTCTGGCTGCATGAGTGCATGTCTCTGTCTCGCTCTGTGCGTCTTGCCAGAATCAGAGATGGCTTTGACCCCCCTCTCCCCCACCCCTCCTGGTACTTGAGTGCACGCCGGTCCAAGCAGCAGTGTGCCTGACAGACGAGTCAGGACCATGCAGACATGGAGGCGTTTTCTGGCGCGTTTGATGATGTGGGGAAGTAATTGTCTCCAGGTGTTACAGATGCTCTGAGCTTATTCTCTATCCCCGCCGTGCTGAAGTGTTGAGATTAGGCTGAGAGGAAAATCTGTCCTCGGTGGAACCATGGGAGAAAAGAGGACCAAATAAGCGCTAAGTACGTGTAGCCAATCAGCTTTCTGCGTTGCCCGAGCATGACGTCCCTCTGGGCCTGTTGATCCGACTGAAGAAAAGTCCTGTTCTGTCCCCCAGGGCCCCTAATACCTGCACGATGAGAGCCACTCAATCCCACCATGTCAAAGTCCCACACACACCCACACACACACACGCACGTGCACACACACACACACACACACACACACACACACACACACACACACACACACACACACACACACACATACTGAAGCTCTTTACTGCCACCTGCTGTGCAGAATGTAAAGCAGCAGGGTGGCTGAAGCACTGCATGAAATCAAACAGACAGAAATCAACATTTCAAAGATTTCTGTCTTTGACCAAGTTAAGAGCCAACCTGTTCTCAAACAGGCCCGCCCCCCAAAAAAACACCACTCCATTCCTTGCATTAGTTTGCCCTATTTGTATATATGCCATATTATGCTGTATAATCCTGCTATTTATGACTTTTTGTGTCTTCTGATTTCTTTGATGTTTCTTATTTTGTTCAATTTTTCCCTATTTTGATTGATTTCAGTATGGCACTCTATGGTAAATCTGTGTGGCGGAGACAGTTCTCCAAAACTGAGTGACTATGCAAGAAGGAGCAGAGTGAGCAAAGACACCAAAAAACACAGAAGATGATATAGCCTTCTGTGGCTGTGATTGGAGAAATTGTGCACAGTGCAAGTTTTGGATTTTATATCCCCAGTTATACAGCTTCATGATGAAGTGGTACAGAGGAGGGTTTTCTTAAAAAGAAGACCTGAAAGTTCACCTATAATTTGCTAGAAGGTACATCTGAGATGCAAGCCTAGATTTGATGTTTTAGTGAAAGAAGACCCTCCTCTATACCACTTCATCATGAAGCTTCATAACTGGAGATACAAAATGCAGAAATTGCACTGTGCACAATTTCTCCAATCACAGCCACAGAAGCCTAAACTTTTCTGGGTTGTCTGGGTGTCTTGGTGGCTTTCCTCACTCTTCTCCGTCTTGCACAGTCACTCAGTTTTTGAGAACTGTCTTCTCCACACAGATTAACATAGAGTGCCATATTATTTGTATTTCTTCATAACTGATGTAAATAAAGTTCAAGACATATTCAGTGACTTGGAAATGTTCATGTATCCATCCCCTGACTTGTCTGAAGAAAACTGGCAATAAAACTGATTATTTACAGGTATTATACCAAAGGGGCCCATTACTTATGCAACCCATCATCTTGGCTTTTTTATTTTTAATTCATTTATATCAAGTTGTAGAGATTTGTTTTCAGTTTGAGTCTAAGGAAGATAATTTTAGAAATTTTTATATTGAGAAGCCTGATTTACTTTTTGCATTTGAAACCCCATAAACAAATTAAAATGCGTGAAATACCAAGGGGCTGAATACTTCTGATTCTGATCATTTAACTTAATTTCAAAATCTTTGTGAAAGGGGAAAAAAAAATTCTTGTACCCTCCACAATACTAAGTATACAGATAGACAAGATCTGCACCCATTGACTAGTAAATTAATCTGCAGATATGTTGATAACATTGTTTTTGGGTTGTTTTAGTATCAGAATTCTCTGATTTCTTCTTCATTGTGAACATTTTTGGTTTTATTTTGCTTGTTTCTTTTCTCCTTTCTGGCAGTAAACTGGATTTCTCTGAGTTATGGACATAAGACATTTAAAATGGCCATCCTGAGCTCTGCAAAACATTCATTGACAGTCATGTGACCCAACAACTAATCAGTTAATTAATAAATTACTGAAAGTAATCATTAGCTGCAGCTCTCTGGGACACCACCACAATACAGTTATAATGTTTGTCAATAATTTTGGGATCAATCTCTGAACATGGAAGATTGTAGGTTCCATGTAGGTTCTTGTATAGATAAACAGAAATGATAAAAAATAATAAAAATTTTGAGTTCGTAATCTGATGTGTTTTTTTTTTCTTTTTGTAATTGCATCTCAAGTTTAGATCAGACATTTTTGCAGCCATAATTCATGATGTTGTTCCAGCTCTGCACATGTCCAATCAGATTTTTAAATAAGTATCATTATTTCCAGCTCTTAGTGTTGATTGGTTGAAATTACATGAAGTAGCCACTTGAAACTTACTCTGAAAGTAAACATTCAGCACAAGTTCTGGTACACCACCAATAATCATTGCTCCCACCAAATAAATAAATACATAAATAAGTAAACAAACCAAACAACCACTTCGAGCTTTTCACCTGTGTGTCTGTCTGTTTGACCTCTGTAATTGCAAACAAAGGCTACTGTACCAAATATTAACATTGATTTTCACAGGTGTTCAAATACTTAGTTGCAGCAGTAACATACAAATAAATTATTAAAAAATCATACATTGTGATTTACGGATATTTTTTTTTTTAGATTATGTCTCTCACAGTGGACATGCACCTAAAATGAAAATGTCAGACCTCTCCATGATTTCTAAGTGGAAGAACTTGCAAAATTGCAGGGTGTTCAAAAACTTATTTTCCTCACTGTATATATAGATATATAAAATATTACAATATGCACAACAAATTTATGCAAAACGACTGGAAATCATTTACACAAGATGTTCGACAATACTGCACATAACTCTGAGTAACCAATAACTGTGTTCATTATGTAGTCATCCTGCTGATTGCCACAGGTAGGGAGGACCTCCAGTGGTATTCTGTGGTGCAATTTGGTGGTCTCAGTCTTTGGCTGAAAGTGCTCTGACAGGATGTCAGTGTGGCATGCAGGGAATGGGAGGTGTTGCCCAAGATGCAGAGCAGTTTCCTCGGCATCCTCCTCTCTGACACCTCCATCAGACTCCAGCTCAGCCCCCAGGACAGAGCCAGCTCTCCTGTGGGGGTAGGGATGGGTTTAACTCCTGGCATAATTGCCCATATTTCAATTTCTGTCTTTAGGGTCCTGGTCTTACTGTACAGTTGTTAGACTTGGATCCTAACCAGTGAGCTCAGGTAAAGACTGTGAGTTTATGGTACTAGGTGTCTTCAGTGGATCTTTGGGTACCACTGAATTGACGTTGTATCAAACAGTCACTCACGTCAGCTTAGATCACCTCCCTGTATCTCAGTCAGCTCTGAGGTCAGGAGAAGAGAATCTGCACTTACATTCAGTAACCCAGAGCTTCCATTTTTAGCCAAATGGCCATTTTTGCTGAAAATGAGTGGATCTTCCTGCTTTGACCTTTGTCCCTGATGAAACAAGCTCATGCTGTTTGACAGATTAATAAATGGTTCTACTGAAAAGATGAGCTGAAGGGGACAAGATCTTTTTGGACATTTGGGGTGTGACCTGTGACAAAAGTCAACATCAAAGCTGTGAAAGAACATCATTAGTGAATGAGCGTTGCTCCATGACATTCGTATCCTGAACATCAAAGCAGCAGCACTGATGAGAAAACGATTCGACGTCGCAATAATTACCATCAAAACATTACGATGTCAGCAGGACAACTGGAGACGCTTGTTATAATTTTAATTTGGGGTATATTGGGCCTAAAGAACATCCTGCGTAGCAGATTGTAGTCTGCACTGTGCCTGGTTCGAGTCCCGAGGCTGCTGTCACCACTAACAGTCACTTTGGTGGGAACTGGCGTCAACACACAAACTCCTACACTGGTGGAATAATTCTGACAGTAATAGTGGTTCTAATATTGGATTTTGTATCTTTGAGAAATGAGTTTTGCACTGTTCTACTCTGGTTTGTCATGTTCTGAAAGACGGCTGCTGGAGCTCAGCTCCGAGGAAATGTGATGAAACTGGTCCGTCCACGTGTCTCTTCTAAAACAGTGAGTGGACGTGCTCCTCCTCATCTTGAACATGCTGAGTCTTTTGTGCCGCGCTCTCAGGATGCCGTCCCGCTGACTCGCCCTGGAGCGATGAAGTGGGCTGGATGAGTTTTTATCCATCAGGCTCCAGATCATCAATCGAAATTCTGCTCAAGCATGTAAATCAATTTTATCCAAGTACATATTTTGCGGAGTGCAAGTCGTTTTTATTTTTTTAACCCATTTGGGAGGTTCGGAGACTTAATAGTCCAGTGTAACGTGTATACCAACAAAAATCATGTGTTTATTATTAACTATATGTGGCTTCCTCTGGAATTAAAGCATGTAACAATGTTAACTGCAGTAATTAAATAATAAAACGACAATACTTAAATAGTAGAGCAATGCACAAAACCCCCAAATTAAAGAGCTGATAATACAGAAAAAAGTGCTTATCCTCCAGAAAATATGGTACTTACAATTAGTTAACTTTATTTTCATGTTTGTCCTTTTATTTGCAGGTTTTATTCTGAAGCCACTCTTTCAGAATTTTGCAATACTAATGTATCTTTTTTATTCTGATTTGTCGTTCTTCACAAATATTATTGCAACAGTGAATTATTACAGTAATCCTATAGCAATTATTACAATACAGGTCAGGTTTCCTGTGCAATTTCTCCTCAGACAGTAATATTTAAACGAGTGTGATTGCGATATGAAGATTCTTATCCTAGTGAAAGAGATATTGATAGAAATGTTTAACATTTATAGTCAACAATTTATCTGTGCCCATGTATTACCATAAGCAATAGTATGGTCTTCATGTCCCAAGGTTCTAGAAATGGAGTATCTCCACCTGGTGGGCATTTGCCATTAATGCTGTACTTCAGTGTAGTATCAAAAGGTGAAAATTCAATTTATTTTTAATCTCAAAACAAAGTAATCTGTAGTCTAATGAGTGAGTGTCCTTCTGGGTAGTTATCTTTTTTGTGTATATGTTAGCATGACAGATAGTACAGTCTTTGTGTGTTCATGACACACATGGGCATTCAGTCAAAATATTTTTGCTTTCATTCCACATCAACACCTATGGCTCAGTACTCCAAAACCTATATAAAGCAAAACATAAATAGTCAATCTTTGAGCAAGTATGGTGTAAAAACTGAAGGCTTTAAAAAAAATTGCTTTGATTTTAAATATTATTCCGCATTAGTACATTAATTGAAATAATCATCAAGACAGCAAGAAGTTGATTTTCCTGTTTTAATTGGAATCAAGGACATATTTGGTATGACTGTTTTTCCCAACACAACTGAGACAGACAAATTTAAAAAAAAAAAAAAAGCTCGGTTATAGAATGCCTAGAAAAATAGTTGTCACACCTTTCCGCTTTTACACTTTTTTTTCTTCTTTTTTTTTGGTATGCCAATGTTTTGTTTTTTGTTTTTTTTGTTTTTTTTTTGGGGGGGGGGGGTTGTCCAGGCTTTGCTATATTAAAAATTCTAAAATGATCTTCAAGTTTAACCTGAAAACAAATCTCTAGAAGTTGAAATAAATTAAAAACAAAAGATCAAAACCAAAATACGTACATAAACATTTCCAAGTCACTGAATATGTCTTGGACTTTAAAAACAGATTATTAAGAAATGCAAACACTATGGTACTCTGTATGGAGTAGGCAGTTCTCAAAAACTGGGTGACCATGCAAGCACATAAAGAGCGAGGGAAGCCACCAAGACACACTTGTCTCTCCTAGTCTTTGAGACCAGACAGATTTACCACACTGGTCATATTTCTTCATGACTGATGTAAAATAAGTTCAAAACATTTCAATGACTCGGAAATGTTCATGTATTTATCCTCTGAAGAAAACTGTCTAAGTCCCTTCGGCTGCTCCCTTGTTTGCACTCGGGGTTGCCACAGCAAATCCAAGGTGGATCTGCATGTTGAATTGGCACAGGTTTTACGCCGGATGCCCTTCCTGACGCAACTCCACATTACATGGAGAAATGTGGCAGGGGTGGGATTTGAACCCGGAACCTTCTGCACTGAAACCAAGTGCGTTAACCACTTGGCCACCACCCCTGCTTGAAGAAAACTGTCTGTAAAAGTGATTATTTGTAATCCATCATTTTTGTGTTTGTATTTTTATTTACTTTATATCCATTTGTTTTCAGATTGAGTTTTTAGGATTTTTTTTTTTAAAACAAAAAACACCTGAATTTGTTCCAAAAAAAATGGCATGAAGAAATTAAAATGTGTAAAAACCTTTGCGTGTGAATACCATTTACAGGCCCTGTAGACAGCAATATATATATATTATATATATATATATATATATATATATATATATATATATATATATATATATATATATATACACTCAACAAAAATATAAACGCAACACTTTTGGTTTTGCTCCCATTTTGTATGAGATGAACTCAAAGATCTAAAACTTTTTCCACATACACAATATCACCATTTCTCTCAAATATTGTTCACAAACCAGTCTAAATCTGTGATAGTGAGCACTTCTCCTTTGCTGAGATAATCATCCCACCTCACAGGTGTGCCATACCAAGATGCTGATTAGACACCATGATTAGTGCACAGGTGTGCCTTAGACTGCCCACAATAAAAGGCCACTCTGAAAGGTGCAGTTTTATCACACAGCACAATGCCACAGATGTCGCAAGATTTGAGGGAGCGTGCAGTTGGCATGCTGACAGCAGGAATGTCAACCAGAGCTATTGCTCGTGTATTGAATGTTCATGTCTCTACCATAAGCCGTCTCCAAAGTCGTTTCAGAGAATTTGGCAGTACATCGAACCAGCCTCACAACCGCAGACCACGTGTAACCACACCAGACCAGGACCTCCACATCCAGCATGTTCACCTCCAAGATCGTCTGAGACCAGCCACTCGGACAGCTGCTGAAACAATCGGTTTGCATAACCAAAGAATTTCTGCACAAACTGTCAGAAACCGTCTCTGGGAAGCTCATCTGCATGCTTGTCGTTCTCATCGGGGTCTTGACCTGACTCCAGTTTGTCGTTGTAACCAACTTGAGTGGGCAAATGCTCACATTCGCTGGCGTTTGGCACGTTGGAGAGGTGTTCTCTTCACGGATGATGCAAAGGAGATGTGTTGCACTGCATGAGGCAAATGGTGGTCACACCAGATACTGACTGGTATCCCCCCCCAATAAAACAAAACTCCACCTTTCAGAGTGGCCTTTTATTGTGGGCAGTCTAAGGCACACCTGTGCACTAATCATGGTGTCTAATCAGCATCTTGGTATGGCACACCTGTGAGGTGGGATGGATTATCTTAGCAAAGGAGAAGTGCTCACTATCACAGATTTAGACTGGTTTGTGAACAATATTTGAGGGAAATGGTAATATTGTGTATGTGGAAAAAGTTTTAGATCTTTGAGTTCATCTCATACAAAATGGGAGCAAAACCAAAAGTGTTGCGTTTTATATATATATATATATATATATATATATATATATATATATATTTTACTAATCTCAAATACCACCAATATCTTGGGAAGTGATGAAAAGTGCACTGTGGTAATGATGCAACACTTTTCCTTGTGACACATCAAAAGCGTTAGGACTCGTGTTCAGACACGGAGCGGATCACAGACTGACGCTTCTGTGCGCGACTCTGCAGAGCTCGAGATCTTTGGATGGTGTGATTGACTCGACATCAGGCCCCTGAGAAAAGCTCAAAATACATTCCTGCTCCCAGAGTCTAAATCACCGCTGTAATTTTGTCACAGAACTGCTGGAATGGAGGAACAGCGTGCAGACAACGTGCACAGCTGAACGCACGGAAACAGAATCATCAACAATAATCCACACTGTGCAACAAGCAGACTTGGAAGAATAATAATAATAATGATGATGATGACGATGATGATGTAGATATCAGTACAGGTTTGTGGTTTCAAAATGAAGCTGCGTGTGTCTGAACCTCCTCAGACTTGGAATAATAATGATGATGATGATGTAGATATCAGTGCAGGTTTGTGGTTTCAAAATGAAGCTGCGTGTGTCTGAACCTCCTCAGACTTGGAATAATAATGATGATGATGATGATGTAGATATCAGTGCAGGTTTGTGGTTTCAAAATGAAGCTGCGTGTGTCTGAACCTCCTCAGACTTGGAATAATAATAATGATGTAGATATCAGTGCAGGTGTGTGGTTTCAAAATGAAGCTGCGTGTGTCTGAACCTCCTGAGACAACAAGGATGCCGACAGCACAGCGCCAGCGAGCAGAACACACTGTTCCAAAATAACAATGTCTTAAACCTAATGCCTGCCTCTAATCAAGCTCCAGGAGAAAAAACATCTATTGTGCAGCTTTTCAGAAGGAACAGAGAGCTCCTACCTGTCAGCCACTATAATGAGCCGCGGGCTCAGTGTGGGGAAACATGATTAATCCACAGGCCGTGGCTGTCTGCACTTCCACGCCTCAGTCAGGGTGAGCGCGCCGCGTCCCAGCACGGTGACTGATGAAAACTATTACACTCATCTCCATTCACACCAGGAAGCTTTGCCCCGTAGCAGATAATTGGGATGAATGAGCCACACTTCCAAATACACCAGCTTTGATGGTAATTGTCATCACCGCTCATCTCAAATAATTTCTTTTTTTTAACGGAGTGGAACATCAGTGTGATTACATGTCATATTATCTGTGTGTCAGTAACATGTACAGCAGGCATTAAATACGTACAGCGCAGTGTTGATTAGTAAAACCAAAGAGTGAAGTTGACAAACAGGGGCCTCAAAGCACCAGTTGGGGGCCACACATGGTCTGCAACATGCATTCATAATTCAGCAGCTTCTACCTACTTTCAATTCTTTTATTTTTGAGTCATCCTTTTCTTTGTAGATCTGCACAGACGCTTTTATTCCAAAGAGCCTGAAGGCCTCTTTTCACAAGCAATTTGGAGGGTCCAGTGTCGACACACAAACTGGAGTAAACACAGATCAACCCCCCTCGTGTTCGGGTCAAAGGGAGCCAGGCCGCTTCCTGAGCAAACGTCACTGTGCCGCTGAAGCAAGGCTTCAAAATCACAACGTAGATGTTAATTTTACATTAGCGCTGTACCCGGGGGGTGACATCACACACACTTGTGACAGTCCAGGTTTGTACATGATGGGTCCCAGGATCTGACAGTGTAACTACTTGAGAATCATTTTAATAAAAACTATGAAGTGATATACAGTACTGTGCAAATGTTTTAGGCACATTTAATGATTCATAAAAGCATTAAAAAATTATGAAAACCTAATAAATATTCATACATAAATGTGTGATGAATTTCAATTTTAAGGATAATAGATATGAAAATTGGGTTCTATTTCCGTGTGATTTTTTTAGCATATAGGTCACACCGGAGTCGCACAACGTCAAAAGAATTGTTTTAGAAAAATGCCACTTAAGAAGCAATATTTTTAAGTTCAGGCAGGTTTACATTAGGGTGCGATTCAAGCTGACTCAGATTTCTACAAAGCTTGGCTCAGGAGTATTTGCAGGAGTGGATAAACCAACATCTCTACGTAACAGTTGGCAGAATGTTGGAGACTCTTCTTATATTGATTTGATACCCCTTTAAAATCATGTCACTGGTCAGACATTTGTCTCTCAATCTGCGTCATCTGCAGTACACGGGTTTATGCATGACTTACTTGGATATGCCTCAAATTGCCTTTTCCCTTGGCAGACTTGAGGACTCAGGAAAATTCTTATGTTCTATTGAACAGGACATGTTCACAAACTTGTTGCCATTGCAAATGATACCAATACACATGTATTGGATTGACTGTACATATGGGACGGAGAATAAAAAAAAATATCAGATTATACATGCATTCATGTGGTAATTCATGCAGTTGGGTTAGTGAGCATGTGTTCAATGACCTGATTAAAAAGGGGTATCAAACCAGTATAAGAGGAGTCCCCAAAATTCTGCAAACTGTTATATAAAGTAGAGATGTTAGTTTATCCACTCCTGCAAATTTCGTTAAAAAAGGCTGATAGCGCAGGCCACCAGGTGGGGCTAAACTTCCTCAAAATTGGGCAAGTCCAATACTTTGGCACCCCCTGGTGGCCAGCACAATCAAGACCCCAATGTTTTTTCAGCTGCATTTGATAGAGTAGTGCCAATATTTGTTGATAACATTGAAAGCTGTTTGGGGTGTTGATGGCGCAGAGGGTTATGGGCCTTTAAATACAGCCAATTTCACAAAATGACCAAACTTTGAGCGCCCCCTATATTCAGCACCATCGGTCCCCCAACCTAATATGTATGTAAGATGAAGAGTTTGCCTCAGTAAGTCATGTGATAGTTAAACTGGCTTGGGGACTTGGTGGCGCTGAATTTCACACCATTTGAAAGATGGGAATTTAATGAAATATCAGTTTTTGCAGATTTTTGCCTTGAACTTTGATGACCCCTGGCAAGGTCACCGTTTAGTTTTCGGTCAAAAATTTTTTAGGAAAGCTCATTTCTTGGTAGGTTTCCATCTCTGAGCCATGTTTCGTTGAAATACGAGTCGGCTTGGATCACAGCCCGCCTGATCCTTCAAAAAAATTGACTCTTAAAGTATGAGTAATTATGTTTTACATTCATTTTAATATTGCATGATCATTTGCAGCTGTGTGTTTTATTCCAATACACTTACAAAGAAATTATTATGGAATAAAAAAAAAAAATCTGTATAGCTCACACAGTCACTTTTGCTGTAACTGATTTTGTGCCGACATGCCAATTTAAAAAGGGGTGTGTGTGTGTGTGGGGGGGGGGGGGGTAATCAAATGCAACTTTTATTATAACTCTGGAATGCCTAAAACTTTTGCACAGTACTGTATTTGTGAAATGATTCTTTGTACTTATGCATGACAAGAGTGCCCCCTGGTGATAACTGTGTAAATTAATGTACATAATGGCATTTTAACATTAATAATGCAGCCAAAAACTATTTCTTGGAGACAACCAGGGGGCCTGAACCACCTGAGCTGGCTCCTTTTGACGCAAGTCCCTCCTACATATTTTATCTTCTCACCTGGTCCCCGGGCGTCAGCCCAGATCCCCTACAGAGGAATCTCATTTGGACAGGCTGCCAGGTCTTTATAAGCCAGCCAGTTGCCATGTCTGAACTTTACAAGCCACCCTGTTAGGAGTCAAGATAGATGAAGCCATTTCATGTTTTTGCACTTTTTTTGGGGGGGGGGGGGGGGGGGATTGTGGGCGATCGTACTAGAATGGCGCCAGCAGCTACTGTAACTACTAGCCTACATACACAAGAGTACACAGGGTAGAGCATTTTAGTGCAAATTAAAAGGATTACTCAAATGTTTTGTGCATCTTAAACTCTTCTATTAGAACAGCCATCCTGCCTCCCACATTCCCTCATGACTGCCACCTGCTGCTTTAGAGAAAAATGAATGTTTCATGAAAATTATTTTTTTTTTTTCTTCAAGCAATAAAAAGAGATTTAAAAAAAAAAAAAAAAAAAAAAAAAAGATGCTGGACTCTTCAAGTGGCACCAGAAAAGACAACCAGCTTGACAGTGGCCCCCAGGAACTTTGAGTCTGAGACCCCTGGTTTATGGAGTCATGGAAAATGATCAGTCGTTTCTAGTTTTTCATTCCCACCAGGTATCCATTCGGCGTACACGTACTCTCTGCTTATAGTGGTATTCCTTCAGGTGCTTTTTCAGGGCAGTTGGAATGGGAAGCAAGTTTATGCCATCGTACTTGGTGCAGCTGCTGATGACCGCTCGGCAGATGTGCTGCAGGCTGAAGGGATGCGTGCGGTGGATGGGGTTGGACAGCAGCGGTTCGAAGAACATGCAGGAGTTCGGGTCCTTGTAGTGTTCCAGCAAGCCGGTAACTGTGGGAGCATGGAACACGCTGGGGTCGTGCACATCAAAGCTGAAGTTGTGGTTCCACTGCTCAATGCGTGCGTGCAGTGAACGACCATAGCGACGGAAGCTAACAGAGAAGAGGTAGTCTTCTTGGGCAGAGTCACGGAGGAGAAAGGTTCCTTCTGGCTTTCCCTCCAACAGGGTCTCTGCTTCATAGCGGTCCATAACTCCCCAGTAGCACGGGAGGTTGGTGATCGGCAGCAGGTCTGGAACTAGACAGTGAATGTAATCGATCTGAGTGTGAATGCGATAGCCTTCATGAGATTTGTGGTGCTCAGTCTGAGGGAGTGTGGCTGTGGAAGGTACGCCGGCTGCTAGAACCTCTGAGTCCACCACAGGATCGGAGAGAGCATCACCGACCTGGACGGAGGCTGACGCTGAGGCCACCACTTCATCCAAAGTGTCCAAGCAGGTCTGCAGCAGTAGCTGGTGCTGCTGCTGCCTCTGCAGAAGAAGCTGCTGCTGCTGCTGTTGGATGGTGACTCGATCCGCCGCCGCTAACTCGTTCATTCCATGAGCCACTTTAGGGCCGTGCTTGTACAAAGGATTAATCTGGGCCGTCACCTCAAATGTGTGGATTTCAGCATTGGGTGGTGGCTCAACGCCTTGCTCGATGCTTATGCGCCTGCGCTCTCGCAACCGGTCATCTACATCCTCCACCACAGTAGAAACAGCTGAAGATGGGGCACTGCACACCACCACAGAATCAAGCACAGGTGGCTGGGTGATGGGCGCCGTGTGCTGCTTGATGAGGTACCACTTCTGAGCCAGCTCAGACCCAACAGGGAAAGGGCAGTCGTCCAACATCAACTCACTGAGATGGATCTTGCGTCTCGAAGAGGCACCGGCAGCTGATGAAAGACACTGTGGAGATGGTGGCGTTGCCATTGTATGCGTTTTGATCGGGAAACACTGCCCCACTGCATCTTGTATTTTTTGTCGGAGTGTGCGAGTGCTGCTTGAGCCTCTGGCCTCAGCTTCACTGGATGCTGGTACCTCGGCGGGGGAGGCGACTATTCCCAGTACTGGTCTGGCTGTTCCTCGGCCCAGTCCGAGTAATGATGCCGCCACGTCTGAACCCTGCCATCTCCAGCTCTCGTTCTGAGGGGAGGATCCACCCTGATCCCTGTCTTCCAAGTCATTCAACAGCTCCCCATACTCAAAGCCATCGCTGACGGGACGCTCAGCTACTGGTTCGTGGGAGGCAAAGCCTTTTTTGTTACCCTTCCCATTTTTCCACCCACCACCTGCATCTTGCCTCTCCTCCGACCGGCTCTGTCTCACCTTGGGGCGGGCTCCCCTTTCACGATCTTTCCCGCGGTTCCCCGACTCATTTGGTAATGACATGGCGGATTACGAGGTGAAACTGCACCACTTGAGGGAACTGCCAACGGACGATTTGTCACAGAAGATAGTCAGCTGTCAACAGGCTGACGACACCCATACACGACCCCGGACTCAGTCGTCATCATTACCGCTGATTGATGGCGACCACAGAGACTTTCACCAACCTGCAAAAGAAAATTACTTTTGCTTAAGGGCTCCAAATGACATGGTGAGATAATTGCACTCAGTCACATTTGAGATGGTTTGTTTTAACATTCATATTTTTGTCATAGTCACACAAGCTGTTTCAACACTTAAAACATTTCACCTGAGAGCTGCACAATATTGAAAAAATGACTGCAATTTTTCCTAAGATGTGAAAACAGTCATTTTCACATATACAATTTGAATAATTCTATTGGAAAAGAAAGTCATTCCAGGACAGAGGTCTCCAACCCTGTTCCTGAAGAGCTCCTGGCCTGAATGTTTTCCACATCTCTAGCCACACCTGATTTTTTTAAAGTTGGTGTTTCCCAGGTTTTTACTGACTGAAGACACCTGACTGAATTAACTGTGAACAGACGCACCACAATAATTACTTTATCAATTTATCATTCAATATATACAGATGAACACGTTAACTTTGCTGGTGCCTAGGCTAACTGATGTCTGAGAAGGGCCCACCATATGGAGAAAATGACCCACTACTTGAGGCACCGAGGGGCTGTAAGCCCACACCCCCCATGTGAAATATGAATTATTGGTTTAAGGTATTAATTCTCCCCCCCCCCAGTTTAATTCCAATGCTGAATATTCTTGAGAACTGAAAGTTCATTATTCTTTGAAAGGATCCACTTACATTTTTATGCCACATTATTAATTATATCAATGGCATAAAGTGGTGTTAAACCATCAACAACGATAATATTTATCATGATGTTTTCTATTCTAATCCAATTACATTTTTACCGCAAATCTGATTGGTTAATCATGTGAGATTTCAGACCGTATATTGGGGTAACGGTGGCAAAATGTTCGACTGTTTCACATTTGGATGTATTACTCCGCGCCGTGACAGGTGTTCTGATGAGATGTCATTCCTGTCGAATATCATTCCTGTCCTCCGCACAACTGTGCATGTGCAGTATTGCCGGGACACAGAACTGTCGATTTACGTGACGAGACACACAATTCAACAGAACACCAGCCATGTGCGCTGCTAGGTGTTAGCACTGTTAGTTGAGAGAGAGAGAGAAAGTTGCGTACCAACGACGCCACTGCTGCCGAAATGGGTCAATTTAAGCCACCATACGAAAGTACTGATGTGGATTCTGATACAGAATTACCATTCCACATTTGATGGATTTGATCATTTGATGGATTACTCCACACCCTGACTGCCATTGGAGCAACGCTGCCACGGCTCAAAGGTAAGCCTCGCCGACCGAATTACCTACAGAAAAATAAACCATGCAAACGATGGAATTGGATTAGAATGGGAATAACATCCTTGTGTCTGATGATTTGCGGACATTCATGCTGTTATACAGTCACAAATATCCATTTTACCGCTAACGCATCGCCAGTAAAGCTCAATTTGCGACCATATAACCAGCATGAATGTCGCCAAATCGGACACAACAGGGTTATTTCCTAAATGTAATATATCATCCAGCAAAATTTGTTAGCGTGACAGACCTACCTATAAGAGGCACAGGGAGAGTTAGAAAATATTCAGGACAGGTACGCTGCAGAAACAGGGATGGGGACACTTGTTCTAGAATGATTGACTGTAATTTTGTAGGCAAATGCACAGAAGAATAAAAAGCTGGAAAAACTCCACAAGGAACTCTCAACAAATTAAATATTATTGGTCCAAATGCTCCTTTATGCACCCAAACTAATTTCAAACAACTAATGACGATTGTGTTTTTGCAGCCATTTTGTGTTTTTCTACTGCTTTCGCTCAATTTTAGCACAGTTCTACAAAAAGAGTGAAAATCATCTCAGACAAGCACTGCAAGTTTGTGACAAGCTGTGGTCAAATTACTAGCAGAACAAATAAATAAATAACCTCCATGAATACAAGCATCCTTAAAGTGGAGTAAATTACATTATTTCAGACAGGCCTCTCTTGTAGATTAATCATGTAAGATGAGAACTCTGCCTCCCCCCCACCACCACCCACCGCCCACCCAATCAAGCAACAACAACAAAAAAAAGCTGTTGTGTGTGTGATTTAATTCGCCTTGCTTGATTTTGCACATCGCAAGATGAAACTGTTGTGCAGGTGCACATCACCATGCAGATGCTGAAATGATCTACGAAGCAGCTTGATTTTGCATATCGCTTACATTTTAGCTAGCTGCAAAATCAATTTTGACAGAAAAGATCATTTAAGAGATTTGCATTGAATCTCAAAATCTGGCAAGTAACAACTATTCAATATATCTCAAAATACATTTTCATTAATTGCAATTCCTTTTAATGACACGTTATCATTTGACTTATATATACCAACTAATCACTCAAAGATGCGGTCTGGAAGCGCAAGTATTATTCAAAATTCCATCTTTTTTGTTCATTTCAGCAGCAATAAACCCTAACCCATAAAAGAAGATGTAATTTGCAAGTGTTTAGACAGCTGACACATCAGGTGTAAAGCCACATTCTGAAAGCGAAAGTGTGTAGCACCCTTCCAAAAATAGCGGCGAGTTTCCACAGTGCAAAAAATTTTGAGTTTGTCCTGAATCACATACTGTGGTGAAGACATATCCACTGAAGTACGAACAGAACTTAGCACATAAATATGAAAGAAATCTATCGTGTGGGTGCTGAGATCTAGCTCCAGACAGATGCACACAACCCCCCATTACTCTTAGCAAATCATCACTCCTAGAAAAAGGATTTAAATCACTAACAGTTACCATAATACTTTAATTAACTGGGGTTGGGACAACTAATTACGAGGCATCTAGTCAGGTACCATGAGCCACTGAGTCGTCAATGAGTACACTCAGTGACTTAATAAGGTCAAATCTAAGCAGTAAATCTGTAAAACTGAGTTTAAATAAAATAAATAAATAAATAAAAACACCATACAACTTACCATGTGTTCAGAAAATAAAATCAAATCAATTTTATTTATATAGCGCCAAATCACAACAAACAGTTGCCCCAAGGTGCTTTATATTGTAAGGCAAAGCCATACAATAATTACGGAAAAACCCCAACGGTCAAAACGACCCCCTGTGAGCAAGCACTTGGCAACAGTGGGAAGGAAAAACTCCCTTTTAACAGGAAGAAACCTCCAGCAGAACCAGGCTCAGGGAGGGGCAGTCTTCTGCTGGGACTGGTTGGGGCTGAGGGAGAGAACCAGGAAAAAGACATGCTGTGGAGGGGAGCAGAGATCAATCACTAATGATTAAATGCAGAGTGATGCATACAGAGCAAAAAGAGAAAGAAACACTCAGTGCATCATGGGAACCCCCCAGCAGTCTAAGTCTATAGCAGCATAACTAAGGGATGGTTCAGGGTCACCTGATCCAGCCCTAACTATAAGCTTTAGCAAAAAGGAAAGTTTTAAGCCTAATCTTAAAAGCAGAGAGGGTGTCTATCTCCCTGATCCAAATTGGGAGCTGGTTCCAGAGGAGAGGAGCCTGAAAGCTGAAAATGTGCAGGAAAGGATATTTCTTTCACCACATCTGATCTTGGAGAATAAGAATAAGAATAATGCCTATATTGTCATTATATTCATACAACAAAAACTGTCCTCTGCATTTAACCCATAATTACAGTTAGACACAATCCAACAACGAGAAGCAGTGGGCAGCCACAGTCCGGCGCCCGGGGACCAACTCCAGATGTAGAGATGCTGCGTTGGTCAGGGGCAGAGAAATGAGAAGACCCTAAATAAGCATGTTTTTGATTGTGGGAGGAAACCAGTGCCCGGAATAAACCCACACAAAAGTTAGATTACTAGTTACTTTTTAGTTACTTTCACCAGCTGCCGACAACACCCCCCTGCCACCTCAACATGAAAATGATAACCTGTTTTGCCAATAGTCACTTTATAGTCACCTTTTCTTGACTTCAATGAACATATGTTTTATAAAAAGTAAAACAAAGACTTTCCTGACCTCATATTTACCTGTTGACAGCACTGTAACAGTAAAACTTGCAATTTCTAACCTACATTGTTTAGAAATGTAACTATTAAATTCTTTCTAACATTTAAATTCTCTCTAAACATTTTAGTTGTTGAAATTATTATTATTATTATTATTATTATTATAAGTAGTATCAGTAGTTGCAGTAAAAAAAAAAGGGGTTCAAAACTGGACCTTTAATCTAGGGGTCAGGAAAACACCCCTGCTTTGACGTTTGAGCACAAAGAATGGATAATGTTTATTTATGCAGAGAACACGACCAGATTTACAGGTAAAGTTTTATCGCGTTTTTACATCATGTCGTCCTCAAAAAGAGAGTTTAGGCGCATTTGAGTGGAAAAAAAAAGTGTTAGTTGCTGACACGTCATGGATCAGCTATTTTAGAGAGCAGACATGGAGCGGCTCAGCTCAGAGTTATAACTAAACGGGGGAAAAGCATAAAAATATCTGTAAACCTCAGTGCAGGTGTACTGTTGTCACTGCGCTTTGACAGATGAGGACGAGTTGTAGCTACTGCAGAAAACCACAGAGGAAAAGCTTGCAGCTCGCTTCAAGTGTGCAGTTCAGTAGAACCCTGTCGCCTGGCCCACGGACCAAGTTTAATGCTGCAATTGACCCGCAATGCAAAAATGATAACGCGCAGTGATTTGGAGAAGTAACTTTAATATGATTACTGATTTGGAAAGATTAACACATTAGCTTACTCATTACTGAAAAAGGCGGTCAGATTAGAGTAACGTGTTACTAAGTAACGCATCACTGGCATCACTGGCAGTAACACAGTGAATGACGGTCTTTTCCTCCTACTTGTGCTACAGCTTCTCTGCCTCTTTCCTGGAAACTGAAAATGATCCTAACTCTCTGCCAGAAACAAACTGAAACTGACATTAAAATAATCAGAGTTTTCCAGATTGTCAGAAATAAAAGTAGTCACATTGTTCAAGTCAGGCACTTCCCACTAGTCCTAGGGTGCATTAGTCCCAGTCTTAAGGAGAGCACGTTGAAGTTGTTTTTACATTTATGACAGGCTATATGTTACACTAAAGAAATTTAAGTAATGTTACAAAAGTGTGACAACTAAAAAAAAATAATAATTATGGTGAATTACGATTATTTGAATTCAGCAGATTTATACACAATAGTACAATTAAAGGTGATTAATGTTGTATGTCAACATAATCATGTTTTATTTTTGTAAATTGAACAAAAATGGATCTGGATTGTTAGCTAATTGAAAGTATTACATTTATTTGTGAACTTTGAAATCAGTTTGGGGTTGTAATATACACCATCAAATAATATAAAGAGGTTAGGACCAGTGGATCCTAGGACTAGTGCACCCTTCCCATTCAAGTCAGGGGGCATTATACATCCACAACAGTACAAACAGACAGTAAATTGTTTCTGTAAATTTAACACTGAAGCCATAAAAATATATTAATTAAGAAGATGTTTGAGGCAGACTAGTTTCGTTAATGAGCCATCTGATTTACCAAACTTGTCGACTAATTTTATTCTCATTAACTACTCCGTTCTGAGCTCGTCACGATCAGCAATTACAACTAGTTCTCAATCTTACTATTTATTTCATGTGACGGTTGACTAAAAACAGATTTCTTTTAAATGAGAAATAATTGGGCATTGCTGAGACGTACTATCAATATATTCACTTCAAGCTTTCAACATCAGCTAATCAAGCTTGATCATAAACATTATTTGAGGCTTCAACCGCATTGTTACGGAACCTTAAATTTCATGTCTGCAAACAACCTAATAAACCAAACTTACAGAAGCGAAAGTAAACAGGAAAAAAACGACACATTAATATACAAGCCACCTCTAAAAGTGACATGTTGCTGTCAAGATGGGAAATGTATCTCCTTACAAACTGAGTAAATATCTACAAGATTCCGCGACGTAGTTTTTTTTTTTAAGGTTTAAAAAAAAAAAATCAATGATTTAATCACCACAAGGTTACAATTAACCAAGGCTAGCAGCGTTAGCCTGAATTTTAACTGGGCAGCTAAAGCGACTAACAGTTCTTTGGCACTTTACAGAATAAGAAGAGTACATCTCTCTATCTAAACTCCTCAAACATCATACACACTATCAACATACCTGAGCATCTGGTTTACAATTTTCAGACGAAACTGTTTGTATTTAAGCCTGGATAGCGACGTGAACAAAAAAGAAGCCAGCAGCGTATGAGCTAGCCTGTAACACGGAAGTAAAATGCTAAACTACAAAACAAAAGACGTAAAACAGGAAATGCAAACAAGAGCCTCTCCAAGACCAATAATAATAATAAAAAACTTTAAAAAAAATCATAAAGTATTTGTTTTAAAATCTGCATTTGAATTAACTTGCCATTTCTTTGCTTGATTTTGTCTATTAATTTTGATATTTAAAACAAAAGTTTCATTTATTATTCTTAACCAATTCAACAATTCACGATTAGAAAATATTCCAAATATTAGCCTACTTACGATCTAAATGAACTGATTTTTTTTATTGTTATTACTATTCTTACAAAGTGTACACAAAAATGATGGTAAAATAGGGATGTATAAGTAAATATGAGCAGTAAGTTTTTATATACTAAATTGGTATAGAATTTAAACAAGTTAAAAAAGTACAAATGTATTTACATAGTACCTTTCAACATAAAAAAAAATCATACAGTGCTTTAGAACAACAACAAAAAATGAAAAATAAAAAATGCAAGTACCACAGTAACGTAAAACTAGCTATTTTTATACCATAGGAATATTTTCACAGATTTTCACGGGGGGGATTACACAAACAACTGAGAGCTGTTTTGTTGACTTGTTTCCTTTCACAACATGGGTACAATAAATAGAATATAACGCTGTAATTAGGACCATTTTACATCATTTTATTAATTTTATCAACATTATTCTTTCATTCTCTTGTTTCCTGCGTAATATAATGATTTGTGATTTTAACTGAAAATAGAAAATGCAGCATATTCATTGAAGCTGCACTTAATGCAGAACATTTACATGCGGTGCATCCAGAAAGTATTCACAGCACTTCACATTTCCCACATTTTGCTATGTTACAACCTTATTCCAAAGTGGAGTAAATTATTTTTCCCCCTCAAAATTGTATTCACAACACTCCATAATGACAACACGAAAACGTGCTTTTGAAATTTTTGCAAGTTTATTAAAAATAAAAAACTAAGAAACCACATGTACACAAGAATTCACACCCTTTGCCCAATACACTGTTGATTAACCTTTGGCAGCAATTACAGCCTCAAGTCTTCTTGAATATGATACCACAAACTTGGTGCACCTATCTTTGGTCAGTTTTGTCCATTCCTCTTTGCAGCACCTCTCAAGCTCCATCAGGTTGGATGGCGAGCATCCATACACAGTCATTTTCAGATCTCTCCAGAGATGTTCTATCCAGGTCAAGAGCACTCTGGAGCATGTTTTCATCCAGGATGTCTCTGTACATTGCTGCATTCATCTTTCCCTCAATCCTGACTAGTCTCTCAGTTCCTGCTGCTGAAAAACATCCACACATCATGATGCTGCCACCACCATGCTTCACTGTAGCGATGGCACTTGGTTTCCTCCAAACATGACAACTGGCATTCGCGCCAAACCTTTCTGGGGTGTTGTGAGTAGAATTGTGGAGAAAAAAAAAATCGACTCCATTTTGAATAAGGCTGTAACATAAAATGTGGAAAAAGTGAAGCGCTGTGAATACTTTCTGAAAGCGCTGTAGCTAACTGGAGCTGCTTGCTCTACTGACTCTGGACCCGGATAAGCTACAGTAAATGAATAAATGAGTGAACTTATCTGGTCTATTAGAAAACATGTTGCGGGTGCAAGCACTTTAAAGCAGATATTTTAAGATAAAATATTTATTATTTCTTTCACCAGCAAATGTGAGGAAAATGCTTTTTAATCTACAATTAAAAGAACAAAAATAAATTCTATGATTTGCCATTGTTCAAATGATCTCTGCTTATGACAAAATATCTAGAAATCAACTTCACATTGCTTTGAAATCAAATGTGCTCAGTTTAAAAAAGAATCATTTATGAAATGTGTAAAATTGATTAAATCTAATGTGATTATCATATCATGAAATCACTCATGCCTCAAATGGAAAATGACCAGCTGACTGATCCAAGCTTTAAACACCCGGACATATCCTGAAAAAAATGTGGTTTTCCAGACAATTATGAGGCACTTTCATGACACCTTTGTGGCATTACTATTATATCACACATAAAATTTGATAGTGCTTACTGATTGATTTAGGCTTTACATTCGCTCCGTTGCAGATACCTAGTAAAAAAATTTATGGACTATATTTTTGTTGACCTTAACCTTTGACCAATCTGCTCCAAAAGTTAATCATCCCAAAACATATTTTTACTACATTTGGTGAAAATGTGCTCACCTGCTTCAGTTATTTTGTGCACACTAAGTGTGTTATGTAAAGCTACATAATTCTGTCCTTAATTGACACACAAGAAATTGTTACTCTAAGACAAAACAAGAACTATTTTTAAATGTAATTCAAATTTTAAACTGATTTTTTTAAATAGCTTTCCCTGTCAGCTGGATGAATTTTGTTAAAAAAAATATATAATTTTTGTTCATTAACAATAATATATACATTTGTATGCAGTATGTATTATTGCATAATACTTTATAATTTCTTGTATAATTTATAATACATACTTTTGTATTATTGTTATTGTATTATTGCATAATACTTTATAAGCACGTTAGATCACTGTTACACGACAGTGAGCGGCGCCTACCGCGAGGTGGCCCGTGCAGCTTTGGGACTCTCAGATCACGTGATGGTCCACTTGATCACCACGTACAGAGAGACTAAAACTCTCTAAACCTGTTGTGAGGACGTCTAAAGTGTGGAGCAATGAAGCTGTAGAGGAGCTACGCGCGTGCTTGGCCACCACGGATTGGGATATGTTTGAGGCTTCAACAAACAGTCTAGATGACTACACGGACACTGTGACGTCATATATTCATTTCTGTGAAGACAGCATCATCCCACAGCATACCAGGGTGAGATATAACAATGACAAGCCCTGGTTCACACCTAAACTCCAGCAGCTCCGTCAGCAGAAAGAGGTGGCTTTCAGAGAAGGAGACAGAGACAGCTATAGAGGTGCAAAGTACAGATTTAGCAAGGAGGTGGCAAAGGCTAAATCCATGTACAGTTCACGTCTGTAGCAAAGGTTCTCTGCCAACGACTCGGCCTCTGTGTGGAGGGGGTTGAAAGAGATCACCAACTACAAGCCCAAAGCACCTCGTTCTATTGACGACCTGAAGCTGGCCAACGACCTGAACATCTTCTATTCACGCTTTGAAGACAAGGACTCACACCTCCCCACCCCCCACACAACTGGATATTCAAACACTCTGGACCTCCCCCCTCTCACTGCTGCCCTCTCCCCTCCCCCCCGCTGCCCTCTCGGTCCAAGAGGAGGACATGAGGAGACATGTCAAAAGGCTGAATCCACGTAAGGCCCCGGGCCCAGACTGTGTCTCTCCTGCCACCCTGAGACACTGCGCTGATGAGCTGGCCCCAGTCTTCACAGGGATCTTCAACACCTCCCTGGAGTCATGTCATGTTCCAGTCTGTTTCAAGTCCTCAATCATACTTCCAGTCCCCAAGAAACCACGCGTCACTGGACTTAATGACTACCGTCCTGTGGCTCTCAAGTCTGTAGTCATAAAGACCTTCGAACGCCTGGTTTTATCCCACCTGAAGTCCATCACCGACCCCCTCCTGGACCCCCTGCAGTTTGCCTACAGAGCCAACAGGTCTGTAGATGACGCCATAAACCTGGCCCTGCACTCCATCCTGCAGCACCTGGACTCCCCAGGAACCTACGCTAGGATCCTGTTTGTGGACTTCAGCTCTGCATTCAACACCATCCTTCCAGCTTTGCTCCAGGACAAGCTTTCTCTGCTCCACGTGCCCAACTCCACCTGCAGGTAGATCACAGACTTCCTGACGGACCGGAGTCAGTGTGTGAGGCTGGGAAAGAACATCTCGAACACTCTGGCTCTCAGCACAGGATCTCAACAGGGCTGTGTCCTTTCCCCTCTGCTCTTCTCCCTCTACACTAACTGCTGCACCTCCAGCCACGACTCTGTAAAGCTCATCAAGTTTGTGGACGACACCACTCTCATCGGACTCGTTTCGGATGGGGATGAGTCTGCCTACAGGAGGGAGGTGGACCGGCTGGTGACCTGGTGCAGCAGCAACAACTTGGAGCTCAACGCCCAGAAAACAGTGGAGATGATCGTGGACTTCAGGAAAGCCACAGCCCCCCCGCCCTCACCAACAGCCCCATCACCACTGTGGTCTGTCACTGCTTCCTCGGCACCACCATCACCCAGGACCTCAAGTGGGAGTCAACCATCAGCTCCCTCATCAAGAAGGCCCAGCAGAGGATGTACTTCCTGTGGCAGCTGAAGAAGGCCAAGCTGCCTGTCCAGCTGATGGTGCAGTTCTACACGGCCATCATCGAGTCCATCCTCTGCTCCTCCATCACGGTGTGGTACGCCGGGGCCACAGCCAGGGACAGACACAGACTGCAGCACATTGTGGCCTCTGCTGAGAAGGTGATCGGCTGTAGCCTTCCATCTCTCCACGACCTGCACGTCTCCAGGACTCTGGGCCGAGCAGGTCGGATCACAGCTGACCCTTCTCACCCTGCACACGGTCTATTCAAACCACTCCCCTCGGGCAGGAGGCTACGGTCCATCCGGACCAGAACCTCCCGCCATAAGAACAGTTTCTTCCCCTCTGCTGTTAGACTCATGAACACCTCATAACTCAGTCACCTTAAGCTTAACTCTGTCACTTTATCATTTTATCACAGGTCACTTTAGACAATGTACTTTGGTTTTTAATTGCACTCCTCCCACTGCACTGTTTTTTGTTTCTCTGTTTTTCTGTTGCACACAGCCTTTCATATTTCTTTTTTTTTATCTTATATTTTATCTTATTTTGACACATGTTATATTTTATCCTAGCATTTTATCTCTTCTTAATGTTGCACCATTGTACCGAAGCAAATTCCTAGTCTGTGAATCCTGTTCACTGGCACTTTTTTACATGTTTTGGCTGGGGGTGCGACCTATACTCCGGTGCGACTTATAAATGAAAAATATACCGGTAGGATCTCAATTAATTTACTGTAACAAAACAATTTTACGTGACAGAGTCGATCTATGTTTTAAAATGGCCACCGGAAAAGGAAATGCAATGCATCATGGGCACTGTAGTATGACGGCCATCCTATAGTTCACGCTGGTTGCGATAACCAATCAGAGAACAGAACTTTGGATGTGTATTCCTCACCTCACCCACAGCGTGTGAAGCTGACGAACACGGTGCTTGCTGTTATTCCGGCATGGCGAACAGAACAGCTTCAACCCTTGGATATCAATGTGAGCAGAGTGTTTAAGTTGACGCTGAGAGCTGCGTGGGAGCATTGGGTGAGCGACGGCGGAGGATTAGCGTGTGCACTTGGAAGGAGCTGGCGTCGATGATTGTGAAAAGCGTTTGAAGCAGACGAACATGGTGTTTATTCCGGGACGGCTAACAAGACAGCTTCAACCCTTGGATATCAGTGTGAGCAGAGTTGACGCTGAGAGCTGCATGGGAGCACTGAGCGACGGCGGAGGATTAGCGTCTGCACTTGGAAGGAGCTGGATCGACACCGCTGGGTGGTCATGAGCTGCGCAGGTAGGTGCTGCATGGTTCGGCTCGCAATGTGGTCCGCAAAATACAAACATATCTGTAGGTAAAATGCAGCTCACGAGAGGGCACTCGAGGCTTGTGTGACTGTTCCTGCGACTTCTGACTACCATAGAAAAATAAAAATTTTAACGTTACTGATAACATAAGACAACGGAGAAGGCCCGAAAAAATGCCACCAAAAAGAAAATCATACTCTGCAGATTACAAGTTGCGACTGGTGAAATATGCATCCGAAAACGGTAGCCGTCACAATATTATCATCTGAACTTTTCATGTTAACATACCTGTATGTCCATGGGACTTATAGTCCAGTGGACCTTATTTATGGTTTATTTTTCTTTATAATGGATAAAGTGGCTGGTGCGACTTATACTCCGGTGCAACTTATTTATGGTTTGTTTTTCTTTATAATGCATAAAGTGGCTGGTGCGACTTATACTCCGGTGCGACTTATAGTCCGGAAAATACGGTACATACTTTTGTATTATTATATGTATTATTGCAGAATACTTTATAATTTCTTATATAATTTATATGTACTTTTGTATGTATTCTTGATTGTATGTATTATTGCATAATACTTTATAATTACTTGTATATTATAATTTATAATACATACTTTTCTATGTATTATTGTTATTGTATTATTGCAGAATACTTTTTGTTCATTATTCACAATACGTACTTTTGTATGCATTATTACATTAAGCACATGTAACATGCAACTAAAGTAACAAGAGACAAAGATGACAAAACTCAGACTGCAAAAGAACTGAACTCCTTTATTGGGACTGTCAATGAGCCGACAAATGTTTCACTTCAGACTGTTCATACACAAAGTGACAGTAAAAAACAGAGTGAGTAAGCATGAGATGCCAAATGCACAGAAAACATTAGAAAATGGCTGGGAAGTGAGAATTAAATATAAATCATACAAGACAAAGTTGCAGTAAAGCCTACAACCGACTGGTTAATTCATTCATCAAGCCCAGCGTGAACAGAAATCTTGGGCCACTTTCCAGGAGTCTCCATATGACACGCAAAACCACACGTGAGCATTTTCCAACTCATTTCATGCATTGCTGGAATGTAAACATGGAGTAAACGTGTTCCTTGGCCTGTTATTAGTGTTCAGTTTACTCACAATCACATCATCTGTGGCTGAGACGGTTCTCATCTCTCGCTGCGTCCGTTTCAGCGGCCTGCACAAACCTGCCGCGCTTGTAACTCGGAGCTACTTTCAAGTGGTAATATGCACACAGTCACTAACTTTACACGAGCCGCGGGAAAAGGATCGTCTGAGCCGTACGTAACAAAAGAGTCGATACACTGTTTAGGGATTAGTTTAAAAACAAAACAGCCGTTGATAAGAAGAAGTCAGCATCCACTTACTGAAAACGCCGTGTGGCACAAGAACACGGCGCATTAACAAGTCTAAGATCTATCCGAGAGCCCGCTCTGAAGAAATCCGTGACTAGAAAACAAAGAGCAAATCAACAATCAGATGTTTAGGAGCTGTGTGTGTATTTGAGGCACCACATGAACAGTTTTAATCAGGACGTGGAATTATTTACTCAAGGACTTTTGAGTTGGGGGGGTGGGGGGGTGGGACTGTTTTCACCACCTTAAACACACCTCATAAGAAAAGTGTGACAGAGCATTCACGCCACCGCTTTGGGGGTGAAAGTGACCTTTAAACTAAAGCCAAAATATTTGGAGGAGAAAAATCATACTGCACAAAACTGTACTGTTAGGAGAAAAAGTAAGAGCATTATCAGTTTTGGGTTTGTTTGTTTTTTGTTTTTGTAAAATAAAGCATTTTCTGAAAATGTGGAAGAGCAATTGTTTGCACCTACTGGCAGCCTGCTGATTTATATATTTATTCATTACAACCCCAGCCATATTACACCTCTGCTACATTCTGAGTGCTTTGAGAAATGCTTTATTTTGGTGGGAGGAGAAAAGTTAGTTTAGGAAGTTAATCCCAGAGACTCAAAGGGGCAGCTGACCTGGAGTTAAAGCACCAATTTTACACTCAACATGATAACACAATAACATGAACCTACTTTTTAAATCGCCATTAGCAGCATAGAATGTCTGAAGACCTATGGCCAGCTTAGTGTTGGGTTTTGTTTGTTTCTTTTTCCTATTTTTCTAATACACAGGATTAAACAAACCCTGCACCAGGCTGAGAAGACATCTCTGGTGATTTTCTTCACCGTTGATGTAGCAGTGTTTCTATAGAATATTAAAGCTACAGTGTGTAGGATTTAGGTGTGTTCATTAGCAGAAATAGAATACAGCATTCATAACATCTGTTCATTTGTGTATAAATTACCTGTAACATGTTTTCATTAGCTTAGAATGGACCCTTCATATTTACATGGGAGTGGGCCCCCCCTCATGGAGGCCACCATGTTGATACAGTAGCCCCAAAGTAACAAACTTAGCCTTTAGCATTTTGGAGCATAGTTGCAAGACTGAAGAGGAAAAAAAAAACAAAACAAAAATGAGGAATCAGTGGTTGCTCCCCTATAAACTGTATATTGGTTGCTAGTGGAAGCAAACATGTTTGAAAACCCCCATTTCTTCTGAAATAGAGGCTCATACATATTACTTCTCACAATACCCGTCACAAAAAGAAAAGTGAAAATGTGAAGGGAAACAGAGTTGTGACTGGTGACAACATAATGCAGTCTGCAACCTCACAAGTAGAGGATGCTAAATCCTACACACTGGAGCTTTAATATCACCAGCAACATATACTATAAATAATCATGAAATGCAAAAACACATTAATAACTGGAGTAAGCGATTTTAAGGTTTGGGAAAATCAGACATTCTTTAGAGCTCAAATACCAGTGTCTCACATATTTCCTTTAAAGCGATGATCAACTGTGAACTATTTAATATGGTGAAGGTTATATTAAAATAAATAAGCATTATAACAATATTTTGCTCACAAATGCTCCAATTTTAAATCAGCAATTTTTCAGACACAGCTATATTCTTTATACATTTTTCTCATAACAATACAACTTTTCCTCTAACAGCCTTTCCTCCTATAATATTTAAACTTTTTTGTAACAGTATGACTACTTAAAAAAAAAAAAATCTTAAATCCGAGTTCACCCCCCACCCCAAAACGGTGGTCTGTCGTTCGTATATTAAAAACTGTGCTGTGACTGACTGGGAGTCTGTGGATTAAGGGGTGACTAAAGGATAGGGAATGTTTGTTTTCAAGGTCTCGCCAGCTCTTTTGTGAGAAGGCTTCAGTTCTTTAATGTTACATACTGTATGACATCATATAACATGAATCGGGTGTTATCCCAGAGAGATGTAAACAGTGACATTTAGGCGATATAAACGTATACCATTAGTTGCTAAATTTTCCGCTCTGCAGCTTTTGGTGACACCGGATACCATCATCCGCCAGATCCTCTATCTACAACAGTGCTATATTAGTGTGGCAAAAACATGCGATTACACAAAATAAGCATAAGTTATCAATGTCAAGGAAGTAAAAAATACAATTTGGAAAGATATCTGTAAATAATTAACTTTACTCAGCTGAGCCTCCTATGTTCTGCTGACATAAAAATGTGATGGTTTTCCCTGCCTTATGATGCAACCGAAAGGTAAGACCATACTACACGCACATGCACCTCCGCTCTGCCACATTCAAAGACAGAGGCCGTAGTAATAAGACTGTTTTCAACACTGATACCATAATGATAAGGTGGGGCTTCTGGGACTGACGCACACTGAGACACGAACCCAAAAAACCCAAAACGTTGGACGACGTCGAGCACTTTGAAGGGTTATGATTCATCAAATCGTCATATTGGCCGTCTTGAGAGGGTGAGGGGCCACGTAATGAAGCAGTCTTTATGAATCTTGAGCTTCATTCTTCAAATCCGATCAAAAGGTCGCCAGAGGGGTGGAGGAGGGAGAAAAAAAACTCTATTCTTTTATATCAGTTCAATATCAAAACAGCTTCACACGGTACAAACCTCACCAGCCCTTACTGACCCCGCGCAGGTTTAGGAGGAGGGGGGTCGGCACAAAATGAGATTCATCATCATTTACGGGGAAGGGAATACAACAAACACACAGAAAACTGCAACTTGCATAAACTCTTCAAACTGATGAAAAAAAAAGAACAAAGAAAATTACACCATCCTGTTGCATTTCACGACAAATATCCTCAATTTAAGAACAGCTAAACCGTTTTCTTTGGTTTTGTAGAAGCTGAGAGGACAGTCGCTTCTACTTGGAGGACACATTTGGAAGCTTTTTCCGAACCCTTTTTATTTTTGTTCTCTGTTCCTGTAGATGTTCTTTTATGTTGAATTCTGGGGTTTTGAACTTTTTTTTTTTTTTTAGGCTTCAACCATCGCAACCACTGCCAAGCACCGCTTATACCAGCGAGGGAGCGTGTCTGTAAATCCACACCTGTCTACAAGTGGGAACCTTCCAATGAGGAGATTTTTGACCTTTTTTTTATTATTGTGACTATTCAATAAAAGTGCCTTACATCTGTCTGACTCAAAAAAAATGTTGACACGGGGCAAGGGCTGTGACTGTCAGCATGTTCTGAAGAGCTGCCTTGCTTCAAGGCAGGAGGGGAAAAAAAAAAAGAAGAAAAACTCAGGGCAGAACCCCTTTAAGACAGCACCAACCCCCAATTTTTTTTGTCTGAGCGTCTGCACATCGTGTCACAGTCCTGCAGGTGACACGGAGCAGTTAGCCTTTTCTCTGTCCTGCAATATAATAATTATTTGTTTATTATCTGTATTTGATTTTTCTTTTTAATAAACTTAGTTGTATATAATAAAGTACAAAAATATTAGAGAACATATACACAGTTTTTTTGTCATTTTGTAGTGACTGCTGCTCTGCCTGGTTTTTGTAAGCATTCGTGTATCTTTGTGCTGGGTGATGAGGAGCTGAGCAGGCCTCAGATGAAGTGTATTTCTCATGTAATTTCTTCTTTTCATATTGTTGATGTCCGGTCTGTTCCGTCTGAGGAGGAAAAGCAATATTAGTTATGTTTCGAGTTTTGTTTTAAACAACCTTAAAGTCCCTCACCCACACTTTAAAAATGCTCATTTTCAGTTTATTTCACAGGTGCAAAATGCACGGGCCCATGTGAACATGTCTGGACCAGAGGAGCTGTCTCCAAAGCCGCAAATGTCAATCACTTTAGTCCAGACATTAGCCGGACTCTGACCTGCCACCTCTTAAGTACAAAGTCTGTGTTTCTAATGTGACCTATTGAGGTCACCTGTAGAAAAATATGAATGGGGGTTGAGGGGGTTTTCAAGCTCCAGATACAACTACAACCTGGATGACTGAGAACCTACATAAACATACTGTCCAGAAGATTCACCGCCAGTCAGTGAACATGTTGATGGAGTTTTATGGTTTTTCATGCAACTGACATGAAACCAAATGGCGGCTGTAACGCCTAGTTACATCTGCCACCTACCACTGAAGATGTGTTAAAGTGTGTTTACTTGTATTCTAGAAGCTATAAATAAACCCTCGCCTGCTTTGTGTAGTCATATCTCTCAGCAGCATCAATGTACCCCAGAGCCAATACAGGACTTGTACGACTACTACTCTGTTACTGTTAAAGATTAATTTTTCAGTTGCACTATAAAAACTGAAAATTATCTGAAAAGGAGCCTTAAGCCCTGTCTCACCATATAATAAAGCCATGAATAATGAGCCACGTATGGATTTGTCAGAAATTTCAGCGATTATTCGAATAATGAGCCACATATATGAACATTATGCAAACAATTAAAAACACTGCATGCGATTGACAGCGTCAGCGCACCGCATCACAGCACAGCTCATATGATCGATTAGAACGAGATGTTAAATCTATTATAAACATACTTTTACAGCTGCTCATAAGAAGGAATGAACATGCAACTGTTTTATCAAGTCATAACAATATAAACATTACAAATAATTACCTTTTAGACAGTTCCACATACATTCTCCACTTCAGAGAGCGAGAGGGAGAGAGGGAGAGAGAGAGAGAGAGAGAAACTGGCTCCAGCTGAAACGGTTCTCTGTGATTCCGTAAGCAATTAGAGGTGTTTTCTGAGAGAAAATGATTAATCTGCTACAAAATAATTATTTTATATACTCAGCATCCAGTGCACAAAGCACGGCGTCCCGTTGAACAAAGCGCGTGGGACTGTCACAATGAAGTGCGCGAGAGTGCGGAGCCAAAATAGCCTGTCCTCTCCTCGTAGCTGCCAGGTACTGGGAGCTACTGGGAGCAATGGGCTTCTAACACCCCCGTACTCATCACTAACATGTCTCTAAAATCCTTGTTTGTGCTCGTAGTACCTTGTACACAAATTGCCCCACAGTTTTTGCTCAATTTTGAACTTCTCCAAATTAGCACCACGCTCAGAGATGAGCCTCATTAGCCGAATATTCTGCCTCTCAGAGCCACTATTCTCCCACATCTGTTGAATAACTCGACTTGTACAAAAAAAAAAAAAAAAACATGCTACGTGGCTCATTATTCATTGTTCATTATTCGGCGGGAAAAGGGCTTAACCGAACAACTCTGCATTTGATTTACTGTTCCTACACACCTGAGGTAACTAACCCTGTACCTGGAGAGCACCTGCCCTGCATGTTTTCCACATCTACCTACTCAAGTTACACCTGATTTTTTTAAAAGCAGTGTTTCCCAGCTCTTGATTGGCTGAGCACATCTGATAGAGTTAACTGCCTGGGAGTAGAACAGGGAGAGTTAGAAAACATGCAGGGCAGGAACAGTTTTGGTGAGCCCTGCTTTACACAGATAATAGGGGTGTCGGAAAAAAATCGAATCACGTCCGAATCGCGATTCTTATTTATTACAATTCTGAATCGATCCAAAATGTCCAAGAATCGATTTTTTTAAAGCATTTTTTTAACTTTTTCTTGCTTACTCGCTGCGTGTACTGTTTGTCAGGCAACGGCTTCCGTACTACAGCGTCCCCGCGAGGGGGGGGGGGGGGGGGTCCGGCGTGCTTCAAACACACGTGCGCTGCAGAGGTCAGTGGCTGTAGCTTAGCATGGCGGACGAAGAGCTAATTCAGCCAGCACCGTCTTTGCTGAAGGCAAATGTTTAGGCGCATTTTGGATTTTATTATCTGCTGTGTAAGAAGGAGCTTGACATGACTTATGCAGTGTGCAGAATCTGCAAAATGAAAGTCAAGTACTTAGGAAACATTTCAAATCCGCAAGCCCACATGCTACGTTATCACCCGGAGCTAAAAGAGAGGAGCAGCGGTCTCTGCCGACTACTGACCAGCGCTTCGCTAAACTGCCAGCCAACTCCGAACGAGCAAAGCAGATAAGTAAATTTACATCTAGAATCACTTGATTAACCTTGTAAAGCTGCATTTTCTTAAACAAACATTTTTAAGTAAAATAACTATTTCTCAGAGCTCTTTGAATCAAAAATCGATTCTGAATCGAATTGTCACCCCAAGAATCGGAATCGAATTGAATCGTGAGTTGTTGCACGATTCACATCCCTAACAGATAAGCCATTTGAAAGTGTATTATACTGTTGATGTCTAAATGCTAAGCAAAACAGGACTTTCCATGTTTATTTTATTGATTAAGTCAAGGTGTTTTGAGGGTAAATTCATCATGTGCAGTTGTCCAATCTGTAGATTTGCTGTGTTCTTAAGGACACTTACCCCCTAAGGCGTGCTCCGTCATACTGAGGCACAGTGACTCCAGCGTGGGGTTGATCTCCAGGTCAGCACCCGGAATTTGGCAATCTAAGGGAAAGAGGAAAACTGGTCTTCAGATCAAAGGAAGCTATGTGACCCTGACCAAATTTACTTAACTGCTTTTATCTCTATCTCTAATTTTGCAGAATAAAGATCAAAATCAAGTTTTTAAGTGGGTTTTTTTTCAGAGTATGATATATCTGCTCATGGTGTAGTTGCTCTAGACAACATCTACAAGATCATCTGTTTGATAAGTTTTTCTTTCCTCTCACAAGCTGAATGATGGAAAATCTTGGTAAGTCCGATCAAAACCTTTGAATGGGAACGTAGGTCACACCAAAGTATAAGTTACACCTATTTTCAGTGTTATCAGCACTTTAACCTGGAATTTTTGTGCATTGCTGTAGAGTTCATTGCTTCGATTACTGCAAAACCACTGTACAAATAGTTATTATTTGTAACGAGCACATGACTTTTCACTATATACTCATTCACACTGGAGTATAAGTCACATGTCCTCGCAACTTGTACTCTGGAGAATACAGTAATTTGATCATGCTGCCATTTTGAAGAGTATAATGACTGAAACCTGAAAAAGTATGCGAAATAAGTATCTGCCTGAACAAAGCAATACAAGTTAGCCTGCCTTATAGTAAAGTAAGTCCCTTCGGCTGCTCCCTTGTTTTCACTCGGGGTCGCCACAGCAAATCCAAGGTGGATCTGCATGTTGATTTGGCACAAGTTTTACGCCGGATGCCCTTCCTGACGCAACACAAGTTAGCCTGCCTTATAACTTATTAAAAGTTCATTTAAAGCTGTGACTACAATCAGAAATTATTTGACTGTCAACAATAAATACCTAAGAACAAGCTTATTGTCTTTACAGTGATAAAAGTAGTCACCCTCAGCAGGAACATATCGACTGTACAATTTACGATGACAGATAAGGTTTGTTTCTATTGTTAAAGATTGTGTGACAAAACAGCTGACCATACATAGAGACAGCAAAAACAAGTATGTACTTCTGTAAGGGTGGCAAGTTTTGCTCTGTCTAATTGGCTGCCTGAAAAGGCATTGCCATGACAACACAATGCCTTTCTGAAAAAAATCAGACTTTTTTAATAGCAGACTGAAAGTTATTGGAACTAAATTTATCAGAAGATAATTGGTCTGCTGATGGTTTTAAAAGTTATCTCAAAAGCTAATCCCTTAACAAAAACATTAGGTTTGATAATTATCGGTTAGCAGATTAGTTGAACTGTGCCCACCACTGCATCCTTCGAACTGTCTGAAGAACACTTGCTGCAACAGTGACGATTTGCACAAACAATAATCCTCATATTTACTTGGTCTCTGAAAATGAAGGTACTGTTGATAAAAACGGCTGTAATTCCTAAATAGTAAATGATTTCTTAATAACCCCCTTGTATTTGAACAGAAAGTCTGAACTACAGTACACGCACATCTTCATTTCACCTGGTATCCGTCCTGACTTGTGTAAAGACTGAAAGTACTACTTTAAATTCTGTGTTATTAGATACATATTGTCTTTTTTCTCTATATGAAAGCGTTTTTGTTGTTGTTCAATAAGTTTAGACATTTTCTGCTTAAGTGATTCGCATTTATTTCTGAACATATTTTAAAATCTGTCTTTAAAAATAAGGGGAGCCAATGAAGTTGATCAGGACTGTGTTGGACAAAGTTTTGTTTTTGGCTTTAAACTCAAACAGGACGATGTGTTGAACAGATGGTTCAGTAGAGTTTTGCTTTTCGTCTGACACGAAAAGCGATCTTGGCATCAAAAACGTTAGAGACTACGGATGTTTACTAAATAAACAAACACACCCTTGTTTCAGTGCTCTGTGGGGGATATTTTCCCTGTAAATCCACATCAGTGTTGGAAATTAAAAAGACTTCAGACAATACCTTGCTGCTGGAACATGAGCATGGTTTGCGGTGAAGTGTGAACAGGGAGCGAGTGCGTCCGCTGCACTGAGCTGCGACTCTGACTTGGCATGCTGTTACTGCCCCCAGGGTTGGCAAACCACAAGTTCTAAATGAGGAAAACAAGTTCTCATTATCACACGTGCCACTCATTCCAGAAGGACAGACGTTTTGCGTGTTTTTCAGACTCTTCGAGCTATGATAAACAGCTAACCCCAAGAACTACCAGCTGTATTCTGATTAAACTGTCACAGCCTCCTGCTTTTCACTCATTTTCCTGTCAGAACAAATGTTTCCTACGATGTATTTTCACTCTGTGGGCATGTCATCCTGTGGATCAACACCAACTTCTTTTCTTCTCAGAATAAAAGAAAATCTCACACTTGAATTATGCTGGAAATATACTGTGAGGAAAATAAGTATTTGAACCCCCTGCGATTTGCAAGTTCTCCCACTTAGAAATCATGGAGGGGTCTGAAATTTTCATCTTAGGTGCATGTCCACTGTGAGAGATATAATCTAAAAAAAAAAAAAAAAAAAAAATCCCGAAATCACAATGTATGATTTTTTAATCATTTATTTGTACGTTACTGCTGCAAATAAGTATTTGAACACCTGTGAAAATCAATGTTAATGTTTGGTACAGTAGCTTTTGTTTGCAATTACAGAGGTCAAACGTTTCCTGTAGGTTTTCACCAGGTTTGCACACACTGCAGCAGGGATTTTGGTCCACTCCTCCATACAGATCTTCTCTAGATCTTTCAGGTTTGGAGTTTCAGCTCCCTCCAAAGATTTTCTATTGAGTTCAGGTCTGGAGACTGGACAGGCCACTCCAGGACCTTGAAATGCTTCTTACGGAGCCCTCCTTAGTTGCCCTGGTTGTGTGCCATGACCCATCTTCAATGCTCTTACTGAGGGAAGGAGGTTGTTTGCCAAAATCTCACAATACACGACCCCATCCATCCTCCCTTCAATACGGTGCAGTCGTCCTGTCCCCTTTGCAGAAGAGCACCCCCAGAGTGTTATGTTCCCACCCCCATGCTTCACGGTTGGGATGGTTTTCTTGGGGTTGTTCTCATCCTCTAAACATGGTAAGTGGAGTTGATTCCAAAAAGCTCTATTCTGGTCTCATCTGACCACATGACTTTCTCCCCATACCTAATGAACAGGTGTCTTTTATACAGGTAACACATTCAAACAGGTGCAATTAATACAGGTAAAGAGTGTAGAATAAGAGGGCTTCTTAAAGAAAAATTAACAGGTCTGTGTGAGCCAGAATTCTTGCTGGTTGGTAGGTGTTAAAATACTTATTTGCAGCAGTAACATACAAATAAATTATTAAAAATCATACATTCTGATTTCCAGATTTTTTTTTTTTAGATTATGTCTCTCACAGTGGACATGCACCTAAGATGAAAATTTCAGACCCCTCCATGATTTCTAAGTGGGAGAACTTGCAAAACCGCAGGTTGTTCAAATACTTATTTTCCTCACTGTATAATCCAAGTCAGTTCTCCTAAAAATCTATTTTAGACTGTAAATGCACAAACTATAATAAAAGAAAAACATTATGTATGAGTGGAATACTAACTTGTCTACCCTGACCAGCCAGCACAGGATTAGTGAGTGTATGGCGTGGAGACACTCCCCCAATCCCACCAGGACTTAGCAGACCCATGCGTCCAGCTGGAAGCCCACGAGGGTTCATCTGGAATAGCCTTTGGCCCCGACGCCCAACACTTCCACTCACAGAGCCTGCTGTGGGGAGGGAGTTGGAGCCATAGGCCCAGCTATGAAACAAAAAAGGAAAAGCAAGCAGCAAATGAAATTAGAGTGAAGAGATATTCAAATGATAAGTGTGACGAGCATCCTAAAGAAGGACGTCAAAGGTAAAAGACTCTCACCCTTTCTGTCGGTACACGGGCATGTCCAGCATAGCTTTCCGAGGGAAGAGGCGGAGCAGTTTGAGGACCTGCTGCTTCCACGACATCAGCCTTTTCTTATGAGTTTCTGTAAAAGCCTGAAAAGAGATAAAAAAGGCAGCAAAAGACATCACGTTTTAAAGGAGTATTTTCCTGAAGACTGACTTTGGAAGAAAAAGGTATATTTGTGTAGTTTGTTTATGTGTGTGTGTGTGGGGGGGGGGGGGGGGGGGGAATATCCCTTTTTCCAAATCCAAATATCCACAGCAACAATATTCTGTATTACCAAACTGTTCCAAATCTAAGAGGGTTTGCTTTGGTTTTGTTCTGGAAACACGTGAAAAACAGTTGTACATTCAGGGTTAAAAGATTTACATGACACATACATCTACAACAGTAAGCGGCGTTAAACACGTGCGAAAAAATGAGTGCTTCGTAGGACTGAAGAAACACTGTGATACTTCTGAGAACACAGCACTTCACAAGTAAAGTAAATTAACCAGCAACTGAGGCGAAGCTATAATGCAAGCTTTAAGCTCATGGTAATAAAAATTGTGGGTTACAAGCTGTTCACAGACAAATAAACAAACATTACCTCTGCCCAACTTCGTTGGCGGAGGTAAAAAAAAAAAAACTATATGGAACTAGGCTCTGAGTAAACAAACCCCCCAACACCTCTGGTCTGTTTTGAGACATTTGGTCTCCACAGGATGTTTCAAGTATCAGCAAGCTGGTTTAATAGCACACTGGAATTAACTGAACCTGAATAACTCAGTCTGAAGAACATGTTGCCCACTAACCAAAGGGTCAGTGTGTCCAATCCCCTTGTACGGCTGAGTGTTGAAGGGTCCTTGACCAAGATGCTGAACCCACAAACTGTTTGAATTTGGGGTGCATTATGTCCTCTGACTCCACACAAAAATATATCAAAAAGAAGGAATAGTATAAATGGAATGAACAAAACCCAGTGGAATCAAAGGCAGGAGAAAGTATTTTTAACAATTTTGTGTAATTATATGGTTTGGAAAAAAGTTATATTTTGGACTACAACATGAAAAATAGCTCATATGGTCCATACCTCATGTGTCAAACATTTCTCGATGAGCTGAAGGTAGCAGCTGATATTCTCTTCATCTGACCTTGACACCAGCAGCTGGGTGCATACTGAAAATAATAATAATAATTATAATAACAATCAAAATTAAAGCCATGCTGAATCCACACCAAGTGCAACCAATGTCTCATAAAGAATAATAAAACACTGTGCAAATTACAATGGATTAATCTGGTTTATAACTTTACTCATCTGTTTTTAAAGCTTTTATTCTTGCTTATAAGTGTTAAAATTAAATTGAATTGAAAAGGATTTTATTAGGCCTAAAATAAAAATACTGGCAGTGCCACTGAGATGATAACTTTAACATGATTGTTTGTCCAAAACAGATTAAATTATAACTGCTCAGAAAAATCTGTATTAAACCTTTAACTTTAGCAAATAGAGCTAGTGCTTATTATAGCAAGTCCATCTCCTGTCTGAAAACCATAAGCAACCATAAGTAGGACTTAAATTGGGAACTACAGTCCAGGTTCAAAACATTTGAGAGCCATCTCCCACCACCACCACCCCAACCCCAGACTCAAAGCTCACATGGGTTTCCAGGACTCTCTTCAATTTCAATTTATTTTCATTTATATAACGCCAAATCACAACAAAGTTGCCTCAAGGTGCTTCATACAAGTAAGGTCTAACCTTACCAACCCCTAGAGAGCAAGCACCCAGGCGACAGTGGACACTCTTCTTCTGTTGTGAGTGACAACAGTTAATGTTGGCGTGTGTTAGCATGACAGTGCGTTAGCCAGCACTGGTCAACTGTGAGTCTTGCTAATCCAGTTGAACACGGACCATGGTACATGAAAGAAAGCACTCGACTGTTGAAATCCCTACAAGTATCTGTGTTAAATCTGATGTAAGCTTGTGATAGTCGCTTTGAATCAAAGCCTCAAAGAGAGCTTCGATGAGCGCTTTGCGGTAGAAAAAACACCAGTTAGCAGCACAATACAAAGCACAGATGCGTGCTCACACAGTGGATTACATCACGTTACCTTGCTATCAATGTTATCAAGTGTTAGCTAGGTGTCGCAACTTAGAGTAAAGTGTCAATTCAAAGCTTCGAAGTACACCCTTGAAGATCCCAGGGCTTTGCAACCTTTGTATCAAATGATGCGACGTTCGCAAAAGTACACCAAGATAAAATGAGACAAAAGTAGCTGGAACACAAATGTAGAATAATTTTGCAGTCACAGAGACACACAGGACAAAATCACAGTCATGTTTTTTCTTTTTACATAGCCTGCGACTCTGCCAGCTGCCTCTATTAGGGAACACAATGATTAGCGTTACTATTATAAATAATAATAAAACTGTGATTTTTTTTCCAAATACGTCCCACCAGAATACAAGGTACAGGACCACGCAAGAGTTTTTTTTGTTTTGTTTTTTAAAAAAGGAAAAATAAAGAGGCTTAATCCCCATAAAGTATGATACTCGTAAGAAAAGAAAAGATGTCTTCATTCATGCTACTCCATCATAAAACTCTAATCACAGGTGCAACAGTAAAAAGCTTATATTCATGGTTCCTCCAATCCACTGAAGCTTGTGAACCATCATGTGTGTCTTGTTGGCTTCCCTCACTCATCTCCTTACTGCACAGTCACTCAGTTTTTGAAAACCACCAGCTCTGACTAGATTTACCAAGCTGTACCACACTCTTAGGGAGATCTAAATGGTGTAAATAATTCTTCTTGAAAAGAAACACCATAATTTGTAAAGTTACTCTCTGAACAAGTTTGAATAGTTTTAATTATATGTCCTTCAACATATTCAAAATCTGACACATTAGGTAACTACATCTGTAGTGTGGCATATTTATAAAAGCTTATAAAACTGACATCTTATTCTCACCTTTGCCCATGACACGGGTGAACTGTCCAGCAATGTCGCCATCTGAGATGGGCGTGGCAGAGGTGTCTCCATCACAAGGAGGTGGATTGTGAGACTGAAAGCCTTCTGAGGCTGGTTCTTTATCCGCCCCAGATTTTGTGGATTCTACAGTGGAGGGGATTGTGTCCGGTGCTGTCTGTGCTGCACTGGGTGGACTGTAGGCCTTAATGGGTGTGATGATAATCTGCTGCAGCTCTTGGAGGGCGCTACGCAGGTTTCCACCTTCCAAAATATCCTGCCAAGCAATGAGGACATTCTCGTCATGTTGGTATATAAGACAGGTGTGGTTTGTACAGGAGATGTTGCCGAGAGCAGTGAGAAACACCGTAAACCAGAGAAAAAGAAATCAGTTTCCCTGAGTTGCTCATAGAGCAAAGCAGGTGTGGGCGTTACACCACTGTCCAAGTCATCACCAGTGTGACAGTGAGCCATGATACAGACGGGAGAAGAAATCCTGTCAGGCCAAAAATATTTTATTTCATCAACATAAAATGACACCAAATACTAATTAATTTCGAGATCAGTGATCATTTCAGTGTAGCTCTGATAAACACTGCAGCACTGAGTCGTGGTGATCAGAGCCGGAGATGGAGGTAATCTATGTGGCCATTAATCATTTTTTCCCCTGTTCTGATGAGTCACAACACCTGTTAAATATTTTTTCTTTGTGATACAACTCGCTATAAAGGCATTTTCACACAAAGACATATACCTGTGAGTGCGTAGGCCTCATCAATAATTAATTCAATGCAGCCTCTGACCTTTTTCATACATATAAAACGGTGTAAAAACAACATTGATTCATCAAGTTTTTCTTCCAGTTTTTAATTTTAAAAGGGGCAGATTTGAAAGTGGAAGTAGAAAGATTAAACAATTCCACAAGTACCATAATTACAGTCACATTGTGGAAAACTAGTAATAACGTGATATAATACAATCACAGTCCAAAATGTGAAAAATACAGAGATACTCATTTTAGATCATTATCACCCACCCCTAGGCAATCTCTACCATTGCTGCTCTGTGCTACTCTGCAAAAAGGCAACTTTTCAGTGAAAATCAAGCAAATTCTTACCTGTATTTTTGTCACTACTGGTACAGCGGGTGTGAAATATGGAAATTCACAGGAAGAGAGAAAAAGCAAATCAACAGTTTCGACATGTTTGGCTAAAGATGGTTGATCCCGAAGAACACATGAATGGGACCTAAATAACAGTGGTATTAAACTGAAATTAAAAATAGAAATGCTGAGGACAGAGATGTTTCACTGGACATACAACTCAGAGGGGTGAATGGAAAAACAAATCCATCAAAGAACATAAAACTGAAGAAAAGTACAGGAAGACCAGAGTGACTGGGAGTGACTTGGCTGGTGCTGTGCACCAGATCAAAGAGAGAGAGAAGGCAGTGACCACAGCAGCACATCAAGAGTGTGGAGGGGGGGGGGCTATAATTCTAAAAAATGCTGGGAATGAGTTCAAATTAACCACATATCCATAAAAACTAAAGTTTGCAACATTATGTTGTATTTAGAGTTGACTTCCTTTATGTGAAAGCCGCAGAGATGTGCATTTTCGCCTAAATAACACACTCACAGTTTATCATCAAAATCACGTAGACCATGATGTGGTCAAACTGAATGCATGCACTCAGTTACTCATCTGAATGGCGAAGGTCTGTCAGATTTTAAGGAAAAGTTCCACTTCATTGACTGTAAACAATATTAAGTGTGGGGCGGCAATAGATCAGCTGGTAGAGCCGGAGTCTTGTGACCGAATCCAGCTCCAAACCAGTCAAAATTCTGCATGTTGCCGTTGTGTCCTTGGGCAAGACACTGTGTTGGGGGTGGTCCCAAAAAACTTTTTCAAAATAAAGGTTCTGAAAATAAATCCCAAAAAACTTCATAATAACGGATCGAGTTGATAAAAAGCACTTCCACTGTCATTCGGGTCTATGTTTTGATAGATATGTTATTTTTATTTTTAATTGTCACATAATGAAAAAAGGATTCCTATTAAACAGGTTATTGGAAGAGATTCAGACAAAATTAAGCAGAACATTTAGAATATTTGAAACACAGTACTCCACCTCCTGAAAACAGTTTATTTAAACTTGAACTCACAGCAAATATAAGATTTTATTCAGCTTATGTACTTACTGAAACGTTGTACAAATTGTGGGAAAACATAAGCTTTTATTCAGCTTATGCACTTACTGAAACATTGTACAAATAGTGGGAAATTTATTGGTGTTAGAAAAAATTAATTTAACATCTAACGTCTCCTCTATGTCATCAAATTAAACTCAGTCACAAGGAACACTGACAGCATGCATTTCACAGGAAAAGTATTTGCTGGGATGCTGGTTTTAAACATTTTATTGTGAAATGATGCGAGCAACATGAACTATCTGATGTTGTTTAACTTTGCTACCAGCGATATCAGTGAGCCACGCCCTCTTTGAAGTACAAATGTTACAATGTTAATCAAAATAAAGGTTTCAAAAATTATTTCTCAAAATTTTAATAATAAAGGATGCACATCATCGTGCCATGCTCAAGCCACATCTGAAAGCTCAGGCCGATCTGACAAATAGTCAGAGAGACATATGAGCCACATACTCGCACAGACGCTTCTAGTTTTATAGCTAGATGGCTGAATGAGAATAGCCTTACGTGTGTCAGACATATAAGGATGCACATTGAAAGTTTTCTGGAAAAATAACAATTTTGAGCATAATTGTGGTATTCCATAAAATGCCAGTAGCTGCAAGAAGCAAAAATCACAGAGAAAAAAGTTTAAATATCTTCTTTTTCTACAATAAAGGTTCATTTAAACTCATTACCAGGTGTTTTTCCTCCAAAAAAGGCCTTTATAGTCCCCCTCTATCAAGAGTCAGCCGATGACGATAACAACCACAATCACTACAACTCTGTCGTACTAAAAGCAAAAGCTTATTACACTGTCATTATGAGAACGTTACCACCATTCAGCACCAATTACCTTTTCTAAAGACTTGAGTACACTTTGCCGTTCTCGCAGCTTCTGGATACTCAAGGCAATCTTATGCCTCGCCCCTTTCGTCACATTCTAAAAAAAAAAAAAGAAAACAATACTGTTCAAAGTGAGTAGTCCTTGCGGGCAAACAAGGAATTTCATTGAAACTCAATAACAAACATAATCGCCGTATGTTTTATTAATGCCAAAGGGCAGATGCAAAAATAATGCCACTTGAGCGTGTGATAGACTTGATAAAACAGGAGGGGACACTGTTTAATTTCATGCCTCATTGGGAGTTGATGTATCATCAGGTTTGAGGGCAGAAAGATTTAAAATAACATAAAATAGTTATGTCAAAGCCCGGTAAAAAAAAAAAAAAAAAACCTGAGATTCGAGGTGCTGCTCTGTGAGAATCATCATCTCTTCATAGGTCATCTGGGAGAAAAGCAATGCATATTTATGAAGGCGCAGACTCTTCAACCATGCAGGAACATCTTCAATAAACACACAGAAACAAATAAATTAATACACAGACAAAAAAAATTACATTTTTTTTTATATCACCACAGCTGTTGGCTGCAGCCAAATACCATATATGTGACCATGGAGGCTGAACCCTGACCTTTCATGCCGCTGCCATCCTCCTGGAAGGTGTTGCGTGTTGAACCCTGTTCTTCAGTCTGCTCACTGCCGGAGGAGGCCACACTGCTCTGCGGGGAAAGGGGTGCATGGTCTGATGGAATGAAGGCCTGCCGGCCCCCTTGGTCATCCTGGCTGACCCACTCAGAGCCGCACACCTGGGGACTGGGAGGGATTACGGACACGGACTTCTTCAGAGGGCTTGGCTGCAGCTGCCCACTAAGACCTGGTAACAGGTGAAAATGTAACAAATAAACACACACTGATTTTGGATGCCACTTCAGATCCAACAGTAATAAAGAGTCGTTCACAACAGGAAAGTGATATTCATTCATTTTCTATATCCACTTATTCCAATTAAGGGTCGTGCAGGCCCAGGGAAAGTATATTAAATGCACTTCATAGTGTACAGCTTTGTAAGCCCCCCCCACCACACACACACACACACACACACACACACACACACACACACACACAGTTCCACCCATAGTAACCTTACCATTGTGACAAGAAAAATATGTCGACATGGAATTTTGTTGTCATTTTTGCTGACCATTTGTCAGACATTTTAATGCTCACACGAACTTGCCCGGTCCTGTACATGTTTCGCAATAAAGGTATTACATGTTGAAAGCTCTGTCGGGCTCTTACTGTGAAAACACTAATGCTGAAATTAGCTAAATGGCCGTTGTTAAGTTGGAAACATTCTTCTGTCAAAATTTCTGAAATACTTGTCTGAAAGATTCTAAACTGACTTTTTTACATGGAAGTGAAAGCAGAATGAACCCTGACAGCGTCTCTCAGAAAACAATAGTTTTGAAGGATTTGTTGTAGCTACTGAAATACGTAGCAACGCTATAAAGAAGCTAAGACATAATAAGACAAAGTGGTTACACAAAGGACAATAAATCAGCTCTGTTTATCAGGTTTCTATCTGCACCACAGGACATCCAGATAGCACCAAAAAAAAAAAACCTACAAGAAGAATTGTGCACATTAATGTATGAACTGAAAATTATCCGGACTGAATATGATGGCACCATCGTGGCAGGTCTTCATTAAGGTTTTCAAATTTAAATATGCACAGGCCTAAAAATACGCTTTGTTTTATGAACAATTTCATGCATAGGAAGAAACACTTTCACCACATCATGCTACCTCTCTCTCTCACACACACACACACACACACACACACACACACACACACACACACACACGAGTGATCCCAATCAGCTCCACATTAACTGTAAAGATTTATTTGTGTGTAAAATTTTATATGGTGTTTGCAGTAAAGCTGTGCAAAAAGTGAAAATAAATAAATAAACAAAAACTGACATTTCCCCAGATAACTTGCACAGCTCTATTTGGAAAGAATGAATCAGTCAGCAATGATAGGCTGATTGTGTGGGTGAATGAGTATGCATAAAAAAAATAATAATAGTAGCAATAATGACAATCTTAACAAAATATTTGTTTTTGGACATCGCCCATTGTGTGTGTCTGTATGTATGATAAATGGTACATTTTTCATGTAGTCATTTATATTGTTTTTGCAAAAACATCCCAATGCATAACTTTAAGTCAACATTGTCAATCCCTATCATACAGCCCGAGTTTGCAGAAGGATTTAGTAGAGCACCTAGCTGGGACATGTGTGCACATCACTTAGGAGAGGATAACTCAACTGTTCCAGACTAATATGACCCCATGACAGGTGGCAAAATCTCTATCCGGGATGAACAGGCCGAAAATGACTACACCCTTTTTCGTCCCAAGTGTTACTTCAAATACAGTCGTATTTTCATAGAAAAGTGTAAAATTTCTATTTTGACATTTATGAGAAAATGGCTAAAGTAAGTGGGTCAAATTATTACCGTACATCAAAAGAAAATGAGCATTTGTCAAATACAGTGAACTTTTATTTTCAGTCATATTGTTATTAATGGAATATTGATTTAAAGTGAAAAATACAAAACAAAACTTGTTTCTTTAGCAAACAGCAGTAGATATCTTAAAAGTTTTAAAGGTTATCAATAAAACATCCCAACAGCCAACAGCTCAGAAAGTTTAAGTTACTGACGATTCTGGACTGTGTGTAGGTCATTTGACCTAATGTTTTCTAGCAGTTTCAAAATATCAAAATTATAAATTTTACACTCTTCTATGATCCTTCTGTACTGGTCATTTCTGCAGTGTCACAGTGGCATTAGATCAAGAAGCTCATCCCATATTTCCCAATTTATTTCAATTTATTAATTTATATAGCACCAACTCTCGACAAAGTCGCTTCACACAATTCACAACAACACAAATTAATCTAAAATCAAAATTAAAAGCAAGAAAAGCACAATAAAAAGATAAAACACAGAAGAATAAAAGGAAATTACAACGCAAATACAAACAAATTAAATTAATGATAAGACAGTCTAAAAAAGTGGGTCTTCAGTCTTGATTTAAAAGTCTCCACCGTGTCAGACTGCCGAATAACAGCAGGTAGATCGTTCCAAAGAGTCGGACCACGGTAGGAGAAGGCTCTATACCCCACAGATTTCTTGTTCATCCTCGGAACACACAGACACCCTGAGCCCTGCGAACGCAAGGGCCTCGCAGGTACGTAGGGCTTAACCAAGTCCGCCAGGTAAGAAGGTGCCAGTCCATGAACAATTTTATAAACCAACAATAAAACTTTAAAATCCAATCTGGCAGAAACCGGTAGCCAAAGAAGGGATGCCAGAATGGGAGTAATGTGGTCAAACCTTCTACTTTGTGTCAAAAGCCTGGCAGCAGCATTCTGTACCAACTGAAGTCCTCGAATGCTAGACTGCGGCAGGCCAGAAAATAAAACATTACAATAACCCAGTCTGGAAGAAATAAACGCATGTATCAAAGTCTCAGCATCAGCCATAGACAGGATGGGACGAATCCTCGCCACATTTGGCAGATGAAAGAAGGCAGTCCTCACAATGTCTCTAATGTGGGGACCAAAAGACAATGTAGGATCAAAAAGTACTCCAAGATGCCTCACTTTGTCCGTATGATGCACAACACACGAACCAAAATTAAGCGCCAACTGGTCAAAATGATGCCAATGTCTGGCTGGACCAAGAACCTTCATTTCAGTCTTATCAGAATTCAAGAGTAGGAAATTACTAGACAACCAACTTCTCACAGATATAAGGCAATCTTCCAAGGCTTTTATATGGGCAAGATTACCAGCAGTTACCGGCATGTACAATTGAGTATCATCAGCATAACAATGAAAGGCAATCCCGTAATGCCGCAGAATATGCCCAAGGGGTGCAATATAAAGTGAGAAAAGCAAGGGGCCTAACACAGACCCCTGTGGAACCCCAAATTTCATTTTACCAAGACCAGAAGTAGTGTTATTATAAACAACACAATAAGAACAACTGGACAAGTATGACGTCAGCCAAGCAAGAACACTTCCAGTAATCCCAAAGTAATTTTCCAGCCTATCAAGTAAAACACGATGATCCACAGTATCAAACGCAGCAGTAAGATCCAAAAGCACTAAAACCATTGTGGTGTCCGAATCCATTGCACACAGAAAATCATTCACCACTCTGGTAAGCGCCGTCTCTGTGGAGTGATGTTTTCTGAAAGCAGACTGAAGTGGTTCAAAAAGATCATTCTCAGTAAGATGGCCTACAAGCTGCTGTGAGACGACTTTTTCCAGAATTTTAGAACAGAAAGACAGATTTGATATCGGCCTGTAGTTACTCAATACACCAGGGTCAAGATCAGATTTCTTAAGCAATGGTTTAATCACTGCAGATTTAAAACACCCAGGAACAGAACCAGAGATTAATGAAAGATTAACAATTTCCAACACAACAGGCCCAAGAACGGGCCACAGGTCCTTAAACAATTTTGTTGGTATAGAATCAAATAGGCAGGCTGTGCTTTTTGTAGATGTCACAAGCTTTGCAAGTGTGTCTAGTGAAATAGTATCAAATTCTTTAAATCTAGGTGTCACCTCATTATTAACACACCTCCACAGCAGGGTGGTGGGCTTGGGAACCCCCAGGGTTTTGGGCTTGGGAACCCCAGTTAGAGGACTTGGGGTTCCCAAGTCCTCTAACTGTTCCTGAGGAATTCCGAGGTGTTCCAAAACCAGCTGGGAAATATATCCCTCCAACGTGTCCTGCTCTACTTTCTGGACTAACTTGCACTGTAGTATGTGTAACATCTGTCCAACAATGCATCATGAAGAGGAAAACATACATAGGTTAGACCAGTTTACAAGTCACAGTAGTGGTACAGCTTCATGCAAGAAGAAGCGAAATGAATTTAATTGCTGCATTAATTTTTGATAACACAAATACTGTGTTAGTGAGCAGAAACTAACGAACTAATTGTCAGTGTACAAGGAACAACACACGAGTAAACTGTTTCTTGCATCCACTGAACCCACAGTCATAGGTGAGGTATACTTGTAATGTAATTCAATATTTGAAAACTCAAAGTAGAGAAGTTTGAATCTTCGATTGGACTGGGTTGCTTGACTCGAGGACGTTTCGCTTCAAATCGCAGACGTTTCCTCAGCTAAAATTCTTGCTCTGGTAGTCTGACTTCTGTCTTGACCCTTGTAGAGAAGAACAAACAGAAGCCACAAAAGCTGGAGTTTTAAACCTAACCAGACCCCTCCTACCAAGAGGCAGACTGCTATTGGCTAGTGACTAAACAATTGTTTTAATTAGCACCTACTGTGCTCTAGTTACCACCCTCCTAATGACAGGGTAGCCATCCCTCCTAACGATGGGACTGACGCCTCTCCTGATGACGTGAATGACTCCTTACCATGAACAATAGACTGAAACTGCTTTGACCTGAGTACCCCATTGTAAACAATGGACAAAGCGTGTCTCAGACCCCCTCCCCGGTTAAGGCTGGGTTTCAACTGTTTCACATACAATGCCTCCTTCACCCCTCTCTTAAACCATTTCTTCTCTCTGGCTAAGATTTTAACTTACTTGTCCTCAAATGTGTGGTTAATGTCTTTAAGGTGGAGATGAACTGCAGACTGATGTCCACTGGCGCCCTCTCTGCAGTGCTGGTATAGCCTTTTGTTTAACGGCTGCTTAGTCTCATCTATGTAGTGTTCGTTACAGTTTTCATGAAATCTGATAGAATACACTACATTGCTCTGTTTGTAACTAGGGATCCTGACCTTAGGGTGAACTAATTTCTGTCTCAGGGTGTTAACAGGTTTAAAGTAAACTGGGATTTTGTGCTGTCTGAAGATCCTCTGTAATTTTTCCCCTACTCCTGCTAAAAAAGGGAGAGACACCCCCTTTTTGTCTTCGTCTCCTGTCTGTCTGGTGTCTTTGTTCTCTGGGACTTCTGCACTTTAGTCCCAAAGACAAAGTTCTCAAAGACAAAGAACATCTTCTTTCAGACCTGCTTCTTCTTCTTGTTGTTTTACAGCAGATTGCATCCAGGAAAATGGTTTGTACTCCAGAGTGTGAATCAAAGCAATTCATTCAGTATTCAGGAGCGGCCTGTCACGCATGTAAACAGTGCCATTTTGTCCTCATGCCATAGATGATAATACAGCATTTTTTTCTTCATACAAGGTGCTTTAGAAAACATTAGTTACAGGACCTTGCAAACTAGCTAAAAAAAAAAAAAAACATGACTTATAGTCTAGAGAGCACAGTAACTATTACATGAAACTTGGTGAATGTATTAATTAATTTACTTTTTAATTAATTCATTATGGATAACTGTTTTTTATTTATTTATTTATTTGTCTATGTTCCACTTTGTGATTACAATGCAACTGAGTGTGAAAGTCTTGTCTGTTCTTTCTCACAGCTTGAAAACATTTCCTGTAAATGTACAATATCACACCGCAGTTTAAACTGTGCTAAAACTTTAAAATTACATGACAAACAAAACCCAGCAGACAACTTGTTCACCATGATCCACAGAAAAGTAGAAAAATATTACTAATGTCAAATATGGTTGCAAGTACAATTCCAAATATGCCAACTGTGTATGTGGTGTGAAAACATTAACACAGTCTGGATGTTCCACCAGCATATATTCCAGTCCCAGCTCAACTTGTTTCACTGTGTTTCATGCAGATCACTCTATTACACTGAGTAATCCCACTACAAAACCAGTCTGCCAATGAGAGCAAAAATAGAACCAAATCAGTCGATGTAATAAATAAATTAAGCTCAATGTGTGAGAGTATTGCAAAAGTGCACAATGCTCTCAAATTCCCAGGTCACAGTACGTCTCCATGACTGCTTCCTACTTGTAAAGAGAGATGAAAATGGGAACATTACCTGTGCTATTGCTGTTGATGGGAGAAGACATCCGGCCTGGGAAAGGAAGGTGTCCATTCTGGCCTGCTGGAGACGTGCTGGAGGAAGGGGATTTGTCATGCCAGGCCAGTCCAGGGTCCAGAACCTCACCAGAGTTGGGCCACTCGTCTGAGCCCTGGCGAGGGTGATAGGGGCTCGATGGAGTACGTGAGGATGGTGCATAGCCACTGGATAGGTGCTCTTCCAGGTGGTTGAGCCACATGGCCAGAGACGTGCGATCATCCAGCGTGGTGGCAGGGTGAATGAGAGCGTACGACAGCAGCTGTCTGCTCTCCTCCACAAACAGGCTACTTTCAATAGTGTGGCTCAACACCTTCTGCAGCAACTTCATGTACTCACATTTGGCCTCACTGTTCCGTGGCTGCAGCAGGGGAAGGTGGGACAGCAGCAAGGACACCACTTTCTCTGTCGGCTCTTGGTGCCACCGGCTAACAATCACTAATCGCAAAAGACCAACAGGGAAAAAGGTTAATTCTTTTTGCCATGTTTCATTATTGATTTAATATGTTTTGCTGGTTTTATCAAACCATATATCAAAATAAGTAAAGACGGCATAATTCAAACTAAAAAAAAAAAATCTACCTGCATTGTTGGCCTCAGCTTCAAGGATGTGGATCTCTGTGCAGTCTGCCAGCCAGTGCTCAAGGCAGATGTGCAAAAAGCGAGCTTGGGTCCGAGACACCCTCTTCAGGAGGGACAACAGAGCCACTGTCTGTTCACACTCGTTCCAGCCCTTAAACCAATCCGTAAGGATACCTACCTGGTCTCGGAACATCATGGCGTGATTCCTCAGTAAGGAGACTGGGAATGTTTGGATGAAGAGGGAGGGGTACGGGAAACAAAGATAGGATCAGTCTGGCCCCGCACAGCGGGGTCGTATTTGCAACAGTCCTGGGATCCCCTTCAACTGGACTGAGGGGCCCTCACATGGTTCAGATGCAGAAGCAATTGCAGTCAGGGACACTGCGTTGGTTACTTGGAAGAGGTCTGATGAGATGAAGGTGGGAAAGTGTGTCAGATCGTGTGAAAAAAGACACAAAGAGGAAAATGGACTTTCTCACTCTGGTATGTTCAGGATCACATCATGCCAGTCCTATCAAATCAACAAACAGACAGAGAATAGATCTTACTCATTCAAGTGAATGTTCAACACTTTTGCCACATACAGATACATGTCTGATGGCCAAGTCAACGAAATCAATGAAAGCCTGGATACTGGTCTTGGTAAATCAATATTGGTCCAGGACAATCATAGACCCAGGTGCTGAAACTCTTCTTCTACATTAAAACCGTGGATGTTATTTTATGGAGTTTCTAAATCACCAGTTAGGTTAGTATTGGACATACATTTCCCCATATATGATCTGCATAAATAACATTTATCAGTACAAAGGCAGGTATCACAAATACACATTCAAATGATAACAATTCACTGTACAGCCCGACCGATATTGATTTTTTGAGGCCGGTGCCGATAACGATATCTGGATGAAAAAAATGCAGATAATCAATAAATCGGCTGATTTGCTGATAGCCGATAAATCAGCCGATATTATTATTATTATTTAAATGAACAAAATGTTCTTTTTTGGACCCTTAACAAAAAGGTATGGGCTAAAAGCTGAATCTTTGTCCTCATATTGATTAACTTTATAACAGAGAAGAATTTTCAACTTCAAAAAAAAATGCAATTGCAGCAGTTAGGGGGCTATTCAAACGGGCCAACTAGTAAGATATCACTCCTGAAAACGATCTTCGCCATAATCACATGAGGTAAATCTGCCCTATGATTGGATTTTGGAAAACCATGTGACAGAGAACCAATTCCGATTGGACACTCACATTGCCCACGTCATCACACATCTTCTATGAGGAGTACCAAGATGGCCGATGGTGGATCGAAAGTCTGCGGAGTTAACTTTTCAGCAAAAAAAAAAAAAAAAAAAAGTAAATTTCTATCTCATATCATTAAAAAGTTATTTACAATTTAGTAAAGCTTGGTCCCAGCCGTCGTATACGACGTTGTCGGCCCCAGAGGTTTAATGGCGAACGGCAGTAATTCCCAGAGCCCTTCCGGACGACCAGTGAATCTGAATGTTTCAACCTCTTAGCAGTAAACGAAAGTTTTTCATGCGAGAAATAAGGTCTACACAACGTAAGCTTAATAAAAAGCGTGACCGACACAATGAAGCACATTTGACACATTACTACATAAACTGAGTTAACCAAACTGAGTTGAACTGCAATGTGGGGTGAATGTAATCGCAAAGTTATTACAAACAACATCCTTATAAACTTACTTGTATGATTTTGTCAGCCGATCAGTGCATTGTGACGGCGAAATATGGGGGCCGGTGAAGAAAACATTTAAGCAGGGGTGTAAGCAGTTCTCAGTTGCATGGAGTCAGAGCTCCATCTACTGGACAAACAGTGCAAGGACATTTTACATTGCCGACACAAACGTTGCAGTAACTGTTCTGTTTATGAGAAATTATTGGCATTCTATCTGCAAAATTTCGGCCAATAGTGAGTACTTTGAAAAGGGCTTATTTCGGCTGATAATAATGGCCGGCCGATATATCAGTCGGGCTCTACAATTCAGCTCAGTAATACTGGGTCGTGCCCAGCCTATAACATATTTGACTAATGCATTAGGTTGAAAAACACAATAAGAAGAAATACTCAATTAATCATAGCCAGCTACTGTAATAATGGGTATGTAAACGATTAAAAAAAACTTTCCTACAACCCCAATTCCAATGCAGTTGGGACGTTGTGAAAAATGCAAATAAAAACAGAATACAATGATTTGCAAAACCTCTTCAACCTATATTTAATTGAATACACCACAAAGACAAGATATTTAATGTTCAAACTGATAAACTTTATTGTTTTTGTGCAAATATTTGCTCATTTTGAAATGGATGCCTGCAACACATTTCAAAAAATCTGGGACACTGGTATGTTTACCACTGTGTTACATCACCTTTACTTCTAACAACACTCAATAAGCTTTTGGGAACTGAGGACACTAATTGTTGAAGCTTTGTAGGTGGAATTCTTTCCCATTCTTGCTTGACGAACGACTTCAGTTGTTCAACAGTCTGAAGTCTCCGTTGTCATATTTTGCACTTCATAATACCCCACACATTTTCAACGAGTGACCGGTCTGGACTGTAGGCAGGCCAGTCTAGTACCCGCACTCTTTTACTACGAAACAACGCTGTTGTAACACGTTCAGAATGTGGCCTGGCATTGTCTTGCTGAAATAAGCAGGGACGCCCCTGAAAAAGACATTGCTTGGATGGCAGCATGTGTTGCTCCAAAACCTGGATGTACCTTTCAGCATTGATGGTGCTATCACAGATGTGTAAGTTGCCCATGTCATGGGCACTAACACACCCCCATACCATCACAGATGCTGGCTTTTGAACATTGCACTGGTAACAATCTGGATGGTCTTTTTCCTCTTTTGTCCAGAGGACATGACATCTATGATGACGTAGATGTAGCGACGAACTATGGTAACTGACAATGGTTTTTCTGAAGTGTTCCTGAGCCCACACAGTAAGATCCTTTACACAATGATGTTGGTTTTTAATGCAGTGCTGCCTGAGGGATCGAAGGTCACAGGCATTCAATGTTGGTTTTCGGCTTGGCGCTTATGTGTAGAAAGTTCTCCAGATTCTCTGAATCTTCTGATTATATTATGGACTGTAGATGATGGAATCCCTAAATTCCTTGCAATTGAACATTGAGAAACATTGTTCTTAAACTGTTGGAATATTTTTTCACACAGTTGTTCACAAAGTGGTGATCCTCGCCCCATCTTTGCTTGTGAATGGCTGAGCCTTTTGGGGATGCTCCTTTTACACCCAATCATGACACTCACCTGTTTCCAGTTAACCTGTTCACCTGTGGAATGTTCCAAACAGATGTTCTTTGAGCATTCGTCAACTTTCCCAGTCTTTTGTTGCCCCTGTCCCAGCTTTTTTGAAACGTGTTGCAGGCATCCATTTCAAAATGAGCAAATATTTGTACAAAAACAAAAAAGTCTATCAGTTTGAACATTAAATATCTTGTCTTTGTTGTGTATTCAATCGAATATAGGTTGAAGAGGATTTGCAAATCAATGTATTCTGTATTTATTTACATTTCACACATCCAAACTTCATTGGAATTGGGGTTGTAGTTCTAGAGAATTTGCAGTTTCTCATGTTTTTTCTAAATCATGATAAGATGAATACATGTGGTGTATAGCCTGTTAATGATTGCACAAAATAAGACAACTGAACTTGCTATCTTAGGCTTTAAACAGGTGTCATTGCCAATTTTTTTAAAAAGTAACATTTTACAGGCCAAGGAATCTGTTTCCAAAATATAGGGGTGCACCCCTCAGAGATTGCAAGTGAGGAAGGAGTGATCAGAGGAAAAAAAATGTAAAGTCACTGTAAAGTTAAAATGCAAAGGCATCATAAACAAAGAGCAGCACAGTGCCACTGCAAGGCTCTAAGCTCCAGTTTTACACTTCAAACTGAAAATGGATACATTTTTCACAGGGACGAAAAACACAAATGCTCACTGACCAAACATCATTCATCCCATCTGTCACATTACTTCCTACTGCAGAGAATGACATTCAGTCACTTTTTAAAATATTTATTTAACTTTTTCCCTTAAAAATGCTGACCTACATGCTGTAGAAATGTAGTAAAAGTAAAAGTCTGGTTCAGAATCCATGCTACGATAACCCCTCCCCTTGTCTAGTATCACGGCTGATAACCTAAAACTGTCTACAACACCATCACAACATACGTTACCGTTAAAAGATTCACACCCCTAATATATTATATATCAGTGGTAAATTTTTCTTGTGATGAAATATCTGAATTAACAAACTGGTCAACCTTTGCATTGATGATTGTATTGATGATATGTTGCATTATAATGGACACCACAGTGACTTAGTGGTTAGCAATGTTGCATCACAGCAAGAAGGTCATGGGATCGATTCCCACCTGTGGCCTTTCTGTGTGGAGTTTGCATGTTCTCCCCATGTTTGCTTGGGTTCCCTCTGGGTGCTCCGGCTTCCTCCCACATCCAAACACATGCAGGTAAGCCCCGGTCACAACCTACCATGTGTTTTTTTTTTTTTGCCGTACGTTTTCTGCAGATGCCACGGCCCCCACGTTTTTGTGAAAACGTAGGAAGGCAGTAGCAAGAGCAAGGAGCGAGTACGTCAACGCACGCCCCCAGTACTCCTGGTGAATCCGCAGCTCGACCGCAGTGAAAGTTCTGCATGCACTAAAACCTCTGCGGCGTGTCTGCATGCTCCCAAAACCGTAAGGAGGCAGTACTTACAACGTACGAATCTCCAGATTTTTCCCACGTTTTTGCAAGTAGACTGCACGCACCTGCAAGTTCGGCGGGTTGTGACCACGGCTTTAGGTGGACTGGACTGGTGTGTGTGCGGGTGTGAATAAGCAAGCCCAGTACACATGCGCGGCGTGCGCTTCCGGTCGGCGGCTATCGGGACAAACAAAGCCATGTGTGCAGCTGTCAGTGCTTCAGCCAGTACATACATCATCTGACTTCACTCTAAACACACAGGTTTGTGGGACATTGTACAGGTGGTACAGCGATATTACGTTGATTACGCGTCCGCCATCAAGCATGTGCATTTGTTTGTCCCGATGCCTTCCCATCAGCCCCCGCACGCTCGAGATGCTGAACGCGCCTATGTGTTTGTGGCCCTGCGACAGACTGGAGTCCTGTCCAGGGTGTACCCCGCCCACACCCTATGACTGCTGGGATAGGCTCCAGCCCCCTGTGACCCTTAACTGGAGTAAGTGGTTGAAGATGAGTGAGTGATGCATTATAATGTATTTATTTTCGGCTACTGATACCACACCATTTGCAAACCATGAATAGCTGTTATGGCACTCATTACTATTTAAAGTTCCCAACATCATGGTTCATGCACAACCTTAACCCCAACCCTACCGACCGTATGCCCAATTTGTGAGATACTCATGACGGTTTGTTACTGGATGCCATATAGGGCCAGATCAATGGTCACTGTTTATTTTAATGCACATCTTCACATAGTGTGTTGCTGCTTTCCGAAGTGTGAGTGACATCCATGAACCGGTTTAGAAGGAGGTGCGCTTGCTAAGTCAATATCATGTGAAACATCAATTAACCACAAATGTTTGATTATCTCCCCTTCAAGACACTGGATGGGAATTATTTTTCTTCCAGCACATCTTCATATGATGTGCTATCACTGTGAAAATTCACAGTAACCCAGTAACTGGTTTTGGGGGTGCTGTGCTTACAAGACTCAAGTCAAGAATGACTGACAGACAGACAGACAAAGTGATGATTCCAACCTACAAGACAGACAGACAGACAGAGACACCACCCCAAACCAATTTACATCAGTCAAGCCACTTTAAAACATCAAGAGTTGAATCCAACAAAGTTTGACAAAAACACATGTGCCAAAGCAACAAGTGCACATGCACACAGCAATCGCAGACTATGACATGGGCAACTAGAAGTGCCAGAACAACAAACATGAGCTAGAAGTCCAATCCCTTATTAGACCCACAGTGCATTTGCAACTGTTGGAGCTGGAAGAATAACGAGTCAGGTCCAGATGTCTGGCAATGACCATAAAAACAGGTTTCATTTTGTTCCATGCTTGCTCAACACTAAAAGGTGATTAAAAAATACATCTTTAATTGGTGGGTATGACTTTATGTGGCTTCTAACAGGTGACGTAATAGGAAAAAGTTTAGGAACCACTGGGTGGAAAAAAATGATCAGATAAATGATCGAGTCTATGTCTATTATGTTTTCATATATGGAGAAGCGATACATACAGTTTGTCACTTAGGTCAGACCCAACCATAACCAGTAATTAACAAAGCTATCGTTTTGTGACAAACACTACAGAACTACAAAGTGAGCCGTAAGATGTCTATAAGCACAGGTCATTGCGCTTGTGAAGCCCCCAGCAGTGTTTATTATTCGAATCTGACTAACATTATAAACATAGCAGTTAGCCAGTTAGCTTCATCGGCCTAGGATTCGTACTGTTTTTCGTTGCCGCTGTAGCTGCGATGTGCCTTTTCTTCTCTCAGTCTTCTGGCGTTTAAACGTTAAATGCCAAAGCTTGATGAAGTAAGCTTTTTAACTGGAGGAAGTTGTGCGGTTTGTTGTTTACCTTTTGTCAGTTGTCGCTGGTTAGCGAGCTAGGCTAAAGCGCTCCTCCATAGGTAGCTCGGCGCTCGGGCAGGGTTAGCTAGCGTTAGCTTCTCGCCTTAGCTTGAGAAAAAGCGTCCCATACGTAGTATTCTTTAAGGGTATTCCTTAGCAGCGGCAAACTCCTGTGACTTCAAACACACCATGTTAAAAAAAATATATGTAAATATTTATTGGAATACAGAAAATAAAGTGTACGCCTAGAGAAGGCTACTTCGATTTTGAGTTGACATAAGACGTAAAAACGACGTCATACGTCTGGAGTTGACGTTGAATTTCGTACCGCCCCGCCCACAGTCTGGTATGCTCGCAAATAAATAAATAAATAAATAAATAATAATAATAATAATAATAATAATAATAATAATAATAATAATAATAATAATAATAATAATTACTTAGGATAGCACAATTACCAAAAATTTACCAAAATTGTTGAGGAATTATGACCATCTGTATACAGTACACAGTCTGCAAATCAGTGATGCGACCCACCTAGTACCAAAGACATACCGTTGTTGTCTTAGGTCACTGGTTAGCTTCCAAGTACCACAACCATACAGGCAGGCAGCAGTAGGACCCTAAAGATGGACCTTCATTCTCCTGCAAAGACATCAACATTTCCAAACGCCTCTGAGCATCCTCAAGAATTCATGAGCTTCACCCAGGTGCCCCTTGATCTAAAAAAACAAGTACCCAGAAACATGTCACTGCCAAGATCAGTGACTGTCTCTACAGGTCTGGCACTTTCACAACATACAGATGCACTTCTGATGGCTGAGTTCAGGAAGTCCTTAAAAATCTGGGCTTGTATGCTCGGTGCATCTCAAATTCCTCTCAAAGAGGTCCTAATTTAGCTTAAAATATCCTGGCAAGGACTCCCAGAGAGACCCAAGAGCTGTCTGAGAGCAACTCTTGGCAAGGAGTTGACAGAAACTTCTATCTTAGTGAGGAGGCGGGGTTGACCCTGTTGTTTGGTATGACGTGGTCCTGTAAGAGCTGTGATTGGTTGTCACAGAAAGGGAAGGGGAAATAAAAAAATAAATGCACTCTGCTCCTACATATGAATGAACAGTAAAATCAACCAATCATATAACTGCATTAAGAAATGCGTAATCGTGAAAATAATTTAATGTCATGATGATGAAACTCAGCATGATTAATTAGGAGCGATCGGTGCTAAACCTGTAAATTCTTGTGCTGCAATGCATTATGGGATTTCTGGGTTTGGGGGTTTTAAATGTTGTTGTTATTGTGGTTCATGGTAGTTTAACAGTGTTGTTAGTGTTATTGATTTATTGTGTTTTTGTAGTTAATTTGGTTTAGTGACTTATGTGTCACCATGTTGTCACCATAAGTGAAAAGTGTATCGTGTTTGATGCCGAGCACCTCCTAGTGGCAGAGTGCCAAAAAACAGTCAGTTCACCACAAAATGAATTGATACACAGCTTGAAGATGTTTGAACATATCTCATTCACATGCTGATTATCTACATATTAAAAGTGTGCGTGCATTTATTAATAAGTTCATTGTAAGTACATAATATAATTGTAAATATGTTAAAATGACATGCATGACGCAATAAAGTGAAAACACTTATTTCCATTGTGGTCCATTTAAAAATCCAATCACAAAATAGAAGTAATCATAAAACAGAATGATATCAATAATACTGATAATAATAATAAAAATAATGATAATATTAATGTGTGAATATGATAACAGCAACTTAAACAATTTATAAATACATTAAGACAGTAAATTAACATAAAATAATTATGTAGATCAAGCCGGTAGTGTGTTACTGACTCACTGTCATCCTACATATGGAGAAAATCTGTTTCCTCTCTGTCTTTTCCACCAGCTTGTCTGCTTGAGGATTCTTAAAAGTCCTCCTCACTACGCTTACCAGTTTGGCACCTTAGGAGCGTTCTTAAGGCCTAAGGTGCTTTGCAGACAACTTTCATCTTACCAAGAGAAAATTCTGAGAAATGTCTAAGAATTTGAGGAATTCTAAGACTTTTTTTACACTCAACAAAAATATAAACGCAACACTTTTGGTTTTGCTCCCATTTTGTATGAGATGAACTCAAAGATCTAAAACTTTTTCCACATACACAATATCACCATTTCCCTCAAATATTGTTCACAAACCAGTCTAAATCTGTGATAGTGAGCACTTCTCCTTTGCTGAGATAATCCATCCCACCTCACAGGTGTGCCATACCAAGATGCTGATTAGACACCATGATTAGTGCACAGGTGTGCCTTAGACTGCCCACAATAAAAGGCCACTCTGAAAGGTGCAGTTTTATCACACAGCACAATGCCACAGATGTCGCAAGATTTGAGGGAATGTGCAATTGGCATGCTGACAGCAGGAATGTCAACCAAATCAAAAATCAAATCAATTTCATTTATATAGCGCCAAATCACAACAAACAGTTGCCCCAAGGCGCTTCATATTACAAGGCAAAGCCATACAATAATTACAAAAAAAACCTCAACTGTCAAAACGACCCCCTGTGAGCAAGCACTTGGCGACAGTGGGAAGGAAAAACTCCCTTTTAACAGGAAGAAACCTCCAGCAGAACCAGGCTCAGGGAGGGGCAGTCTTCTGCTGGGACTGGTTGGGGCTGAGGGAGAGAACCAGGAAAAAGACATGCTGTGGAGGGGAGCAGAGATCAATCACTAATGATTAAATGCAGAGTGGTGCATACAGAGCAAAAAGAGAAAGAAACACTCAGTGCATCATGGGAACCCCCCAGCAGTCTACGTCTATAGCAGCATAACTAAGGGATGGTTCAGGGTCACCTGATCCAGCCCTAACTATAAGCTTTAGCAAAAGGAAAGTTTTAAGCCTAATCTTAAAAGTAGAGAGGGTGTCTGTCTCCCTGATCCGAATTGGGAGCTGGTTCCACAGGAGAGGAGCCTGAAAGCTGAAGGCTCTGCCTCCCATTCTACTCTTACAAACCCTAGGAACTACAAGTAAGCCTGCAGTCTGAGAGCAAAGCGCTCTATTGGGGTGATATGGTACTATGAGGTCCCTAAGATAAGATGGGACCTGATTATTCAAACCTTATAAGTAAGAAGAAGAATTTTAAATTCTATTCTAGAATTAACAGGAAGCCAATGAAGAGAGGCCAATATGGGTGAGATATGCTCTCTCCTTCTAGTCCCTGTTAGTACTCTAGCTGCAGCATTTTGAATTAACTGAAGGCTTTTCAGGGAACTTTTAGGACAACCTGATAATAATGAATTACAATAGTCCAGCCTAGAGGAAATAAATGCATGAATTAGTTTTTCAGCATCACTCTGAGACAAGACCTTTCTAATTTTAGAGATATTGCGCAAATGCAAAAAAGCAGTCCTACATATTTGTTTAATATGCGCTTTGAATGACATATCCTGATCAAAAATGACTCCAAGATTTCTCACAGTATTACTAGAGGTCAGGGTAATGCCATCCAGAGTAAGGATCTGGTTAGACACCATGTTTCTAAGATTTGTGGGGCCAAGTACAATAACTTCAGTTTTATCTGAGTTTAAAAGCAGGAAATTAGAGGTCATCCATGTCTTTATGTCTGTAAGACAATCCTGCAGTTTAGCTAGTTGGTGTGTGTCCTCTGGCTTCATGGATAGATAAAGCTGAGTATCATCTGCGTAACAATGAAAATTTAAGCAATGCTGTCTAATAATACTGCCTAAGGGAAGCATGTATAAAGTGAATAAAATTGGTCCTAGCACAGAACCTTGTGGAAATCCATAATTAACCTTAGTCTGTGAAGAAGATTCCCCATTTACATGAACAAATTATAATCTATTAGATAAATATGATTCAAACCACCGCAGCGCAGTGCCTTTAATACCTATGGCATGCTCTAATCTCTGTAATAAAATTTTATGGTCAACAGTATCAAAAGTAGCACTGAGGTCTAACAGAACAAGCACAGAGATGAGTCCACTGTCTGAGGCCATAAGAAGATCATTTGTAACCTTCACTAATGCTGTTTCTGTACTATGATGAATTCTAAACCCTGACTGAAACTCTTCAAATAGACCATTCCTCTGCAGATGATCAGTTAGCTGTTTTACAACTACCCATTCAAGAATTTTTGAGAGAAAAGGAAGGTTGGAGATTGGCCTATAATTAGCTAAGATAGCTGGGTCAAGTGATGGCTTTTTAAGTAATGGTTTAATTACTGCCACCTTAAAAGCCTGTGGTACATAGCCAACTAATAAAGACAGATTGATCATATTTAAGATCGAAGCATTAATTAATGGTAGGGCTTCCTTGAGCAGCCTGGTAGGAATGGGGTCTAATAAACATGTTGATGGTTTGGATGAAGTAACTAATGAAAAAAACTCAGACAGAACAATCGGAGAGAAAGAGTCTAACCCAGGGGTGGGCAATTAATTTTTACAAGGGGCCACATAGGGAACCTGAATTATGTCCGAGGGCCACACCATCGATAACTTGGCTGTCTCCCCATTACAAATTTTTTACAAAAAATTACCTATTTAATAGCTTTTATAGGTCATTTTTATTATTGTAATAATATGTAAATATTTAAATATACCTAAATAAACCTCTCTGATTTGCAACACACAAGCTTGACATTTTTAATATATGTAATAATAATCACAGACCTCATGAGGGCCGGACAGAGACATGCAAAGGGCCGTATGTGGCCCCCGGGCCGCAGTTTGCACAGGTATGGTCTAACCAAATACCGGCATCACTGAAAGCAGCCAAAGAGAATGATATGTCTTTGGGATGGTTATGAGTAATTTTTTCTCTAATAGTTAAAATTGTATTAGCAAAGAAAGTCATGAAGTCATTACTAGTTAAAGTTAAAGGAATACTCGGCTCAATAGAGCTCTGACTCTTTGTCAGCCTGGCTACAGTGCTGAAAGAAACCTGGGGTTGTCTTATTTTCTTCAATTAGTGATGAGTAGTAAGATGTCCTAGCTTTACGGAGGGCTTTTTTATAGAGCAACAGACTCTTTTTCCAGGCTAAGTGAAGATCTTCTAAATTAGTGAGATGCCATTTCCTCTCCAACTTACAGGTTATCTGCTTTAAGCTGCGATTTTGTGAGTTATACCACGGAGTCAGGCACTTCTGATTTAAGGCTCTCTTTTTCAGAGGAGCTACAGCATCCAAAGTTGTCCTCAATGAGGATATAAAACTACTGACGAGATAATCTATCTCACTCACAGAGTTTAGGTAGCTACTCTGCACTGTGTTGGTATATGGCATTGGATAACATAAAGAAGGAATCGTTGTGTGGGCCACTGAAGAGGAGGTACTGCTGGCCCACCACCACTAGAGGGCGCCCTGCCTGGAGTGCGGGCTCCAGGCACCGGAGGGCGCTGCCGCCCTACAGGAGCAGCCAGGATGACAGCTGTCACCCATCACTGGAGACAGCTGATTCCAATCAACCGGGAGGTATATCAGCAGGACGGCATCTTCACCTCAGTTGCCGAGATATCGCCTTATCAAAGAGGTAACACTCTCAGCCCAAACATATAAATAACCATTGTTGTATTTCTTGTTGAGTATTCGTAGGACAGCTGACTACTGGACAACAGTTGGATAAGTACTCATCTTCCTACACTCCTGTATTGTTGTTAACGAGAGGTGGAGGTGGACTCTCCACCCTCCGTGTTGCTGGGTGCAGCCGCATCCACACCTGACTGTTTTTGTTCCTTGCCAGCAGTACCAGATCCGACGAGCGGAGGCAGTGGCCACCTGGGAATTCGGGACTTGGCGGCTCCAGTATTCCCGGGGTTCGGTGGCAGAGGAAATCGGGTTGGTTCCGGTTCGACTTGGACAGACGTCTCCTATCGTCGAGCCTGCCCACACGACACCGTTGTTATTGGACTCAGTCTCAATATTGTAATCGGCTGTGTTGTTGTGCCTGTTTTCACAACAGTAAAAACAGTGTTATTTGACTCCTCCATTGCCCGTTCATTTGCGCCCCCTGTTGTGGGTCCGTGTTCCTACACTTTCACAACAATCCATATCCTTAAACCTAGTTACAGTGCTTTCTGAAAGACTTCTACTGTAATGAAACTTATTCCCCACTACTGGGTAGTCCATCAGAGTAAATGTAAATGTTATTAAGAAATGATCAGACAGAAGGGGGTTTTCAGGGAATGCTGTTAAGTCTTCAATTTCCATACCATAAGTCAGAACAAGATCTAAGATATGATTAAAGTGGTGGGTGGACTCATTTACATTTTGAGCAAAGCCAATCGAGTCTAACAATAGATTAAATGCAGTGTTGAGGCTGTCATTCTCAGCATCTGTGTGGATGTTAAAATCACCCACTATAATTATCTTATCTGAGCTAAGCACTAAGTCAGACAAAAGGTCTGAAAATTCACAGAGAAACTCACAGTAACGACCAGGTGGACGATAGATAATAACAAATAAAACTGTTTTTGGGACTTCCAATTTGGATGGACAAGACTAAGAGACAAGCTTTCAAATGAATTAAGCTCTGTCTGGGTTTTTGATTAATTAATAAGCTGGAATGGAAGATTGTTGCTAATCCTCCGCCTTGGCCCGTGCTACGAGCGTTCTGGCAGTTAGTGTGACGGGGGTGTTGACTCATTTAAACTAACATATTCATCCTGCTGTAACCAGGTTTCTGTAAGGCAGAATAAATCAATATGTTGATCAATTATTATATCATTTACTAACAGGGACTTAGAAGAGAGAGATCTAATGTTCTAATCTAAGGTGCTATATTATTTTTTCTTTTTGAATTTTTATGCTTAAATAGATTTTTACTGGTTGTTGGTGGTCTGGGAGCAGGCACGGTCTCTACGGGGATGGGGTAATGAGGGGATGGCAGGGAGAGAGAAGCTGCAGAGAGTTGTGTAAGACTACAACTCTGCTTCCTGGTCCCAACCCTGGATAGTCACGGTTTGGAGGTTTTAAGAAAATTAGCCAGATTTCTAGAAATGAGAGCTGCTCCATCCAAAGTGGGATGGATGCCGTCTCTCGTAACAAGACCAGGTTTTCCCCAGAAGCTTTGCCAATTATCTATGAAGCCCACCTCATTTCACAGAGCTGTTGCTCATGTCTTCTTCTTTGTCTTTCGGCTGTTCCCGTTAGGGGTCACCACAGCAGATCAATCGTTTCCATCTCACCCTGTCCTCTGTATCTTCCTCTGTCACACCAAACACCTGCATGTCCTCTCTCAGCACATCCATGAACCTCCTCTTTGGTCTCCCTCTTCTCCTCCTGCCTGGTGGCTCCATCCTCAGCATCCTTCTCCCTGTATACCCTGGGTCCCTCCTCTGCACATGTCCAAACCATCTCAATCTCGCCTCTCTGACTTTGTCTCCAAACCGTCCCACCTGAGCTGTCCCTCTGATATGTTCATTCCTAATCTTGTCCATTCTTGTCACTCCCAAAGAGAATCTCAACATCTTCAGCTCTGCCACCTCCAGCTCTGCCTCCTGTCTTTTTGTTAGTGCCACTGTCTGTAAACCATACAACATAGCTGGTCTCACTACTGTTTGTAAACTTTCCCCTTCACCCTTGCTGATATTCTTCAGTCACAAATCACTCCTGCCACCTTTCTCCACCACAAACATCATAGTCCATGGGACTCCTGTTGATCTCATCCGTCAACCTGTCCATCACCACTGCAAACAAGAAAGGACTCAGAGCTGATCCTTGGTGTAATCCCACCTCCACCTTGAATGAGTCTGTCATTCCGACTGCGCATCTCACCGCTGTCACACTATTCTTGTACATGTCCTGCACTACCCTAACATACTTCTCTGCCACTCCAGACTTCCTCATACAATACCACAACTCTTCTCTTGGCACCCTATCATAAGCTTTTTCTAAGTCCACAAACACACAATGTAACTCTTTCTGTCCTTCTCTGTACTTTTCCAACAGTATTCTCAGAGCAAACATTGCATCTGTAGTGCTCTTTCTTGGCATGAAACCATATTGCTGCTCACAGATCTTCACCTGTTTTCTAAGCCTAGCTTCTACTACTCTTTCCCATAACTTCATGCTGTGGCTGATCAGCTTTATGCCTCTGTAGTTACTGCAGCTCTGCACATCACCCCTTGTTCTTGAAATAGGAACAGCACACTTCGTCTCCACTCCTCAGGCATGCTGTCACTTTCCAAGATTTTATTAAACAATCTGGTTAGAAACTCTACTGCCATCTCTCCTAGACATTTCCATGCCTCCACTGGAATGTCATCTGGACCGGACTGCCTTTCCACTCTTCATCCTCTTCATAGCAGCCCTCACTCTTCCTTGCTAATCTCTTGTACTTCCTGATTTACTCTCACCACATCCTCCAGCCTTTTCTCTTGCTCATTTTCTTTATTCATCAAACTCTGCAAAATATTCCCTCCACCTTCTCAGCACACCACTCCCTCACTTGTCAGCACATTACCATGTGCATCTTTTTACCACCCTAACCTGCTGCACATCCTCTCCAGCTCTGTCCCTTTGTCTGGCCAATCGGTACAAGTCCTTTTCTCCTTCCTTACTATTCAACTTCTTGTACAGCTCGCAATATGCCTTTTCCTTTGCTTTTTGCCACTTCTCTTTTTCGCCTTACGCCGCATCTCCTTGTACTCCTGTCTACTTTCTTCATCTCTCCGATCTATATCCCAAAACTTTTCGCCAACCTCTTTCTCCTTATGCTTTCCGGACCTCTTCATTCCACCACCAAGTCTCCTTGTCTTCCTTCCACTGTACAGATGTCATACCAGTACTGTCCTAGCTGTCTCCCTCCACCACATAGCAGTACTTTTCCAGTGTCCAAAACTGCTTCCCCTCCAACCAGTGCTTCTCCACCTGCTCGCTAAATTCACACAACAGTCTTCCTCCTTCAGCTTCCACCATCTGATCCTTTGTTGAGCTCTCACTCTCTTCTTCTTCTTTACCTCTAAAGTCATGATACAAACAGCCATCCTGTGCTGTCTAGTGACACTCTCTCCTGCTACCACCTTACAGTCTGTGATTTCTTTTAGCTTGCATCTCCTATAAAGAATGTAGTCCACCTGTGTGCACCTTCCTCCACTATTATATGTTACCCTGTGCTCCTCCCTTTTCTTAAAGTAGGTATTCGCCACAGCCATTTCCATCCTTTTTGCAAAATCAAACTACCATCTGTCCTTCCCCATTCTATCCTTGATTACCATATCTACCCATTACTTCCTCATCACCTCTGTTCCCTTCACCAACATGCCCATTGAAGTCTGCTCCTATCACCACTCTTTCATGCTTGGGCACACTCTCCACCACCTCATCTAACACACTCCAGAAATCTTCTATCTCCTTCATTCTCACAACCAACTGTGGGGCATATGCACTGATGATTATTCATCATCACCCCTTCAATTTCCAACCTTCACACTCATCACCCTGTCAGACCACTCGCTTAACTCCAACACACTTTTACCATACTCTTCCTTTAAAATGACCCCAACACCATTTCTCTTACTGTCCTCACCATGGTTACAACAACTTGTACCCACCGCCGATGCTCCTGCTCTTACTTCCCTTCCACTTGGTCTGTTGCACACACAATATGTCTACCTTTCTCCTCTCCATCTTATCAGCCAGCTCTCTCCCTTTACCAGTCATACTACCAACATTCAAAGTCCCCACTCTCATTTCCACCCTTCTAGTTTTCTTCTTCTCCCGCTGTTCATGGCAACGTTTTCTCCCTCCTTTTCGTCATCTTCGCCCAGCAGTAGCCCAATTTCCACCGGCACCCTGTTGGGCAATAGCACCGGTGGCGGACGTTATTAACCCGGGGCCGTGACCGATCCGGTATGGGAATTCGATTCTGAGTCTGCATAGTTCGGTTGGCTTGTTTTACGCAGGATGCCCTTCCTGACCACAACCCTCCTCATTTATCAGGGCTTGGGACGGCACTCAGAATGTACTGGCTGCACACCCCATGTGGCTGAGTTTAGAGCTGTTGCTCATGTATTGAATGTTAATTCTCTACCATAAGCCGTCTCCAAAGGCGTTTCAGAGAATTTGGCAGTACATCCAACCAACCTCACAACCGCAGACCACGTGTAACCACACCAGCCAGGACCTCCACATCCAGCATGTTCACCTCCAAGATCGTCTGAGACCAGCCACTCGGACAGCTGCTGAAACAATCGGTTTGCTAACCAAAGAATTTCTGCACAGACTGTCAGAACCGTCTCAGGGAAGCTCATCTCCATGCTTGTCGTCCTCATCGGGGTCTCGACCTGACTGCAGTCGTCGTCGTAACTGACTTGAGTGGGCAAATGCTCACATTCACTGGTGTTTGACACGTTGGAGAGGTCTTCTCTTCACGGATAATCCCGGTCACACTGTTCAGGGCAGATGGCAGACAGCGTGTGTGGCGTCGTGTGGGTGAGCGGTTTTTCTGATGTCAATGTTGTGGATCGAGTGGCCCATGGTGGCGGTGTTGGGTTATGGTATGGGCAGGCGTCTGTTATGGACGAAGAACACAGGTGCATTTTTATTGATGGCATTTTGAATGCACAGAGATACCGTGAGGAGATCCTGAGGCCCATTGTTGTGCCATTACATCCAAGAACATTCACCTCATGTTGCAGCCAGGATAATGCACGGCCCCATGTTGCAAGGATCTGTACACAATTCTTGGACGCTGAAAATGTCCCAGTTCTTGCATGCCGGCATACTCACCGGACATGTCACCCATTGACAGTGTTGGGGAAAGTAATTTGGGAAAGTTACTTCATTAGTTAATTTATACAGTTATATTTTACAGTTACTTCCCACAGTTAGTTTCATTAGCAGCTGCGGACACCTTGTCGGCAGCTGCTGTGTTGGGAAAGTGTAGTGACACGGACCCCAAACAGGGGGGCCGTAAATGATCGGACAATGAAAGAGTCGACTATGAAACTTTACTGTTGTGAAAGAGCACAACAAAACACAGAGGATTACAGAATTTGATGCAACAGTCAATCCACAAAGGTGACGTGTGGGCAGGCTCGAGGATAGGAAGACGTCTGTCCTGAGAAGACACCGGAACCCACACGATTTCCTCCGACACCGAACCTGGAGAATATGGAGCCGCCAAGTCCGAGTCCCAGGTGGCCACCGTCTCCGAGTGTCGGATCTGGTACTGCTGGCGAGGAGCAAAAACAGTCAGATGTGGGTGCGTGCACACCCAGTAACAACAATGGTGGGAATTCCACCTCCACCTCTAATACACACTCGTGCAGCTCCTGTCTAACAACTTATCTGGTTGGGGTGTGAAGCAAAGCCGTCGCTGATCACACCAAACGCCAATCTCTCAGATAAGGAACACCACAGGAAAGCGGTCTGCAAAAAAGAGTTCAGACTAAGACACAGTTTATGTTAAGGCTGAGAATATTACCTTCAACAGGTAGATGATATCTCAGCAACGAGTGGAGATGACGTCTGGTTTTTTTATGGAGTGGAATGATGAAGTGTAGATGGATGACAGCTGTCATGAGATAATGAGTGAAGCTGTCACCCCGGGCTGTGTTGTGGCGGCAGCGCCCCTCTAGTGCCTGACGCCCGCACTTCAGGCAGGGCGCACTCTGGTGGTGGGCCAGCAGTACCTCCTCTTCTGGCAGCCCACACAAACATGCTGAATGTATTAATAAAGTTACTCATAATCTAATTGGTTATTTTTAAGACTTTATCTACTCATGAAAAGTAACTATTAGTTACTTTGCAGATGAGTTACTTTGCTGAATTGCTCAATCTACGAGTAACCACGTTACATTACTCGTTACCTGTTAGTTACATACTTATCAGTTGCAAGTTTTCGGCAGATTCTAATAAAGTAATTGCATAATGCTGCTAATGAAGTAACTGCATAAAGCAACTGTATAAAGCAACTAAAAAAGTAACTAAAAAAGTAACTTGTCAAAGTTACTTTTCACAACACTGCCCATTGAGCATGTTTGGGATGCTCTGGACCGGCGTATACCACAGCGTGTACCAGTTCCTGCCAATATCCAGCAACTTCGCACAGCCATTGAAGAGGAGTGGACCAACATTCCACAGGCCACAATTGACAACCTGATCAACTCTATGCGAAGGAGATGTGTTGCACTGCATGAGGCAAATGGTGGTCACACCAGATACTGACTGGTATCCCCCCAATAAAACAAAACTGCACCTTTCAGAGTGGCCTTTTATTGTGGACAGTCTAAGGCACACCTGTGCACTAATCATGGTGTCTAATCAGCATCTTGATATGGCACACCTGTGAGGTGGGATGGATTATCTCAGCAAAGGAGAAGTGCTCACTATCACAGATTTAGACTGGTTTGTGAACAACATTTGAGGGAAATGGTGATATTGTGTATGTGGAAAAAGTTTTAGATCTTTGAGTTCATTCATTCATTCTCTTCTACCGCTTAGTCCAATTAAGGGTCGCGGGGGGCTGGAGCGTATCCCAGCAGTCATAGGGCGCGAGGCGGGGTACACCCAGGACAGGACGCCAGTCTGTCGCAGGGCCACAAATAGACAAACAAACACAGACACACCCACACACACCTAAGGACAATTTAAAGATGCCAATCCACCTAACCCGCATGTCTTTGGATGTGGGAGGAAACCGGAGCACCCGGAGGAAACCCACGCAAACACGGGGAAATGCAAACTCCACACAGAAAGGCCACGGGAATTGAACCCACAACCTTCTCGCTGTGAGGCAACAGTGCTAACCACTAAGCCACCGTGCTGCCCATCTTTGAGTTCATCTCATACAAAATGGGAGCAAAACCAAAAGTGTTGCGTTTATATTTTTGTTGAGTGTAGAATAACGTCACTAGGAATACTAGAACAGACAAGCTTCTACCTGTTCTAATTCACACAAAATGACACAGAGGCAATACTTATAAGCCTGGGTGCAGAGAAGGCTTTAGATTCTGTTAGGTGGTCTTTTCTGTATAAAGTATTAGCAAAATTTGGCTTTCATAAGTCGATCATTGACACATTGCAAGCTCTATATGACTGTTATGTGTCGATGCGGGTTGAGGAGCGGACCTGCGTCTGACTGAACCCAGAGCTGAAATAACCAGAAAGTGGTTCCAATAACAAAACAATTTATTATCCCCCTTTTGTGCAATACTCGGTGTACAAACTTAAAACGCGTCTGTCTGGCGGAGTGAAGGACGGCGCGCTCTCCAGCGCCCAAAGGGATCGAAGCCCGGCGCCTCTGGACTCACGTTCACCGCCAAACACCCCCCAGGTGGACACGACAAACCGACTCTGTGAAGGATAGAAAAGGTGAGGTAAGTCAGCAGCTACAACTAATATCCTTCAAAGGCACACACTATCAGCAACACATTCAGGTCTGAATTTAAGCTTTATGTAAATGAGCAGCTTCTCACAACAGGTGGAGGATCATCAGTCCGCACGTCACGGCCATGAGAAGCAAGCTGCACAACTCTCATCATTCACATATACTGCGTAACAAAATACCAAATTACTGTTAACAATTATTCAGACAATCAAATCACCTCTGATGTGTGCTGACAGCATGTGTCCCTCACCCGTCCTCCTTCACAGGCATGATGTCAAACCCAGGCGCGGTCCTCAGCGTCTCACAAACGAACATCACAAGGTCGAGTTCCCGGCCATTCTGCTTGAATCACACATGGCTTAAATGCAGAACGCCATCTCATTATCTGCTTCAGCTGAAAGTCTTTAAGGTTGCACGTGAGCATCATCCACAGGTGCTGCATATCACGTTGCTGAGGGTGAAGGACTCTTCTGCCAGCACCTTCTCCACAGACAATAAATCAGTTTGCATACCACCTGGAGAGCAAAGAAAAGAACACCCAAATGTCCAGCCAAACCCCCCAACAACAACAATGACAGCCCTTCTGCCAGGATTAAAGTTAATGGTTAAAGGCAATGGATACAGATGGAAAATTCTGACAGTTCTTCTCTCTATGATTAAGTTTTCTTTTTTCCTTTCTTTGCTTTTTCTATCTTTCAGAAACCTGCAAATATATAACAAAAAAGAAATATCCAACATTGTATAAAACTTGTTGGGCTCAATAAAGATAAAATAAAAAAAGAATAACGTCACTAGGAGCTATTTTTAGCCTTAGGGTGTTTTGTGCATACAGTCCCTGGATCTTAGTCGTGATCATTACAATCTCAAACCCACACATTCGATTCCTGACTCAGCTTCTCAAGTGCTGCAATTAGAATATCAACTGATTCTGCAAAGATCCCGACACAGTCCACAAAGTCAAGGTAAACATTTCCTCGCCAACAAAAGCACCTAAGTCGCTGGTTTCCACAACACCCAGTCCATACAAGTGTTGAACAGTGGAGGTGCCAGAACACATCCCTGGGGAACACCAGTTTTCACTTGGAAAAACGCCGAATCTCTGCCTTCACTCCATACAGCACTCACAGCATCCCTGTGCAGGGTGGCTATGATGTCCAGCAACTTCTTGGAGATCCCATGAATTCTCAGGATTTCCCAGAGAGCAGTCCGATCAACTGAATCAGACACTTTGCAAAAACCAACAGAGGCTGCAAGCACTGCTAATATTTTTTTAGAGACTATCACTAAGTGTTCTTAAACCCAAACAAAAATCTCTTTGCACAATGTAAAAAGTGACAAGCATTTGAATGATACACAGTTTACATAATTCCATCTAAGACTTGCATGAGTATTCGCTGACATCTCTCCCTGGGTACATGCGTGCTTTGATTGCTTAGTTTGAAAAGGGGAAGCGTTACTCCATCCATCTTAAGGCGGATCTTGTTCAGCAGCAGCTGTCAGTCTGTTGCAGGCTGTTGGTAACAAGTCATTTCTGCAAGGTGGTGAAGACTGCAAGGTAGAACCGGACTCTTTGAGGATGGTAGGACAAACTGATGCAACCGCTTGAAAGTTTATGCCCTGTTGTCGACATGTACTGCTTCTCACACTTATATGCACATACCCGGTATATATATATATATATATATATGCAGCTGTAATCTGAACCCTATTCGACTGTCGCTCTTTTTCTTTTAGACAGGAAATTGCTCTTTCATGCTGCTTGAAAAACATTTCCTGCTGCTTTCAGTGTCACAAACTGCAACAAAAGTGCTTCAATGTTTAGTGTGACTTTGGAGAGCAGACAAAGAATTTCACATTTTCTGAAGAGCAAGCGTTATTTGTTTCTGTTTTAGGGGCACAGGAGCATTTTCGATATTTGATCGAGTAATACTCATCTTGAATACGTTTCTGTTTGCATGTCAAAGTCGAGTTCTCTTGTCGTGTGTGAGGTGGACGAAAGCCTGAAAGATAAACTGAAAAAGTTTCGATTTCGAAAAGAAACCAACAATGCTGCCATGTTAAGTAAGTAAGCAATACATCACATATAAAGTGGCAACATGAAAGACATGAGAGCAGAATAATAGTTGGAATCATATAAATTTCTCAGTTAAAATAGACATGAAGCAACAGCGTGTCGTCCTTGAAGAGAATATGAGGCAAGTCAAATTTTGTGATTTTTTTTTTTCTTTCTCATTTGTTACATTCGAAGCAAAAAGTTGTTTTACTTTCCTTTTTCAGGATATCACTCTGGATGCACTGAGAGATGAACTTCCAGACCGGCAACCAAGATATCCTTTACAGAATGTCCCCAATGTGCTCAGAGTTTTGTCAAACTTCACTTTACTTACTTTCCAACTAAGTAATCGTAACCCAAAGACAGTAATGATTTTAACTTACTTGTCCTCAAATGTGTGGTTAATGTCTTTAAGGTGGAGATGAACTGCAGACTGATGTCCACTGGCGCCCTCTCTGCAGTGCTGGTATAGCCTTTTGTTTAACGGCTGCTTAGTCTCATCTATGTAGTGTTCGTTACAGTTTTCATGAAATCTGATAGAATACACTACATTGCTCTGTTTGTAACTAGGGATCCTGACCTTAGGGTGAACTAATTTCTGTCTCAGGGTGTTAACAGGTTTAAAGTAAACTGGGATTTTGTGCTGTCTGAAGATCCTCTGTAATTTTTCCCCTACTCCTGCTAAAAAAGGGAGAGACACCCCCTTTTTGTCTTCGTCTCCTGTCTGTCTGGTGTCTTTGTTCTCTGGGACTTCTGCACTTTAGTCCCAAAGACAAAGTTCTCAAAGACAAAGAACATCTTCTTTCAGACCTGCTTCTTCTTGTTGTTACAGCAGATTGCATCCAGGAAAATGGTTTGTACTCCAGAGTGTGAATCAAAGCAATTCATTCAGTATTCAGGAGCGGCCTGTCACGCATGTAAACAGTGCCATTTTGTCCTCATGCCATAGATGATAATACAGCATTTTTTTCTTCATACAAGGTGCTTTAGAAAACATTAGTTACAGGACCTTGCAAACTAGCTAAAAAAAAAAAAAAACATGACTTATAGTCTAGAGAGCACAGTAACTATTACATGAAACTTGGTGAATGTATTAATTAATTTACTTTTAATTAATTCATTATGGATAACTGTTTTTTATTTATTTATTTATTTGTCTATGTTCCACTTTGTGATTACAATGCAACTGAGTGTGAAAGTCTTGTCTGTTCTTTCTCACAGCTTGAAAACATTTCCTGTAAATGTACAATACACACCGCAGTTTAAACTGTGCTAAAACTTTAAAATTACATGACAAACAAAACCCAGCAGACAACTTGTTCACCATGATCCACAGAAAAGTAGAAAAATATTACTAATGTCAAATATGGTTGCAAGTACAATTCCAAATATGCCAACTGTGTATGTGGTGTGAAAACATTAACACAGTCTGGATGTTCCACCAGCATATATTCCAGTCCCAGCTCAACTTGTTTCACTGTGTTTCATGCAGATCACTCTATTACACTGAGTAATCCCACTACAAAACCAGTCTGCCAATGAGAGCAAAAATAGAACCAAATCAGTCGATGTAATAAATAAATTAAGCTCAATGTGTGAGAGTATTGCAAAAGTGCACAATGCTCTCAAATTCCCAGGTCACAGTACGTCTCCATGACTGCTTCCTACTTGTAAAGAGAGATGAAAATGGGAACATTACCTGTGCTATTGCTGTTGATGGGAGAAGACATCCGGCCTGGGAAAGGAAGGTGTCCATTCTGGCCTGCTGGAGACGTGCTGGAGGAAGGGGATTTGTCATGCCAGGCCAGTCCAGGGTCCAGAACCTCACCAGAGTTGGGCCACTCGTCTGAGCCCTGGCGAGGGTGATAGGGGCTCGATGGAGTACGTGAGGATGGTGCATAGCCACTGGATAGGTGCTCTTCCAGGTGGTTGAGCCACATGGCCAGAGACGTGCGATCATCCAGCGTGGTGGCAGGGTGAATGAGAGCGTACGACAGCAGCTGTCTGCTCTCCTCCACAAACAGGCTACTTTCAATAGTGTGGCTCAACACCTTCTGCAGCAACTTCATGTACTCACATTTGGCCTCACTGTTCCGTGGCTGCAGCAGGGGAAGGTGGGACAGCAGCAAGGACACCACTTTCTCTGTCGGCTCTTGGTGCCACCGGCTAACAATCACTAATCGCAAAAGACCAACAGGGAAAAAGGTTAATTCTTTTTGCCATGTTTCATTATTGATTTAATATGTTTTGCTGGTTTTATCAAACCATATATCAAAATAAGTAAAGACGGCATAATTCAAACTAAAAAAAAAAAATCTACCTGCATTGTTGGCCTCAGCTTCAAGGATGTGGATCTCTGTGCAGTCTGCCAGCCAGTGCTCAAGGCAATGTGCAAAAGCGAGCTTGGGTCCGAGACACCCTCTTCAGGAGGGACAACAGAGCCACTGTCTGTTCACACTCGTTCCAGCCCTTAAACCAATCCGTAAGGATACCTACTGGTCTCGGAACATCATGGCGTGATTCCTCAGTAAGGAGACTGGGAATGTTTGGATGAAGAGGGAGGGGTACGGGAAACAAAGATAGGATCAGTCTGGCCCCGCACAGCGGGGTCGTATTTGCAACAGTCCTGGGATCCCCTTCAACTGGACTGAGGGGCCCTCACATGGTTCAGATGCAGAAGCAAATTGCAGTCAGGGACACTGCGTTGGTACTTGGAAGAGGTCTGATGAGATGAAGGTGGAAAGTGTGTCAGATCGTGTGAAAAAAGACACAAAGAGGAAAATGGACTTTCTCACTCTGGTATGTTCAGGATCACATCATGCCAGTCCTATCAAATCAACAAACAGACAGAGAATAGATCTACTCATTCAAGTGAATGTTCAACACTTTTGCCACATACAGATACATGTCTGATGGCCAAGTCACGAAATCAATGAAAGCCTGGATACTGGTCTTGGTAAATCAATATTGGTCCAGGACAATCATAGACCCAGGTGCTGAAACTCTTCTTCTACATTAAAACCGTGGATGTTATTTTATGAGTTTCTAAATCACCAGTTAGGTTAGTATTGGACATACATTTCCCCATATATGATCTGCATAAATAACATTATCAGTACAAAGGCAGGTATCACAAATACACATTCAAATGATAACAATTCACTGTACAGCCCGACCGATATTGATTTTTTGAGGCCGGTGCCGATAACGATATCTGGATGAAAAAATGCAGATAATCAATAAATCGGCTGATTTGCTGCTAGCCGATAAATCAGCCGATATTATTATTTATTATTTAAATGAACAAAATGTTCTTTTTTGGACCCTTAACAAAAGGTATGGGCTAAAAGCTGAATCTTTGTCCTCATATTGATAACTTTATAACAGAGAAGAATTTCAACTTCAAAAAAAAATGCAATTGCAGCAGTTAGGGGGCTATTCAAACGGGCCAACTAGTAAGATATCACTCCTGAAAACGATCTTCGCCATAATCACATGAGGTAATCTGCCCTATGATTGGATTTTGGAAAACCATGTGACAGAGAACCAATTCCGATTGGACACTCACATTGCCCACGTCATCACACTCTTCTATGAGGAGTACCAAGATGGCCGATGGTGGATCGAAAGTCTGCGGAGTTAACTTTTCAGCAAAAAAAAAAAAAAAAAAAAGTAAATTTCTATCTCATATCATTAAAAAGTTATTTACAATTTAGTAAAGCTTGGTCCCAGCCGTCGTATACGACGTTGTCGGCCCCAGAGGTTTAATGGCGAACGGCAGTAATTCCCAGAGCCCTTCCGGACGACAGTGAATCTGAATGTTTCAACCTCTTAGCAGTAAACGAAAGTTTTTCATGCGAGAAATAAGGTCTACACAACGTAAGCTTAATAAAAAGCGTGACCGACACAATGAAGCACATTGACACATTACTACATAAACTGAGTAACCAAACTGAGTTGAACTGCAATGTGGGGTGAATGTAATCGCAAGTTATTACAAACAACATCCTTATAAACTTACTTGTATGATTTTGTCAGCCGATCAGTGCATTGTGACGGCGAAATATGGGGGCCGGTGAAGAAAACATTTAAGCAGGGTGTGTAAGCAGTTCTCAGTTGCATGGAGTCAGAGCTCCATCTACTGGACAACAGTGCAAGGACATTTTACATTGCCGACACAAACGTTGCAGTAACTGTTCTGTTATGAGAATTAATTGGCATTCTATCTGCAAAATTTCGGCCAATAGTGAGTACTTTGAAAAGGGCTTATTTCGGCTGATAATAATGGCCGGCCGATATCAGTCGGGCTCTACAATTCAGCTCAGTAATACTGGGTCGTGCCCAGCCTATAACATATTTGACTAATGCATTAGGTTGAAACACACAATAAGAAGAAATACTCAATTAATCATAGCCAGCTACTGTAATAATGGGTATGTAAACGATTAAAAAAACTTTCCTACAACCCCAATTCCAATGCAGTTGGGACGTTGTGAAAAATGCAAATAAAAACAGAATACAATGATTTGCAAAACCTCTTCAACCTATATTTAATTGAATACACCACAAAGACAAGATATTTAATGTTCAAACTGATAAACTTTATTGTTTTTGTGCAAATATTTGCTCATTTTGAAATGGATGCCTGCAACACATTTCAAAAAATCTGGGACACTGGTATGTTTACCACTGTGTTACATCACCTTTACTTCTAACAACACTCAATAAGCTTTTGGGAACTGAGGACACTAATGTTGAAGCTTTGTAGGTGGAATTCTTTCCCATTCTTGCTTGACGAACGACTTCAGTTGTTCAACAGTCTGAAGTCTCCGTTGTCATATTTTGCACTTCATAATACCCCACACATTTTCAACGAGTGACCGGTCTGGATCTGTAGGCCAGGCCAGTCTAGTACCCGCACTCTTTTACTACGAAACAACGCTGTTGTAACACGTTCAGAATGTGGCCTGGCATTGTCTTGCTGAAATAAGCAGGGTACGCCCCTGAAAAAGACATTGCTTGGATGGCAGCATGTGTTGCTCCAAAACCTGGATGTACCTTTCAGCATTGATGGTGCTATCACAGATGTGTAAGTTGCCCATGTCATGGGCACTAACACACCCCCATACCATCACAGATGCTGGCTTTTGAACATTGCACTGGTAACAATCTGGATGGTCTTTTTCCTCTTTGTCCAGAGGACATGACATCTATGATGACGTAGATGTAGCGACGAACTATGGTAACTGACAATGGTTTTTCTGAAGTGTTCCTGAGCCCACACAGTAAGATCCTTTACACAATGATGTTGGTTTTTAATGCAGTGCTGCCTGAGGGATCGAAGGTTCACAGGCATTCAATGTTGGTTTTCGGCTTGGCGCTTATGTGTAGAAAGTTCTCCAGATTCTTCTGAATCTTCTTGATTATATTATGGACTGTAGATGATGGAATCCCTAAATTCCTGGCAATTGAACATTGAGAAACATTGTTCTAAACTGTTGGAATATTTTTTCACACAGTTGTTCACAAAGTGGTGATCCTCGCCCCATCTTTGCTTGTGAATGGCTGAGCCTTTTGGGGATGCTCCTTTTACACCCAATCATGACACTCACCTGTTTCCAGTTACCTGTTCACCTGTGGAATGTTCCAAACAGATGTTCTTTGAGCATTCGTCAACTTTCCCAGTCTTTGTTGCCCCTGTCCCAGCTTTTTTGAACGTGTTGCAGGGCATCCATTTCAAATGAGCAATATTTGCTACAAAAACAAAAAAGTCTATCAGTTTGAACATTAAATATCTTGTCTTTGTTGTGTATTCAATCGAATATAGGTTGAAGAGGATTTGCAAATCAATGTATTCTGTATTTATTTTACATTTCACACATCCAACTTCATTGGAATTGGGGTTGTAGTTCTAGAGAATTTGCAGTTTCTCATGTTTTTTCTAAATCATGATAAGATGAATACATGTGGTGTATAGCCTGTTAATGATTGCACCAAAATAAGACAACTGAACTTGCTATCTTAGGCTTTAAACAGTGTCATTGCCAATTTTTTTAAAAGTAACATTTTTACAGGCCAAGGAATCTGTTTCCAAACTATAGGGGTGCACCCCTCAGAGATTGCAAGTGAGGAAGGAGTGATCAGAGGAAAAAAAAATGTAAAGTCACTGTAAAGTTAAAATGCAAAGCATCATAAACAAAGAGCAGCACAGTGCCACTGCAAGGCTCTAAGCTCCAGTTTTACACTTCAAACTGAAATGGATACATTTTTCACAGGGACGAAAAACACAAATGCTCACTGACCAAACATCATTCATCCCATCTGTCACATTACTTCCTACTGCAGAGAATGACATTCAGTCACTTTTTAAATATTTATTTAACTTTTTCCCTTAAAAATGCTGACCTACATGCTGTAGAAATGTAGTAAAGTAAAAGTCTGGTCAGAATCCATGCTACGATAACCCCTCCCCTTGTCTAGTATCACGGCTGATAACCTAAAACTGTCTACAACCACCATCACAAAATACGTTACCGTTAAAGATTCACACCCCTAATATATTATATATCAGTGGTAAATTTTTCTTGTGATGACATATCTGAATTAACAAACTGGTCAACCTTTGCATTGATGATTGTATGATGATATGTTGCATTATAATGGACACCCACAGTGACTTAGTGGTTAGCAATGTTGCATCACAGCAAGAAGGTCATGGGATCGATTCCCACCTGTGGCCTTTCTGTGTGGAGTTTGCATGTTCTCCCCATGTTTGCTTGGGTTCCCTCTGGGTGCTCCGGCTTCCTCCCACATCCAAACACATGCAGGTAAGCCCCGGTCACAACCTACCATGTGTTTTTTTTTTTTTTTGCCGTACGTTTTCTGCAGATGCCACGGCCCCCACGTTTTTGTGAAAACGTAGGAAGGCAGTAGCAAGAGCAAGGAGCGAGACGTCAACGCACGCCCCCAGTACTCCTGGTGAATCCGCAGCTCGACCGCAGTGAAAGTCTGCATGCCACTAAAACCTCTGCGGCGTGTCTGCATGCTCCCAAAACCGTAAGGAGGCAGTACTTACAACGTACGAATCTCCAGATTTTTCCCACGTTTTTTGCAAGTAGACTGCACGCACCTGCAAGTTCGGCGGGTTGTGACCACGGCTTTAGGTGGACTGGACTGGTGTGTGTGCGGGTGTGTGAATAAGCAAGCCCAGTACACATGCGCGGCGTGCGCTTCCGGTCGGCGGCTATCGGGACAAACAAAGCCATGTGTGCAGCTGTCAGTGCTTCAGCCAGTACATACATCATCTGACTTCACTCTAAACACACAGGTTGTGGGACATTGTACAGGTGGTACAGCGATATTACGTTGATACGCGTCCGCCATCAAGCATGTGCATTGTTTGTCCCGATGCCTTCCCATCAGCCCCGCACGCTCGAGATGCTGAACGCGCCTATGTGTTTGTGGCCCTGCGACAGACTGGAGTCCTGTCCAGGGGTACCCCGCCCACACCCTATGACTGCTGGGATAGGCTCCAGCCCCCTGTGACCCTTAACTGGAGTAGTGGTTGAAGATGAGTGAGTGATGCATTATAATGTATTTATTTTCGGCTACTGATACCACACCATTTGCAAACCATGAATAGCTGTTATGGCACTCATTACTATTTAAAGTTCCCAACATCATGGTTCATGCACAACCTTAACCCCAACCCTACCGACCGTATGCCCAATTTGTGAGAGTACTCATGACGGTTTGTTACTGGATGCCATATAGGGCCAGATCAATGGTCACTGTTTATTTTAATGCACATCTTCACATAGTGTGTTGCTGCTTTCCGAAGTGTGAGTGACATCCATGAACCGGTTTAGAAGGAGGTGCGCTTGCTAAGTCAATATCATGTGAAACATCAATAACCACAAAGTTTGATTATCTCCCCTTCAAGACACTGGATGGGAATTATTTTTCTTCCAGCACATCTTCATATGATGTGCTATCACTGTGAAAATTCACAGTAACCCAGTAACTGGTTTTGGGGGGTGCTGTGCTTACAAGACTCAAGTCAAGAATGACTGACAGACAGACAGACAAAGTGATGATTCCAACCTACAAGACAGACAGACAGACAGAGACACCACCCCAAACCAATTTACATCAGTCAAGCCACTTTAAAACATCAAGAGTTGAATCCAACAAAGTTTGACAAAAACACATGTGCCAAAGCAACAAGTGCACATGCACACAGCAATCGCAGACTATGACATGGGCAACTAGAAGTGCCAGAACAACAACATGAGCTAGAAGTCCAATCCCTTATTAGACCCACAGTGCATTTGCAACTGTTGGAGCTGGAAGAATAACGAGTCAGGTCCAGATGTCTGGCAATGACCATAAAAACAGGTTTCATTTTGTTCCATGCTTGCTCAACACTAAAAGGTGATTAAAAAATACATCTTTAATTGGTGGGTATGACTTTATGTGGCTTCTAACAGGTGACGTAATAGGAAAAAGTTTAGGAACCACTGGGTGGAAAAAAATGATCAGATAAATGATCGAGTCTATGTCTATTATGTTTTCATATATGGAGAAGCGATACATACAGTTTGTCACTTAGGTCAGACCCCAACCATAACCAGTAATTAACAAGCTATCGTTTTGTGACAAACACTACAGAACTACAAAGTGAGCCGTAAGATGTCTATAAGCACAGGTCATTGCGCTTGTGAAGCCCCCAGCAGTGTTTATATTCGAATCTGACTAACATTATAAACATAGCAGTTAGCCAGTTAGCTTCATCGGCCTAGGATTCGTACTGTTTTTCGTTGCCGCTGTAGCTGCGATGTGCCTTTTTCTCTCTCAGTCTTCTGGCGTTTTAAAACGTTAAATGCCAAAGCTTGATGAAGTAAGCTTTTTAACTGGAGGAAGTTGTGCGGTTTGTTGTTTACCTTTTGTCAGTTGTCGCTGGTTTAGCGAGCTAGGCTAAAGCGCTCCTCCATAGGTAGCTCGGCGCTCGGGCAGGGTTAGCTAGCGTTAGCTTCTCGCCTTAGCTTGAGAAAAAGCGTCCCATACGTAGTATTCTTTAAGGGTATTCCTTAGCAGCGGCAAACTCCTGTGACTTCAAACACACCATGTTAAAAAAAATATATGTAAATATTTATTGGAATACAGAAATAAAGTGTACGCCTAGAGAAGGCTACTTCGATTTTGAGTTGACATAAGGACGTAAAAACGACGTCATACGTCTGGAGTTGACGTTGAATTTCGTACCGCCCCGCCCACAGTCTGGTATGCTCGCAAATAAATAAATAAATAAATAAATAATAATAATAATAATAATAATAATAATAATAATAATAATAATAATAAATAATAATTACTTAGGTAGCACAATTACCAAAAATTTACCAAAATTGTTGAGGAATTATGACCATCTGTATACAGTACACAGTCTGCAAATCAGTGATGCGGACCCACCTAGTACCAAAGACATACCGTTGTTGTCTTAGGTCACTGGTTAGACTTCCAAGTCCACAACCATACAGGCAGGCAGCAGTAGGACCCCTAAAGATGGACCTTCATTCTCCTGCAAAGACATCAACATTTCCAAACGCCTCTGAGCATCCTCAAGAATTCATGAGCTTCACCCAGGTGCCCCTTGATCTAAAAAACAAGTACCCAGAAACATGTCCACTGCCAAGATCAGTGACTGTCCTCTACAGGTCTGGCACTTTCACAACATACAGATGCACTTCTGATGGCTGAGGTTCAGGAAGTCCTTAAAAATCTGGGCTTGTATGCCGGTGCATCTCAAATTCCTCTCAAAGAGGTCCTAATTTAGCTTAAAATATCCTGGCAAGGACTCCCAGAGAGACCCAGAGCTGTCTGAGAGCAACTCTTGGCAAGGAGTTGACAGAAACTTCTATCGTAGTGAGGAGGCGGGGGTTGACCCTGTTGTTTGGTATGACGTGGTCCTGTAAGAGCTGTGATTGGTTGTCACAGAAGGGAGGGGAAATAAAAAAATAAATGCACTCTGCTCCTACATATGAATGAACAGTAAAATCAACCATCATATAACTGCATTAAGAAATGCGTAATCGTGAAAATAATTAATGTCATGATGATGAAACTCAGCATGATTAATTAGGAGCGATCGGTGCTAAACCTGTAAATTCTTGGCTGCAATGCATTATGGGATTTCTGGGTTTGGGGGTTTTAAATGTTGTTGTTATTGGTGGTCATGGTAGTTTAACAGTGTTGTTAGTGTTATTGATTTATTGTGTTTTTGTAGTTAATTTGGTTTAGTGACTTATGTGTCACCATGTTGTCACCATAAGTGAAAAGTGTATCGTGTTTGATGCCGAGCACCTCCTAGTGGCAGAGTGCCAAAAAACAGTCAGTTCACCACAAATGAATTGATACACAGCTTGAAGATGTTTGAACAATCTCATTCACATGCTGATTATCTACATATTAAAAGTGTGCGTGCAGTTTATTAATAAGTTCATTGTAAGTACATAATATAATTGTAAATATGTTAAAATGACATGCATGACGCAATAAAGTGAAAACACTTATTTCCATTGTGGTTCCATTTAAAAATCCAATCACAAAATAGAAGTAATCATAAAACAGAATGATATCAATAATACTGATAATAATAATAAAAATAATGATAATATTAATGTGTGAATATGATAACAGCAACTTAAACAATTTATAAATACATTAAGACAGTAAATTAACATAAATAATTATGTAGATCAAGCCGGTCGTGTGTTACTGGACTCACTGTCATCCTACATATGGAGAAAATCTGTTTCCCTCTCTGTCTTTTCCACCAGCTTGTCTGCTTGAGGATTCTTAAAAGTCCTCCTCACTACGCTTACCAGTTTGGCACCTTAGGAGCGTTCTTAAGGCCTAAGGTGCTTTGCAGACAACTTTCATCTTACCAAGAGAAAATTCTGAGAAATGTCTAAGAATTTGAGGAATTCTAAGACTTTTTTACACTCAACAAAAATATAACGCAACACTTTTGGTTTGCTCCCATTTTGTATGAGATGAACTCAAAGATCTAAAACTTTTTCCACATACACAATATCACCATTTCCCTCAAATATTGTTCACAAAACCAGTCTAAATCTGTGATAGTGAGCACTTCTCCTTTGCTGAGATAATCCATCCCACCTCACAGGGTGCCATACCAAGATGCTGATTAGACACCATGATTAGTGCACAGGTGTGCCTTAGACTGCCCACAATAAAAGGCCACTCTGAAAGGTGCAGTTTTATCACACAGCACAATGCCACAGATGTCGCAAGATTTGAGGGAATGTGCAATTGGCATGCTGACAGCAGGAATGTCACCAAATCAAAAATCAAATCAATTTCATTTATATAGCGCCAAATCACAACAAACAGTTGCCCCAAGGCGCTTCATATTACAAGGCAAAGCCATACAATAATTACAAAAAAACCTCACTGTCAAAACGACCCCCTGTGAGCAAGCACTTGGCGACAGTGGGAAGGAAAAACTCCCTTTTAACAGGAAGAAACCTCCAGCAGAACCAGGCTCAGGGAGGGGCAGTCTTCTGCTGGGACTGGTTGGGGCTGAGGGAGAGAACCAGGAAAAAGACATGCTGTGGAGGGGAGCAGAGATCAATCACTAATGATTAAATGCAGAGTGGTGCATACAGAGCAAAAAGAGAAAGAAACACTCAGTGCATCATGGGAACCCCCAGCAGTCTACGTCTATAGCAGCATAACTAAGGGATGGTTCAGGGTCACCTGATCCAGCCCTAACTATAAGCTTTAGCAAAAAGGAAAGTTTTAAGCCTAATCTTAAAAGTAGAGAGGGTGTCTGTCTCCCTGATCCGAATTGGGAGCTGGTTCCCACAGGAGAGGAGCCTGAAAGCTGAAGGCTCTGCCTCCCATTCTACTCTTACAAACCCTAGGAACTACAAGTAAGCCTGCAGTCTGAGAGCAAAGCGCTCTATTGGGGGTGATATGGTACTATGAGGTCCCTAAGATAAGATGGGACCTGATTATTCAAAACCTTATAAGTAAGAAGAAGAATTTTAAATTCTATTCTAGAATTAACAGGAAGCCAATGAAGAGAGGCCAATATGGGTGAGATATGCTCTCTCCTTCTAGTCCCTGTTAGTACTCTAGCTGCAGCATTTTGAATTAACTGAAGGCTTTTCAGGGAACTTTAGGACAACCTGATAATAATGAATTACAATAGTCCAGCCTAGAGGAAATAAATGCATGAATTAGTTTTTCAGCATCACTCTGAGACAAGACCTTTCTAATTTTAGAGATATTGCGCAAATGCAAAAAAGCAGTCCTACATATTGTTTAATATGCGCTTTGAATGACATATCCTGATCAAAAATGACTCCAAGATTCTCACAGTATTACTAGAGGTCAGGGTAATGCCATCCAGAGTAAGGATCTGGTTAGACACCATGTTTCTAAGATTTGTGGGGCCAAGTACAATAACTTCAGTTTTATCTGAGTTTAAAAGCAGGAAATTAGAGGTCATCCATGTCTTTATGTCTGTAAGACAATCCTGCAGTTTAGCTAGTTGGTGTGTGTCCTCTGGCTTCATGGATAGATAAAGCTGAGTATCATCTGCGTAACAATGAAAATTTAAGCAATGCTGTCTAATAATACTGCCTAAGGGAAGCATGTATAAAGTGAATAAAATTGGTCCTAGCACAGAACCTTGTGGAAATCCATAATTAACCTTAGTCTGTGAAGAAGATTCCCCATTTACATGAACAAATTATAATCTATTAGATAAATATGATTCAAACCACCGCAGCGCAGTGCCTTTAATACCTATGGCATGCTCTAATCTCTGTAATAAAATTTTATGGTCAACAGTATCAAAAGTAGCACTGAGGTCTAACAGAACAAGCACAGAGATGAGTCCACTGTCTGAGGCCATAAGAAGATCATTTGTAACCTTCACTAATGCTGTTTCTGTACTATGATGAATTCTAAACCCTGACTGAAACTCTTCAATAGACCATTCCCTCTGCAGATGATCAGTTAGCTGTTTACAACTACCCATTCAAGAATTTTTGAGAGAAAAGGAAGGTTGGAGATTGGCCTATAATTAGCTAAGATAGCTGGGTCAGTGATGGCTTTTTAAGTAATGGTTTAATTACTGCCACCTTAAAAGCCTGTGGTACATAGCCAACTAATAAAGACAGATTGATCATATTTAAGATCGAAGCATTAATTAATGGTAGGGCTTCCTTGAGCAGCCTGGTAGGAATGGGGTCTAATAAACATGTTGATGGTTTGGATGAAGTAACTAATGAAAAAAACTCAGACAGAACAATCGGAGAGAAAGAGTCTAACCCAGGGGTGGGCAATTAATTTTTACAAGGGGCCACATAGGGAACCTGAATTATGTCCGAGGGCCACACCATCGATAACTTGGCTGTCTCCCATTACAAATTTTTTACAAAAAATTACCTATTTAATAGCTTTTATAGGTCATTTTTATTATTGTAATAATATGTAAATATTTAAATATACCTAAATAAACCTCTCTGATTTGCAACACACAAGCTTGACATTTTTAATATATGTAATAATAATCACAGACCTCATGAGGGCCGGACAGAGACATGCAAAGGGCCGTATGTGGCCCCCGGGCCGCAGTTTGCACAGGTATGGTCTAACCAAATACCGGCATCACTGAAAGCAGCCAAAGAGAATGATATGTCTTTGGGATGGTTATGAGTAATTTTTTCTCTAATAGTTAAAATTGTATTAGCAAAGAAAGTCATGAAGTCATTACTAGTTAAAGTTAAAGGAATACTCGGCTCAATAGAGCTCTGACTCTTTGTCAGCCTGGCTACAGTGCTGAAAAGAAACCTGGGGTTGTTCTTATTTTCTTCAATTAGTGATGAGTAGTAAGATGTCCTAGCTTTACGGAGGGCTTTTTTATAGAGCAACAGACTCTTTTTCCAGGCTAAGTGAAGATCTTCTAAATTAGTGAGATGCCATTTCCTCTCCAACTTACAGGTTATCTGCTTTAAGCTGCGATTTTGTGAGTTATACCACGGAGTCAGGCACTTCTGATTTAAGGCTCTCTTTTTCAGAGGAGCTACAGCATCCAAAGTTGTCCTCAATGAGGATATAAAACTACTGACGAGATAATCTATCTCACTCACAGAGTTTAGGTAGCTACTCTGCACTGTGTTGGTATATGGCATTGGATAACATAAAGAAGGAATCGTTGTGTGGGCCACTGAAGAGGAGGTACTGCTGGCCCACCACCACTAGAGGGCGCCCTGCCTGGAGTGCGGGCTCCAGGCACCGGAGGGCGCTGCCGCCCTACAGGAGCAGCCAGGATGACAGCTGTCACCCATCACTGGAGACAGCTGATTCCAATCAACCGGGAGGTATATCAGCAGGACGGCATCTTCACCTCATTTGCCGAGATATCGCCTTATCAAAGAGGTAACACTCTCAGCCCAAACATATAAATAACCATTGTTGTATTTCTTGTTGAGTATTCGTAGGACAGCTGACTACTGGACAACAGTTGGATAAGTACTCATCTTCCTACAACTCCTGTATTGTTGTTAACGAGAGGTGGAGGTGGACTCTCCACCCTCCGTGTTGCTGGGTGCAGCCGCATCCACACCTGACTGTTTTTGTTCCTTGCCAGCAGTACCAGATCCGACGAGCGGAGGCAGTGGCCACCGGGAATTCGGGACTTGGCGGCTCCAGTATTCCCGGGGTTCGGTGGCAGAGGAAATCGGGTTGGTTCCGGTTCGACTTGGACAGACGTCTCCTATCGTCGAGCCTGCCCACACGACACCGTTGTTATTGGACTCAGTCTCAATATTGTAATCGGCTGTGTTGTTGTGCCTGTTTTCACAACAGTAAAAACAGTGTTATTTGACTCCTCCATTGCCCGTTCATTTGCGCCCCCTGTTGTGGGTCCGTGTTCCTACACTTTCACAACAATCATATCCTTAAACCTAGTTACAGTGCTTTCTGAAAGACTTCTACTGTAATGAAACTTATTCCCCACTACTGGGTAGTCCATCAGAGTAAATGTAAATGTTATTAAGAAATGATCAGACAGAAGGGGGTTTTCAGGGAATGCTGTTAAGTCTTCAATTTCCATACCATAAGTCAGAACAAGATCTAAGATATGATTAAAGTGGTGGGTGGACTCATTTACATTTTGAGCAAAGCCAATCGAGTCTAACAATAGATTAAATGCAGTGTTGAGGCTGTCATTCTCAGCATCTGTGTGGATGTTAAAATCACCCACTATAATTATCTTATCTGAGCTAAGCACTAAGTCAGACAAAAGGTCTGAAAATTCACAGAGAAACTCACAGTAACGACCAGGTGGACGATAGATAATAACAAATAAAACTGTTTTTTGGGACTTCCAATTTGGATGGACAAGACTAAGAGACAAGCTTTCAAATGAATTAAGCTCTGTCTGGGTTTTTGATTAATTAATAAGCTGGAATGGAAGATTGTTGCTAATCCTCCGCCTTGGCCCGTGCTACGAGCGTTCTGGCAGTTAGTGTGACGGGGGTGTTGACTCATTTAAACTAACATATTCATCCTGCTGTAACCAGGTTTCTGTAAGGCAGAATAAATCAATATGTTGATCAATTATTATATCATTTACTAACAGGGACTTAGAAGAGAGAGATCTAATGTTCTAATCTAAGGTGCTATATTATTTTTTCTTTTTGAATTTTTATGCTTAAATAGATTTTTACTGGTTATTGGTGGTCTGGGAGCAGGCACGGTCTCTACGGGGATGGGGTAATGAGGGGATGGCAGGGAGAGAGAAGCTGCAGAGAGTTGTGTAAGACTACAACTCTGCTTCCTGGTCCCAACCCTGGATAGTCACGGTTTGGAGGTTTTAAGAAAATTAGCCAGATTTCTAGAAATGAGAGCTGCTCCATCCAAAGTGGGATGGATGCCGTCTCTCGTAACAAGACCAGGTTTTCCCCAGAAGCTTTGCCAATTATCTATGAAGCCCACCTCATTTCACAGAGCTGTTGCTCATGTCTTCTTCTTTGTCTTTCGGCTGTTCCCGTTAGGGGTCACCACAGCAGATCAATCGTTTCCATCTCACCCTGTCCTCTGTATCTTCCTCTGTCACACCAAACACCTGCATGTCCTCTCTCAGCACATCCATGAACCTCCTCTTTGGTCTCCCTCTTCTCCTCCTGCCTGGTGGCTCCATCCTCAGCATCCTTCTCCCTGTATACCCTGGGTCCCTCCTCTGCACATGTCCAAACCATCTCAATCTCGCCTCTCTGACTTTGTCTCCAAACCGTCCCACCTGAGCTGTCCCTCTGATATGTTCATTCCTAATCTTGTCCATTCTTGTCACTCCCAAAGAGAATCTCAACATCTTCAGCTCTGCCACCTCCAGCTCTGCCTCCTGTCTTTTTGTTAGTGCCACTGTCTGTAAACCATACAACATAGCTGGTCTCACTACTGTTTTGTAAACTTTCCCCTTCACCCTTGCTGATATTCTTCAGTCACAAATCACTCCTGCCACCTTTCTCCACCCACAAACATCATAGTCCATGGGGACTCCTGTCTGATCTCATCCGTCAACCTGTCCATCACCACTGCAAACAAGAAAGGACTCAGAGCTGATCCTTGGTGTAATCCCACCTCCACCTTGAATGAGTCTGTCATTCCGACTGCGCATCTCACCGCTGTCACACTATTCTTGTACATGTCCTGCACTACCCTAACATACTTCTCTGCCACTCCAGACTTCCTCATACAATACCACAACTCTTCTCTTGGCACCCTATCATAAGCTTTTTCTAAGTCCACAAACACACAATGTAACTCTTTCTGTCCTTCTCTGTACTTTTCCAACAGTATTCTCAGAGCAAACATTGCATCTGTAGTGCTCTTTCTTGGCATGAAACCATATTGCTGCTCACAGATCTTCACCTGTTTTCTAAGCCTAGCTTCTACTACTCTTTCCCATAACTTCATGCTGTGGCTGATCAGCTTTATGCCTCTGTAGTTACTGCAGCTCTGCACATCACCCTTGTTCTTGAAAATAGGAACCAGCACACTTCGTCTCCACTCCTCAGGCATGCTGTCACTTTCCAAGATTTTATTAAACAATCTGGTTAGAAACTCTACTGCCATCTCTCCTAGACATTTCCATGCCTCCACTGGAATGTCATCTGGACCGACTGCCTTTCCACTCTTCATCCTCTTCATAGCAGCCCTCACTTCTTCCTTGCTAATCTCTTGTACTTCCTGATTTACTCTCACCACATCCTCCAGCCTTTTCTCTTGCTCATTTTCTTTATTCATCAACTCTGCAAAATATTCCCTCCACCTTCTCAGCACACACTCCTCACTTGTCAGCACATTACCATGTGCATCTTTTACCACCCTAACCTGCTGCACATCCTCTCCAGCTCTGTCCCTTTGTCTGGCCAATCGGTACAAGTCCTTTTCTCCTTCCTTACTATTCAACTTCTTGTACAGCTCGCAATATGCCTTTTCCTTTGCTTTTGCCACTTCTCTTTTCGCCTTACGCCGCATCTCCTTGTACTCCTGTCTACTTTCTTCATCTCTCCGACTATCCCAAAACTTTTTCGCCAACCTCTTTCTCCTTATGCTTTCCTGGACCTCTTCATTCCACCACCAAGTCTCCTTGTCTTCCTTCCACTGTCCAGATGTCATACCCAGTACTGTCCTAGCTGTCTCCCTCACCACATCTGCAGTACTTTTCCAGTTGTCCAAAACTGCTTCCCCTCCAACCAGTGCTTCTCTCACCTGCTCGCTAAATTTCACACAACAGTCTTCCTCCTTCAGCTTCCACCATCTGATCCTTTGTTGAGCTCTCACTCTCTTCTTCTTCTTTACCTCTAAAGTCATCCTACAAACAACCATCCTGTGCTGTCTAGTGACACTCTCTCCTGCTACCACCTTACAGTCTGTGATTTCTTTTAGCTTGCATCTCCTATAAAGAATGTAGTCCACCTGTGTGCACCTTCCTCCACTCTTATATGTTACCCTGTGCTCCTCCCTTTTCTTAAAGTAGGTATTCGCCACAGCCATTTCCATCCTTTTTGCAAAATCAACTACCATCTGTCCTTCCCCATTCCTATCCTTGATACCATATCTACCCATTACTTCCTCATCACCTCTGTTCCCTTCACCAACATGCCCATTGAAGTCTGCTCCTATCACCACTCTTTCATGCTTGGGCACACTCTCCACCACCTCATCTAACACACTCCAGAAATCTTCTATCTCCTTCATCTCACAACCAACCTGTGGGGCATATGCACTGATGATATTCATCATCACCCCTTCAATTTCCAACTTCACACTCATCACCCTGTCAGACACTCGCTTAACCTCCAACACACTTTTACCATACTCTTCCTTTAAAATGACCCCAACACCATTTCTCTTCCTGTCCTCACCATGGTACAACAACTTGTACCCACCGCCGATGCTCCTGCTCTTACTTCCCTTCCACTTGGTCTGTTGCACACACAATATGTCTACCTTTCTCCTCTCCATCTTATCAGCCAGCTCTCTCCCTTTACCAGTCATACTACCAACATTCAAAGTCCCCACTCTCATTTCCACCCTTCTAGTTTTCTTCTTCTCCCGCTGTTCATGGCAACGTTTTCCTCCTCCTTTTCGTCATCTTCGCCCAGCAGTAGCCCAATTTCCACCGGCACCCTGTTGGGCAATAGCACCGGTGGCGGACGTTATTAACCCGGGCCGTGACCGATCCGGTATGGGAATTCGATTCTGAGTCTGCATAGTTCGGTTGGCTTGTTTTACGCAGGATGCCCTTCCTGACACAACCCTCCTCATTTATCCGGGCTTGGGACCGGCACTCAGAATGTACTGGCTGCACACCCCATGTGGCTGAGTTAGAGCTGTTGCTCATGTATTGAATGTTAATTTCTCTACCATAAGCCGTCTCCAAAGGCGTTTCAGAGAATTTGGCAGTACATCCAACCAACCTCACAACCGCAGACCACGTGTAACCACACCAGCCCAGGACCTCCACATCCAGCATGTTCACCTCCAAGATCGTCTGAGACCAGCCACTCGGACAGCTGCTGAAACAATCGGTTTGCATAACCAAAGAATTTCTGCACAGACTGTCAGAAACCGTCTCAGGGAAGCTCATCTCCATGCTTGTCGTCCTCATCGGGGTCTCGACCTGACTGCAGTTCGTCGTCGTAACTGACTTGAGTGGGCAAATGCTCACATTCACTGGTGTTTGACACGTTGGAGAGGTCTTCTCTTCACGGATTAATCCCGGTTCACACTGTTCAGGGCAGATGGCAGACAGCGTGTGTGGCGTCGTGTGGGTGAGCGGTTTTCTGATGTCAATGTTGTGGATCGAGTGGCCCATGGTGGCGGTGGGGTTATGGTATGGGCAGGCGTCTGTTATGGACGAAGAACACAGGTGCATTTTATTGATGGCATTTTGAATGCACAGAGATACCGTGAGGAGATCCTGAGGCCCATTGTTGTGCCATACATCCAAGAACATCACCTCATGTTGCAGCAGGATAATGCACGGCCCCATGTTGCAAGGATCTGTACACAATTCTTGGACGCTGAAAATGTCCCAGTTCTTGCATGGCCGGCATACTCACCGGACATGTCACCCATTGACAGTGTTGGGGAAAGTAAATTTGGAAAGTTACTTCATTAGTTAATTTATACAGTTATATTTTACAGTTACTTCCCACAGTTAGTTCATTAGCAGCTGCGGACACCTTGTCGGCAGCTGCTGTGTTGGGAAAGTGTAGTGACACGGACCCACAACAGGGGGCGTAAATGATCGGACAATGAAAGAGTCGAATATGAACACTTTACTGTTGTGAAAGAGCACAACAAAAACACAGAGGATTACAGAATTTGAGCAAACAGTCAATCCACAAAGGTGACGTGTGGGCAGGCTCGAGGATAGAAGACGTCTGTCCTGAGAAGAACCGGAACCACACGATTTCCTCCGACACCGAACCTGGAGAATACTGGAGCCGCCAAGTTCCGAGTCCCCAGGTGGCCACCGTCTCCGAGTGTCGGATCTGGTACTGCTGGCGAGGAGCAAAAACAGTCAGATGTGGGTGCGTGCACACCCAGTAACAACAATGGTGGGAATTCCACCTCCACCTCTAATACACACTCGTGCAGCTCCTGTCTAACCACTTATCTGGTTGGGGTGTGAAGCAAAGCCGTCGCTGATCACACCAAACGCCAATCTCTCAGATAAGGAACACCACAGGAAAGCGGCTGCAAAAAGAGTTCAGACTAAGACACAGTTTAGTGTTAAGGCTGAGAATATTACCTTCACAGGTAGATGATATCTCAGCAACGAGGTGGAGATGACGTCTGGTTTTTATGGAGTGGAATGATGAAGTGTAGATGGATGACAGCTGTCATGAGATAATGAGTGACAGCTGTCACCCCGGGCTGTGTTGTGGCGGCAGCGCCCTCTAGTGCCTGAAGCCCGCACTTCAGGCAGGGCGCACTCTGGTGGTGGGCCAGCAGTACCTCCTCTTCTGGCAGCCCACACAACATGCTGAATGTAATTAATAAAGTTACTCATAATCTAATTTGGTTATTTTTAAGATTTATTACTCAGAAAAGTAACTATTAGTTACTTTGCAGATGAGTTACTTTGCTGATTGCTCAATCTTACGAGTAACCAAGTTACATTACTCGTTACCTTGTTAGTTACATTACTTATCAGTTGCAAGTTTTCGGCAGATTCTAATAAAGTAATTGCATAATGCTGCTAATGAAGTAACTGCATAAAGCAACTGTATAAAGCAACTAAAAAAGTAACTAAAAAAGTAACTTGTCAAAGTTACTTTTCACAACACTGCCCATTGAGCATGTTTGGGATGCTCTGGACCGGCGTATACGACAGCGTGTACCAGTTCCTGCCAATATCCAGCAACTTCGCACAGCCATTGAAGAGGAGTGGACCAACATTCCACAGGCCACAATTGACAACCTGATCAACTCTATGCGAAGGAGATGTGTTGCACTGCATGAGGCAAATGGTGGTCACACCAGATACTGACTGGTATCCCCCCCAATAAAACAAAACTGCACCTTTCAGAGTGGCCTTTTATTGTGGACAGTCTAAGGCACACCTGTGCACTAATCATGGTGTCTAATCAGCATCTTGATATGGCACACCTGTGAGGTGGGATGGATTATCTCAGCAAAGGAGAAGTGCTCACTATCACAGATTTAGACTGGTTTGTGAACAACATTTGAGGGAAATGGTGATATTGTGTATGTGGAAAAAGTTTTAGATCTTTGAGTTCATTCATTCATTCATCTTCTACCGCTTAGTCCAATTAAGGGTCGCGGGGGGCTGGAGCGTATCCCAGCAGTCATAGGGCGCGAGGCGGGGTACACCCAGGACAGGACGCCAGTCTGTCGCAGGGCCACAAATAGACAAACAAACACAGACACACCCACACACACCTAAGGACAATTTAAAGATGCCAATCCACCTAACCCGCATGTCTTTGGATGTGGGAGGAAACCGGAGCACCCGGAGGAAACCCACGCAAACACGGGGAGAACATGCAAACTCCACACAGAAAGGCCACGGGAATTGAACCCACAACCTTCTCGCTGTGAGGCAACAGTGCTAACCACTAAGCCACCGTGCTGCCCATCTTTGAGTTCATCTCATACAAAATGGGAGCAAAACCAAAAGTGTTGCGTTTATATTTTTGTTGAGTGTAGAATAACGTCACTAGGAATACTAGAACAGACAAGCTTCTACCTGTTCTAATTCACACAAAATGACACAGAGGCAATACTTATAAGCCTGGGTGCAGAGAAGGCTTTAGATTCTGTTAGGTGGTCTTTTCTGTATAAAGTATTAGCAAAATTTGGCTTTCATAAGTCGATCATTGACACATTGCAAGCTCTATATGACTGTTATGTGTCGATGCGGGTTGAGGAGCGGACCTGCGTCTGACTGAACCCAGAGCTGAAATAACCAGAAAGTGGTTCCAATAACAAAACAATTTATTATCCCCCTTTTGTGCAATACTCGGTGTACAAACTTAAAACGCGTCTGTCTGGCGGAGTGAAGGACGGCGCGCTCTCCAGCGCCCAAAGGGATCGAAGCCCGGCGCCTCTGGACTCACGTTCACCGCCAAACACCCCCCAGGTGGACACGACAAACCGACTCTGTGAAGGATAGAAAAGGTGAGGTAAGTCAGCAGCTACAACTAATATCCTTCAAAGGCACACACTATCAGCAACACATTCAGGTCTGAATTTAAGCTTTATGTAAATGAGCAGCTTCTCACAACAGGTGGAGGATCATCAGTCCGCACGTCACGGCCATGAGAAGCAAGCTGCACAACTCTCATCAATATTCACATATACTGCGTAACAAAATACCAAATTACTGTTAACAATTATTCAGACAATCAAATCACCTCTGATGTGTGCTGACAGCATGTGTCCCTCACCCGTCCTCCTTCACAGGCATGATGTGTCAAACCCAGGCGCGGTCCTCAGCGTCTCACAAACGAACATCACAAGGTCGAGTTCCCGGCCATTCTGCTTGAATCACACATGGCTTAAATGCAGAACGCCATCTCATTATCTGCTTCAGCTGAAAGTCTTTAAGGTTGCACGTGAGCATCATCCACAGGTGCTGCATATCACGTTGCTGAGGGTGAAGGACTCTTCTGCCAGCACCTTCTCCACAGACAATAAATCAGTTTGCATACCACCTGGAGAGCAAAGAAAAGAACACCCAAATGTCCAGCCAAACCCCCCAACACACAACAATGACAGCCCTTCTGCCAGGATTAAAGTTAATGGTTAAAGGCAATGGATACAGATGGAAAATTCTGACAGTTCTTCTCTCTATGATTAAGTTTTCTTTTTTCCTTTCTTTGCTTTTTCTATCTTTCAGAAACCTGCAAATATATAACAAAAAAGAAATATCCAACATTGTATAAAACTTGTTGGGCTCAATAAAGATAAAATAAAAAAAGAATAACGTCACTAGGAGCTATTTTTAGCCTTAGGGTGTTTTGTGCATACAGTCCCTGGATCTTAGTCGTGATCATTACAATCTCAAACCCACACATTCGATTCCTGACTCAGCTTCTCAAGTGCTGCAATTAGAATATCAACTGATTCTGCAAAGATCCCGACACAGTCCACAAAGTCAAGGTAAACATTTCCTCGCCAACAAAAGCACCTAAGTCGCTGGTTTCCACAACACCCAGTCCATACAAGTGTTGAACAGTGGAGGTGCCAGAACACATCCCTGGGGAACACCAGTTTTCACTTGGAAAAACGCCGAATCTCTGCCTTCACTCCATACAGCACTCACAGCATCCCTGTGCAGGGTGGCTATGATGTCCAGCAACTTCTTGGAGATCCCATGAATTCTCAGGATTTCCCAGAGAGCAGTCCGATCAACTGAATCAGACACTTTGCAAAAACCAACAGAGGCTGCAAGCACTGCTAATATTTTTTTAGAGACTATCACTAAGTGTTCTTAAACCCAAACAAAAATCTCTTTGCACAATGTAAAAAGTGACAAGCATTTGAATGATACACAGTTTACATAATTCCATCTAAGACTTGCATGAGTATTTGCTGACATCTCTCCCTGGGTACATGCGTGCTTTGATTGCTTAGTTTGAAAAGGGGAAGCGTTACTCCATCCATCTTAAGGCGGATCTTGTTCAGCAGCAGCTGTCAGTCTGTTGCAGGCTGTTGGTAACAAGTCATTTCTGCAAGGTGGTGAAGACTGCAAGGTAGAACCGGACTCTTTGAGGATGGTAGGACAAACTGATGCAACCGCTTGAAAGTTTATGCCCTGTTGTCGACATGTACTGCTTCTCACACTTATATGCACATACCCGGTATATATATATATATATATATGCAGCTGTAATCTGAACCCTATTCGACTGTCGCTCTTTTTCTTTTAGACAGGAAATTGCTCTTTCATGCTGCTTGAAAAACATTTCCTGCTGCTTTCAGTGTCACAAACTGCAACAAAAGTGCTTCAATGTTTAGTGTGACTTTGGAGAGCAGACAAAGAATTTCACATTTTCTGAAGAGCAAGCGTTATTTGTTTCTGTTTTAGGGGCACAGGAGCATTTTCGATATTTGATCGAGTAATACTCATCTTGAATACGTTTCTGTTTGCATGTCAAAGTCGAGTTCTCTTGTCGTGTGTGAGGTGGACGAAAGCCTGAAAGATAAACTGAAAAAGTTTCGATTTCGAAAAGAAACCAACAATGCTGCCATGTTAAGTAAGTAAGCAATACATCACATATAAAAGTGGCAACATGAAAGACATGAGAGCAGAATAATAGTTGGAATCATATAAATTTCTCAGTTAAAATAGACATGAAGCAACAGCGTGTCGTCCTTGAAGAAGAATATGAGGCAAGTCAAATTTTGTGATTTTTTTTTTCTTTTCTCATTTGTTACATTCGAAGCAAAAAGTTGTTTTACTTTCCTTTTTCAGGATATCACTCTGGATGCACTGAGAGATGAACTTCCAGACCGGCAACCAAGATATCCTTTACAGAATGTCCCCAATGTGCTCAGAGTTTTGTCAAACTTCACTTTACTTTACTTTCCAACTAAGTAATCGTACCCAAAGACAGTAATGGCTACGTCAATCTGGCATTTTACCTCATTGACCTTGACCTTTACCCAAATGATTGACCTTTGGGCATCCACCTAAATATGTGCCACATTTGATCCAGATCAGGTGGAAAATCAAATTCTTTGATCTTGTCCTTTGGTAAAAAATAATTTTAACAGCAATTTCTGAATCAACCTCCAGTGACATGCCAGTTTTGGTCAGAATTATTATTGTGGACAGTCTAAGGCACACCTGTGCACTAATCATGGTGTCTAATCAGCATCTTGATATGGCACACCTGTGAGGTGGGATGGATTATCTCAGCAAAGGAGAAGTGCTCACTGTCACAGATTTGGACTGGTTTGTGAACAATATTTGAGGGAAATGGTGATACTGTGTATGTGGAAAAAGTTTTAGATCTTTGAGTTCATCTCATACAAAATCGGAGCAAAACCAAAAGTGTTGCGTTTATATTATTGTTGAGCAGTGTTGCCACAGTTACTTTGAAAAAGTAATCCAATTACTGATTACTGATTACTCCTTGAAAAAGTAACTTAGTTACTTTACTGATTACTCAATTGTAAAAGTAACTAAGTTAGATTACTAGTTACTTTTTTAGTTACTTTTCCCAGCTGCCGACAACAACCCTCTGCCACCTCAACATGACAATACCTGTTTTGCCAAAACTCACTTTATAGTCACCCTTTCTTGACTTCAATGAAAATAAATACTTGTTTTATAAAAAGTAAAATAAAGACCTCTATCTTGACCTCATATTTAACTGTTGACAGCACTGTAACAGTAAAACTTGCAATTTTGAACCTACATTGTTTATAAATGTAACTATTAAATTCTAACATTTTTCTAACATTTAAATTCTCTCTAAACATTTTACTTGTCGAAATTATTATTATTTTAAGCAATATTAGTTGTAGTAAAAAACGGCTTCAAAATTGCACCTTTAATCTAGGGGTGTTGTGGGGGAGGGGGGCACATCCCTGCCCCATGCCCCCATTCCATCTGGATTCGCCCCTGCTTTGGCGTTTGAGCACAAAGAATGGATAACATTTATTTATGCAGGAAAACAGGACCAGATTTACAGGTAAGAAAGTTTTATTGCGTTTTCACATCATGTGGTCCTCAGAAAGAGAGTTTAGGTGCATTTGAGTGGAAAATAGTGTTAGTTGTTGACGCGTCGCGGAGGATCAGCTGTTTTTAACGAGACGATACGGAGCGGCTCAGCTCAGAATTCTAAATAAAGGCGGGAAAAAAGTATAAAAATGTCTTTGTAAAGCTCAGTGCAGGTGTGCTGATCACCGCGCTTTAAGAGGTGAGGACGAGTCGAGCAGCTGCAAAAAACCGCGGATGAAAAGCTCACAGCTCACTGAAAGTGGGACGTTCAGTCGAACCCCGACCTCCTGCCCACGGACCAAGTTTAATGCTGTTATCGACCCACAATGAAAAATAATAGTAACGCACAGTGACATGGAGAAGTAACTTTAATCTGATTACTGATTTGGAAAGATTAACGCGTTAGATTACTCGTTACTAAAAAAAAGTGGTCAGATTAGAGTAACGCGTTACTAAGTAACGCGTTACTAAGTAACGCGTTACCGGCATCACTGTTGTTGAGTGTATGAGAGACAAAATGAGAAAAAAAAAATCCAAGAAATCACATTGTAGGATTTTTAAAGAATTTATATGTAAATTATGGTGGAAAATAAGTATTTGGTCACCCACAAACAAACAAGATTTCTGGCTCTCACAGACCTGTAACTTCTTTTTTTAAGAAGATCTTCTGTCCTTCACCTGTTACCTGTATTACTGGCATCTGTTGGAACTCGTTATCTGTATAAAAGACACCTGTCCACAGCCTCAAACAGTCAGACTCCAAACTCAACCATGGCCAAGACCAAAGAGCTATCGAAGGACACCAGCAAGACAATTGTAGATGTGCACCAGGCTGGGAAGAGTGAGTCTACAATAGTCAAGCAGGTTGGTGTGAATAAATCAACTGTGGGAGCAATTGTAAGAAAATGGAAGACATACAAGACCATTGATAATCTCCCTCGATCTGGCGCTCCACGCAAGATGTCATCCTGTGGGGTCAAAATGATCATGAGAACGGTGAGCAAAAATCCCAGAACTACATGGAAGAACCTGATGAATGACCTGCAGAGAGCTGGGACCAAAGTAACAAAGGCTACACACTACGCAGAGAGGGATTCAAATCCTGCAGTGCCAGGCGTGTCCCCCTGTTTAAGCCAATACGTGTCCAGGCTCGTCTGAAGTTTGCCAGAGAGCATATGGATGATCCAGAAGAGGATTGGGAGAATATCATGTGGTCAGATGAAACCAAAATGGAACATTTTGGTAAAAACTCAACTCGTCATGTTTGGAGGAAGAAGAATGCTGAGTTGCATTCCAAGAACACCATATCTACTGTGAAGCATGGGGGTGGAAACATCATGCTTTGGGACTGTTTTTCTGCAAAGGGGAAAGGACAACTGATCTGTGTTAAGGGAAGAATGAATGGGGCCATGTATCGTGAGATTTTAAGCCAAAACCTCCTTCCATCAGTGAGAGCATTGAAGATGCAACGTGGCTGGGTCTTCCAGCATGACAATGATCCCAAACGCACCGATCAGGCAAAGAAGGAGTGGCTCCGTAAAAAGCATTTCAAGGTCCTGGAGTGGCCGAGCCAGTCTCCAGACCTCAACCCCATAGAAAATCCAAGTCCATGTTGCCCAGTGACAGCCCCAAAACATCACTGCTCTAGAGGAGATCTGCATAGAGGAATGGGCCAAAATACCAGCTACAGTGTGTGCAAACCTGGTGAAGACTTACAGGAAACGTTTGACCTCTGTCATTGCCAACAAAGATTATGTTACAAAGTATTGAGTTGAACTTTTGTTATTAACCAAATACTTATTTTCCACCATAATTTAGAATTAAATTCATAAAAAAAAATCCTACAATGTGATTTCCTGGATTTTTTTTTTCTCAGTTTGTCTCTCATAGTTGAAGTGTACCAATGAAAAAAATTGCAGACCTCTCTCATCTTTCTAAGTAAGAGAACTTGCATAATCAGGGACTGACTAAATACCTTTTTACCCCACTGTATGTGCACCAACTTTGTTGGACATCAGAGAATAGATAGATAGATAGATAGATAGATAGATAGATAGATAGATAGATAGATAGATAGATAGATAGATAGATAGATAGATAGATAGATAGATAGATAGATAGATAGATAGATAGATAGATAGATAGATAGATAGATAGATAGATAGATAGATAGATATAGATAGATAGATAGATAGATAGATAGATAGATAGATAGATAGATAGATAGATAGATAGATAGATAGATAGATAGATAGATAGATAGATAGATAGATAGATAGATAGATAGATAGATAGATAGATAGATAGATAGATAGATAGATAGATAGATAGATAGATAGATAGATAGATAGATAGATAGATAGATAGATAGATAGATAGATAGATAGATAGATAGATAGATAGATAGATAGATAGATAGATAGATAGATAGATAGATAGATAGATAGATAGATAGATAGATAGATAGATAGATAGATAGATAGATAGATAGATAGATAGATAGATAGATAGATAGATAGATAGATAGATAGATAGATAGATAGATAGATAGATAGATAGATAGATAGATAGATAGATAGATAGATAGATAGATAGATAGATAGATAGATAGATAGATAGATAGATAGATAGATAGATAGATAGATAGATAGATAGATAGATAGATAGATAGATAGATAGATAGATAGATAGATAGATAGATAGATAGATAGATAGATAGATAGATAGATAGATAGATAGATAGATAGATAGATAGATAGATAGATAGATAGATAGATAGATAGATAGATAGATAGATAGATAGATAGATAGATAGATAGATAGATAGATAGATAGATAGATAGATAGATAGATAGATAGATAGATAGATAGATAGATAGATAGATAGATAGATAGATAGATAGATAGATAGATAGATAGATAGATAGATAGATAGATAGATAGATAGATAGATAGATAGATAGATAGATAGATAGATAGATAGATAGATAGATAGATAGATAGATAGATAGATAGATAGATAGATAGATAGATAGATAGATAGATAGATAGATAGATAGATAGATAGATAGATAGATAGATAGATAGATAGATAGATAGATAGATAGATAGATAGATAGATAGATAGATAGATAGATAGATAGATAGATAGATAGATAGATAGATAGATAGATAGATAGATAGATAGATAGATAGATAGATAGATAGATAGATAGATAGATAGATAGATAGATAGATAGATAGATAGATAGATAGATAGATAGATAGATAGATAGATAGATAGATAGATAGATAGATAGATAGATAGATAGATAGATAGATAGATAGATAGATAGATAGATAGATAGATAGATAGATAGATAGATAGATAGATAGATAGATAGATAGATAGATAGATAGATAGATAGATAGATAGATAGATAGATAGATAGATAGATAGATAGATAGATAGATAGATAGATAGATAGATAGATAGATAGATAGATAGATAGATAGATAGATAGATAGATAGATAGATAGATAGATAGATAGATAGATAGATAGATAGATAGATAGATAGATAGATAGATAGATAGATAGATAGATAGATAGATAGATAGATAGATAGATAGATAGATAGATAGATAGATAGATAGATAGATAGATAGATAGATAGATAGATAGATAGATAGATAGATAGATAGATAGATAGATAGATAGATAGATAGATAGATAGATAGATAGATAGATAGATAGATAGATAGATAGATAGATAGATAGATAGATAGATAGATAGATAGATAGATAGATAGATAGATAGATAGATAGATAGATAGATAGATAGATAGATAGATAGATAGATAGATAGATAGATAGATAGATAGATAGATAGATAGATAGATAGATAGATAGATAGATAGATAGATAGATAGATAGATAGATAGATAGATAGATAGATAGATAGATAGATAGATAGATAGATAGATAGATAGATAGATAGATAGATAGATAGATAGATAGATAGATAGATAGATAGATAGATAGATAGATAGATAGATAGATAGATAGATAGATAGATAGATAGATAGATAGATAGATAGATAGATAGATAGATAGATAGATAGATAGATAGATAGATAGATAGATAGATAGATAGATAGATAGATAGATAGATAGATAGATAGATAGATAGATAGATAGATAGATAGATAGATAGATAGATAGATAGATAGATAGATAGATAGATAGATAGATAGATAGATAGATAGATAGATAGATAGATAGATAGATAGATAGATAGATAGATAGATAGATAGATAGATAGATAGATAGATAGATAGATAGATAGATAGATAGATAGATAGATAGATAGATAGATAGATAGATAGATAGATAGATAGATAGATAGATAGATAGATAGATAGATAGATAGATAGATAGATAGATAGATAGATAGATAGATAGATAGATAGATAGATAGATAGATAGATAGATAGATAGATAGATAGATAGATAGATAGATAGATAGATAGATAGATAGATAGATAGATAGATAGATAGATAGATAGATAGATAGATAGATAGATAGATAGATAGATAGATAGATAGATAGATAGATAGATAGATAGATAGATAGATAGATAGATAGATAGATAGATAGATAGATAGATAGATAGATAGATAGATAGATAGATAGATAGATAGATAGATAGATAGATAGATAGATAGATAGATAGATAGATAGATAGATAGATAGATAGATAGATAGATAGATAGATAGATAGATAGATAGATAGATAGATAGTAGTGTTCAGAATAATAGTAGTGCTATGTGACTAAAAAGATTAATCCAGGTGTTGAGTATATTTCTTATTGTTACATGGGAAACAAGGTACCAGTAGATTCAGTAGATTCTCACAAATCCAACAAGACCAAGCATTCATGATATGCACACTCTTAAGGCTATGAAATTGGGCTATTAGTAAAAAAAAAGTAGAAAAGGGGGTGTTCACAATAATAGTAGTGTGGCATTCAGTCAGTGAGTTTGTCAATTTTGTGGAACAAATAGGTGTGAATCAGGTGTCCCCTATTTTAATTAATTTTGATTTTAATATTCTACTTGGTAAATTGGAACATTATGGTGTTAGGGGTTTAGCACTTCATTGGTTCAGAAGTTATTTAAATGAAAGAGAGCAATATGTGAACATAAATGATAAACTATCAAAACGAAAACCTATACAATGTGGGATACCTCAAGGCTCAATTTTGGGTCCACTTCTCTTTATTATTTATGTAAATGATTTCCCAAATTCTTCTAACATTCTCCATAAAGTACGTGATTCAGCAGCACGAAATACGAGGTCTATTAGAAAAGTATCCGACCTTATTTTTTTCAAAAACCATATGGATTTGAATCACGTGTGATTACATCAGACATGCTTGAACCCTCGTGGGCATGCAAGAGTTTTTTCACGCCTGTCGGTTACGTCATTCGCCTGCGGGCAGTCTTTGAGTGAGGAGTCGCCCACCCTCTCATTGTTTTTTTCATTGTTTAGGAATGGCTCAGAGACTGCTGCTTTGTTTGATCAAAATTTTTTCAAAACTGTAAGGCACAACTGAGTGGACACCATTCGATAAATTCAGCTGGTTTTCGGTAAAAATTTTAATGGCTGATGAGATTTTGGTCTGTTAGTATCGCTTTAAGGACGGCCCACAGCGCCTGACGGCGATCTGCGCTCCGAGGCAGCGTCGTCTCGCTGTTTCAAGCTGAAAACTTCCACATTTCAGGCTCTGTTCACCCAGGTCGTCGTCAGAGAACAGAGAAGTTTCAGAAGAAGTCGGCATGAGGAGTTTATGCGGACATTCCACTGTTAAAGGAGATTTTGTAATGAAAGAACATGCGGGCAGAGTCACATGTCGGGCTGGACCTGACCGCGGGGGGTCGCAACAGGAAAAACACCTCCATTGGAAACCTTAACGGACAAGTTGGAACATGCCCACCTGTTAAACAATTTCTCAGATACTCACTTGTTGAAAGCCATCAAAAACTGCCTGAATTTTACAAATGGTTTTCAACATGGAGGTGTTTTTCCTGTCGCGGCGCAGACGGATTTGCGTCGTCGTCACGGAACCGACTCGGTGAATTTGCCCGCACGTTCTTTCATTACAAAATCTCCTTTAACAGTGGAATGTCCGCATAAACTCCTCATGCCGACTTCTTCTGAAACTTCTCTGTTCTCTGACGACGTCCTGGGTGAACAGAGCCTTAAATTAGGATGTTTTCAGCTCGCAACAGCCAGTCGGACGCCACCTCCGACCGCGCTGCGCCGATCCACTTTGTGAGCTGTCCTTAAAGCGAAAGAAACTCCACAATCTCTCATCAGCCGTTAAACTTTTCACCGAGAACCAGAAGAATTTCTTGAATAGTGTCCACTTGGATATCCTTCACAGGTCCTGAAAAAATTTTGATTTAGCAATGTGCGCCGTCTCCAGCAGCGTCTCAGACAAAGGATTTCAGCCGAGAGGGCTGGACCAGTGCTCACTCAAAGCCTGCCCACAGGCGGATGACGTCACCGACACGCATGAAAAAAACTCACGCATGCGCACGAGGGTTCAAGCATGTCTGGTGTAATCGCACGTGATTCAAATCCATATAGTTTTTTTTTTTTATAAAACTGCTGGTTAGTTAACCTCGTATTATTTGCAGATGACACTACCTTATTTTTTATCTCATAAAGACCCGCAATACCTTCAAAATCAACTAAATTATGAATTGGCAAGAGTTGATAATTGGTTTAAATGTAATAAATTGTCATTAAATACGAACAAAACAAAATGTATTATATTTCGTTCTTGTAGAAATCGTAAATGTTTTAAAAATGTACAAATTAATATAAATAATAAAGTGATTGAAAGAGTTGAATCAATCAAATTTCTTGGAATCCAAATTGTTGAATTTTTAAATTTCAGTAAACATTTAAATTACTTGATCAATCAATCAATCAACTTTTTTCTTATATAGCGCCAAATCACAACAAACAGCTGCCCCAAGGCGCTCCATATTGTAAGGCAAGGCCATACAATAATTATGAAAAACCCCAACGGTCAAAACGACCCCCTATGAGCAAGCACTTGGCCACAGTGGGAAGGAAAAACTCCCTTTTAACAGGAAGAAACCTCCAGCAGAACCAGGCTCAGGGAGGGGCAGTCTTCTGCTGAGACTGGTTGGGGCTGAGGGAAAGAACCAGGAAAAAGACATGCCGTGAAGGGGGGCAGAGATCGATCACTAATGATTAAATGCAGAGTGATGCATACGGAGCAAAAAGAGAAAGAAACAGTGCATCATGGGAACCCCCCCACAGTCTACGTCTAAAGCAGCATAACCAAGGGATGGTCCAGGGTCACCCGATCCAGCCCTAACTATAAGCCTTAGCGAAAAGGAAAGTTTTAAGCCTAATCTTAAAAGTAGAGAGGGTATCTGTCTCCCTGATCTGAATTGGGAGCTGGTTCCACAGGAGAGGAGCCTGAAAGCTGAAGGCTCTGCCTCCCATTCTACTCTTACAAACCCTAGGAACTACAAGTAAGCCTGCAGTCTGAGAGCGAAGCGCTCTAATGGGGTAATATGGTACTACGAGGTCCCTAAGATAAGATGGGACCTGATTATTCAAAACCTTATAAGTAAGAAGAAGAATTTTAAATTCTATTCTAGAATTAACAGGAAGCCAATGAAGAGAGGCCAACACGGGTGAGATATGCTCTCTCCTGCTAGTCCCCGTCAGTACTCTAGCTGCAGCATTCTGAACCAACTGAAGGCTTTTTAGGGAACTTTTAGGACAACCTGATAATAATGAATTACAATAGTCCAGCCTAGAGGAAATAAGTGCATGAATTAGTTTTTCAGCATCACTCTGAGACAAGACCTTTCTGATTTTAGAGATATTGCGTAAATGCAAAAAGGCAGTCCTACATATTTGTTTAATATGCGCTTTGAATGACATATCCTGATCAAAAATGACTCCAAGATTTCTCACAGTATTACTAGAGATCAGGGAAATGCCATCCAGAGTAACGATCTGGTTAGACACCATGCTTCTAAGATTTGTGGGGCCAAGTACAATAACTTCAGTTTTATCTGAGTTTAAAAGCAGGAAATTAGAGGTCATCCATGTCTTTATGTCTGTAAGACAATCCTGCAGTTTAGCTAATTGGTGTGTATCCTCTGGCTTCATGGATAGATAAAGCTGGGTATCATCTGCGTAACAATGAAAATTTAAGCAATACCGTCTAATAATACTGCCTAAGGGAAGCATGTATAAAGTGAATAAAATTGGTCCTAGCACAGAACCTTGTGGAACTCCATAATTAACTTTAGTCTGTGAAGAAGATTCCCCATTTACATGAACAAACTGTAATCTATTAGACAAATATGATTCAAACCACCGTAGCACAGTGCCTTTAATACCTATGACATGCTCTAATCTCTGTAATAAAATTTTATGGTCAACAGTATCAAAAGCAGCACTGAGGTCCAACAGAACAAGCACAGAGATAAGTCCACTGTCCGAAGCCATAAGAAGATCATTTGTAACCTTCACTAATGCTGTTTCTGTACTATGATGAATTCTAAAACCTGACTGAAACTCTTCAAATAGACCATTCCTCTGCAGGTGATCAGTTAGCTGTTTTACAACTACCCTCTCAAGAATCTTTGAGAGAAAAGGAAGGTTGGAGATTGGCCTATAATTAGCTAAGATAGCTGGGTCAAGTGATGGCTTTTTAGGTAATGGTTTAATTACTGCCACCTTAAAGGCCTGTGGTACATAACCAACTAACAAAGATAGATTGATCATATTTAAGATTGAAGCATTAAATAATGGTAGGACTTCCTTGAGCAGCCTGGCAGGAATGGGGTCTAATAAGCATGTTGATGGTTTGGATGAAGTAACAAATGAAAATAACTCAGACAGAACAATCGGAGAGAAAGAGTCTAACCAAATACCGGCATCACTGAAAGCAGCCAAAGATAACGATACATCTTTGGGATGGTTATGAGTAATTTTTTCTCTAATAGTCAAAATTTTGTTAGCAAAGAAAGTCATGAAGTCATTACTAGTTAAAGTTAATGGAATACTCAGCTCAATAGAGCTCTGACTCTTTGTCAGCCTGGCTACAGTGCTGAAAAGAAACCTGGGGTTGTTCTTATTTTTCTTCAATTAGTGATGAGTAGAAAGATGTCCTAGCTTTACGGAGGGCTTTTTTTATAGAGCAACAAACTCTTTTTCCAGGCTAAGTGAAGATCTTCTAAATTAGTGAGACGCCATTTCCTCTCCAACTTACGGGTTATCTGCTTTAAGCTACGAGTTTGTGAGTTATACCACGGAGTCAGACACTTCTGATTTAAAGCTCTCTTTTTCAGAGGAGCTACAGCATCCAAAGTTGTCTTCAATGAGGATGTAAAACTATTGACGAGATACTCTAACTCCCTTACAGAGTTTAGGTAGCTACTCTGCTCTGTGTTGGTATATGACATTAGAGAACATAAAGAAGGAATCATATCCTTAAACCTAGTTACAGCGCTTTCTGAAAGACTTCTAGTGTAATGAAACTTATTCCCCACTGCAGGGTAGTCCATCAGGGTAAATGTAAATGATATTAAAAAATGATCAGACAGAAGGGAGTTTTCAGGGAATACTGTTAAGTCTTCTATTTCCATACCATAAGTCAGAACAAGATCTAAAATATGATTAAAGTGGTGGGTGGACTCATTTACTTTTTGAGCAAAGCCGACATTAAGACATTATCTAAATATGTTGGACTATTCTTTAAGGTGAGGTATTTCCTCCCCTTTGAGGCTCTTCTGACTCTATCCAGGTCTTTATTCGAACATCATCTAAATTATTGCAATATTATTTGGTGTAATACTTACCCGAGTTACCTTTTAAAACTACAAACTTTACAAAAGAAAGTTATAAGAGCCATTTCTTGGGCCAAATATAATTCTCAAACTGATTCTCTCTTTTATAAATATCGACTTCTGAGGCTCACAGAGTGCAACTTATTTCACAATGCCTGTACCATGTACACTGTGGTGCACAGACTTAATGATAGACTCTGTCAGCTCATTCCCATTTCAACTTCCTCTCATCATTATAACACCAGAGGAAAATTACACCTAAAGGGTAAAAGTAGGAGGTTAAAAAGTACTAGTTTTAGTATATATATATATATATATATATATATATATATATATATATATATATATATATATATATATATATATATTCTCTGATGTCCAACAAAGTTGGTGCACATACAGTGGGGTAAAAAAGTATTTAGTCAGTCCCTGACCTTGACCTCACAACTGTTTGTTGGTTAGCCTGAAACAAGTTTCAGAGACCCAAAATCCAGAATATAAGATTAAGAATTTTTCATAATATGTGGCATTTAAGGCCTTGGTGGTGATATTCACTCTGTGATTTGCCCATAAATTTTTTGTTTGTGTGGTTAAAAAAAAAAAAATACAAATGCTGAAGTGTGATTTCCTTGACAACAGTGCACATTCATGACATACAGCTACAAATACGTCCATGATGATGGTAGAGTGTCCTATCCCCTGTGTTTAATCTTCTCCAGTCCAGTGGGTAGGTAATCACTCATCATAGGCGGCTCTCTACTTGGGGAATGACTAAATAATTACACCCAACAAGAAAGTGAAACTCTGGAGTCGCCGCTGCTGCTGCTGAAAAATTTATGAATTCACATTTATGGAAAAAATACAGTCTTGCTGATGGTGATGTTGGATTAATTGAAGTAATTTAATTCAATCAGATTAGTGTTTTGTATTTTTTTTAAAAAAAGAAAGTGTCTAATTTATTCTAACAGGGTGTAAACCAGAGCAGCAGATGATGTACGCAGGGAGCAAGAACCAGCTGGTCCAAACTGCAGAGATCACAAAGGTAATTTTCAAATGAAGACCAACCCCAATGCTGGCCAAAGAATTTGGATTTAAAGGTCACCTGCATGCCAAATATTCTGACTCGAATTTGTTTCTCCAATATCTCATGTTCTCTGTTTTAATTAAAGGTCTTTGAAACCAGAAACCCCGATGAGCTGACAGAAGAGTGGCTGAAAAACAAACTGGCGTTTTTCCGCTGAAACATTAAAAATTAATTCCAATTACATTTTCATTTGTGTACTTTGTTATTACACCTTTGTAATACGATGCTTTTTGTGTTTTGCCAGATTCACTGCATTCAGCAATGTATTTCTCTTCTGGTTATGTTTTATTGTTGCTATACACTGTGATGTACAAATCTATGCAAAATGTTTACATACATTTTAATAACTCAAATAATGAAAAACAGCTAAATAAATGTATAACGTGTCACTCCTTTTCAATTTCAAAAAATACAAAATTTATTTTTAATGGTGTACAATGTACAAGAGAAATTGCTTATATATTAGTCAGTTTTAACTATTTTTTTTTATTTGTATCATTTTGGGGGTTATGCGACTCAGCCACATGGGGTGTGCAGCCAGTACACTCTGAGTGTCGGTGCCAAGCCCAGATAAATGAGGAGGGCTGCATCAAAAAGGGCATCTGGTGTGAAACAAGCCAAAATAAAGATACAGAGTACAAATCGAATTTCCATGCCAGATCAGTCGAGGCCTGGGTTAACGACGACTGCCTCCGGTACTGTAGCCCAACAGGGTGCAGCCAGAAATTGGGCTACTGCTGGGCAAAGAAGAAGAGGTGAAAGTGTCCAGAGACACCAGAAGAGCAAAACTAGAAGGGTGGAAATGAGAGTCGGGACTTTAAATGTTGGCAGTATAATTGGAAAAGGGAGAGAACTGGCTGATATAATGGAGAGGAGAAAGGTAGACATATTGTGTGTGGAAGAGACCAAATGGAAGGGAAGTAAGAGCAGGAGCAAAGGTGATGGGTACAAGTTGTTGTATCATGGTGAGGACAGGAAGAGAAATGGTGTTGGGTCATTTTAAAGGAAGAGTATGTTAAGAGTGTGTTGGAGGTTAAGCGAGTGTCCGACAGGGTGGTGAGTGTCAATTAATTTTATTTGTATAGCGGCAAATCACAACAAAGCTACCTCAAGACGCTTCACATGAGTAAGGTCTAACTTTACAAACCCCCTGAGCAAGCAGCAAGAGTGGTAAGGAAAAACTCCCTCTGGTGATAACAAGGAAGAATCCTCAAGCAGAACCCACTGCTTAGTGTGAAGCTGGAAATTGAATGTGTGAAGATGAATATCAGTGCGTATCCGCCACAGGTAGGTTGTGAGATAAAGGAGAAAGATTTCTGGAGCAAGTTAGATGAGGTGGTTGAGAGTGTGCCCAAGCGTGAAAGAGTGGTGATTGGAGTGGATTTCAATGGGCATGTTGGCGAAGAGAACAGAGGTGATGTTGAAGTAATGAGTAGATATGGTATCACGGACAGAAATGTGGAAGGACAGATGATAGTTGATTTTGCTAAATGGATGGAAATGGCTGTAGTGAACACGTACTTTAAGAAACAGGAAGAGCACAGGGTAACATAGAAGAGTGGAGGAAAGTACACACAGGTGGACTACATTCTTTGTAGTAGATACAAGCTAAAAGAAATTGGAGACTGTAAGGTGGTGACAGGAGAGAGTGTAGCTAGACAGCATAGGATGGTGGTTTTTAGGATGACTTTAGAGGTGAAGAAGAACAGAGAGAGCTCAACAAAGTATCAGATGGTGGAAGTTGAAAGAGGAAGACGTGTGAAATTCAGTGAGCAGGTGAGACAGGCACTGGATGGAGGCAAAGCAACTTTGCAAAACTGTTAAAGTACTGCAGATGTGGTGTGAGACAGCTAGGAAGATATTGGGCGTGACATCTGAACAGTGGAAGGAAGGCAAGGAGACTTGGTGGTGGAACGAAGATGTCCAGGTAAGGAGAAAGAGGTTGGCAAAAAAAAAGGATTGGGATAGTCAGAGAGATGGAGAGGCAGTGTGAGTGAAAAGACCAGTGGCAAAAGCTAAGGAAAAGACATATTGCGCGCTGTACCGACTGGACTTGTACCGATTGGCCAGAAAAAGGGACAGAGCTGGAAAGGATGTGCAGCAGGTTAGGGTGGTAAAAGATGCAGATGGTAATGTGCTGACAAATGAGGAGAGTTGAGAAGGTGGAGGGAATATTTTGAGGAGTTGATGAATGAGGAAAATCAGAGAAAAAATGCTGATGATGCGAAGAGAATAAATCAGGAAGTGCAAGAGATTAGTAAGGATGAAGTGAGGGCAGCTATGAAGAGGGTGAAGAGTGGAAAGGCCAGATGACATTCCAGTGGAGGCATGGAAATGTCTAAGAGAGATAGCAGTGAAGATTCTAACCAGATTGTTTAATAAAATCCTGGAAAGTGAGAGGATGCCTGAGGAGTGGAGACGAAGTGTGCAATATGGTTTCATGCCAAGAAAAAGCACTACAGATGGAATGTTTGCTCTGGGAACTGATGGAGAAGGCCAGAAGGAGTTACATTGTGTGTCTGTGGATTTTGCCAAGAATTGTAGTATTGTATGAGGAAGTTTGAAGAGGTAGAGAACTGAGGTGTGAGAAGTGAGGGTAGTGCAGGACATGTACAAGGATAGTGTGACAGCAGTGAGATGTGCAGTAGGAATGAAAGACTCATTCAAGGTGGATGTGGGATTACACCAAAGATCAGCTCTGAGTCCTTTATTGTTTGCAGTGGTGATGGACAGGTTGATGGATGAGATCAGACAGGAGTCTCCATGTACTATGATGTTTGCAGATGATATCGTGATCTGTAGTGAGAGTAGAGAGCAGGTAGGGTCTAGCCTGGAAATGTGGAGATATGCTCTGGAGAGCAGGAGAATGAAAGTCAGTAGGAGCAAGATGTGTGTCTGAATGGGAGGGAGGCCAGTGGAACAGTGCAGTTACAAGGAGTAGAAGTGGTGAAAGTAGAGGAGTTTAAATTCTTGGGGTCAGCTGTCTAAAGTAATGGAGAGTGTGGTAGAGAGGTGAAGAGAGTGCAGGCAGGGTGGAGTAAGGTGGCAGGAGTGATTTGTGACTGAAGAATATCAGCAAGAGTGAAGGGGAAAGTTTACAATACAGTAGAGAGACCAGCTATGTTGTACGGCTTAGAGATGGTGGCACTAACAAAAAGACAGAAGGGAGAGCTGAAGATGTTACGATTCTTTTTGGGAGTGACAAGAATGGACAGGATTATGAATGAACATATCAAAGGGACAGCTCAGGTGGGAGGGTTTGGAGACAAAGACAGAGAGGCGAGACAGATGATTTTGACATGTGCAAAGGAGGGACCCAGAGTATATAGGGAGAAGGATGCTGAGGAAGGAGCCACCAGGCAGGAGAAGAGGAGGGAGGCCAAAAAGGAGGTTTATGGATGTGCTGAGAGAGGACATGCAGGTGGTTGGTGTGAGAGGAAGACAGAGAGGACAGGGTGAGATGGAAACGGTAAACAATTGATCTGCTGTGGCGACCCCTAACGGGAGCAGCTGAAAGGAGACTCTTGCAGTTATGCACATCTATTTTTTTTTTCTATTTAAAAGTGTTTAGAATTAATTAAAATAAAATTTGGTAAAATAAAAGTCACATTCATGCTGGAGTCTGGACCTCAGATGTTTGGACATTTCAAGCTACTTTTTCCTGGCACACTGAATAAAAACATTTCCACATAACTTCTCATCACTTTGTTTTTAAAGTCCTGAAGCAGATTTTGTTTGCATTTAGCTAAAAATCTGAGTTTCTTAAGACAGATTAGCGCAATTTGCTGCCTCACCAAACCAGATCCATGACAAGCCAAGACCAAATTTAAATGGACCAATCAGAAAGCAGCGGGCGGGACTCAGGGACAGGTTGGTTCTTCCAGGTTTTTCAGGGAGCAGTTTGCATTTAACCATTATTTTCCAGCAGTGTATTACTGTTTTTTTTTTCCTCTCTTCCAAAACCCATTTATGAAAAGAAACCATAACAACCAGTTTTCTTTCTTATAAATGCCACTTCCATTTTATTTCGATAGGTTTGAAATACATCTCTCAGCATGGGGGGTTGGGGAGTGTAATGTGTACTATGGGACCCTACAGTGTTTTTCCTCACTTTCCTGTAAATCCAGCTATCAAAGTTACAAAAAGCCATGTCTCCAGCATACTAACTTACTAATAAGGAACATTACTCGTTTATAACGTTAAAACTAAGTAATCATGCATCGTGGTGTCGGCTCTAATGTCATGACGCAAAACTCTGTGTCTAGCAACAACAAAAACGGCTGCACACAAAATGGATCAGGAACCGATCTTCACAATCTCAGGATTACCGGTGTTGTGTCCAGAATTTTACGGTAAGTAAAACGCAAGCTATGCTGTTACGTCAACCTTACCGTCAGACACATGACCTGTTTTGAACCTTTAAAGTTTTGTTAAAGAGTAAACTTAATAAACGAGCATTACCTTCCTTCCACTTGAGGTTTTGGTTTCACTTTAAAATGCTTATATTATTAAGCACGTTCAGGAAGTGAAGAGCAAAAAGCAGCTTGGTGCAATTTTTATTCATTGCAGCTGCTCACAACCTCACATGACGCATCAAGTTCAACATTCTATTGTCATGCTCGTAAGCGTGCACAGATCTCTCCAGTACCAGGAGCATAAGAAGACACCAGATGCTGACCTTTTTGTGGGCCAGCAGTGTCCTGCTGTGGCCCGACCAGACGCCTGGTCTGTCCAATGGCAGAGGAAACTGTTCTGAAGACGTGATAAAATAAAAAAAAAAATGTACAAGAAACAAAAGTAGCATGAACTAATTCTTTACATGAGAAAACTGAAGATACACAAATCCAGTCCAAAAGTCATGAGCTTCTGTCACAAATACCCTTGAATCCCAAAGTCAGGGGTGCCACCATCATGACAAAACACACAGATTAAAAAAAAAAAAAAAAAAAAAAAAAAAAAAAAAGGCAATGACCAGTTGAACTAAAGATACAGATTTAAAAATAAGACAGTATCCAGCCCACTCGTCTTATTCGCTGTCGCTGATGTCGCTGGAACCCGAGCCTTGCTCGCTTCCACTCTGAGCTCGGGTCTCTGAACGCTCACTGCTGCGATCGCTTTGCGCAGGAGGAGAGGCACTGCGACTTCTGCTGCCTCTTTCATCTTCACTCCCGCTGCCCTCCTCCCCACTGCTCCTGACAGAGTTCTTGGGTTCGTTTTCGTCACTGTCGTCGTCACTGCCAAAGATCTCTTCCTCGTCTCGCATTTCGCGCGTCCTCTCCTCGCCACTCTCACTGCCGCTGCCACTTCCCTTTCTCCTTCGTTTCGTTCTGTCCTCATCCTGTTCATCATCTCCTCGCTGCTCGCGATCTTCGTCCTCCCTTTCAGATTCACTACCAGAGTTCTCTGCCTCAGTACCGCTGCCCTTCTCTTTCTCGTCACCTGAAGAAAACGAGAACAGTTGCAAAATAATTATTCTGTCATGTGAACCAGTACCAGCACCAAGAAACCCAATTTAGTGACAGGAATGGGCCTGACCTGAGTCCTGCATGTCTTTATCCATGTCCATGTCTTCCTCTTCATCTTCTGGCTCGTGGTTCTCCAGCTGAGCTTTACGAGCTTCCTGAGAACCACAAAAAGCAAGACTCATCAGGGCAATTGTGCTGTCTCAGGAATGAATGAGAACAACGCATACTAGAGCTACTTTACATACACTCAGACTCACAGTCTCTACACTACAACGATCTGTAAGTAGTGTGTTTGTAAAATCCATTTGTACGCATCAACCAGAGGAGGTCAGTCTGGTGTTTAGGTGTTTAAAGTGGAGACAGTCAATGTGGCCGTTCTTACAGAGCAACAACCTTCAACCATGTACCATGAAGGCCTGACAGGTTGCCGGTTTTCATCGTAACCACAGAATGCCGCAAAGATTTTTATCAGCTCCATCAGCTGGAGTCAACAAGTGCTACGAGAACCTGCAGCATCTCCAGCTTGTGGTCACCATTAATAAGAGGCTGCATTTCAGTCTTTTTGTTACAGTCTTTGTTGGCACTTTGTCACCATCACAGTTTGTCTTTTGCTTGTATGTGATACTAGGGATGCACCGATCCACAATTTTTCACTTCCGATCCGATCCCAATACCTGAATCTGGATATCTGCGATACCAATACTTTTCCGAAACGATACCAGAGCTCTGTTTGCTTTAATATTATTAATCATCATTATTGTTGATTTCATAAAGATTTTCTTAAAAAGGAGACATGAAAGCTGAGCTACAATTTGCCAGAAGGTGCAACTAAGATGAAAGCCTAGATGTGATGTTTTGGTGAAAGACTTAAGTACTTTTATTTTTTATAGACTTAAAAAGAAAAGACAATACTCTCTCTCCCTCCCTGTCTCCTGCCCTGCCTCTCTCTCTCTCTGTCTGTCTCTTGCTCTCTTTCTCTCGCTTTCTCTCTCCCTCTGTCTTCCTCTCTCGCTGTTTTCACACTGCGCAAAGTTCAAACTTTTGGGAAACATGAAGCCTTTCAACTGTAAAATAAATATCATCGACATTCATACAGGATTTTAACAGAGACTTTTTTCCCCTTTCAGCAGACAGAATCTCTGTTCACCTTCTCCTCCTCGGCTACACGCTGAGCTGGTGTTTTACAGCCTCGGGACAGTGAAGCGGCTAACTTTTTAGCACACATTTTTAGCAACAATTCTGTTAATTTTTCGAAAAATCCGTGCTTGATGAACAGACAATTTGAACCCGAGAGGCTTCAGAAAACCTCCCCCTCCTCCCGCTCAGCAGTAAACAAGCAGAGAGCAAACAACAACAGTTGAGAGGATTCACAGTGACTCTTCTCCGGTATCGGAAAATGTCGCAGGTTGGATTGGTATTTCCCGATACGTGAATTACGTCGGTATCAGAACCTGATGCCGACCCAGGATCGGATCGATCCCATCCCTGTGACACAGTCAAAAAAATTAATTGAAAAATGCAGTACTCTCAAATATAAGCTCAACGGTATGAACCAGCTGTGACTCGTAGTCTAACAATGCTGCATTCAAATGTTAACTGTAGAAAACTCATCACAGTAGAATTACTGTCTGGAGTGGCAGATTGCAAGTGACGCGAAGCGCAAGCCATCTTTCAACGTTAATGACACAAACAATAATTTACTTCACTGATACAGAGTTTTAACTTTTTTCACAGCGTTATATTAAAAACAGGAAGCTACAACGAGTTAACTTTTTTTGAGGTTATAGATTAATTTCTCTCTGTAATATCACAGAAATTATTCAAGGAGGGTCACTCTGCACATAAATAATCCATCTCTTGCTGTTTGTCTTTTCTCCTCTTTAAAGATAAAACAACATCTGGTCTGTGCTTGTTGCAGGCAGTAGAAAATTGCTTTAACTTTTGACGCAACATGCCACTGCTGTGCGCTGATACAGCACCCTCAGCCAGCGGTGGCAGGACTGTCTGTTAGATTCTCACTGATAACAATAGAACGTCTGTCTCTGCCTGTTACAGCAGACGTGAACGCAGCATAATATACAATGATAGAATTATGACACTTTGTTTTTAAAATATGTGAGGAGAAAACACCTCATATGCATGTTTACATTTTAAATTAAATTGTGGAGATTTGTGCTCACATTGAAGTTGAAGAACAGCATATATCAAAGTTAGCACAAGACTGGTGTCCCACCATCATTTTAAAATTGTTCAGTGTACTTTAACTTTGGACAAACAGCAAAACTATAACAAATCACTAACTACTGCACCCTTTAAAATGATTGTTAGAAAGTTCAACCAGCTGCAAAATTCCACTACACATCTTTCTGAGGGTCGTAAACATACATCACATGTCCGACAATATTTAAAATTATTGTATAAAGACGTTTTAAGGATTAGTTTTAAACTGATGTAATAAAACCATGAAAAGTAAAAACATGCTAGTTGTACGTAGATATGTTTTGTTGATACTACATACTGAGCTCAAACATCAGAATGGATAGTGTCTTCACGTGCACACTCACCTGCGCTTCCAGCTCCTTCTCATTCATGTCTCTGTGCTTACACACCAGCACAGCGTTTGTGGTCGACTGAGCGCCGGCCTTCGCTCGCCTCTTGCTCAGACGCACCCTGAAAACCAGAACAGCCAATCCTTTTCCATGAAATTATACATCTCACACAAGGTAGTGACGTCTGCTTTTTTTTATATGAATTGAACTGAAATACAAGCCATCACCTTGTCTCCAGCTCGTTGTAATAAACCCCGTCTCCATCTCTGAAGATGAAGAAGTAGTTCTCCTCGTAGCCCTTGCTGGCTTTATTCTTAACATTCCAGTTGTATTCTCTGGCTATCTTGTAATCATACCTGAAAGAAAAGTTCTAATGCTTCAGCACTTATTGGAACACTTGTTAATAAAGTGAAAGCAAAAAAAAAATAAATAAATAATAATAATAATAATAATAATATATATATAAATGAATAATTTACTTACAGGTCATCCGGCATATAATCCATCCCCTCCTCAAAATCTCTTTTCCGCTTGCCAAGTGTTTCCTCATTTGGCAGGAAATAGGCCACAAACTGATTTCCTTCCTCATCCATCATACCTCTGCAATGCAGCCAAATAAATCAGCTTTGAAGTTGAAAAAAAACAAAAAAAAAAACAAACATCTTGGAACAGAGTCACATAACAGACAGCATGTCCATACCTGATCATGGCCTGAGACATCATCTCCACCGCTGCTGGTCCTGTGGTGTCTTTTGGTGCAGGATCAGAGTCAAAGATGACCTGAGCACACGGGTTGATCCACATCTAGAAAAGAAGTGCACGCACAACAAACATCATGAAGTATTCATGTTTGTTGAAATTAACATCTGCTAAAGAAGTCATGTTGTTCCCCCGTTCAGGACTGTTTAAACAATAAAACTGCTGAAAGAGATGAGCGTCATCTGGAACAGAAGCCACCTACGTCTGTATTTAAGGTTAACTGGAGTACAAGTCGCACTGCTTTGTAACAGCGTTTTCCTAACAACAACTCAGTGTGGCACATGTGCACACCACATCCTTTGCGGTTACGTAACACGGGGACTGTTAAAGTGTGCACTGGACAACATATCAGGTGTCATTTGATGCAGTTTGTAAAACAGGAACTGGCTCACAGCACTGGAAACACTATAAACATAAATCTGTTTGATTTTATTTTTTAATTAGCTCTGTAATTTGGGATTTTTTTTTGCACTGTTGCATATTTTTATTACTGGTGTTTACTCATATTATTGGAGTTTATTTTGTTTAGTTCTCCAGCTCCTGGGAAACAGTTGTTCTTCTTTTCTTAACATTAAAAATAAAAAATGAGAATTGCATGTTTTATGGTGTATATGTCACACCGGAGTCCAAGTTGCAGGACATCCCAAGCTCGCAAAAAATAAAATAAAACAATAATAATTGGACCATGATTTACACTCCAGAAAATACATTAATTAAATATAATAAATAAATGTATTTATATTTTTAAATGAACATTTAGGACACATCATTGTGCTCCTATTGCCAAAGCCATTTCTTCCTGATGGTGTTTCACAATAAAACCATTTCACTGCTGCACTTTCTGTGAAACTGAAAATGCTGTTGCGTCACAGTTAGCCAACACCGATGCTGCCACAGACTGACTCAGTCAACTTTGTACAAACTCACTGACGTGTTTTTGAAGTACTGAAACAGTTTTACTTTGTGTCCAGCAAAACACAAAGAACAGCAAAGAAAATGGCAAATGGTAAAAATGGTAGAAATCTGAAATCATCACCGCAGTCTGTAAAAATTAATAAAGTATGTGACACATTGTTTCTGGACAGAAGCAGCTCACCTTAAAGTCGGGGAACACGGGCAGTACCTCCACAGGAGTAACTCTAGGTTTACTATAATGCTGTGCAATCTGAAGAGAAAAACATGTTTTACAAGATTAAAAATATCACTTTTTCATTTATCTATCTGGATAAACTGAGCAACACATTCATTCAACACATCACAACATTATCTACTGATGTAGAGAGAGGAACACTCTCCCAGTTTGGTGTTTTTAAACATCTCCAGTTGTTGGTTGAGGGATTTATCATCACAGCAAGAAAGATTTTCAAGAAGAAACTTTAAACTATCACTCTTGAAGCTCTCAGAGTGTCCTCTAGTTAAAATACTTAATAACTACATCTTATAAAAGTTAATAAATTCAACCTTCAATAACCAACGCCTGGTTTCCCCATACGTAACATATGGACTGTGTCTGTAATATTTGCGATTTGCCATCTAACCATCAACAGAAAGAAATGCATTTCTTGACATGAGTTCAAACAGTGCAGTTCAAATAGGCTTGCAACATTTTGTGTAACTTGTTGACTCACTGTTTTTTGTGCATCTTCAAAGGTCTTCTCAATAGCAGAAATCTGACTGTCTCTGTCCTTGTAAATCTCTTCTTCTGTAAACTGCTGTTTGACAGATACACCAATCCTAACAACAAAAACACATTCAGGTCTGACACTCAATAGCTCCATTAAACAGTCATTTTAAAGTAAACACTCGGAGTGTGAGGAAACATCAATCTGGATCAATGTATTGACTCAACAGTCAATGATTCAACATCATCAATGCTAAATGGAAATGTCGAGCCATATCATCATGCTTCGAATTTGAAATTCCCATGTCATGCCTGTGTCACCATTTCTGTCCATGCACATCATCGTGGTTGCAGTTGTGGCCCATTTCCAGGAATAATAATCAAAAGACATCGCCTCGGAGCAATCATAGAGCTCTGAACTGACTCAAATCCTGGGAGACTTTGTGACATCAGCAGATATTTTATCATTGACTAAAGAATTGTTATAATGTATTGTGATGAAACTCATGATTAAACACATTTTTAACCAACTTACTTGACCTCCACTTTTTCATTGGAGACACCGTATCTATTGAACTCTGTGGAAATATATTCTGTCTTCCTCATCCATGGAACCACTTTGGCATGCTGCTGTGACCTGAGAAAGAAAGGTTTAAATAGAAAACAAATAAATTAGAAATAATGCGGAATACTGGAGCAAGACTGGACAAATCATGAAATGATTAGTTGCTGGCCACAAAATTAATTTCAAAGTACATACAAAAACATCTGGCAACAAGAAGGAATAACCAGTGTACAATATCTGCTCCTGACATGTCTCCCACCAATTCATGCAAATTAAACCTTTGTGATCATCATAATATATGGTTCTGTTTGTCCTCAACAGTCAATTCTGCCAAAACTGAGCCTCTTTATCCTCGACTAACACACAACATGTCCACCATGATTCATCCACACTCCAAACTGTTAGATGTTAACTATTAGGTCATGTAAGGTCAATGGTCACTTGAGTAGCAGAAAGGTGATAAATGATTTCATATTTAGGGTATAACCCCAACCAAAGGTGCATCTTTAACCAGTTCCCCAGACTAGCTATATCCACCATTTCCAAAAACTGAATTTTTGGTCAAATAGAATTTTTGGTCTCTGCCATTGTAGCACATGGGTGTGATAAATGTTCTCCCTCTGCCCCTTTATGCAAATCTGCACCAAAATATAATGGCACCTGCCCTTTCATGAACAGATATTCAATTACCCAATGCCCAGTCTCTCTACTTCTTATTCTATCCAAAAATACTAGAAAGCTCTGACTTTCTACCAGAAGACAATCTCATCAACTCCAACCAATCTGGTTCAAGAGCAGTCACTGTACTGAAACAGTTCCATTTCCTGTTGAAGCATTTCACTCAGCAAGACCAGCATTCCAGTCATACGCCTTCATTCTACTGAACCGCAGCTTCTGATACAACCACCAAAACCTCCTATCCAGACGTTCTTGACTGGACATACCCGAACTGCACCTAGCTGGTTGTGAGTCCATAGGTGTGTCGGAACTCACTTCATGTCATCATTCGCTCTCATAATTTTTTCGTGCCGTTGCCACGCTGAAGACAAGCAGCCATGCCTATGTAGGTTTCTACTGAATTAATCAAACCCTTACATACAGGCATACTATGGCACAACCAATCTCTTTGGACAGAAGTCAAAGAAATTAACTACTGAATGCAGCTTTATCGCATTTTTCAGAGCCCTACCTCTTTGAACTAGACGGAGCTTGGATGTCCTCCTCCAGCAGTTTTTCATCAGTGGGATCCAAAGGTACTGAAAATGTCAAGTGTTCAGTCTCAGAATACATCGGTAGAATCACTGTTGACATTTTGACTCCACAAGTGGAGACTTACTGATGGGGTCAATGCGGTAGGTGTCTGGGTTGATTAAGTCAATGGTGACTCCAAGGTCCGGCTCGGTCAAGAGCTCATGCCGATGCTGCTTCTCCAGAGAAGTAGCTTTGTACTGTACAAACCTGACAACAGCAACATAAACATCACGCTGCGTACATGTTTTTAAATGACAAGGGATGGACTCAAGTTAGGGCACTTACCTGTGCTGATCAAAGGGATATGTGATAAATTTGGGGTCAAAGGGGATGTCAGGCAGCGTGTTACAATATTTAACCCGACAGACAACTCCTGACCTGTCATGAAGTATACAACAAACAAAGTTACACAATTCTCAGTATTACCCTATGGAGGTACACTCTAACCAACAGTGCATGACAAACAGTTGTAAAGTTGTTTACCTCTCTGGGACCGTTCGGTGTGAAGTGGGCCGACTGGGAGCAAAAAACAAAAACAAACAAAAAACTCCATTATATCATAATTAGTTTAGTATTTATGTTATGTGCATGCAACTGTGGGAACAGTCTGTCTGTCAAGCACACATAATAGCTTTTCTTTTATATATATATATATATATATATATATATATATACACACACACAGACTTTTTTTATTATTATTATTTATTTATTTTCTGCTCTCCAAACTCTGGGGTTCCATGGGTGTGTCCTGGACACCATGTGAAGTGGTGGGCAGAGAATACATGCAATAGGCCCACTGATTCCAAGGTACATTATTTTATTTTGTCCTTTCATTCAGATCTCAATGGGACTAACCTGGTTAAATAAAGGTTCAATTAAAATTAAAAATACAGCTACTCTCATTGGTTGTGACAACAGAACATCTTAACTTCCCACATACGTCACGGAAATCCAGTGCACCTGTAACACTGATGGAGGGTTGAGTGTGTGATTATGTCTGTGTCACCAAGTGCATCTGTGTGTGCTGCCTGCCAGTGTGTGCATGGGCTTGTGCGCCACTGTAAGCATCTTGTTATAACATGTGCAACACCACACAATGCATGCTATGATGTAATACAGGAAATACTGTACCAGCTACACTGCAAAAGTTTTGAATATTCTTGAACTGTGGCAATGCAGTCTAACCTCACCAACACACATATTAATAAAGCAGATGCTTTATATGCACTGCAATACAATGTGCTCTTATCAATGAGCTTGGCAGAATGTGCATTTCTATTGCAATTCAGTGTACTGTATGGCCAACTTAACATCACCACATGCTCGCTGCATAGATTTAAAAAGACAAAATAAATAAATAAATAAAAATTCCTTTTCACTAACCATTAAATGGTTGTGTACAGTTTGCACATCTTGTAAAGAGTAGGATAAACGGCTGCCTCCACATCTCTCTCACAACACAGACTATCACATAAACACTTTCTAATGTTCTCACACTCACTTTACACGTATCCACTAACTAACCTATTAATCTCTCTCTGGATGTATACTTACTATGTGTGTGTAAATCAATATGTATAGTGTCTGAATGTCTGTGTCAATGTGAGTGTGTAAATGTATGATGATTTATCTAATCTAATACTAATCTGACCTAAAATCTTGCTCTGTCAATGGCTGTCAACCAATGAAACTATAGTAACAATGCACACCAAAACTCTCCTTTCAAAAAAGCCATGAGGTACAGAGGGATTGTGTCCGTTTATAAGCACTGTGATAGTTTCAAATCGGTGTGACACATCGCCAATACGCGTGTAATGTAATGAAGCTTCATTTTGGGATTCATGTGATTTTTTTTTTTTTTTTTTTTTTGCAGGGTGAAGCAAGGCATCAAAATAGCTTGCAGCGACACTTTTTCTCTGAAAGATCAATACTGTGTCGAGCCATCTGCTTCAAGCATATCACTGCTGTCAACAGTTCATACCGCATCCCACTATAGGTCAGTCTGACTGTGTTTACATTTCAGGCAACATCCCTTCCTTAGCATTTGAGCTCAACTTGATAGCTTAAGTCAATGTAGAAGCAATAAGTTGGAGACAAATATCAAAATTAGTCCACTTCTGGAAGTAGATCTGGATCCAATCATAAATCAGATCTGTGCAAGATTATGGAAGTGCATGTGAGCAAATCTGTGAAGTTTCCGCAGACAACTTTTGTATATTTCAAAGAAACTAAAATCTTTCCCCTCAACCACTAAAAAAAGTAATCTGCAAGGAACCAAAGCAGATGAGACATAAACTAAGAGCCTGTGAGACCTCCTCCACAGGAATCAGACACACCAGAATGCCAACACACACACACACGTCTTTTGATTGTGACTCTCAGAGGGCACTGTGAAATGATAACATAACTTCTCGCGAGAAAAGAACAAAAAACAATCAAAAACTGAAAGTTTTTGCAGTAAACCCATATGGTACTTGGTGACGCCATCTGATCAGTCCTTTTACCCAGATGTTAATAAATGATGCATGCCCATCTATGTTGTGAAAATTTGTATTTTGCAATGGCAGATATGTTTTAAACTGTTCCTGATGTATTTGTACCTGTTCATGGCCCGTCACACCTTTACAGTTTTCATGTACGTACTCATCTTTCTTTGAATTTTTAAGGAAAGGTCTTCAGATATGGGATAGCTTAGTGTTGTCTGTTTGCACACTACGCCATAAGGAGATCATCCAGGTAACCTTTGTGTACTACTAAATACATACAGAATATTCGGCCACCCTGCAGATTATGTATAGTGTTTTTTGCCTACTGTATAGCACACTAGTAAGAGTATTCGATTGGAGCCAATGGGTCGGACATGCATTTGATTCCAAACCACATTTTTAGAGGGTCGGACATGCTTTTGATTCCAAACCACATTTTTAGAGGGCAGAGTTAGAAAGAGGAGGCGAGAAGCACAAGACATGAGTGGGTAACCGTGAACTCTGACCCGGTCAGGCTGCACAAAAAGTACCAGGTTGCAAAACTGGAAACATTTTAAAATATTCTCAACATTTGCCGCTTCAAATGTTACAGAACTTGCACAAAATTTCGAAACTGTGACGTCAACATCAGGCTAGCATTAGCTTCCTTCACTGTAGCTAAAATATGCTAAACTGAGCTAGCTTAGTGTCCGGTTAAGTTAAAACAGTTTGCTTTCACTTCATTACAAATAACACAATAACGGAGCGTCAAGTTAACTTTCATACGCTTAACATTAAAGCTAAAGGTGGATGAGACTTAAAAAGAAACAGCTTAAAATAACTTCGCGATGACAGATTTACAGATTTTTACCTGTGGCCGTCTTCACGTTGAGCTTGAGTCTGAACAGTCGGAGCCATATTTCACGCAAACTGTTCCCAACTCAAAAGTATGTTGTTTGTCTAAATAAACGTGATGAATATTTTCTTAACCGAAACAAATTTCAGCTCGCTTGTTTTCAGACGCGACTACTACTTCGAATTTGTAACGATTGTCGTATTACCTTTGAAGCGCACTACCGCCACCTATAAAGGAGGGGTGGAAAAACATACAAAATTCTGTTTGCCACATGTCCTCGGAACACATTTAAAGGATTATAGGGGGCAAGTAAACAAGAGAAAAATTACTTGCATGTTTGTCACATCATCATCAGGTTTGTGCATCATAACTATCATAATCACTCGTGGTTGGATTGTGTTTAAATGTAATTAGGATGGGTTAAATGCAGAGGACAAATTTCACTGTTTGTATGTGTATTTATGTACAATGACAAATAAAGCTCTATTCTGTTCTATGTACAGTCTTTGATCATAACAGTTTTATAAAATTATTTAGAGATAAACTCACTGACCAATTTCTTTTTTTTAAGTAGGTAGATATGCATGACTAAACTCAGTCACATGGGGTGTGCAGCCAGTACACTGAGTGTCGGTCCCAAGCCTGGATAAATGAGCAGGGTTGCATCAGGAAGGGCATCCAGTATAACAAAGAGCCAACCCAATCATGAAGACTAAAACTCGAATTTCCATAATGGGCCGGTCGAGGCCTGGGTTAACAACAACCACCACCGGTGCCGTTGCCCAACAAGGTGTCGGCGGAAATTGGGCTGTTGCTGGGTGAAGAATAAGAAGAGGAGGTGAAAGTGTCCAGAGACAGCAGGAGAAGATGAAAACTAGAAGGGCAAAAGTGAGAGTTGGACCTTTAAATGTCAGCAGTATGACTGGAAAAGGGAGAGAGCTGACTGATATGATGGAGAGGAGAAAGGTAGACATACTGTGTGTGGAAGAGACCAAATGTAAGGGAAGTAAGAGCAGGAGCATAAGTGGTGGGTTCAAGTTGTATCATTGTGTGGATAGGAATAGAAATGGTGTTGGGGTCATTTTAAAGGAAGAGTATGTTAAGAGTGTGTTGGAGGTGAAGCAAGTGTCTGACAGGGTGATGAGTGTGAAGTTGGAAATTGAAGGGATGATGATGAATATCATCAGCGCATATGCCCCACAGGTAGGTTGTGAGATGAAGGAGAAAGAAGATTTCTAGAGTGCATTTAATTGAGGTGGTGGAAAGTGTGCCCAAGTATGAAAGGTGATAGCAGCAGACTTCAATGGGCATGTTGGTGAAGGGAACAGAGATGATGAAGAAGTAATGGGTAGATACGGTATCAAGGACAGGAATGTGGAAGGACAGATGGTGGTTGATTTTGCTAAAAGGATGGAAATGGCTGTAGTGAATACCTACTTTAAGAAAAGGGAGGAGCACAGGGTGACATGTAAGAGTGGAGGAAGGTGCACACAGGTGGACTACATTCTTTGTAGGAGATGCAAGCGAAAATAATTCCGACTGTAAGGTGGTGTCAGGAGAGAGTGTAGCAAGACAGCATAGGACGGTGGATTGTGAGTTTAGAGGTAAAGAAGAAGAGAGTGAGAGCTCAGCTTTCACCATCTGATCCTTTATTGAACTCTGATTCTCTTCCTCTTATTCATCTCTAAAGTCATCTGACGGTCACGGGTAAAAGCCCACAGGACTCCTGGTAGTATTTTTCGTATTTTACAATAATTTCATGTATTTTACAAACTTTAAACCCTAACAAAACATGACAGAATGATGCTACCACCACCATGCTTGACAGTTGGTACAGTGTTCTTAGGTTTGAAAGCCTCACCTTTACTAATCTTGTCATTGTGTCCAAATCGCCAAATCTTTGTCTCTTCTGTCCATGTGGGTAGCTTTAAATCTCAGCCTAGCTTGAAAGTGTCGATTTTGGAGCAGGAACTTCTTTCTTAGTTGACTCTCGAAGTCCATGCTGATGTGAAACTCACTTCACTGTGGACAGTGATGCTGGTGTTCCATCAGTTTCTAGTTCATGGTAGGGCTGAGCCCTGATGGTTCCTGGGTTGTTCCTGAACATCATAACCAATTTCCTCTAATCTCAGCATGACAGTTTGGGTCTTCTTCTAGACCTTGGCAAAGTGGTGACACATTGGACAAACTCGTACTTGCGTACAGTTGTTTGAACTGATGATCTTGGTATCTGTAGTTGATTAGAAATGGCTCCAAGAGACCTTCCCAGCTTGTGTCAATCTACAATTCTCCTTCTTGGATCTTCACTGAGTTCCTTGGACTTTCCCATTTTTTCTGAGTATTGGTCAGTCCAATGAGTGCTGTCAAACACATAATTTTTAAGCTGACAAAGAGAAACTATCAGTCATAATCAGTCACAATCATGAATGAGTTCATAGACCTTCACCTTGTCATGTTGAAGACAATGTAGAACCTTCAGCACCACATCTTTAAAGATTTAAGTGAATCTATGAGACTGTATGTATAATTTTGACCCTGTATGGATTTGAGAAGATCCAAAATAAATTCAAACTGGTGCACTCAATTCTCAGTTTTTAAATTTGTTCATGATGTATGCTGTACAATCATTACACCGTGGCAAAAGAACAGTTCAAAGACATTAAAAGCAAAAAATTACCACTGACAGTTTACGCCGCATTGAAACCCAAACAGCAACAGAATCAATTTTAGCATAAAACTCCAATGGGAGTTCACACCATACAAACCAACATTTTTCCTCATTGCACGCATTGAGTTAAAACTTCATTATTCTACCTAGTATTTTTATTGCCTATAGTGTATATATAGCGCCAGCAATTTTAAAATGATACAAGCCCCGTAAATTATATTTTCCCTCTCTCTCAGTAAAAAATTCTTGAATTCTAAAGGGCACTTGTTTATTTTTCACTTTGTACACCAATTGAACAGTTTTGAACAAAATCATATTGTGAAGATTTAATATTTGAGATTATTGAACAATGTGTTGGTGTGGTCTCGATAACCTGCATTATGAATTGTTCTTAATGCTCTTTTTTGAAGAATGAATAATGGTTGCACTGTAGTTTTGCCTCAAACCTCAGCACAGTAAGTCAGGTAGGGTGCAACCAATGAACAATACAAAATATGTAGTGCTCTGCAATGAAGAACATGCTTTGCTTTATTTAATACTGCAATACTCTTTGATACCTTCTTATGAACATGTTGAATAAGAGCTTTCAAATTAATTATTTCATCAGTAATGACACCTAAAAACTTATTTTCTTTGACACACTCTTTATTTACCCCTTGTATATTTAACTGTATTTGTATGTTTTTTTTTTATAATTTCCTTAATAATTTAGTTTTTGACAAATTTAATGATAATTTGTTAATATCAAACCATCCGTTTATCATTTCAGTTCCTAAATCAGATAATTGTTGCAGATTTTCTCCTGAGCAAAACAGGTTTGTGTCATCTGCAAAGAGAACTGCTTTAAACAGATCTGAAACTTTACAAAACTCGTTGATGTATAAAATAAATAATTTTGGTCTCAATACCCCATGGAAGCCCACAAGTGATGTTCAGACATGAGGCACAATAGTCCCTGAGTTTAACAAACTGCTTCCGGTTTTCTAAGTAACTTTTAATCCAACTCAGAGCCACCCCTCTGATCCCATACAGTTCCAACTTTTGAAATATGTTGTGATCAACTGTGTCAAAAGCCTTTCTTAGGTCAATAAATAAACCTAATGCTATTTCCCTTTGGTCCACATGTTTATTGATCACTTCTATTGAATTGAGCAATGCCAGTGCAGTGGACCTTTTTGCTCTAAAACCATATTGACTTTCATCAAGCAAGTTGTGTCGTTCTATAAATAAATCCAGTCTGCTGTTATAAAGTTTTTCCAATATCTTTGTGACAATAGAGACACAGGCCTGTAGTTGTTAAAAGGATGCTTGCTACCAGATTTAAATAAAGGCATCACTTTTGCCACTTTCATATCGTTAGAACAATTCGTTTGAATGATTTATTAAAAATATAATGGTTTTGCGATTTCAGTAATTATTTGCTTTAGTAAGGACATATGTACCTCATTATGAGCCGCTGACTTTTTACTTTTACATGTACTAACTACATTAATAATTTCCCTTTCATCTATTGGGCCAAGAAACATTGTGTGCGGATTCCTGGCGATTAATTGCTGATTTTCCCATGGGCTGTGTGGAATGTCAGCTGCCAGACCTGGCCCAACATTAGCAAAAAAATTTATTGAAACTATTCATTACTTGGCTCATGTTATATTCATCTTTGTTGTTATAAGTAAAGTATGTTGGGTAGTTATTTGATTTGGGTTTATTTGCTCTAACACTATTCAGTATTTTCCATGTTTCCTTTATGTTGTTTTTATTATCGTTTAGTATTTTTTCAAAGTATGATTTTTTTTACAGTTCCGCATAATAGTTGTTAGTTTATTTTTATAGTCCTTATATTTAATCTCTGCCTCTCTTGATTTACTTTAAATGAATTCTATAGCATATTTTTCTTCTTACAAGCCTTTTGAAGACCTTTTGTCATCCATGGGTTAATTTTATATTTATTATTTTATTATACTATATAATTAGACAATTTTTGTTGTATATATTGAGAAATATGTTTTCAAATTCAGAATATGCTAAATTCGCATCTTGCTTTTCATAAATGGGATTCCAATCCTGTAAATCATTTTTTTAAAGCAGCGATAGCTTCTTCAGATTGCAGGCGCTTGCAATATTGTATTTTCTCAGTACATTTTTTATTGAAATTTAGATCAGTTACTATAAAAATTGGGAAATGGTTACCAATATCATTAATTAACAAGCCACTTAATGTTTTGGTATCGATATCATTTGTAAATATATTATCAATGAGAGTAGCTGAATGTGAAGTGATTCTTGAAGGCCTAGTAATTTTTGGATATAATTTTAAACTGTACATTGTATTAACGAAATCCTCTGTCACTTTATGCTGATACGGATTTAAGAGATCAATATTTATATCTCCACAGACAAATACTCGTTTATTACCCATCTGTGAAAAAAAAAAAAGAGAAAAAAAAATTTCTCTGTCCAATTTTGAAACTCTTCAATCATAGAGCCAGGAGCTCTATATATCAATCAATCAATCAATTTTTTTTATATAGCGCCAAATCACAACAAACAGTTGCCCCAAGGCGCTTTATATTGTAAGGCAAGGCCATACAATAATTATGTAAAACCCCAACGGTCAAAACGACCCCCTGTGAGCAAGCACTTGGCTACAGTGGGAAGGAAAAACTCCCTTTTAACAGGAAGAAACCTCCAGCAGAACCAGGCTCAGGGAGGGGCAGTCTTCTGCTGGGACTGGTTGGGGCTGAGGGAGAGAACCAGGAAAAAGACATGCTGTGGAGGGGAGCAGAGATCGATCACTAATGATTAAATGCAGAGTGGTGCATACAGAGCAAAAAGAGAAAGAAACAGTGCATCATGGGAACCCCCCAGCAGTCTACGTCTATAGCAGCATAACTAAGGGATGGTTCAGGGTCACCTGATCCAGCCCTAACTATAAGCTTTAGCAAAAAGGAAAGTTTTAAGCCTAATCTTAAAAGTAGAGAGGGTGTCTGTCTCCCTGATCTGAATTGGGAGCTGGTTCCACAGGAGAGGAGCCTGCCTATATGCAGCTAATAATTATATTTTTACTTTTTTCCATACCTATTTCGATTGTGATGGATTTTCCACTGCCATTGTCATTTGATCTTTAATTTTGTAGTCAAGCCTTTTGTCAACATACAAAGCCACTCCTCCTCCTCTATTTTGTCTATTCAGATGATTGAATTCATCACCCTCTGCAAGCCAAGTTTCCGTTATAGCAATTATACTGAAGGGTTGACAAAATTGTTTAAATAGTCTTTGATACTCCCCAAATTTTTGTAGACTCCTATTATTAAAATGGATTATTTATAATTTTCCTTCATTTGTAATGCAGTTATTGTATTGTTCCTCTGTATAATACTGACAGTTACTATCTGTGAGGGAATAGAAATGATTGTCTGGATCTATCTCATACTCCAGATCCTGTATATGATGCTCAGTATACTGAAAAGGTAATTCCAGACTCTCATAACCATTTATCATCTCAATTATACTATTACTGTTCAGAAGCACCGATGAGTTTTATTCATATTTTACCAATTCCTCCATGCTTCTGAACAGCAACACTTTGGCGTCTTCTGGGCACCTGTTCAATTTAATGAATACTTTAGTTTGTAGTCCATGTGTTTTGAATTTATTAGAGAGAGAGAGAGAGAGAAATACATAGACATGAAAGCACTCTATGGTACCACATTGTGAGATATATATGTATATATGTGTGTGTGTACTGTAGTGTCATGTTGATGTTTGTGTTCAGACAAAATAAAAACCAGATGTTATTCCTGCTTCACTTTCATTTATTGTATTCCAGGATTCATATGTGAATTTATAAAGCTGTGATTATCTACAGTATGAACAATCTCCAATACCATCATATTTAAAACATACAAGCTTATTTTCATTCAAATTGACCGTCAGCTCATTGCACCCTACAAACACCTGCATTTACACAAAATTACCACACTGGTAATTACTGCATCTTTCTGGCTCACTATTAACCACTATACTGAGAATCATGTTAACGAGGTGATGTGCAATTAACAGAACTGAAAAATTAATTCATTCAAACCTGAGAAAGAAGAGCAGATCAATTTGCATCTTCCACAGTTCACCATTCAAATCCAGCACGTCACATTATTTACTGAAAAAAAGACATTTAATTCTTTTTTTCTTTTTTACATGATAAGACATCACAAAAACATTGATAGAATGGAACTCCAAATTTTGTATGCAAATAACCTCCAAACGGGGCTTACATTCCTCTCTTGGTTGTTTTTTGACACCAGTATTAGTAAGAAGAAAGAAAGAAAAAACAAAACAAGTGTGGATCCAATTTGGTCAGTAATTTTTGTTGTTACCTGTATTTAAAACACACACACACACACACACACACACACACACACACACACACACACACACACACACACACACACACACACACACACACACACACACACACACACACACACACACACACACACACACACACAAAACTGATGTACAGTCTGATGTACCTTTGAACATCAGACTGGACTTGTGTACACCTTCACATGACGTTCTGCCACTGTGTGAAGTTGAGTGGTTAAAGTGTTAGGGCTTGAGAGCAGAGGATTCTTGGTTCAAATCCCCCATCAGTCCACAAAAATGACTTCAATGTGTGCAGTTAACGCACTGAGCTTCTGATTCTGATGGAAAAGTGATATTTAAAAGCAAACCATTCAATTAAATCACCTCGCGGTTTTAGAGTTGCATTAACAAAGTTCATAGACGGATGGAGACAATGATTCCTGCAGCCCCCCCCCCCCCCCCCCCCCCCAGCCCTGTCCAAGGTTCTGCGTCACTGCAATTAACATTTTTGTATTTTCAACATTTTATATCAGGTTCACACAAAAATCCAGTTGACCTAAAACACACTTTCCAAGTATTAATATGGAAATAAGCGGCTGGGCTTAAGGACCCGTCTACTGTTACCGAGTGCCCCCCCCCCCCCCCTTTTTTTAATGTAACCTAACAGTGTCCACACGATGTGCTACTGATCTGCTGTAAAACAAAATGAGTAAAACGAGCAGAAAATGTGCTCAAGTCACTGTCTGCACTTTTGGCTGTGTTCATGACATCACTTCCTGGTCTGTCTCTATCCTGTAATAACCAAGATAGCTCAGAGGACGATGATGATGATGACTCGCCACTCTATGCTTCCCTTCTCTTGCCAGGTGCAGCGCCAAGTTGCTGCACTCAGTTCCTGTGCAACAGGACACTCAGTGCCCTATCTTGACAATCTGTAGCGTGGGTTAATTTGGGGCGTGTCCAAGCTCATGTTATCACTACAGGCTGACAAAGGTGTTGCCACTTAATTCGATACAGGTGTGGTTTGGGCATGATGAACTAATGAATCACAGTGGCACCTGTCATCACTACCAGTTGATCCGTTGCTACTGAGATGGCGACCACAGAAGCGGCTGAACACGCATCCAAACTAAAGCGTACCTAAACACTGAAATCCCTTCACAAAGTCAACGTGCTAATCAGGCTACAGCTGAAGCAGCTCCTCTGCTAGCTCATCTCTTTGTGCCACAGCTTCTACCGGAAAATTGGAGTTCACTGGCATCTGCACCTGCAGTTCAGCATCCCACCTTCTTAAGTCCTCTATGTTGTCTTCATTTATGTCCAGGAGGCATCCATGACGCATGGCGATGTTGTGCAACACACAACACGCCACGAAGAACGACCCCACCTTCCGAGGGCTGTACTGCAACGTTCCGGCCGTCTTTCTCAAACACTGAAAACGCATTTTCAGCATTCCAAGCGTTCTCCTTATGACAGCGTGTGCTTTCGCATGTTTACGATTGAAGGAAATATTGCGCACCGTTGCTGGCTTAAGATACGGTGTCATTAGCCAAGTCTTTAACGGATAGTCACTGTCGCCTAACAGCCACCCTTCAACGTGCGGGTTCCCCTGGAACACTGCAGGAATGGCAGACTTGGTTAGTATGAAGGAGTCGTGGCACGATGCAGGATAGTTTGCAAAGACGTACGTGACATTACATGACGCATCGCTAATCACCTGGATGTTTATGGAATGGGTCCCCTTACGATTCACGTACACCAGCGCGTTCTCTGATGGGCCGCGCAGTTGCACGTGCGTGCAATCTATCACACCCAGCACTCCAGGGAACCCAAATTTAGCCATGAACTCCTGCTTAACTGCTTCTTGGCTGGCAGGGGATACAGGGAATTTGATGAAGTTCTTCGCATGTGCAACTAGGCTAACTGTAACTGCGCGTATGGCCAAACTGACGGTAGACTGTGACATACCTCCAATAGAACTAAGGGGATGCTGGAAGGAACCGGTGGCAAAGAAATACAGCGCAGCCGTTACTTTGACAGCAACGGGCAGAGCGTATGGACAGCTGGGAGTGGCCTCCAAATCATCTGCGAGAAGATGGCACAAGTATGTTACAGCCTGTCGGGATAACTGCAGCTTACTGCGGCATTCAGCCTCCGATAAGGACAAGTAGGTGGTCCATGGCCGGTGGACCCTCTGCCGCCGCCGCCGCCTCTCGATCCTCTGAGCCAACAACAGCTCCATGTGACTGTGGAACACACCCTGCTGAAGTGATGAGGAGATCAAGATGCAAATGAATATTGCGCTGTGTAAAAGGAAAAAAATAACAAAACCCCTAGGTCAATACTACTAATGACACTTGCGTTGCCCCAGGTAGAAGACAGGGCCCCCTGTTTATTCTGGTGCCATAAAATTTAAGCTCAGTTTCCCCACAGAATAACACTTGTAATTGCATAGAATGAAGCAGTTCAAACAAGAAAACTATAAACACACAATCACATTTGCAAACAAAGAGTTTAGCTTCTCCCGTATCGAAAATTAAAACATGCGGCACATATGAGCATGGCAGACATTGTTCAAGATCTCTGAGGTCTCGGTTACTGATTTGTTCAAGCTGTTATTTTGCCATCACCTAAAGCGAAAACACAATAACAATGTGCAAGGCACTAATTGTAAAGGGAAAAACTCTTCTATCACATGTTTGCAGCAACCCTGCATTGAGACATTTGTGCAGAGGTCCGGGTCTTGGTCTCAGGTCTGTGTACGAGGATCAACTCTGTGGAGAGATGAGGTTTGATCAACAACAGGGGGGAGACACAGCTCAAATTTATCCTCCTCTCACCCAAACACAGTTGATCAGAGTCAAGAACACTCTCACCTGCTCAAGGTGTACATCATCTGACCAGGATCATCTGCGAGCACCCTGTAACATCAAACAACAAAGGGTTCTGCTTTTAAAACGTGGCTTAGGAAACCAGAAATGTACAGACTCTGCAACACAAGACCCACATCCAAGTACGAATCAAGAATTATTGCAGGATGATTGTGAGGAAAGAATTAAAGACTGGCTGAAGTTTTCCCATCTGCCTACTTGCACTACGGCTCTGTAAATAACGCTATGATTCATCATTTATTTATTCTACAACCGTATTCTATAACCATCTTCTCATTGTGCAAGATGTCTTCAAATTACTTTCCGCAAATTATTCCAAAATCTAAAGATGTCTGTCAGTAGAGATAGCTGTTGACAAGCCATTTAAGCCTGTTTACATCAGTTTAAAGTACTTTATTACAGGTTTTTAAAAACACAAATCATGACAAAGGGTTCAACCATTAATTTGTGTAGAACACAAAAAAAGAAAAAAAAAGCTGCAATCATGCCGTCTAATTTATCCACAATCGAAGCAGTTGATATTTGCCATACAACCTTTTAAAGGCCGTAGTCATAAAAAAAGAAGAGTGCTCCCTAAAATTTTGGATAAACATTTTTTTCCCTCTGTCAGCAGGAATAGCTGTTGGACAGTTTGTGTTAAATGGAATGGGGGGGGGATCAGATCAGTTGTTTTGCATCAAGAGTTTAACACTATTTGAGTGATGTTTTAGCACACATGGGTGACTGCTAATTCTTGCTCTTAATTAATTATCTGAACTATTAATGGGTTATGCAAATACAAATAGTTAAGCATTTTTCTGCTGACTGAATAACTGATCCACACTAACGAATTGAACTGAATCTCAAATTTTAATACAAATATCAACTGAAATCCATCAAAAGATCTTATGCAAAACCCTGGAACACATCCTTACTCATCTTCCCAGTTGTAGAAGGCTCGGTCCTGGTAGAACATAGAGATGAACAGCCACAGACTTATCGTCTCCACCCAGAAGATGACAAACAGGAACCACAATGACGACAGCAGCACTTCACACAACATCCTGCAGTTCTGTGGCCAGTCAGTCAGAGGACACAAGTCAGATCATCTTCCTAAAGACTGTTTGACACACTATATTTTGACCCACTCCCCTCCTTTTGAAATTACCTTCTCCTACACCTGCAGTCACTTAGTTTTTGAGAACAGAAGACTGCAGACAGGTGTAATAATAACAACAATGTAAACGAAGTCTAAGACACAGTAAGTGATTTTGAAACGTTCATCATCAATCCCTTGACTGGCTGTAAAAGTGATGATTTGTCTTAGATTACCTGTTTCTATACAGGTTCTGAAAGTGGAGGGATTGTGTGTAAAAATGGCTGTAATATGTAAATAGTTCAAACCTCTTGAATTAAATAACTGACTTCAAGCACATCTTGTTTCAACTCCACTGTGGCTGTGTAAAGCCACAATTTCAAAATCCGTCATTGTCCAAATTAATTATGGTTCATTTATAAAGACGTTTGATCCTAAAGTCTCACATTCCTTATTTTTTTTAAATAACTTTTTGTTAATCAGATTTATCAAAGTGCTAATTTCAGCTAATGCTAGCTGGATTAGCAAACACGTAGTACGAACTCGATGCTAACTAACTAGCGACTACACTGATAGTTTCGATGCTGGTCACGTAATATCCAAAATTTATCAACTTTTACGAACGTAAATCCCGCGTGAACAAAACAATGCTACTTGTTTTGTCACCGATGTCAACTATTATGCTCATTAAAAACATTTCACGAACGCCGTGAAATATTACCACGCATTTTAAAGTCATTTTTAAATACACTTACTAAAACAAGAGAGCCATTTCTCCCCAAAATAAAGATTTTTCTTTTAAATATTTACACACACTTCTTCATTGTTGTCCTTTCTTCTACGTGGTTATTTTTTAGGGCAGTTTCATCTGAAAGCACATTGCATTAGCGCCACCTGCCGGAACATCTCGCCACTTAAATGTTGTAATGTAAATGTTTTGCTTCTCTGCTGTGGCTTCTTTTGTTCAATATTCCCATTTACAGACTGCTTTCCTCCAAAATATGCATTTAATCCAGATTTAACCTGTTTTACAGAACATTAAGGAAAAGTCCCCTTTTCTCTCTCTTTTAAAATGGTGTCATAAAAAAAAGGAATTTCTTCACTACCTCAGTATTCAAATAAAGCATTCGTAATTGCTAATATGATCAAAATTCGCATTGCCTGGAATCAATTTGGAATTTTGACCCTTGTAGGTGAAAAAACCAGCAACAAGTTGCCATGGCACACACTTTCTGCAGTGATACCGTATGTTACACCAACATGTTGGAGCTGAAAAAATAAGACCGTCAACTAGAAGTGCCACAAAAACTAATTAAATAAAAAACACATAGGTGCCCAGAGGTCCTGATGAACCCCAAAATTCACATTCATCAGGATTCACCACTCAGTGAGATACAGGCTTAAGGGTTTGCTGGACATCTGCTGGACAGGTAAGACAGACAGGCCTGTGTCAGCAAACATCTGTTTTATAATGTATTTCCAATGATTGAGTGGGGAGACTATGTTATAATGCCTTTATTAGACAACCCCCCCCCCCCCTTTTTTTTTTTTTTCTGGAAATTAGAAATTGTGTGAGTTTCCACTTTCTATTGAATGGGTCATGTAGTTCAAACTTCATAGTTGTCAAATCCAAGCACAAACCTGCTATATTTGTCACAGAAACCCTCCAAAATACACTTTGCCAGCAATAAAACTATAGCTGTCATTTTGCATTATACATATACACAACATGCAAAAACAAAGGAACTGTATGACTGGGTTTCAACAAGTAAATTTTAATTTTGAATAATAATCACAAGGGGCTACACCCTTAATGTCAACAAGGCATTGCAGCCTATGTGCCCTGCTATTGGATTACTTCCTAATAGGAGCCACTAAAACACAAGGTGAGTTTACAGATTTATGCAAGAGTCACATTTTCAGAATATTGACAAGATGGTATCAAAATGCAACTCATTTTCTCCTGTTGCATTGAGTGATTCTAATAATCATGGCAAAAACCTATTTAAACTATAATTCATGGTGACATTCAATTATACCTGCATTAATGGTGGATGTCCACCAGGTGGTGATAGCGCTCCATTTCAAGAACCTTGAGTACAAGCTGTTGTAGGACATGACGACGAACTTGTTACTTATAGAGGCAGATGTGCATATTTGTGGTCCAAGAAAGAAAAAGGGGTGGGGAGAAACAGAAAAATATACTAGAATTACTTTATTACAGCTGATTTCTTTTCAATATCCCTCTGCCAACACAACAGTAAGTATAATACAAACAAAATAGTAGATCTGATCTTTAATAGTCTTGTGAATATTTTTTTTTATTTTTTACACAATTTAAACTTACTTTTAGTACTTTTACCATCTTTTACGTAATCTCTCAGACATTCAATAATAACTTCTACCATCTATACAATTTAATACAGGTTATGAGTTGTAGTGGTAATGTGCCAAACAATACTAACAAAATGCAAACTTTTCATCATCTGCCTGTCACCATACCAACTATTCAAGCCTTTATACATCGCTGCGAGACGAGAACCTACTTGTTTTGATGCTTCACACATGCCATCAGCTTAATGACAGGAAGAACTGTGGAACTGAAACAACACACAGCTCTCTGGGTTTGGCAACTCAGACATGGCAGTGTTTGACCGTGAGAAGCACACCATTCGGTGTTGCAGATTCTCTCTCGGTACCCTCATAAACATTCAGTCAGTAGGACAAAATGTAACATCAAAATAATATTGTATTTAAAAAAAAAAATGAAAACCAGGTTGACAGAGAGGTCTGACAATGAACAAACCCCTCACACAAAGCAGTGACATGAAGGTTAACACAAAGCGCAAAGTTGGCATATACACGAGGTTTGGTTGGCCTAACATTCAACTCTTGGCCGTGACCTTTCACAAAGATCCCAGTAAGCGTAAAGACATTCCCCTCTTACTGAATATTAACATGAAAAAAAAAACTTGAATATATAACCTCTTGTATTACAGTAGCAGGAGCTATTTACTTGGCATTAAAAATTGAGTCTTTTTAACAAAACTCTAACTTGCATACCGTACATTTTTAGTAGGACACACGTGAAAAAATTCAAATCCCACCTCTAAAAAAAAAAACAGCATTTTTTGTGTCCTCAGGTGTGACAGGAACATATCACCAGATTAGTATTCACAAAGAGCCCTAGTCTGGAGAGGTTGTGGCTCCGAATTGTAGTGTAACAAAGCAAACTGTCACCGTGCGAGCAGGCAAAGAACCTGCAATGAAACCGCTGAAATGACCAGCCGCAATTTGTGCTTTCTCAATACAATCTGAATGCAAATGTTTTCACCCCACCCCATTTAGTTATCATTTAAAACACAAATTTAAATGTTTTAGGCTGTTTTATATCATTACCCCACCCTGCAAAAAAACCCAAAACAAAACAAAAACAAATCTTTCAAAAGTGAAAAATAATGTACATTAAAAGCTCCAATAGTTTTAAACCACTGGGATAATTTCTGCATATTAAAAAAAATAAAAATTTAATAAAGTTTAAGGAAAACAGTTCAGGCTTCTTAAAATAAAAAAGATGATATAGATATTAGTTGTTGCATGTTTTAACAGTGCAAAGCCTGCTGTCATGGTCACGACATGCAACATGTAAAAGAGCACTCCTTCATAACTGACAAAATAAGCAGTTTTTAAAAATCATTTTAGTGTTACATTTTGAAGTAAATTTGTTTTCACCAACATCTTGCATGCTGGTTTGTTAGCAGTATTACTTGAGAATACGTACTTGCTCTAACCTGGAAACCAAAATCAATCCATTTTAGGAATGATCAGCAATAATTTCTGAGGCTGTATATTCAGCTAAAAAAAATTTTAAAATGCAACCAATATTTATGAGGCTTGGCAAACATGATGAGCTTATCTGAGAATAAAGGCCACATTTTAGGTGGATCACGATGAATAATGTTTGAAGTAGAGTCACATCAAATGAAAGTGAAATGTTTGGAAATTGATTCATAAGATTACAGTGACAACAGAAACTATTTACACCAAACTCTGAGCAACGTTTGTAACCAACTCAGGATAGAAACCATTCAATATTGGTGCAAATCCTCTACAAAGAAGACGACGGAAGCAGAAGAACAACAGGAAGAAGGAAAAAGAACAAGAGAAAGGAGAAAGCAAAAGAAGATCAAGAGGAAGAGGGAAGAAGACGGAGAAAGAAAAAGACGACGAGCAAATTTTTCTGTCTCTGCTTCAATTTAAAGCCACTACATGATGGTACATACAAGCATCTACTGTCATGTTTCAGATTCAGGGGTTAACCCTCAGGGGTCTGAGAGCATTTTTTGGACAGTTCACTCGCCTGGCATAAACTGTTTAAACAAGTCTCCCTGCATCCCACAATCAAGGACAACCTGTACTTTCAAAATATATATGCTATAGTTGTGTTATGTAAGTAATAAAGGTTTATAATCAGAAATAAAAGGAAAAAGTAAAGCAGAAAATAATTTTCCACACACATTTATTCAAAACTACAGTGAGGAAAATAAGTATTTGAACACCCTGCAGTTTTGCAAGTTCTCCCACTTAAGAAATCATGGAGAGGTCTGAAATTTTCATCTTAGGTGCATGTCCACTGTTAGAGACATAATCTAAAATAATAATAATAATAATCTGGAAAACACAATGTATGATTTTTTTTTTAAATAATTTATTTGTATGTTACTGCTGCAAATAAGTATTTGAACACCTGTGAAAATCAATGTTAATATTTGGTATGTTTCTTGTAGTTTTTCACCAGGTTTGCACACACTGCAGCATGGATTTTGGTCCACTCTTCCATACAGATCTTTCAGGTTTGGAGTTTCAGCTCCCTCCAAAGATTTTCTATTGAGTTCAGGTCTGGAGACTGGCCAGGCCACTCCAGGATCTTGAAATGCTTCTTACGGAGCCCCTCCTTAGTTGCCCTGGCTGTGTGTTTGGAGTCATTGTCATGCTGGAAGACCCAGCCATGACCCATCTTCAATGCTCTTACTGAGGGAAGGAGGTTGTTTGCCAAAATCTTGTAATACATGACCCCATCCATCCTCCCTTCAATACAGTGCAGTCGTCCTGTCCCCTTTGCAGAACAGCACCCCCAGAGTATGATGTTTCCACCCCCATGCTTCACGGTTGGGATGGTTTTCTTGGGGTTGTTCTCATCCTCTAAACATGGTAAGTAGAGTTGATTCCAAAAAGCTCTATTCTGGTCTCATCTGACCACATGACCTTCTCCCATGCCTCCTGGATCATCCAGATGGTCACTGGTGAACTTCAAACAGGCCTGGACATGTGCTGGCTTGAGCAGGGGGACCTTGCTGCCCTGCAGGATTTTAAACCATGACAGCATCATGTGTTACTAATGTAATCTTTGTGACTGTGGTCCCAGCTCTCTTCAGGTCATTGACCAGGTCCTCCTGTGTAGTTCTGAGCTTTCTCAGAATCATCCTTACCCCACAAAGTGAGATCTTGCATGGAATCCCAGACCGAGGGAGACTGACAGTCATCTTGTGTTTCTTTCACTTTCTAATAAATAATCATAACAGTTGTCTTCTGCCAAGCTGCTTGCCTGTTGTCCTGTAGTCCATCCCAGCCTTGTGCAGGTCTACAGTTTTGTCCCTGGTGTCCTTAGACAGCTCTTTGGTCTTGGCCATGGCCATGGTGGACAGGTTGGAGTGTGATTGAGTGTGTGAACAGGTGTCTTTTATACAGGTAACAAGTTCAAACAGGTGCAATTAATACAGGTAAAGAGTGCAGAATAAGAGGGCTTCTTAAAGAAAAATTAACAGGTCTGTATGAGCCACAATTCTTGCTGGTTGGTTGGTGTTCAAATACTTATTTGCAGCAGTAACATACAAATAAATAATAAAAAAAAAAAAAAAATCATACATTGTGATTTCCGGATTTTTTTTTTTAGATTATGTCTCTCACAGTGGACATGCACCTAAGATGAAAATTTCAGACCCCTCCATGATTTCTAAGTGGGAGAACTTGCAAAACAGCAGGGTGTTCAAATACTTATTTTCCTCACTGTATAATAAACTAGTAACATCACTCCTAAAAACAATCTTTGGTGTGTCACTGAGGTGAATCTGCCCTACGATTGGATTTTGGAAAACCATGTGATGGTGAACCAATTCCGACTGGACACTCACATTGGTCATGTCATCACACAGCTTCTATGAGGAGTACAAAGGTGGTGGACGGTGGCTCGAAAGTCCGCGGAGTTAACTTTTCAGCAAAAAAGTAAGTTTCTATCTCATATCATTAAACGTTATTTACAATTTAGTAAAGTTTGGTCTCAGCCGTCGTATCCGATGGCACCGGCCCCAGAGGGTTAAACCCTTAGATCTTCAGCAAATGTATTTATATAGAGACACTGCATGAACTACACAATTTTTTTTTTTAATTTTCTAATAAGTTTATTCAATGAGGAGAAACAAATGCTAAATTATTGTTGTCATAACTTAATTTTTGTTCAGCCTTTGTGACCCGTCTTCATGAAGTTAGATGCAGAAATGTTGAAATTGGCCCTGTCCTGCAATGATAAAAAAATCCTTAAAAAAAATTACTGGAACCGGATCATGTTCCGCATCATTACCAAAATTTAATGCCTTCAAAGTTAGGCCAAGATACACCCCTGGTAAAAAATTTCATTGAAATCCGTTGAGGATGTTTTGAGTAATCCTGCTAACAAACCAACGGATGTGACAGAAAAGATAACCTTCTTGGCGGAGGTAATGATTTGCAAATCCTCTTCAACCTATATTCAATTGAATATACCACAAAGACAAGATATTTAATGTTCAAACTGATAAGACTTTTTTTGTTTTTGTGCAAATATTTGCTCATTTTGAAATGGATGCCTGCAACACGTTTCAAAAAAGCTGGGACAAGGGCAACAAAAGACTTGGAAAGTTGATGACTGCTCAAAGAACACCTGTTTGGAACATTCCACAGGTGAACAGGTTAATTGGAAACAGGAAAGCATGATTGGATATACAAGGAGTATCCTCAAAAGGCTCAGCTGTTCACAAGCAAAGATGGGGCGAGGATCACCACTTTATGAACAACTGCATGAAAAAAATAGTCCAACAGTTTAAGAACAATGTTTCTCAACATTGAATTAAAAGGAATTTAGGGATTCCATCATCTACAGTCCATAATATAATCAGAAGATTCAGAGAATCTGGAGAACATTCTACATGTAAGTGGCAAGGCCGAAAACCAACATCGAATGCGGGTGACCTTCGATCCCTCAGGCGACACTGCATTGAAAACCGACATTGTGTAAAGGATTTTACCATGTGGGCTCAGGAACACTTCAGAAAACCATTGTCAGTTAACACAGTTCGTCGCTACATCTACAAGTGCAAGTTAAAACTCGACCATGCAAAGTGAAAGCCATACATCAACAACATCCAAAAACGCCGCCGCCTTCTCTGGGCCTGAGTTCATTTGAAATGGACGGACGCAAAGTGGAAAAGTGTGCTGTGGTCTGATGAGTCCACATTTTAATTTGTTTTTTTGAAATCATGGACTTTGTGTCCTCTGGACAAAAGAGGAAAAAGACCATCCAGATTGTTACCAGCACAAAGTTCAAAAGCTAGCATCTGTGATGGTATGGGGGTGTGTTAGTGCACATGGCATGGACAACTTACACATCTGTGATGGCACCATCAATGCTGAAAGGTACATCTGGGTTTTGGAGCAACACATGCTGCCATCCAAACAACGTCTTTTTCAAGAATGTCCCTGCTTATTTCAGTAAGACTATGCCAAGCCACATTCTGCACGTGTTACAACAGTGTGGCTTTGTAGTAAAAGAGTGCAGGTACTAGACTGACCTGCCTGCAGTCCAGACCTGTCGCCCATTGAAAATGTATGACGCATTATGAAGCGCAAAATACAACAACGGAGACCCTGGACTGTTGAACAACTGAATGTGGAAAATCAAGCAAGAATGGGAAAGAATCCCACTTACTAAGCTTCAACAATTAGTGCCCTCAGTTCCAAACGCTTATTGAGTGTTGTTAGAAGTAAAGGTGATGTAACACAGTGGTAAACATACCACTGACCCAGGTTTTTTGAAACGTGTTATAGGCATCCATTTCAAAATGAGCAAATATTTGCACAAAAAAGTCTATCAGTTTGAAAATTAAATATCTTGTCTTTGTGGTGCATTCAGTTGAATATAGGTTGAAGAGGATTTGTAAATCGTATTCTGTTTTTATTTACATTTTACACAACATCCCAACTTCATTGGAATTGAGGTTGTATTTCAGCCTTCACACTTGTTTGAGTTTTCTCATTTTTGTTTTGAAGCTGTAATTATTCATTTCCAAATCAAAAATGCTTCCCACTGAAAGCTGAAATCCCACCTGGACATTTATGAAGGAGTGTCATTTTAACTTGTGGAACATGTTTGCACACTATGCACTCTTGCGAAAAGTTACTAAATATAAAATCTATTCCTCTTGGAATAGATTGCTCTTTCAAATTGTGCATAAAAAAAAACAAAAAAACAAAAAGACATCAAAGCTCTGGAGAAGAGGTTAAGACACCAAGCCTTGCCTGTGCTTGGGAATTAGCCAAGTCACAGTACAGTTAGCTTGACCTCAAAACAAGACGCGCCCCCTACAGGTGCTCTGCGGAAACATTTTTTAATATTACATATATTTAGCTGTATAAAGTGCTTTGAAAAGGCAGCAGTTTTAAAAGGCACTTAAAAAAAAAAAAAAATCAGCAACAACGAGTGAGCCCTGCTCCCCCCCACCCCCAACCTTCTCCTTAACATGGGGTCAAAGTTCAAACCGAGGGTCAACACTAGTCCAGTTCACTGTGCCCAGACACTTGAGCTCACTCAACTTTGGGGTAACTTGGAAAACTATACATTTGTTAAAGCTTCGGAGATTAACCAATCAGGAAAAGCAGGAGTGAATTTTCCTGTATTCATTTTGTTGCCACCTTTGATTCTAGAAATAAGTGACTTTCAAATACTGATGTCTCAAATTCTTGACTGAGTTTACTTATGACTGAGTCTCGTAGCTAAACCTACATTTTTGGGGGGCAAGAGAGCCAACAGTGCTAGTTAGAACTGAGTATAACCAATCAGCGATAAGTGATGGTCTTGTGGTTAAGGTGTTGGGCTTGAGACTAGAGGATCCTCGGTTCAAATCCCAGCCTGACTGGAAAATCACTAAGGGTCCTTGGGCAAGGTCCTTAATCCCCTGGTTGCTCCTGGTGTGTAGTGGGCGCCTTGTATGGCAGCAGCCTGACATCGGGGTGAATGTGAGGCATTGATGTGTAAAGCGCATTGAGCGTCTGATGCAGACTGAAAAGCGCTATATAAAAGCAGGCCATTTACCATTTATTTAGATAAACCCATTTGGCTTTTGAGGCATGTATCTGAATTTTACAGTTACACCCCCATTGTGGGAGGGGCCAAGGTACCTGACACCAATGGGTATTTACTCAAAAGGAACCGGGCGGAAATATTTACAGTAGCAGTGGTGGTGGCTGTGTATGACACACAGTACTGCAAACCTTTTTCTTAAAATTCTGAACAAATTAACTATTAAACTCACTAATTTAGACAGTTATTCCTTGTTTACACTTTTTTACTCAGTTGTCAGAGATGGATTCACATTTCTGTTATTTTGAAGCACACTCAAAACGTTGAGCTGAAGTTTTGAACTTGGGATCTAAAACCCATTACAGTCACTTCTTCTAGTACAAAAAAAAAAGTTGGTTTGGCCACAAAAAAAATGCAATACATGCTACTGCAATGGATTTTATGTAATCCAGAGATCTGGATTACATAAAATGTAATTACACGCATTGAAAAATCTGAGATGTCAATCCACATGTTTACATGGACGGCAATAATACGATTATCCGCCTTGTTCTAAAGATTTTTTTTTGAGATTATGGTGATTATACGAGAGTAAAAAAAAAAATATTCAGTTCATATTCCTGTTTACGTGACAAAGTCTGATTAATGACTCAGCTGCATTACGCTTTATGTGGTGTAAAATGCATTTAAAACTCCAGTAAGACATCCACAACACATGTCAATTATCTGACTAAAACTGGAACATCCCCCGTTTTAAATTTGATTACTTCTTATTCTGATTATGGCCTTATTCAGGTGAAGGTCATCAGAAAATGCTCTTTACATTATTCAGGTTAATATAAGAATATTGCCATCTTCATACCAACATATTTATATTTAGTACCGCCGGATTCCTTGACCCCTGAAATTTAGACTGAACTGGATATATACAGACGTCAGAATTTAAAGGTCAACATTTTCTGCCCAGTCCAAGACTGCATCATACTGGCATCTGAGGAAGTAAAAAACATTTTCTGATTCACTACTGAACAGGGTTTTAAAAATGTATTAGTTTTGTAAAACACCCCCACCAGCCAAATTAGACAAACCTGACTATATTCTGAACCCATTGGTCACATTTCAAAATGTAGATTCTCAAAGGAACAAGCAAGTTTGTATTTCTCACAAATTATGCATGTACTCATTACTGTGCACAGTTATTACTCATGATGAGAAAACACATTGGGATCTGAGGTACACACACACAATGGCATTGATCTCCAAATGCTAACGAACTGCAAATAAAACTGAATAAAGAGATGCAACTAAAATTAAAAGGCTGAAAAGGCACGCAGTGTTAGGATTGTAGAAAAATATTGCCTGGACTTGAGATTAATATTTGGCTCTGAAGTCTCATTTTAACTGACGATCAGGAAGTAAAAAAAAAAGCGGCCGGCGGGTGGAGGGGCGATGTAATCTACCACAATGACCATCACAGCAGGCTGGCATCACAACAGCAGCTCATCTTCAGTTACATCTGCTGCTTTTTTCTTAAACCCACCATCAGTAAATCTGCCCGTGCACTGTTTGCAGGGCGGGGGTGGAGCCTAAACAGCAAAAAGTTCCTGCAAGTGATTGATACCACATTTCTGAGGATATTGTTGGAGCCCGAATTGTAATTAGATAATATAGAAAAGTTACATTCACAAATAAATGTAATTTTATACAATCAAAATATTTAATAAAATGTCCAAATTAACTGAACCACAACAAAAATCCTTTCATATATATATATATATATATATATATATATATATATATATATATAGTGAGTCATTGGCACACTTTGATGAATGTACAAGAAATCACTTTTACAGCCAGTTTTCCTTGGACAAGTCCGGAGATGATATATGAACATTTCCATGTTGGTGAATAAGACTTCATTGACAACTTTTAGGGGGGAGAAAAAAAAAAAACACTACACAGTAGGCAGTTCTCAAAAACTTAGTGAGCACTCAACAAGGAGAATAGTGAGGGAAGTCACCAAGACACATCAGAAAGAGTTCTGGACTTCTGTGGCTGTGATATGACTGAATGAAGTGTGCACTTTTTCTCTGTTGCATCACCACTTACACAGATTTATGATGGATAAGCAAAGAGGACCATTAAAAGCAAAATCAAATGCAAGTCTCCCATTTGTTTTCAGGCAAACTGGAGCTCAGATTTAGGCAGTTTCCCCAATCCAATAACTCAGAGTTGTCAAGGGTGTTTTGGCGGCTTCCTTCACTCGTCAGTAAATTTCTGAAGTCTGCCTACTCCACATAGGTTTACCACACAGTTCCATACTGGTGGTATTTCCTACAGACTGATAAATTCCAAGGCACATTCAGTGACTTGGAAAACTTCACGCATCCATTCAGACTTGTCAAAAGGAAGCTGGCTGTGAAAGGGATGATTTTCTGTAAATTCAAAAACTGTCACATTTACACTTACCTCTATTTTTAATTCACTCAGCTATTCCCAAATTTAAGAATTCTGCAGCCCACCCAAACCTTTAATCACAACTTTGACATTTAAATATCATGTTTGTGTTTCAATAATTATATTTTTAAAAATTAATTAAACATTTTTGGGTAGTTTGAAGCTTTATTACAAAATTTAAAATGAAAGGACTTATTTATTTTTAATAATTTCCCACCACCCACCTACAGTACCTTCACAGCCCACCAGAGGGCTGCATTGTTTTCTTGTTTACTAACTTTGGACATTATTAAATATTCTGATGATATGGCATTTGTTTATTTGCATTGATTTCTGAATGTAACTTAAATTCTGAAGGTAAAGCTAAGGGGTGCCTATATTTCACACTGGGACTGCAGCTAAAGCACATCAAAGGCTTTTTGACCATTTCAGGTGCAAGATGAGAGCAGCGGTGGTGGACTGCGGACAATATTTCTGTAGATGCTTTAAAAACAAAAACCCATAAACATAGTGTATTACATACTGAGACTCAAACTGCTTAAAAGGATCTGCATGTGTGCCGGTAAACTGCTGTGAAGAGGCGCTGCACCTCTTCCAGCCATATTGACCTGAGCAACAGTTGTTGAATCACACGTCTGTACACAGGAGAGTCGCAGGGAAAGTGTAGCAGATTCTACGTCACCACGCTCACGCTGCAGGGTGGATAGACAATCTATGTGAATGAAAGATGTGACCCGTTAGACATCTGAGAGGTGACACTGGTACTCCTGCTCATGCCTTGCTCACTGCGCCCTCCTGTGGCTGTCCTCCCCACTGCTTGGGGGCTGTTCTGTACAACTGCACTATTGCGGGAGGCCAGCGCTCCCGCCGATGGATGGACCCACGGCTGAGGGCCGTCTTGCCCCCAGACTTGCTGCATAGGTGACCCTCCGTGGCTGGAGTGGTAATAAGAATGGCTGCTTTGGTGACTCGACCCCACCCTGGAACCAACACTACCCCAATGCGCTCCCTGAGAGCCAGCTGGGTGCTGTTGCTGGTGTTGACTCCAACTTCCCGGAGTGCCGGAAAAGCTGTTCCCATGGGCCTCTGGAGAGAAGCTCGACAGTACCATGTTGCTGAAGCCCAGACGCATGCTCTCCGAGTCAAAAGCTTCCATCTCGTGAGCTTGACGTTCCAGCAGACTCCGAATTCGCTCCAGGCGCTCGTTCTGTAGGGACATCATCTCCTCTTCGATCTACCAAACAAAACAAAACAAAAAGCTGTTCATGCAGCAAACATACTGAACACACAAAATCAGTACTGACTGACTGACACACACACACACAGCCATTTATAATATTAGAAAGGAACAATTCAAGGGGGGTGTGGGGGCACGGCTGTGGACAGCTTTGTCATATTCCATTGCTGCAGGCGGGAAACTACATGTGCTGAATTACTGATGATAACGCATATTTTCCTGTGGTTGTGATGCTGGAAACCAGGCCAACAAGTAAATATTAGGACAAAAACTGGTGTGAACAAGAATCGGCACAGATAAACAAAAGCAACATTATAATCAACATCACCTGCCACAAGATTACATAACTATTAGTTCTTCTTTGAAAGTGAAGCATTGTGGAGCTGCATATTTCAGTAAATACAGTGCATCCACAAAGTACATTTGTGGTCACACAAAATCCATTTTGGACATTCCATATTTCTAGACGCCTCAATGACAAAGAGCATTAATAGTGTCTGTATTTGCTCCCATAGCCTGGCAAAGATAATGTGAGCACCAGCAATTTTCTTTAAAAAGAAAGTAATTTATTTCTGTGCAGCTGATCTGACATTATAATGTTTTTATTGTGACTAAGACTCCAGAGAACAGGCGTTATCAGCAGCAGTCAATGAACCTGGCAACTGCTCTGCCAGCCGTTGGAAGGATAAACTGTAAACATGGGCAGACTTTTCCCTGTGGCTCATCTTTAAGGAACCGGAAAGATAAACGCAACTATGAACTGCGGTCCATCTTTTCCATCTGTATAGGGGATAATATCCCTACAGTTTCAGACAAACAGTTAATTTTATGCCCCTAGATTATTGATGCTGTTTGACATTATTTTGCAACAAAACCTAGTTCCAACTGACTGAGGAACTGATTTGGGGGGGTTGTGATTTGATTCAAGTCTGGTGCATTGTAAAGCCCGACGAATATGAAGTTTCTGGGGGCCAATACTGGTATTAGGTGCTTTTATACTTGCAAAAATGATCTAGTATGCCTAGATATGCATAAAATAACATGGTAGAGACGCCTAACATTGTTATCAAACCCTTATTACTAAAATATAACTGAGACTTGACGTTTTACAGTTTAAACATGAACTTAACTATAAATATAACCAACATCCAGACAGCATACGTCACACTGCCTTCTCTTGGTCTGGCACATGCCATGTCGCATCGCTGAGCATTTGTATAAAATAGGCTTCTTGTTTATTTGGGCCCCGCCATGCTGGCAGCATCACAACCACTTGTCTCATCGTTGTGAAATGGCCGCTGCTGCAGCAGGTCACTTTGCCTCGTCTCTTGTAGCTAATGTGACCCAGGGGTAATTGGGGTCCAAGCCATGCTTAAAAACAAACTAAGCAATCAATCGGCTGCTGGACAAACTATGTAACATTTCCAGCAGACAAAATGTTTTTCTGCTTTGTTTATTGTTAAAGGTTTTCATACCTGCAAAAATGATACAGATGTGTTTGTGAAAGGATCATATTGGTTAAACGATATATCTGTCGGGTTCTAATGCATTTTACAGGCTTCTGCAGAAAGCTACAATTACTATGTTGTAATTGAATAAATTCAAGTAATGTTTTTAAAAATAAAATCCTGCATACTCCCACGTTCTTGTCTGTTTGTGTGTGTCAGTTTTTGGCTGATAACATTAAAAATTTTAACATCTTGTAAAACATTTAATTTAATCCAATTTGGGAAGGATGTGAACAATTGACAATTTCTACAACTTTTTTAAAAGGTGAATTTGCTGGCAGCATGATATTTACATCAAATGAGATGCTTGTACATAATATAAAAACAACAAACAATGTCCACAACCTTCTGTTCCAGTAACGCCCTCCTGAGGGACACCCGCTGCTCCAAGTCCTTCCTCTCGCGCTCTTGCTGTGCTTCTGTCTGCATCTTGATCTTGCTCTGATAGGCATTGAGAAGCTCTAGCTCTTGCAGCAGCTGCATTCGTAGGATCTTGCACTGAGACTCCTGAGCTTCATCCAGGCGTAGCTGAGGTCACAGAAAGGGTTGGGATCAGCGCGGCTGCCAATTCTGACATCCACAGCACTCAAAATATAATCCATGAAAAGTCAGCGTTCCTTCACACACATGCATGTAGACTCACCACCTGAGTGGAAAGCATCTCACTGATAGAGTGGTCATACTGCTCTGCCAAGATGGCCAGTTTGCGGTGCTGCTCCTGTTTCAGGCGCTTCAGGACGGCCTTGTGTTCAGACTTTGGAGTGGTCTCCAGCAGATGGTTCCTCAGTGCTTTGTACTGTCTGGTCTGAATCTTACAGGTGTCCTGGAACTGCTTCTTGATCTGGACCTCTTTGGACTGGCACATTGCATTAACATAGAAAATCACGATGAAGATCCCTTTATTTGCATACAAACATCACAGAAATTCATTTTCTTCATTACAAATTTACTTTTGTAGCAGACTGTTGATTAACCCAGGCAGCAAAACATATAGCTCAGAGATGGAGAACTGCAGAGAGCTCAGAAGTATTTTTCTTATATATATATATATATATATATATATATATATATATATATATATATATATATATATATATATATATATATATATATATATATAGTAAACCTGAGACGTACAGAGCTACCACGGACCATGTGATGAGCAAAATTAAGGAAGACTTGTTGCATTTGTTGTGTGGCGCTTTCTGTCTAAACTCAAAAGTGTACTGACCTCATTCGGGGACAGTGACTCAACACAAACGCATATCGGTACACTTTCGCTTTTAGGGTCATCTTTCTGAAGAAAAAAGATTAAATTAACCAATTTCATTAATGCCTCTAAAGTTTCTGGGTTAAATCTGGTCACTGGCTTTAACTGTCTTTTTCTCTTTTCGAGTTGGACACAGCAGACTTGGGGGGGGGGGGGGGGGGGGGGGCTCGCCTCGTGTAGTCAAAGGGGAGAAAGACCCCGCCTTCCCACCCAGATCATGAAACTGAAGGGACACAGCCTGTGGACATGAGATGAAATGCGTCAGACTTTTGGAAATAAATACGCACGTGTCTATAATCATACTCTGCAGTGTCGTGCAGTGTATTCTGCATACAGTTCTGTGCAACGAACCACTGTGTGCAATACAAATACATGTATTATGACACCCCTAATATCTACCTACCTATCCATCTATATCTCAGTGGCTGTGCACTTTGATGTGTAAGCTCAAAACTGAAGAAGAGTTCATCTACTGACAAGCATACAGAATGTATGCATGTGCACAGCACCTCAAGGAGGTAGAACTCTCACCTTGAGGCTCTTTGGTTGTTGACGAAGCTCCATAACATGTTTACGTCGAAGTTCTCTGTCTCTCCTTTTGTTGTACTCCTGCTGATTGGTCAACTCTGTCTGATGCTGCAGGCGGATCAGTTCTGCTCGTGTCAATTGGATGGTGTTGAGCTGGCGGATCTCCCGGTCTTGCATGGACTCGTGGTGTCTCAGAAGCATTGCATGTTCCAAGTCCTTCTGGGTCTGCCGTTTGTTGAGCTCCTGATAAAACACACGCGGGAGAAATGAAGTTAAATTACTTTTCACAAAACACGACAAGTTTTTTTTTTTTTCCATATTAAAGAATACCAAAAGACTCTGATCACTCGGTTTCAGATTTACTAACCACACTAGTAACTGCAATGCTGCAAACAATGTATTTAGGTACAGTGGTCCCTCGCTATAACACGGTTCACCTTTCGCAGCCTTGCAGTTTCGCGGATTGATTTAGTGCAATTTTGCATGCTGCTGCTTCTTTTTAACAGCGCATAGTGTTCTGCATCCTCATCAGGCGGGCGGTCGGCATCACAATTGCTCTCACTGCGCTTACCGAGTCTGTGGGCTCGGTAAGCGCCGCAGCGGGCCACTCACACCGCCCCACTGTCCGCTGTGCGGAGTTGCGGCCAAAATCTGGCAACAGGTCCAGAGACTACCCTCGCTGTTTTGATGCAGAGCGCTCCAGCAGCCCGCAAGGATAGAATTCTTGCGGAAAAATCCGCAGCGCTGCATGGTCTCGGTAACTGCAGCCACAGAGCTCCGTGGCCACTGAGAGAGGCTTGTATTTTTTTAATGACTTGGATTCTTTGCAGGTCCCGCAACGGTAACACCGGAGGCAGTGAGTGAAGAAAGAGTACGCGCATTGTGTTCTGCGTGTCTGTTTATAATCTTCTCGCCCAGAAGAAAAAGAGCGCCAACAACTACCCATAATTGTGTTCTTCATTCGGAAAAAGACACCTGCACTGAGGCGTCACTCAGTGGAAAAATACGTGACAGCGGAGCAGCGCCACGACGAAGAGGCGCGATCCGAGGAACTGTGAAATACTGGTGAGTCACTATTAATAATTTCTTATGTGTCCAACCTCGTAGGTTGATCATTAAAATTAAATTCGTTAGTTCTAAAAGCCATCATAATTATTCATAGGAAAATGTTCTATTTTTATTTCTCAAACAAATGTTTGGGCCTGAAAACAGGTTTTGATCTTTGTTTCATTCTATAATACTGGACTTATTTTTCTACTAAGGTTTGAACTTTGAGAGTGTTTACACAGGAGAGGAAAGTGAGAAAATGTTAATACCTGTTTGAGAAAAGTGTACAAAGTGTGTAGTGAGGGGTTTTACAGCCTTAAAGCATCTATAATAATTGCAAAATATAACGCTGACTACTTCGCGGATTTCGTCTGTCGCAGGTTATTTTTAGAATGTAACTCCCGCGATAAATGAGGGACCACTGTATATGCAAAATTTATTGTGGATATTTATTGTCAGAACCCCACCAGTCATCACTGACAGATCTCAGGGTGCACATGGAACCGCTTTTTCTTCAAACTCTAAATCCAGACACCCTGTTGAAGCGTGTCCACACAAAAGCAGAGTAGACTTTATGTGGCCCCTGAGCCACCACTTAGTAGACCTCATTACTGCGCTGGAGAGCGGCAGACGTGCAGTCACATTAAAAAAAAAAAAAAAAAAAAAAAAAAAAAAAAAAACTTCAGTTATATATATATATATATATATATATATATATATTTTTTTTTTTTTTAAAGACCAAGTCAAATTTTGTGTATTCTGCTGAATTTTAACAGTTATGAAGCCCTCTGAAACAAATAAAACTCACTTCAATCTGTGAAGTAAAAACACAGTATTGATTATGGGGGGTCTGGGGGATCTCCCCCAGAAATTTTTTAAAAGAGCAAGTTAAATTTTGTATATTCTGCTGAATTTTAATGGGTATGAAGCCCTCTGAAACAAAGAAAACTCACTTCAAACTACGGGGGTCTGGGGGATCTCCCACAGAATGTTTTTTTTTTAAAAAGCAAGTCAAATTTTGTACATTCTGGTTATTTTAATGAGTGGACTGGTTATTTTAGCGAATGAACCAAATGGGTGCTGTGTTGCTGGCTGTACAGTCAATAAAATACAAAATTAGGGCCTAAAGCAACTGACAACATTGTTCTGCTGTGCACAAAGTAACACTGTCACCAGTTTAGAAAACGCATGCGCACTGAGAAACTCAAAACTGGCTTATTCACATTTAATCTGTAAAATGCTCTCACTCGGAAAACAAACGTGGGCTGCAACTCACGATTATTTTAGTAATTGATTAATCTTTTTTTGTTGTTTTTTAACTTACCTGAGTTGAGTTTTGGCATTACTAATGGAAATGAGTTTTGCCATTATTTCTTGAAGTGAGTTATTATTAAAAGGACTTTATCACGCAACATCAACGTTTGAGCTTGTAATAAAGTTATGATGTTATATTCTCGTCAAAAACATACCTTGAGTAATGTTTTATTTTGCACATACATACATCACTGACACGCCACAGAGAGATTTCTATCAGGTTTCACCCGATGAGTATTTTTAGATGCCTACAGCAACTATCTCATCCACTGACAACATATTACAGCAAGAGTCCACAAAAGTATTTTAAAGGCCTGACTAAAGTGTATGTGATCTTTAATAAGATATTTTCATGAAAAAAGACACAAATGTGCAGTTTACTGTATTTTATTTTTTCTGTTGTAAAAACATAGCTTGTGGTTTGACCAAAACAAATTATTAAACTTAAATAAAACAGGGATGAAGTGGAGGTGTAAGAGTCACTAGGTGTTCACAGGAAACAGTTATTTATTTCTATATTTATTTATTTATGTTCATTGTTAGTTGGTTTTACCTTTTCTGTTGTGTTTTGTTTTATCAGGTTCTTTTTGTCCGTTTCTCTAAAATTGTATTGTAGCAAAATTAGTTATTACTTTTGTTGTTGTTGTTGCTATTACTATTAAATATATAAATAAAAATAACTAAAAAAAATTACAATTCATAATACATTTGACTCTTATGATAAACACTAAGCCATTAATTATTTATTATACAGAAAACATGCACACAAACTGTGCTGAGAAGCGAACAGCTTAATGTTAACTTTAACATTGAAAACACCACAGACAAGCTAACGTGTTAGCATCGGTCCCGTTTTTAAGTTATAAAATACATCAACTGTTTTAGAAGACCATAACAGGTCGGTTTAATATAAAAAAAAAGGTAAATATTACTCACAGACATATGCTCTTTAGGGTTTTAGCGGGAGAAAATTAAGATAAAGTGCTATAATACAACAAACCATCGAAGCAGTGAGACGGATCAATGCTTCATTGGTTCAAAGCAAAGCCACACGCCGCTCTACTTGGGGAGTGTCTGCCAATGTTCCCACAAAGGCAGGGAGGAGAAAGATTGACTCTGTATATCCCATTAACTTTAATTAGTAATGACCACAGGCTTTTAAGGTGGCAGTAATTAAACCATTACTTAAAAAGCCATCACTTGACCCAGCTATCTTAGCTAATTATAGGCCAATCTCCAACCTTCCTTTTCTCTTAAAAATTCTTGAAAGGGTAGTTGTAAAACAGCTAACTGATCATCTGCAGAGGAATGGTCTATTTGAAGAGTTTCAGTCAGGTTTTAGAATTCATCATAGTACAGAAACAGCATTAGTGAAGGTTACAAATGATCTTCTTATGGCCTCGGACAGTGGACTCATCTCTGTGCTTGTTCTGTTAGACCTCGTGCTGCTTTTGATACTGTTGACCATAACATTTTATTACAGAGATTAGAGCATGCCATAGGTATTAAAGGCACTGCGCTGCGGTGGTTTTGAATCATATTTGTCTAATAGATTACAATTTGTTCATGTAAATGGGGAATCTTCTTCACAGACTAAAGTTAATTATGGAGTTCCACAAGGTTCTGTGCTAGGACCAATTTTATTCACTTTATACATGCTTCCCTTAGGCAGTATTATTAGACGGTATTGCTTAAATGTTCACTGTTACGCAGATGATACCCAGCTTTATCTATCCATGAAGCCAGAGGACACACACCAATTAGCTAAACTGCAGGATTGTCTTACAGACATAAAGACATGGATGACCTCTAATTTCCTGCTTTTAAACTCAGATAAAACTGAAGTTATTGTACTTGGCCCCACAAATCTTAGAAACATGGTGTCTAACCAGATCCTTACTCTGGATGGCATTACCCTGACCTCTAGTAATACTGTGAGAAATCTTGGAGTCATTTTTGATCAGGATATGTCATTCAAAGCGCATATTAAACAAATATGTAGGACTGCTTTTTTGCATTTACGCAATATCTCTAAAATCAGAAAGGTCTTGTCTCAGAGTGATGCTGAAAAACTAATTCATGCATTTATTTCCTCTAGGCTGGACTATTGTAATTCATTATTATCAGGTTGTCCTAAAAGTTCCCTAAAAAGCCTTCAGTTAATTCAAATGCTGCAGCTAGAGTACTGACGGGGACTAGAAGGAGAGAGCATATCTCACCCATATTGGCCTCTCTTCATTGGCTTCCTGTTAATTCTAGAATAGAATTTAAAATTCTTCTTCTTACTTATAAGGTTTTGAATAATCAGGTCCCATCTTATCTTAGGGACCTCGTAGTACCATATCACCCCAATAGAGCGCTTCGCTCAGACTGCAGGCTTACTTGTAGTTCCTAGGGTTTGTAAGAGTAGAATGGGAGGCAGAGCCTTCAGCTTTCAGGCTCCTCTCCTGTGGAACCAGCTCCCAATTCAGATCAGGGAGACAGACACCCTCTCTACTTTTAAGATTAGGCTTAAAACTTTCCTTTTTGCTAAAGCTTATAGTTAGGGCTGGATCAGGTGACCCTGAACCATCCCTTAGTTATGCTGCTATAGATGTAGACTGCTGGGGGGTTCCCATGATGCACTGTTTCTTTCTCTTTTTGCTCTGTATGCACCACTCTGCATTTAATCATTAGTGATCGATCTCTGCTCCCCTCCACAGCATGTCTTTTTCCTGGTTCTCTCCCTCAGCCCCAACCAGTCCCAGCAGAAGACTGCCCCTCCCTGAGCCTGGTTCTGCTGGAGGTTTCTTCCTGTTAAAAGGGAGTTTTTCCTTCCCACTGTAGCCAAGTGCTTGCTCACAGGGGGTCGTTTTGACCGTTGGGGTTTACATAATTATGTATGGCCTTGCCTTCCAATATAAAGCGCCTTGGGGCAACTGTTTGTTGTGATTTGGGGCTATATAAAAAAATTGATTGATTGATATCATGCTTCCTTGAGGTTCATTACGAACTGTAGGACTCTGACTGGTCATTGTGAACTGTACTCTCGAGTGCGATGGCCTTCTTTGTCCACCAGGAGGTTGATCCACTGGTATACTTTTATTTATAAGGCCATGCTTGGATTACTGCCCTCGTACATCTGTAACTTAATCACACAGAGAAGTGTTGATTCTTATGGTTTGCGTTCCAACGAACATTTGCTACTCTGTTCCTTATGTCCGCACTAAAACTGGAAAAAGGTCCTTCACCTTCTCTGCCCCTTCTTCATGGAACACTTTGCAAAAGGACTGGAAACTTACAGAACTGATCACATTAAATGACTTTAAAGCCAGATAGAGCACTTGAGACAGCCTCCTTCACATGTACTTGTTTTAATTAATTAATTTATTTTATACTGTAACTATTTTTATTGCTGCATCTTGGCCAGGGCTCCCTTGAAAAAGAGGTTTTTAATCTCAATGGGACTTCCCTGGTAAAATAAAGGTTAAATGAAAAAAAAAAATGTATTTATTTATTTATATATATATGCATGCGTGTGTGTGTGAGACAGACATGTCTTTATCAGCACAGATTATGGTGTGAAAGGAGTTATTGAGGCATTTTTAACATAAATGTGAGAGCATTTCATAAAAACAAGTACAACTTTTTTCATTGTTTTACTAGTTAAAATCTGTTCAGTAGATGTCACATTCTGATGCCCGACACCATCTACAGCTCTGGTTGCACTGATGTGGACTGCAGCGGGTGTTGTCAATGTTGTTGCAATCAGCTGACTGCCAGTAGGACTGAAAATAAATCAAGATGAACAGCACCCTGTCAGATAAAAACATTTCCTTCACAGAAGGTTGTTTGTGTGGGAGAATACCAGACTCAAAGGGCTATGGATGCACTGAATTGATTATTCACATACAACTTAATGCTTATTTGGGCTTATTTTTTGGTAGTGTTATTAACTAAATATTTCTGGCCTGGCGGCCTCCCATGCTTATAATGCTGTAAGGCAAACATATTTTTATACCACTGCACAAAAACTAAATCACAGTTCAACAATTTAACACTGCTTCAACCCCAATTTGTTGATTTTTTTTCCTTCATGTGATATAAACCCAAAGTTTGAACACAGTGAAAATAGACGGTAAAATCACTTTTTAGTGACGAGATGTCTCACAGCATCATGGAGTTCACATTGCTGGGCTATTTGACTAACAGCTAAAGTTCACTAACGTTTGATGAGACTGTGGTTCAGTGGAAAATGAAGATTGCTCACCTCACGCACTAAGTCCTGTTCAATATTGTGGCGGGCAACCAAGATCCTTCGCTTGAACCTGCGGCACTCCAGCTCCAAGTACTGCCTTTGTCTGCGCTGCAGGTTGGCCTCTTCCTCTGCCTGGTAGTGCTGGAAGTTCTCTTTCTGCTTGGATAGCCACTCCTGCTTCTCCTTCTTGGGTGTTGACTGGTTTTCATTCAATTCCTAAAGAAAGAAAGAAAGAAATAAGTGGGGGGGAGCAAATTATCATTGGCAGGAGAGATTGATATCCATCAGCAGGCACACTGCTGACCTCACTGTATGACGCAACAATGCACAAAGATGCCTCTATGCCTCTACCTCTTTAAGTTGCTCCTTACGGAGTTTGTACTCTCGCTTCTGTGATTCGAGGAAACTATTGAGTTCTTTCTTCTGCTGGCTCTGAATATGCTGCTGGAATTTCTTTTCATCATTGTTAAATATTTTCGCCTGAAAGAGAAAGGCACATTATAATCAGATATGGTGTGGACCCCATATAGCTCAAGACCTACATCAACAAAAAACAGTAACTGCTAATGTTCACAGACAGTTTCTGCATGATGGTGACTTCACTGCAAACTGCTGATTCAGCTTAGACAGCATCGCTGCTTTAATCACAGCGGTATTCAAATCTTCAATGACTGGTTGCTATAGTTAGCGCTGCTACCGTGAATATCTCCAACAGCCACGTCTTCTTTGACGTTTAGGTGGAGGCACTAATGGGCACAGCTAACCAAAAAGTTAGCTTTGATAACCACTAATCAGCTAACTGAAAAGTTACTGTAGTGTTCAGAATAATAGTAGTGCTATGTGACTAAAGATTAATCCAGATTTTGAGTACATTTCTTATTGTTACATGGGAAACAAGGTACCGGTAGATTCAGTAGATTCTCACAAATCCAACAAGACCAAGCATTCATGATATGCACACTCTTAAGGCTATGAAATTGGGCTATTAGTAAAAAAAAATAAATAATAGTATTATATCACAATAATAGTAGCATCTGCTGTTGACGCTACAAACTCAAAACTATTATGTTCAAACTGCTTTTTTAGCAATCCTGTGAATCACTAAACTAGTATTTAGTTGTATAACCACAGTTTTTCATGATTTCTTCACATCTGCGAGGCATTAATTTTGTTGGTTTGGAACCAAGATTTTGCTCATTTACTAGTGTGCTTGGGGTCATTGTCTTGTTGAAAGACCCATTTCAAGGGCATGTCTTCTTCAGCATAAGGCAACATGACCTCTTCAAGTATTTTGACATATCCAAACTGATTTATGATACCTGGTATGCGATATATAGGCCCAACACCATAGTAGGAGAAACATGCCCATATCATGATGCTTGCACCACCATGCTTCACTGTCTTCACTGTGAACTGTGGCTTGAATTCAGAGTTTGGGGGTTGTCTCACAAACTGTGTTGCCCTTGGACCCAAAAAGAACAGTTTTACTCTCATCAGTCCATAAAATATTCCTCCATTTCTCTTTAGGCCAGTTGATGTGTTCTTTGGCAAATTGTAACCTCTTCTGCACATGTCTTTTATTTAACAGAGGGACTTTGCGGGGGATTCTTGCAAATAAATTAGCTTCACACTGTCTTTGACCATCCTGGAGCTGATCAATGGGTGAGCCTTTGCCATTCTGGTTATTCTTCTATCAATTTTGATGGTTTTCCATTTTCTTCCACGCGTCTGTTTTTTGGTCCATTTTAAAGCAGTGGAGATCATTGTAGATGAACAACCTATAATTTTTTGCACATGCGTATAAGTTTTCCCCTCTCCAATCAACTTTTTAATCAAGCTAAGCTGTTCTTCTGAACAATGTCTTGAATGTCCCATTTTCCTCAGGCTTTCAAAGAGAAAAGCATGTTCAACAGGTGCTGGCTTCATCCTTAAATAGGAGACACCTGATTCACACCTGTTTGTTCCACAAAACTGACAAACTCACTGACTGAATGCCACACTACTATTATTGTGGACACCCCCTTTTCTATTTTTTTTTTTTTTTTTTTTTTTTACTAATAGCCCAGTTTCATAGCCTTAAGAGTGTGCATATCATGAATGCTTGGTCTTGTTGGATTTGTGAGAATCTACTGGTACCTTGTTTCCCATGTAACAATAAGAAATATACTCAAAACCTGGATTAATCTTTTTAGTCACATAGCACTACTATTATTCTAAACACTACTGTATCTTAATAATGCTAAACCGATAAACCACCAAAAAATTTATCGGAAGCTACAGCTAAGTTGTGGTTGTAGTAGTCTAGCGGCCAGGCCCTTTCTGCTGGGGAAGAGTTGAGCTCAGCTCCTCTTAGCTGCCTCACTGCTGCAAAATACATAGCAGACTGGAGCCAACACGGTTTATAAATGTTTTTCACTGTTACTATGTAAAAAAAACAAAAAACAAACATTAGCAGTATAAACGTTATCGGAACTAAATTTATCTGAAGCTAATTGGTCTGCTGATGGTTTTGAATTCAGCTGAAAAGCTAATCTGCTAACAAAAAAGTTAGCTTCAATAATGAGCAGTTATCGGAACTGTGCCTACCACTGGGTGGAGGTGTGGCATGGATGAAATGGAAATCACAGGAATCTGGTGACTTTCAGTGACACTGTTCAATATTTTTCACAGAGGAATCCTAAAACATTTAATTCATCTTGTTCTCTTTCAAGGTCATTTTTATCCCCCAGTTTCTCTCTTTTCCAAAGTAGTCAAAGTCAGGACTATCCAAATAATTTAATTAAATTTGCATGCAGTCATGCTGAAAATTGTTGGCTAACTTAATTTATTGAAAACTAAGAGCTGAAACTTTTCTTTGCTCATCCTTCCCCTGTAAAACCACAAGTACAGCTCTGCCCTTCTGTCACTGCTGCAGACTTTAAAAACTGTACAAAACAAAAATCCCTCAACTGTGCTCGGACATTTCATAATGCAACATAAATTGTCCATCATATGCTTCATATTTGTCATTTCTAATTAAGGTTCAATCAGTATGCTTTTCAAGGATCTGTAAAGTTTCAGCACTCCTTTGTCAGGTTCACGGGGGATGAAAATTGATGGCCACTTCAAGTGCCAGAAATGTTGAAGTTATAGCTGTAAGCCAGCAATTAAACACAAAGCATACATCTTTCTCCATGGATGCCTGATGCTTCTTGACCAGTTTCTCCAGCTCCTGTGCAAAGCTATTCCTCTGACTCTCCAGTTCTTTGTCCAGGCGCAGTCGGTGTTCGTCCATCTCAGACTTCAGTTTGTTTTCCAGAGCCATCAGCTGTTTCTGGTGCTGCCTCCGCATGCGCTTGTAGCCTGACATCTGCTCCCTTAACTCAGAATCCTGCTCATGTTCCTTCATCTGGCGAGTGACCTGGAAAATACAAAGGATACCCTCTTTCTATACAGTGCTTGGGAAAGAAAATGTGTCATATTTAAACATTTACTTAATGTAGACTTTACAGCAGATCTGTGGCAGGTAACCACAGGAGCAACAGTCTGCAAGTTTTCATGATAAACAAAGACTACCAGTAGATTTACTGATCTGGACCACTTTAAGTCACAGGGAGGAGAAAGTCAATGGAATTACCGTATTTTCTGGACTAAGTCATGGAATATACATTATTTTTAAAAAATACTACTTTTGAGAGGTCCTGTGACTTATATGAAAAAGATACTGCATTATGTTTTATGACCAAAAGATGGCACCATCTACACACGACAAGCTGTTCCTGTATACTGAATGACATACTGTGATTCACACTCATAAGGTGTGGGTAATGGACCATTACACCTTTTTTTTTTGTTGTTGTTTTTAACTGAATGTGGGAAATGTTCCTGCGTTAAAATAGTTAATTATTTCTTTCCTAATTTCAATGTTTCCTTGCTTTGTAAAAATAACTTTTTACCAGAGAGGCTGTGCGTATGGTGGCAAAGTGTTCACGGTTCCGTTTTGGCCGTGGAGTTTGGCCTGGGGGAGACTGCGTTTCAGTCTGCCTGGTATGAGGGTCCACCTCTTCGTGGTTCACCTGTTCCTCCTAAGGATTGTGCAAAATTACATAGCAAAGATTATTTAACAGGTTGCCGTGTACAGTTTGAAACACTGAGTACTTTAAAAATTCTGTAGAATGAGGAAAGTGCTAAAATGTCGCACCGGTTTGACATGTATGACGGAGCTGTTGGACATTACGGTGTGGCCGCCCTCCATGTCCAACTCACTCTTGTCATCACCAGCATCTGTCAGACTGTTGACTGAGCTGCTCTGAGAACTGGCGCTGATGGACATACTGGGGATGGACTGGCTGCTGCCCACACTGTTCACTGTACCCGTCCTACTCACACTGTGTTCTGGCTCCTAATGAGACAACAGACAGCAGCAAAGTGGAAACACTGCTCTCCCCTTAGATACACAAAAATCAAAACTGAACACAAACCTCATCTTCATCCTGCGCCTCTGCTGTAGGGCCGTTGCGGGCCTCCTGAAATAAGATCTTTTTCATTTTACGATACTGTAAGTTGTCCAGCTCCCGTACGGCATCTTTCGTCCTCATTATCAGGTCTATTAGAACTGATTCTGGTCGCTCACGCTGAACAAATGCATGCTGGGAAAAGATAAGAAAGCTCTCACGTGAAGAGATGAGTGTGGTCACTGGACGGAAACATCAAAATACCCCATTCAAGATTGAAAAGATTTTCTGATTCATACCTTCAAACGCTCCTCGGAGTTTGGCCTATCCTGGGGAAACTTCTGAAGGCAAGAATCTACAAAATTTCGGAAATAATCTGTCCTGAAGAGCATAATGGAAAATAGAAAAGGAGATTAACATGGAAATTTGTTTTCAGGAATCATACAATAATCTGAGCAACAGTTGCCGGTTTGTTTGTATCCCTACTTCTAGTCCTTTGGACAATTTCGACCATACTTGGCATGTGGATGAAGACCACCCCTCCAGAATTAATCTTAAAAAGAGAGTTCATTTTGCCAAAGTTAAAGGTTATTCTATCAGAATTTTGTTTTTTCTCTCAGTACATCTGTGGAGGTGGGTTTCAGAATTGTCCAGAGGAGGTCACATCTTTCAAAGATCAATCACTGTGATCAAAGTTATGTCCATTTCTCTGATTGTCTACTCCTCCCCAGTTGTTTGACTGACTTCTACCATATTTGGTATGTGGGTAAAGACTAATCCCAGAATTGTTCTTAAAGTGTTCATTTTAGCAAATGACAGCAGTGGGGTCAATTAATTTGTTTTGGATCAAACTTGACACAGATAAGTATGTAGATTCCAGACTTGTCCAGGTAAGGTCAGCAATTTGATTGAAGATCAGATTCATTAGGGTCAAAGGTCAGATGTAATTTTCTTCAAATGACATCCACATTAACAACAGTGACATTGCGGACTGTCACTCACTCCAAAGGAAAGACAACAAGTCCAAACCAGCCATTATTATCCAGTTTGTGAACAGAAAAGTTAAGAAGGATTTGTTGCGGCAGTCTAAAAAGCTGAGAGGAACTGACATGTACATCAATGAACACCTGACAAAAAAAAAATGCCAACAGAGCAAGGCAAGCCAGAGTGCTTCAGCAACAAACAGAAAATACAAGCAATTTTGATAAGGTACTGTAAAGTGTTGATTAAATTAAATGGCTCCCCAGAGGAAGCTAAATCATGATGGTAAGGGAGCTTTCGGACTTGGAAATTTTTAAGTGATTGGCATTTGTTTATTAATGGTTATGCCTGTGTTGTTGTATGAACTTGGGTATACAATGATGAGACAATGGTGTTTTGTAGTGGGGATGATTTGGGACAGTTCTTGGACATGATGGAGAGAGAAAATTTCAAACAATGGTTTGATTTAAACAAATTATCGCTTCATCTTGGTAAAACAAAGTGCATTATATTTGGAAATAACCCCAGGAAATTTATTATTAAATGATGCTGAAACTGAAATTGTAACTGAAACCAAATTTATTGGAGTTTTATTGATGATAAATTAAGCTGGAAAACTCACTAACAACATTAAAACTAAAATGTCAAAAGCCACCACAATCCTGTATAAAGCACAAGACTTCCTCTCCCAACTTTTGTTAGTTACTTTGTATCATTCATTACTTGTCCCATATATGACCTATTGCATTGAACCTTGGGGAAACACACAAATCCAACATGTGTAAAGTTAAAAATAAACTTTTGCCTCAACATGTCCAGGAACTGTTCAAAATGAGGGAGTCCTATAATTTGAGAGGAACATTAGTATTTGATCAATTAAAGACTCGTATTACTGTAAAAAGTCATTACGTTTTCGTAAAAGGTGTAAAAATTTGGAAAAACTGTTCTGATAGCATTAAATTATCTGGTACTTTAGTTGGCTTAAAAATGTTATAAAATATAATTGCTTGTTACACTATGAAGAGTTTGGTTAACTAAGTTTGTTACTTGTTTCTTTGATTGCGCAGTGTTTGTTCGGGTGTGTTGAGACATTTGGTTCACCAACTAATCTTTGTCTGTACTTGCTCTGGAGACTGAGCGACGCTGAGAGCAGTTCCGATGCCGCATAAGCAAACACTGACCGCGGACATGAATTTGGCAGGAGTGACCACACTGTCGGTGGGCGCAGAAGGAGGAGACTCGGGAATCACTGCGGTTGAGCGAGGAGGACCAACAGATGGCGAGACAGGAGTGCACGACGACCTCAAGCAGGGAAACGGACGCCCAGGAGTGGCGGAGACATGTTGATGGAAAATACGCATCTTCCAAAACATCTATCAGGTAGCCTGTTTCCACACGCTGGCCATGGCCGTGTTGTAAGATCTACACATCTGTCTGCTTTGCGCTGAGGTTCCCTGCAGGTTCATCAGAACGTGTTCCCATATCGCAAGATCACTGGAGACGTTTCACTGCACTTGGGCGGTTGGATTCTGGACTGCAGGCCGAGGACTGGTCTGCAAGACAAGCTATGTTTGGCTTCATACGGTTTCTCTCGCAGGGAAGCGCGAGTAAAAGACAGAACTGTGTGAATGTGCATGTGTGCGCGCGTGGGCCTGGGTCGTGTTGTGTTTGAGGGGAGTCGGTAAACAGGCTTTTGTGCATTTTAAGAGTTGGAATTTAATTGTGGGTTTGTTTTTATGGTTGCAATTTGTTTGCGCTTTAGCAAACACAGGAATCATGTAGAACTTTGTTACGGTGCTTATTTTTTGTGCTAAAATTAAATAAAGGAATGTTATTTGTTTGAAACAAATGTTTCCTTCTCTGAATCCAAATTCACTCACCAGGACGGTATTCCACACCGCATGTTTGGAAAGGGCCTAATACCTTTAATTGGAGATTGGACCCAAAAGCATCCACCCACCCATTCCAAAGAATGAGTAGTGTAGAATGGTGGACACAGGTGCTACATACATACAAAAGAAAGCATACATACATACGTGTGTGTGTGTGTGTGTGTGTATATATGTGTTTTGTAAATGATAAAAGGGATGGGTGTTTATAAGCTTTCGCTTCTGCCTACAACCTTTTGGCTGCTCAAACTAGGAAATTGTTTCAATTTTTTCATTTGTGATTCACAAATTTTTTTGTTAAGAATGTGTGTGTGCCGAATAAATTTGTTCATTCAGATTTCCACCAAGTAATGAATTTTGTTGTTTACCATGAAATTCCCTCTAAACAAAGGCGACTACATCCTTGTTGATGCCATACTTGTCCTACCTATTGGCCATAGCCCCTACAATCTTCATGCCTACAAGCACCATTGTGATTCATAAACTACAGAAAATACTTTAATATTTAACAACATAACTCACCATTCACTTGACTGCAGCATTGGGCTCTCATTTTGTGCTATATGGTATAAGGCACTCATTGCATTCATATTGAACAGTGGAGGCTTCCTCTCAGCTACAAAAAAAAAAGCGGCAAGTTGATCGAAACAAAAATGAAAACAAGAAAAGCACAAGACAATAAATAAGTACAAATCAAGTTAGTGAATCATGAATGTAAAGCGTGTAATAAAAGCTGGGAAAATGACAGAAATACAACAATGAATGGCATTATCTCAGCAGTGACCATACCTAATTCAATACAGGTTATTCCCAAAGACCAAATATCCACCTTTCCATCATACTGACCCTCATCCATGGCCAAGATTACTTCAGGGGACATCCTTTAAAAAAAATAAATAAATAAAAACAGCAATGACATGCAGGTAACACTTTAAGTAAACATTTGCAAAGAGTGAAACCATTAATACACATGATTTGCAGCATACCAGTATGGCGTCCCGACAAAGGAATTGGCAGGACAGGCAATGGAAGCAGAACCAAAATCGGCCAGTTTGACCTGCCCTGGCTCTGTCAGCAAGATGTTTCCTGCTTTGATATCTCTGTTAAACACACATGGACAATGACTGTAGCTCCACACGGAAGAACAAAAATGTTTGAAGGCCTGTGCATTTATTTTCCAGCACTTTCTTAAGCACTTGAAACCCTCACCGGTGAATCATGTTGTGGGAGTGAAGGTAAGCCAGCCCTTGAAGAGCACCATGGGTAATTGCAGCAATTTCCACTTCTTGTAAAGGTTTCTTGTGAACTGGTGGAGATACCAGTCAAATAACATTACAACTCAAAAAAAAAAAAAAAAAAAAAATTTCAGCAAACAAGTTGACATCATTTGCTCCTTTTTTTAAAATAAACCACTTCAACGGAACAGTCAGAGTTTTAACTCACCTTCCAATAAATCTGAAGCAGAACCAAGACAATATTCCATCACTAACTACAAAGAAAGTGTTGTGTTAAATTGTGTTATCCATCAGTGTGACAATGCTGCAGTAATTATCACCACTTATTTTACCCAGGCTGTGTGCTCTCGCAGGTAACATCCTTTGTACTCGATGCTGTTTGGGTGTTGTACTCGCTGCAGGAATTTCACCTCCTTGATTATGTCCTGCCATTTCTAAGAATATACATTTTAATAAAAAGCAGAAACAAATTTATAATCACCATTTAATACAGATGAAGAAAAAACATTTGGCATTACTTGCTTTCAGTAAATTATGTGCTGAAATTACAACATAAGTTTAACAGCTATTTGATGGCATGATCTAGATATACGAGGTCTATTAGAAAAGTATCCTACCTTATTATTTTTTTCAAAAACCATATGGATTTGAATCACGTGTGATTACATCAGACATGCTTGAACCCTCGTGGGCATGCGAGAGTTTTTTCACGCCTGTCGGTTACGTCATTCGCCTGTGGGCAGTCTCTGAGTGAGGAGTCGTCCACCCGCTCGTCGATTTTTTTCATTGTTTAGGAATGGCTCAGAGACTGTTGCTTTGTTTGATATAAATTTTTTCAAAACTGTAAGGCACAACTGAGTGGACACCATTCAATAAATTCAGCTGGTTTTCGGTAAAAATTTTAACGGCTGATGAGAGATTTTGGTCTAGTAGTGTCGCTTTAAGGACGGTCCACGGCGCCTGACGGCGATCTGCGCTTCGAGGCGGCAGCGTCTCGCCGTTTCAAGTTGAAAACTTCCACATTTCAGGCTCTGTTGACGCAGTAAGTCGTCAGAGAACAGAGAACTTTCAGAAGAAGTCGGCATGAGGAGTTTATTCGGACATTCCATTGTTAACGGTCATTTTGTAATGAAAGAACGTGCGGGCAGAGTCGCATGTCGGGCTGGACCCGACCGCGGGGGGGTCGCGGCAGGAAAAACATCTCCGTTGGAAATCTTAATGGGCAAGTTGGAACATGCCCAAGCTGTTAAACAATTTCTCAGTTACTCACTTGTTGAAAGCCATTAAAAGCCGCCTGAATTCTACAAATGGTTTCAACACGGAGGTGTTTTTCCTGTCGCGGCGCACACAGATTTGCCGAGTCGTCACGGAAACGACTCAGCGAATTTGCGCGTACGTCTTTCATTAAAAAATGTCCTTAAACAGTGGAATGTCCGCATAAATTCCTCATGCCGGCCTCTTCTGAATCTTCTCTGTTCTCTCACGATGTCCTGGGTGAATTAAGCCTTAAATTAGGATGTTTTCAGCTCGAAACAGGCCGACGACAGCGCCTGGAAGCGCTGCAGGACGTCCCGCTCCGTGGGAAGTCCTTACACCGACAGAAACACCCCATAATCTCTCATCAGCCGTTAAACTTTTCACAGAAAACCAGCTTAATTTCTCGAATAGTGTCCACTCGGATATTCCTCACAGGTCCAGAAAAAATTTTGATAAAGCAACGCGCGCCGTCTCGAGCAGCGTGTGAAACAAAGGAATTCAGCCGAGAGGGCGGGACCACATCTCACTCAAGGCCTGCCCACAGGGAATGACGTCACCGACACACGTGAAAAAACTCACGCATGCGCACGAGGGTTCAAGCATGATTGGTGTAATCGCATGTCATTCAAATCCATATAGTTAAAAAAAATAAATAAAAGGGTCGGTTTATTATCTAAGAGACCTCGTATATAAAAATGACAAGTTGTCTAAAGTACTCTATTAAGGTCAATCCAAACAAGCATTAATGCTGCACAGGAGATGTGTTAAGAGGCTACTCGGTGAAAACACTTGGCTCTGGCAGTGTGTGTATGTGAGGGAAAATTAAGTGTACCAAGGCCATTTGTTGATATTGATCTACCATACCTCACTGGACTGCTTCCCGCTGTAGGACATCTTCTTGATGGCTACCACCTCATTTGTCCGCACATCCTGTGCCTGAATGATAAACACATCAAATATCTATATGATTGCCATCTGTTCAAGAGACTGATGAAAATAAGCAACTTGAGTAATATAAATCCTGAGGAAACTTTTCTGCCTCAGGCCTTTCTTTTGCCATTTAACCATTAAAGGTGTTGTCCCGTTTGATTTACCTCTTTGCTATTTAAGAAGTAAAAATGTTCTTCTACCACACACACACATACACTGAGGCCAATAAGTATTTGATCCACTGTCGATTTTGCTAATTTTCCCCCCTACAAAGAATAGAGAGAGCTGTAATTTTTATTATAAGTCAGTCCTCCTCAAACAGTGGGGCACGCCCCTGGTATGATGCCACGGGGTGTGTGTGAGTGCGGGGAACATGCTTCCCCCCCACCCCCGTACCAGAAAAAAAGTGTAATTGTACATCCACTACAGTAGGTGACAGTGGCGCTCTCATTGTCAGAGTGTGCGCAGGGAGTATTGAGGACTCTTGCATAATGGAAGGCAGTTCCATGTAGGGTTTTTTTTCACACTACGGCGGGAGACGAGGAAAGATCGCTGTGTCTTAAAATGTTGGCAGCGGACAGCATGAAGCCAAATAAATTAAGGCGTCACAAAGACATTACACCCCAATCATACAGATAAGCCGCTTGAGGTTTTTCAGCAAAAACGTGCCGAATATTGCCAGCAATCATCCCACTTTGTGAACACTGCTTCAGTAAACCAGTGAGCACCGTTAGCTTCAGAGCACCATAGTAGAGGAGCTGAGCAGCAGCAGACATGGTCTGTCATGCTGGATGATGCAAGTGCTGCAAAAGAAAGAAAAAAAAAATCTGCACAAATTGTTTTATTCATTTTTGTTTTGTCTGTTAAAGTGTTTTATTTATTATGCTCCTGAGTAAGTGTTCTGATCAATTTGAATTTATTATTGTTTATTGATTTTATTCAATTTTGTTTTTCAGAATCAAATGGCAGTAGGTCAAAAAATGTTTATAGTTTAAGGGTTAATTTTTTTTAATTTCAAGCAAAGTGATACAAATTTTTTTGTGCTACAGACTAAAAACAATGTTAAAGTTATTCTTTGCTGTAAGATGATCTAGAGTTCGTTCTTTTTTGTTTTCTTTAATGAAGCGGTTACGGGTACGTACATCCGTATCTTCTGCGGGACTGCTAAAGGTACGGACCAAGGTTTAATGAAGATATGGACAATGTACGGATGAGTTTTGAAACCTTGCCGGACTGACTGGTCGGTAAGACCAATCAGAACGGTATTTATAATGGCGTTCACTGAAGATACGAACAATATACGGATGAGTTTTGAAGCCTTGCCGGACCTTTAGCCACATATGACACAGGTATGGACATATTTGGGGCGTAACAGAAAATAATTGAGACGCACTGTTGTAGGTACACTTCAACTGTGAGAGACACAATCTTAAAAAAAAAAAAATCAGAAAATCACATTGTATGATTTTTAAATAATTTGCATTTCATTACATGAAATAAGTATCTCATCACCTACCAGCCAGCAAGAATTCTGGCTCTCGCAGACCCGCTAGTTTTTCTTTAAGAAGCCCTCCTATTCTGCACTCCTTACCTGTATCAACTGTATTAACAATATACTGTATTAACAATATACAATTAACTGTATACTGTATATATATATATATATATATATATATATATATATATATATATATATATATATAAAAACACCTGACGGAAAAATTTTATTTCCTAAATGCAAATATTTTACATTGAATCTGATTTTGTGTGTGTGTGTGTGTGTATGTATGAGTTTAAATACTCACAAAATACACTGCACCAAAGCTGCCATGTCCGATCTCACGCAGATCTGTGAAGAGCTTCTCTGGGTCATCCTTGAAAAAGAGTTCTGCAATTTCAGGGTCCTTCACGCTCCCTGCCCGGCTGCTGTTGGGCATAATGTGGCGTTGGGGAGGGGGGGGGGCAATGCCGCTGCCGCCAGTAACTATCTGGGTCTGCGACAGCGACTTAAGAGCCCCCACCGATGGCTCATCTGCAGGACAGTAGTCTCATATGTGTTCAAAGCTGAAAACAAAAGAAAAAATATCTACAAAAATTAAGATATGAGGAGAAAAAAAAAAAGACAACCGCAGCACAGTGATAAACTCACACCAAATATCTAATCCAAGTGAGACAGGGATTTTAACATGACTGGGTACTTGGTTGCCTCAAGCTCGAGTGCAGAGATAAAACAAACAGGATTAACTCAAGTTGCCTACACTGGTCCACTATAAAATGTCCTGGTTAGTTGTGATACCAATTCTGTGGATGGTCATGTGGATGTTCCAGGGTAAAAATGCCAGTGGACCAAAGACCCAATCATCATAAAATACTGACGGCGTGGTACTCCTCATCCCCCATGGCAGTGAAATCCCAGGGTGGCAGAATTCCTGTGGTTGTAGCAAGACCCTCTGACCTTGACATCAAGGCCATCTATTTTTGAACCTGCCTGAGGTTTTTACATTATACACCTTTCTTTTAAGTTTGGTGATGCCAGGCATTTCTACTCCAGAGCAATCGTGCTAGTGACAAAATCTAAAAGTGTGGCCTGTGACCCTGAGATAAATGCATATGCTCTAGTTACCACCTGAATACGAAGAAATAGAAACAAATATGTCCATCCCATTTACTTCATTTGGAAATTTCTGAGCACAAAAGTTTGTTTCAAAGCCAACACAGTATAAAGTACATTACAAATAATAAGTCAAAGACCCCAATGTCCACTACCACCAGCAGTCTACTGGTTAATGTTACTGTTATTATTCTTATAACACCACCAGTCTTCAAAAGTGGGCCTTTGCTCTAAAAAGGTTTGTTCCCACACATCACCCCTGTGACTACATGCCTGCACGGTCCATGTGAGCAGAAGAGTTATCACTCGCTGTGTCGGCCCCACGCTGTGAAACAACAAGACTGACACGCAGTTCATGATTTGTGTGAACAGACTTACTGCAAATTTAAAGTTAAGCACCTTCTTAATGTACTTTAAAAACATGCACTGTCAGCAGTAGTGCATGTGAAAAGAAAGCCAGAAGGAACATTGCGTGTTTTAAGGCCCGGTCCACGTGGCACTTAATGAAGGGAAACAAAGCCCAAACGAAACAAGAAATCTGGAATTTCATTGACATCGTTTAACCTTCGCGCAGCTTCGTTCCTGCAGCTGACGCTTCGTCAGGATTTTTAAACTGTCAAAAAATTTGAACGAATGCTGCCGAAAACCTCAATTCATCTGTATTTCATTTTGCTGTTGTTCTTGGCAGTTTTTATCGTTTGCTTAGTTTTTGTAACAGTGTTTAGTTTGACTTCCTTTAACCAGCTGAATGTTTTTACACGGTGCAGAAGCCGGTTTGTGAGCGCTCCTGCTGCGTTCATGTACCATCGGAAACTACAGGGCAAACTCAGCCTGTTTGCTTGAATTTTTTTTTTTTTTTTTATCTGGATGGGGGGGGTCAGCTTCACTGGGCTCACCAACCTTATATCAGCCAGAATTAATCTTTTGTGTGGATTCAATGAATTATTTTACCAATAATAAAATGAAAACCATGCTCCTACTACAAGCAACTGCTGAATTTGAAACAACAAAAAAGGCATGTAATTTCCAATGGTAGCGTCAGCAGCAGCCATTGCTTCCTGTGTGCACTTATTTTTTAATTAAATATAACAATAAGAGTGCAGGAATGACAATCCAACCCTTCTCTACATGTGACAACAGGTAGATGATTCAGAAGATTATATGAAGAGCTGTTCTGGAAGGCAGAATTCATTTTGTGGATCCCTGGCAGCTGGTGAAAATAACCGTACATGGGGGAGTCAATGCGCGGCATTCACACGACTGCTCTGACATATTCAATCATCTTTACACTTATATTTATTCCCCCTTTTGACAGCTTTCTATATATGTCTTAGTAACATAATACAGCAAAATTGCAGCCACCATGGTAAACAAGCTTTTTTTTTTTTTTATAAATTGGAGCAAGACGGAGCGCGCAGCGTGCCGTCAGACTAAACCAGATAGTGAGGATTCTGATGAGGAGATGATCCCTCTTTTGCTCTGGATGAGGAACCAGAGCAGGTGGATCCACCGAAGTGTGCACAGATCTCCACAGTGGGTCAGATTGCACACTTCTGTTTGCAGTTTCTCCAGGACTCAGGCATTATGAGCTCCATCCCAGCACCGAGTCCTGGAATGCAGAGATGCAGCCACACTGCTCCAGTAGTGGCTCCAGGTGTGTTTCGTTTCAAGAGTGGAGATCAACGTAAGCTTCCGTTTCATTCCTCTTCCATTCTTTTTGCGCGCTCTATTTGCAGGCTATTTGGTGATAATGCTTGTTTGGCGACCTTTTCTCGACGTTTTGTGACTTTTTCCCCCCTTCGTTCAGGAATCACTGTATGCCCTGTGACCAGGCCATAACTCAATCAGGTGTAATTTATATCATACTGACAACTCCTTTGTTGGTTCCCATTAGGATGGTAGATTATGACTGGATTAAATCATAATGGGGCATCCATAGTGTATTTATGTGCCCAGTTCTGCTCTGCCAACAGAAGGGCACATTTGTCAACAAAGGAAACATGCACCACACCTCAACCAGAATGTACTGATCATATGTAATTTCTTCTGCACAATGACACACACACACAACCCCAATTCCAATGAAGTTGGGACGTTGTGTGAAATGTAAATAAACACAGAATACAATGATTTTAAAATCCTCGTCAACCTATATTCAGTTGAATACACCACAAAGACAAGCTATATTTAATGTTCAAACTGATAGACTTGGTTGCTTTTGTGCAAATATTGGCTCATTTTGAAATGGATGCCTGCATATATATATATATATATATATATATATATATATATATATATATATATATATATATATATATATATATATATATATATATATATATATATATATATATATGTGTGTGTGCGCGTGTGTGTGTGTAGATGGGTTTGTCTCTTACCAAATTATGTCCAACCAACTGAATATACCTCCAGTGGATTCAAGTTAAACCATAGAAACATCTCAAGGATGATCAGTGGAAACCGGATGCACCTGAGCTCAATTTTGAGCTTCATGGCAAAGGCTGTAAATACTTATGTACATGTGATTTCTTAGTTTTTTGTTTGAAATGAATTTGCAAAAATCTCAAAAGCTCACACCGATGTCAGGGTGCTGCCATGCAAGACGCTCACTACACACCGGGAGCAACTTGGGAATTAAGGACCTTGCTCAAAGGCCCTTAGTGATTTTCTGTTCAGGCTGGGGTTTGAACAGAGGATCCTCTGGTCTCAAACCCAACGCTTAACCATTAGACCATCACCTCCCTCTATGTACGGAATTCGGCACTCGTTCAAGGCACCATTGCCGCCTCAAGGTGCTGGGACTCTGGGCTGGGCCTGGGGACTCACGTTCAATACCTAATGTGTCCCAGGGCCCAGTCATGAAAAATTCAAACGCAAACCCTGATTAAGTCATTAACTACATTGAAAATAGTTGTTGGCTGCTATATGTGCCTAGTTAGCACAACGTAAAAATTCAAATGATCCAACAAAAATACTGAAACACAGCCAATTTTATACACGGACACTTCATTTTCAAACGCCAGATCTCTGTAGGTGAATACGCCTACTTTTGGTGTTGTTAGAATAGAAGCTTTATTTGTTTATTTTCACATATACAAGATTCGGGGTGCCACTCCGCAACTGAGTTTGAGAAGATGAAAAGAAGCTATTACCTATGACCTATAAATAACTAACTTAGCAGACCAAGTGAAAAATGTGACTTATAAGTACAAGCTATTTAAAACAAATAAATATACATTCTGGATAAGGCACAGAGTAAATTAGATTGCACATATTTGAACAGGTGATGTACTGGATGAGAGGGGTCTGAGAGGATCTGCCCCATCGTCTCAAGATGGGGCAGCAAAATTATTTTTTTTGGGCGGTGTTTATCACTCGCTGCAGAACCTCTTTGTCCGCGTCTGTACTCCCGGCAAACCATGCTGTGATGCGGTATGCCATTCCACGTTCAATGGTGGCATGACAGAAGGCCACCAGCAGCTTCTGCTCCAGTCTGCTCTTCCCCAGGAAGTGCAGTTGTGCAGGAACATAAGTCCCAAAGCCCAGGCCCGAGTCTCAATGGTCAGCAAACTGAAGGAGTGGCAGTTGGTGTGGCGCACCACCTCCTTCCAATGAAGTCACATATCACCCCCTGGCAATGGGCCTCATGAAATAACATGCATCACCCCACATGATACTGCTAATAAATTCAGAAAGCTGTGTAAAGGACATGTGTAAACATGTTGAATGCTACCTGTGTATAAATTCCAAGCGCAGTCACACTGACTATGAAATAACAAAGGACCCCCCACAATACCATATATGGACTCCCAGAACGGTGCTTCGTTAATTCAAGGGTTCAACAAAAATATTCTACTTCATGAAGTCACAGTATGTATTAAATATGCAATGCCTCGAGTGTTTTGTCACACTAAGCCTTACTGTTGAACAGACATGCAGGGAGTTCAGTGAGGAAAGAGTATGGCTCAGATGATCAGCTGCCAACACATGCAGAGATGACGTTAGAGTCACAAGAGTTTTTTTCCCCACCCGGAGCACAACAACCCCCAGCTCAAGCAGACATCTTTTGTCTCACAACACTGAGCAAACTCATTATTTCAGAAAGCTGTGAAATAAAGCCTCATTACCACGTTAGACTGTGCCTCTCTCAATTGCCTGTGCTGGCCATGACTGAGGTTTGTTATCATATCTCACGGTGGCATTTTTAACAGAACACGTAAGTGATGATAACTGATACCTTTATATTAACACAAGACATTCAAACCAGTGCTCATACATGCACAAGAATGCAGCAGGACAAGACAACAGAGCTGGAGGGCTGGAATTCCCAACACGTCCTCATTGCACTGCATTTCCTGTTTGAACAGCTATACCGAAACAGGAATGGGGCCTGGTGAGAGTTTTGGACAAGAATTTAGCTGTCCTTTTGACATAAAATTACAGCTACATGCCTTCTTATGTGCAGTGCAATGTAACAGGCAGGACCGACACCCCCCCAAGTAATCAGTCAGCTCTATTACAACAACAGAAATGCGTGAGGCACCACCAGGTATTCCAAAGCGGCAGCTGCGGCTGGCACAGCCTCCATCTATCACATGACAAATCACCACCTGTAACCTGCAATATCTTAGACATTATTTCATAATGTCACATAATTTCACTTCTGTTTATATACACCTACTGGCTCCTTTGTAAATGCATGTATATATTCTTATTTGTCTTTTTATATTTACTTTGTTGTTTTTTAACACCCTTGCACTACGGGAGTTGTCTTAATTTCGCTGTACCTTGTGTATAATGACAATAAAAGCATTCTATTTTATAACTTTTTTACAAACAAAAGGGCAGTTGATGTGGCTTCATTATTCACTTATGTGGCCTTTTCTACAGTCAGTCGCAAGAAAGGGAGAAGGAGTAACAGGAAGACAGCTGACGAGAAGGACAGGAGCAGCTGTAGCCAGTAAATGGGTATTTCTGATACTTATATTTGTATTACATTTCGCAAATTATCTCTCTACTTCGACTTCTGAGTACCTTGTGTGGTCTTACCCTGTGTGCTGCTATCCAGTGCTGCTGGAACCTCAATTTCCCTGAGGGAGTCTTTTCAGGGGATTAATAAAGTTCTATCTCATCTAATCACAAAAGTTGGATATTCCCCTCGAGTTTATAATGTATTCCTTGCACTGCAGATGTTTTTCATGAAATGCTGTCTCAGCATTTGTGTGATTTGTTGGCGCCGTAGACAACTAGAATGTCAAAGGCAATGGTCAGCATATTCCTCTCACAAATGGTTGCATTCTTCATTGTGCATTTAACAGCAGAAGCCTCCAATGAATTTTTCTAAAATCCAGGACTGTTTGAAAATTGCTAATAAATATTTTTCAGTTACCTGCAGTTACCGAGACATGGTTAAAAGAAGAGTATAATTGATCTGTCCATCCTGAGGGTTATGATTTTTTTTTCCAGAAATAGGGCAAACAAACGAGGTGGTAGTGTGGCTCTTTATGTCAGATCTAACCATTATTGTGAAAATTGTTCTGAATATGTCATTTTCTTTGGATGGTGTTATGGAATGTTATTGTGTATGTGTATTTGTGAAAAATCAAAAACATAATTTTAAGTAGTATTTACAGAGTTCCTGGGCTGAATATAACATTTTTTTGCGGAGAAATTGACTGAGATGTGTGAAGATTTTAACATGATTCTCTAAATCCTCATGACCATATACATATAGCAGAATTCCTAGATTCTGTGTGCTGTATGGGATAATATCCAGTGATAATACACCCAACCAGGATTACTACAAAACACATCGACACTCACTGACAATATATTAACAAACATTATGTTTGGGATTAATGAGTGGATTACTTATTAGTGACATCAGTGATCACCTGCCGGTTTTTGTTGTTTACAATTCTTTAGTTGATAAGTTGGATCATATTGACACTCCAAATTTCAAAAGAAAAATAACTAAGGAATCTACGGCCAATCCTAGAACGGAATTTATCACACCAAGAGTTGCGTGGCATCTTTACTGAAGACAATTGGACCCATCATATGAATCATTTATCTCCATTATCTCCAAGTCGTATGATAAACATTGTCCACCGATATCAAATGTTGCACACAAGCGAAATACTGACAAGATAAGATAAACTTTATTGATCTCACAGAGGAGAACTCACGTTACGTCAGCTCTTAAAAAACCCTGGATCACTAAGGACTGCTGAATGCATGCAAAAAGAACAAATTTTGTAAAAACCAATTTTAAAGCATAGAAACAATTGAGGCCGAGAGTAAATACTAGGGAGGGTATTGATAAGATTTTATGATATCGATGCCATTATCGATTCTGCTTATCAATCCGATTCCTTATCGATACCTCTTGTGAATTTTCTGCGCACTAAAAGTGGGTTTTTACAGGTTTCATGTCAACATTTTATTGAAATTGGTCACTGTATCCTTGATCTCGGGACATAAATAAAAATAAACAAATCTGTAGTTTTGTCAAAAGCATTTCTTTTCAGACATTTTGGCATGAATGTCTCTCCATACCTCTGATCTGAGCTCAGCCGGCTGCTGCACGTCAGTGCAGGACGTCTCATTTCGGGAGGAAAAAAACCCCCCCAAAAAAAACCCCAAAAAAACATTTTGATCAGTTGCAGTTTGTTTGTATTACAGCATTTGGAAAGAGGTGTCAATTGATTTAAACAGCGTTTTGCTTTGAATTTATTAATTCCGACTGCACTCTATCCTTCTAACTTGACTCGGCAGAGAGCAGTGCAGCGTTTGGAGCTGTGTGAACAGAACGGAGGACGACTGTCGTTTCATTCTCGCAACAAGACAGGAGTCCCAGTTAGTGACTTTAATCCACACAAAAGTGACTCACGATGGACACATTCAGGGATGAAAGTGGTGAAAAAACAAAACAACAAAAAAAGCTGAAACCCAAAATTACCCCCAACACCACCCGCACGAAAATGTTTGAATTCTGGAAGCTCTGAATTCAATCTGGGACTATTCCAGACAATAACTGCAGTGAGTGCAGCATCCATTTAGGTGAGAAAAAACCCAACTTTCCTTATTCAAATTCATTCCAGTAGTATTCTGCAATTACTAGGATGCAGCAGTTTTCTTGCTTGGCAGTTAGTTCTGGAGGAAATCGATGAATATATTAACAAATTGAAAATATGGTTTGACCAAAACAAACTGTCATTAAACTTAAAACAGGGATGAAGTGGAGGTGTAAGAGTCACTAGGTGTTCACAGGAAACAGCTATTTATTTCTACATTTATGTTCATTGTTAGTTGGTTTTATATTTTCTGTTGTGTTTTTTAAATCAGGTTCATTTTGTCTCTTTCTCTAAAATTGTATTGTAGCATTATTAGTTATTACTATTATTGTTGTTGCTATTATTAATATATAAATAAATAAAAATAAATTTTAAAAATATTACAATTTGTAATACATTTGACTCTTTTACGACAACAAACGCTGAGCCATTAATTATTATACAGAAAACAAATGCACACAATCGTGCTGAGATGCAAACAGCTTAATGCTAACTTTAACATTGAAAATGCCATAGACATGCTAATGCGTTAGCATTAGTCCCATTTTTAAGTTATACAATACATCTATCAACTGTTTCAGAAGACCATAACAGGTCAGTTTAACATAAAGGTAAATATTACTCTCAGACATATGCTCTTTGGGGTTTTAGCGGGGAAAAATTAAGGTGAAGACAAATAAAACAAAGAACTAACGAAGCAGCGGGTCGGATCACTGCTTCATGCGTCAAAGAAGCGCCGCGCTGCAGAAATGGTCGATTACAGACCCTGCAGGGGTTCTGTAATCAACATGGATCATTTTCCCGACAAACACCCCCAAAAACAACGGCCGCTCTGAAGGACCGATAAGGGAATCAAACAAAAAGGCTACTGATGTTGGTGGATCGAATCATTTCTTAACAATACCCGAAAAGAACCGTTCTCAATACCCAACCCTAGTAAATACAAGACATATAAAACAAGTGACCAATATTATGCGATCTTGCAAAAGGCAGTATTACAGTGATTTGTTGAAAAAATAAAATCATCAAAAGGTACATGGAAGCTCTTTAAATGAAATCCAGAAATAAAAAATAAAAAAATTGTCCAAGACTATCCAACATATTTTACTCAAATAGTGATACAGTGGATAAAGAAAGTTATAGCAGATCATTTTAATGATTATTATGAAAATTAGCAAATGCAATTGTCCCTTCTAATATGAGCTCTTGGGATAACAGGATAATGAGGACCAACCTTTCAGATTCAATATTTATCAGAGAAACTGATGAATATGAAACAATTAACATAGTACATAAACTAAAAGGGGGGAATCAACTGATCACGATCATTTTAATACGTCTTTGATTAAAAAAATAATAATACAATCGACTGTCATTAAACCTTTAACATATCTGTAACTTGTCATTACTGAGTGGCAGATTTCCTTCCACAATGAAAATAGCTGAAATGGGACCACTGTTCAAATCTGGTGATAAACATTTTTTTTTTCCCCTCAAACTACCGGCCAATCTCACTGCCAATTTTCAAAAATTCTGAAAAAAGTATTCATTAAGAGGTTGGATAATTTTATATCCAAACATCACATACTAAATGAGGATGTGGATATGGATTTAGGAAAAATCATACCACTTCACTGGCAGAAATTGATTTTGCGGAACGTATCACAAATGCAATTAAAAACAAACAATACACCGTAGGTGTTTTTTTCGACTTACAGAAAGCTTATGATACTATTGATCATACCATATTAGTGGATAAATTATGGAAGTATGGCATCAGAGGATTGGCACATAACTGGATAGCCAACTACAACCCCTGGCAAAAATTATGGAATCACCAGCCTCAGAGGATGTTCATTCAGTCTAATTTTGTAGAAAAAAAGCAGATCACAGACATGACACAAAACTAAAGTCATTTCAAATGGCAACTTTCTGGCTTTAAGAAACACTATAAGAAATCAGGAAAAAAAAAAAAAAAATTGTGGCAGTCAGTAATGCTTACTTTTTTAGACCAAGCAGAGGGAAAAAATATGGAATCACTCAATTCTGAGGAAAAAATTATGGAATCATGAAAAATAGTTTGATAATCCTCTCCTTTGTTTCAATTGACATCTCTCGTGTTGGAGCCATGATTCATGTCAGTCCACTTGGTGCAACAGCTCTCCAAGGTGTGATCACTCCTTTTTAGATGCAGACTAACGAGCAGATCTGATTTGATGCAGTGGTTAGTTTTGGGGATGAAAATGTACAGGATGATTCCATAATTTATTCCTCTGAATTGAGGGAGTCCATATTTTTTTCCCTCTGCTTGGTCTAAAAAAGTAACCATTACTGACTGCCACAATTATTTTTCCTGATTTCTTATAGTGTTTCTTAAAGCCAGAAAGTTGCCATTTGAATGACTTTAGTTTTGTGTCATGTCTGTGATCTGCTTTTTTCCTACAAAATTAAACAACTGAATGAACATCCTCCGAGGCCAGTGATTCCATAATTTTTGCCAGGGGTTGTACTTGTACAACAGGTATCAGTATGTTCACATGGGTGGGATAAATTCAGAATTTTTGAGGTACACTTGCGGGTGCCCCAGGACTCAATCCTTGGGCCTTTGCTGTTTCTTTTATATATTAATGACATATGCTTGGTTTCCAAGTCGGGAGTTGTATTTTATTTGCCGATGACCACGACTGTTTTGTAGTGAGGATCATTTGGACAGGTTCTGGACACGATGGAGAGGGAAACCAGAAGTTTAAGGAATAGTTGACTACAAATTGTCACTTTGCTTTGATAAAACAAAGCCACATCATATTTGTTAATAAGCCCAGGAACGTAGTAGAAATATACTAAAACGTGATGTTGATATTGAACTTGTTAATGAACCAAATTTATTGGGTCTTTATTGATGATAATTTAAGTTGGAAAACACAGATTATGTTAAATCTAAAATGTCGAAGATCCATTGCCATTTTGTATAAAAGCACAAGACTCCTCCCCCAACACTCAGTTACTTTATATCACTCATCGCTTGTTCCATACATGACAGACAAACCTTATCAATGAGCCAACTAATCCTTGTTTGTCCGGTTGCATATTTTGAAATTTGGGACTTGATTAATATCATAATACAAATTATGTTCAAGTGAAAAATAGACTTCTGTCACAACATGTCTAGAAACCTGTCTGAAATGAGGAACTCCAGTTACAATTTACAAGGAACATTATTCTTTCAGAAATCAAGATTCCAACTACCGTAAAAGTCATTGTATTTCTGTCAAAGATGTAAATATTTGGATAACTGCCCGGATAATATAAAATCACAAAGTAGTTTGGGTGGTCTTAAAGGCTTCTATAAAATTATGTGATTACTTACTATGGCACATTAACTTAGGTTTATTGATTCTGTTGTGTTGTGATTGATTGTGTTCTGATTCTGTTGTACACTGCTGCTTGAATGTTTGTGTTTTTTTGAAATTCAAATTCATGGATCAATGTATACTTTGTAGTAGTTACGATGGATATACGAGGTCTGTCCATAAAGTATAGGTCCTTTTAATTTTTTTCAAAAACTATATGGATTTCATTCATATGTTTTAACGTCAGACATGCTTGAACCCTCGTGCGCATGCGTGAGTTTTTCCACGCCTGTTGGTGACGTCATTCGCCTGTGAGCACTCCTTGTGGGAGGAGTCGTCCAGCCCCTCGTCGGAATTCCTTTGTCTGAGAAGTTGCTGAGAGACTGGCGCTTTGTTTGATCAAAATTTTTTCTAAACCTGTGAGACACATCGAAGTGGACACGGTTCGAAAAATTAAGCTGGTTTTCAGTGAAAATTTTAACGGCTGATGAGAGATTTTGAGGTGATACTGTCGCTTTAAGGACTTCCCACGGTGCGAGACGTCGCGCAGCGCTCTCAGGCGCCATCGTCAGCCTGTTTCAAGCTGAAAACCTCCACATTTCAGGCTCTATTGATCCAGGACGTCGTGAGAGAACAGAGAAGTTTCAGAAGAAGTCGGTTTCAGCATTTTATCCGGATATTCCACTGTTAAAGGAGATTTTTTAATGAAAGATGTGCGGGCGGATTGCAGCGTCGGCTCGCAGCCGCCGCGGCGCTCCGCCACAGGAAAAACACCTCTGTTGGAAGCCTTAAGGACAAGTTGGAACATGCCCAACTGTTAAACAATTTCTCAGATACTCACTCCACTGAAAGCCATCAAAAGCCGCCTGGATTTTACAAATGGTTATCAACACGGAGGTGTTTTTCCTGTGCCGCCACACCGCGCCGGCTGCGTCCCGACTGCGCGACATCTCGCACCGTGGGAAGTCCTTAAAGCGACAGCATCACCTCAAAATCTCTCATCAGCCGTTAAAATTTTCACGGAAAACCAGCTTAATTTTTTGAACCATGTCCACTTCGATGTGTCTCACAGGTTTAGAAAAAATTTTGATCAAACAAAGCGCCAGTCTCTCAGCAACTTCTGAGACAAAGGAATTCCGACGAGGGGCTGGACAACTCCTCCCACAAGGAGTGCTCACAGGCGAATGACGTCACCGACAGGCGTGGAAAAACTCACGCATGCGCACGAGGGTTCAAGCATGTCTGACGTAAAAAACATATGAATGAAATCCATATAGTTTTTGAAAAAAATAAAAAGGACCTATAATTTATTGACAGCCCTCGTATATATAAAAACATATGTTTTTCTAAATTATCTTATTAATTTGAGGGTTTTGTGCATTGTGGCTGCTCCCTTGTTGGCCCTTGGGGTCGCCACAGCAAATACAAGATGGTTCTGCATGTTGAATTGGCACAGGTTTTTACATCGGATGACCTTCCTGACAACTCCAGATTACATGGAGAAATGTGACAGGGGTGGGGTTTAAACTGGGAACCTTCCACACTGAAACCAAGTGCCCTAACTACTTGATCTCCACCAGTAGCGTTCCATTTATATTGTCATTTATTCTTTTACTAGTAGAGTGTATTTTGTTTAGTGTTTAGATTCCTGGGAAAATCCTATATAAACAGCAATTATTATTCTCATCAATAAAGAACGGATGATTATTCGGTATATAAATTGCACCAGAGTATAATTCACATTATCTCCCAAACTACCAAAAAATAAATAACACACCTTATAATCTGGAAAATACAGTAAAACAAAGTTGTCAATAAGTTAGGTCAGTTGAGTCATTCTTTCAGACAGTCAACTCTAAATACAAAAAGCAGAGCAGGTTTCTCAGTGGAACAGGAGTGAAGACTACTAAGACTCATTTCTGAGCACACTACACATCTGTGTCCTTTGACAAGATACCTTATCTGCAGTCCACAGTTACCAGGCTTGGCTTTGGAATGGGGTTGCATAATTTAAATACAAGTCATACTGCGATTATTGTGGGGAAATACTGTGATACGGTAAATGGTCCTATAATGTTACACTTGGAGGCAGTGACAAAGCATTTAGAAATTTTGCCTCTGTACACTACTGCAAGAAGAGTCATCAGGAGATGACATAACCCCCGGGCCCCACAAATCAGTAATACAAAGTGTCGGGGGACCACTCAAGTACACCCTTATGCTAAATATGAATGACATTTGTCAACTGGTTCAAGAGATATCGCGCCAACAAGGGTGGTAGTGACATTATCTTGAATATCTCGCTGTGGCCCTGAAATTGACCCCAAGGTCACTGCAACTGATTGGTGTCAGGGATCATCCACGTACACGCTTAAGCTAAATATCAATGAAACTGATCAACTGGTTCTTGAGATATCGCTCTAACAAGCGAAAATGGACGGACGAGTTGATCGCTACATCCCGTGTATTTTATATCGTTCATACCCAGGGGATAATAAAGATGAACTATATCCATTAAGATTTGCTTGTCATGTATACGTTTAACAAAAATATTGCATTAACCCTGAAGGAATTAGCCACTTTTATACACAGTTCCTCCATTTTCACAGGCCATAAATAATTGGAAAAACCAATTATTTTTATTACTAAATAGTTTTACAGCCAGTTTTCCTTAGAGAAGAGGATGATAGACTGACATTTCCCACTCACTGAATATGTTGTGGTCTTTATGTACCTCAATCACTAATACAAACAGTATGGACCTGCATGAAAAACTTGTATGCAGTTCTCAAAAGCTGAGTGACCACAAAAGGACACTAGTGATGAAACCCACCAAAACACCCATGACAACTCTGAAGGAGAGTTAGGTTAGAATTCTGTGACTGGTGTTGGAGAAGCCATGTGTAATGTCATGACTGACTGCAATTCCTAAATGGTGAATGCACAGAGGTAAAATTACAAAAATGTCACCATTTTCCTAGTTATCACAGCTTAATGAAAAGCACTATGATGTGTATTTTTAGCCACTCAAAGTACAAACCAAATTGATGGTATTGCTGTGTGATGTAGCAGTTTCCACTTTGCATATCAGTTATTATTCTTGAATAGAGTGGCTATCCTGGGCTCTCGAATAATAATCAGAGGTAAACTTAATGCCGGTCACTCCACAATACGAATAATATGTTCGTAATACAACACAAATGCACATTTTGCCACATTTGTACAAAAACACAAGTTGTATTGTAGCGTGTGTGCAGCACCTGCATTGCAAACCTCCGCCTTTGTGAGATCAGACTGCCAACATTTTGATCATGCTCAACATTTCTGCAATTGGACCACTGCCATATTTCCAGTATTACAACATATGTGCATTGTGTGGTAATTATGCAGATGTCATTACAAGTAGAGACACAAAGGACTGCACAAGTATGTGCACACACAAAAGCATAAGAGTAGCTAAACTACAAACAAAATGACACATTTAACCAAGACCATCAGACAGCAATAAATAATTTGTGTGAGGAGGAGATCCTTGTTTCTGTTGTTGAAAACCCCAAAAAGACCAACCGGAAGAAAGTATTTAAAAATATATAAAAAAAATAAAAAAAATGCAGCTAAGCTTTGAAAGTATAGGATTATAGTTGTAGTACATGTTACCAATAAGTATCTGGTGATGGGTCACTTTCTAACCATTGCGCTAAGTAGTCGGTGATGGATCACTGTATAGCTATTGTACATAGTTACATGTCGTTCTGTGTTCTAACACCCATGTTTGTCTCTTGCAGAATAAACGTGCGAGCATTGTTCACTGGCAAGTTGAGTAAAGAGTTTGGCACTCAATTATGCTCACAGCAGGCAGTCAGTGTTGGCCAACCACGATGGCCAACACTGACTGCCCTGCTCCAGGCTGCAACGTTAGCTGGCCCAGTTCACCTCCTCCAGTAGTCCTCATCCGCCTCCTGGATATACACGCCAGCAAAGCCCACTCTGCGCCCAATACAGCTACGGCCATTTACGGGCTCTGCGGAGAAGGGGAAACTGGCTCTAGCAAGGAATGGTCTACTTCTTGCAATGGTGGAATGAATATAAAGCAGTCACACACACCTTACTGGACAGGATACCATTTACCAGCTCCTGGAATGTTGCAATGATTTACTGAGGAAAGACCTCACCCGCACATTTGGCTCTCTTTCAAGCAGCACCGAAGCCATGGTCCTTCAGAACATGAAAACGCTTGCTGTCCACCAGGAGAACATCGTGGCAGCTTGCGTCCAACTTCACAATATGCGACAGGACAGGGATGAACCTGTTAGAGCATTTGCCGCCCACTTGAGAGGACAGGCTAGTCTATGCAGTTTCTCGATTACATGCCCCAAACCCGGCTGTGCAGAGGATGTGGACTATAGTGATGATATAATACGGGATGCACTGATACATGGAATCTGTGATGATGAAATCCGTGTTGACATCCTTGGCCAATCTAATCAGAAAGTGAAATTAGAGGACACTATTCAAGCGATTGAGGCCAAGGAAAACAGCAAGCGCTCGGCTAGGTGCCTCTTTCTTGGTAGTGACACAGCTACTGCAGCAGCCACCAGCTCCTACAAGCGTCAGGAGATGTCATGTTTACAGACCAGGAGTAGCAGCACTCCCCATATCAAACAGGGCAACCCCTCGTGTGACTATTGTAGCAGGCAAGGTCATGCTGGCAGTAGGAAGGAATGTTTGAAGGCATGCCACGCCTATAATCACACATGCACTAAGTGTAGTCTACTGCATCACCATGAGTGTGTCTGTCACTGCTCACAGCGGCAAAAAACACCTGAGTCCACCCCAACCCCAGGCAGTGCCACAGCAGTCTTTGAAACCCTGTGCTCCGTTGAGGCCCTCTCCTCAGGCAACACTACCTGCAAACCTCCCGATGACCCTGCAGTGGCCCAAGCTATCAAACCGAACATGTGTTTAATGACCTGTGTGAGGCATGGGAAAAGCGTACATCTGACCCCCAGCCCTTCATAGAGGTCTCTGTCCAGGCAGTCCCCTCAGACACCAGTGATATTGGCCTTGTGCCCACATTCCTTAGCCCCTCCACCCCTGTCACTTTCCCCGTTATAGTGGACACAGGGTGCCAGTCCTGCCTTGCTGGTGAGTCAGTCCTGTTGAAGCTTGAGTTACAGTCCCGACATCTGATCCCCACTACAATGAAGATGTCTGCGGCTAACAGCCAATCATTTAACATACTGGGAGCTTTATCTCTCTGCATGTCAGGCAACTCCCCAGCCAGTGATCCATGCACTACTCATAAGCTCGTTTATGTCACACCATCAACTAACAGATTCTTCCTATCGAAACAGACCTGTGTCACGCTCTGAATCATCCCCTCCAGTTTCCCAACTGTTAGTGCGGCACACTCGCTCACTAATCATACCGAGCCCATTTCACGTGATGCTACTCTACCACTCAACGAAAAACTCCTGTGTGATTGCCCTCGTCAGCAGGCTCCACCCCCACACCCTACATCTCTTCCATTCCCTGCCACTGAGGAGAACTGTGATAGACTAGGGAAGTGGCTGCTGGACTACTATGCATCAAGCACATTCAATGTCTGTCAACATCAGCCCATTCCCATGATGTCAGGTCCCCCCATGATCGATCCGGATGCTACATCAGTGGCCCATCATACCCCCATCCTGGTACCAATAGATTGGTAGGAAGAGTTCAAGGCGGGCCTTGATCAAGACATCCGTCTAGGAGTCATCGAACCTGTACCAGTGGGAACACCTGTAATATGGCGTCATCAGATGGTTGGGTGCCCAAAGAAATCAGGCAAACCCTGACGCACAATCGACTTCCAGGTACATAATCGCCACACTACCAGAGAAACACACCACACTCAGTCGCCATTCCACCAGGCTCGCGCCACTCCACCAAACACTAGGAAAACAGCGTTCGATGCCTGGAATGTGTATCACAGTATCCTGTTGTACGAGGAGGACAGACGTTTATAACGCCCTGGGGTTGATATCGATACAGTGTTGCCCCCAAGGCTATGTTGCCTCAGGTGATGCATACAGCTGGCACTTCGATGAATTTGTCACCGACATCCCTCATTAGGTGAAGATCGTCGATGACGCTCTGATGTGGGCGGACGATATCTATGGCGGCTTCTTCCAGGCTGTTGACTGGCTTGACACCTGTGGACGTAATGGCGTGATTCTGAACCCCTCCACGTTCCTATTTGCCAAAGAGTCTGTCGAGTTTGCGAGCTTCCAAACTGACCCTACAACAGTGAGACCCTGCCATAAATCTACTGAGGTCATTCAGAACTTCCCAGTCCCAAAAAACATTAGACATGCATAGCTGGTTCGGGTTGTTCAATCAGGTGTCATACGCCTTTGCATCTGCAGAGAGAATGCAGCCATTCCACAAGTTCGTGAAAGTGGGAATCAGTTTTGACTGGACCAACAACATGAGCAGGCTGTTTGAGGAAACCAAAGTCTCATCATCAACAACATCAAAAAGGATGTAGAAATCTTTGACAAATCTAAACCCACATGCCCAGCCACAGACTGGAGCAAGGACGGCTTAGGGTTTTGATTCTTCCAAAGGCATTGCACATGCCCCTCATCGTGGACATTCTGCTGCCCAGATGGATGGCAGATCACCTTAGTCGGTAGTAGATTTACTTCGGGCACAGAGTCCAGGTATGCGCCTATCGAAGGGGAAGCATTAGCCATCGTGGACGCCCTGGACAAGGCCCGCCACTTCGTTACTGGTTGCCCCAAACTCATCATAGCTGTCGATCACAAATCCCTCCTTAAAGTGCTAGGCGACAGGCGACTGGATGACATCCCAATCCCCACCTGCGAAACCTGAAGGATGAGACCCTGCGCTACCACTTTCACGTTGTTCACATTGCTGGAGCCCAGCATGCCGCTACAGATGCCCTGTCCAGACAAGCGGTTTGGAGGCCATCACACTTGGAGCTACCTGATGACTTGTCTGCTTTGTGCGTAACACCAACCCTACCCCACGATGTCCTGGCTCAACTACATTGCACCGACATGACGATCACTGAGGTATGCTTATATGACTCCATTGATAACACAGTGATCAGATCAGTCTCATGGGATGACGTCCACCTGGCCACCTCGAGTGATCCAACTATGGTGGAATTGCTGAATCATCGAGGATGGCTTCCTAGAGCTTAAGACATGTCTCACCCCAGCACTCAGACCATACCATCAATATCGGAAATATCTGAGCAGTTTTGACGGTCTCGCCCTCTACCATGTCCGAGTCATCATCCCGGTGTCCCTGCGCAAGCAATAGGGTGCTTGAGGCCCTCCACTCAGCCCATCAAGGCATCACCCAGAGGTGCTCCAGGGCAGAGTCATCCTTCTGGCCAGGTATGGCCCCTGCTATCACAGAGCTACGAAAACGATGCACTGCCTGCAACCGAATGGCTCCTTCTCAGCCTGGTGCCCCTCCCACGCCCCCCTTACTGCCTGCATACCCGTTCCAATGTGTTGCGGCTGATTACTTCTCATACCAAGGCAGACACTTCCTCGTCGTGGTTGATCGCTACAGCAACTACCCGATCGTGGAGGAAAGTGCCAACGGAGCATCGGGCTTGATCACGGCCCTTCGTTGCATGTTTGTAACCTATGGAATTGCGGAGGAATTGTCGTCTGATGGTGGACCAGAGTTCATGGCACTCTCAACAGAACGCTTCCTTAGTGATTAGCGTGTCCAACACTGCCTCTCCTCTGTGGCATTCCCTAACAGCAACTGTCGGGCGGAGGTGGGTGTCAAAAATATCAAACCCATGATAACTGACAATACAGTCAATAGGTCATTGAACACTGACAAATTTCAGTAATACGCTGGACCGAGACACCCATGTGTCTTTTCCGAAGACCCATAAGGGATTTCATTCCCATCCATCCAGGCACATACCAACCCCACCCAACATGGCGTTTGACGCTTGTAGCCAGAGACGAAGCACTGCGCAATTGGCACATGCATGATGTCAAATGCCTCTCCAAACACACCTGCACATTACATCCCCCTTAAAGGTCGGTGACCCTGTCCGCATCCAAAACCAAACCAGCCCTCACCCAACCAAGTGGAACAAGACCAGTGTTGTTATCAAAGTGCAACAGTTAAATCAGTACGTGATTCAGGTTGACGGATCGGTCCGCGTCATTCTGCGTAATCACCAGTTCCTTCAGCGATACACTCCAGTAGTCCAGAGAGATCACTTGATGGTGGCCCCTGGTCTGCAACTGATGGCCCAGTCTGAAAAGACCCACAAAGCCCCACCCAAGCAGACACCTTGCAGGCCACCTGCAGCCCCAGCACCTGCTGATACTCCTGCTGCAGACACAGTGGAGCCTACAAACCTGGATTGTTCACCAAGAGTATCCACACTGTGGTCGCCAGGCCCTTGCCCGCCGCGGACTGACTGTGTCCCATCCACAGAGCCCTCAGAGCAACTCACCGGGACTCAAGGGGAGAGGGTCGTCTATCCCTGTGACCCTTCTGAATCCTGTTCCGCCTGCCCTGCCCCCATATATGGCCTGCCCCTTCATTGTCCATTATCCTTTTCATTTAAATTTGAAACACTTATTTTCATGTTAGCTGTAGGGTGATGCCTAGTGCGGATTGCTATAGGGATCGTCGCTTGGTCCGTTCCAAGATTGCTTTCACTTTCAAGCCCCCTCCTAAGAAGAAAGGCCCACAGTTTAAGAAGCTACAGGTCCACAAGCTGCAAGACATAGACACAAAAATGGAGTTCCAGGCCAAACTAGAGGAGAGACTGGGTGGAGAAGAAGGCCTGCCTGACGACCCTGAACAACAGTGGATGAGATTAAAGACCATCCTTCAGGAGACGCCAGCAGAAGTAGTGGGCTTCTCAGCCAGGAAAAATAAAGACTGGTTTGATGAGTCTGATGCACAGATCCAGGAACTACTAGAAAAGAAACGTGCATGCCACAAGACTCTTTTAGCTAAACCTGATGACCAATCTGCCAAGACAGCTTACAGAAATGCCTGCTCCACACTGCAAAGCAAGCTCCGCATACTGCAGAACAACTGGTGGCTAGCTTTTGCGGAGAAGACAACAACATGCCGAAAACATGCGCTCCTTTTATAAAGCCCTTAAGACCATCCATGGGCCAGCACATCAAGTGCAAGCACCCCTGCACTCCTCAGACGGCTCCACCCTTCTGACGGACAAGAAAACCATTATGCAGCGTTGGTCAGAACACTTTGAAAACCTCTTCAGTGACAAGCGCACTGTGCAAGAGTCATCAATCGAGAAGATTCCCCAGGTGGAGGTGAAATGGGAACTTGATGACCCTCCAACACTTGAAGAGATCCGAAAGGCCACCACACAGCTGAATCCAAGGAAGTCTCCTGGCATAGATGGCATCCCAGCAGAGGTGTACCAAAATGGAGGTGAGGCAGTCCTCGACAAGCTTCAGATTCTCTTCTCCAGTTGCTGGGAAAAGGAAATGGTTCCATATGACCTTCAGGATGCAGTCATTGTCTCCCTGTACAAGAACAAGGGCGACAAGTCCGACTGTTCTAATTACCGGGGCATCACTTGGCTCGAGTGCTGCTCAACAGGCTTACCCCTACCATAGCGCATGAAAATACTCCCGAGAGTCGGTGCGGATTTCGGGCCAACAGGGGAATCACCGACATGATCTTCCTCTTGAGACAGATCCAGGAGAAGTGCAGAGAACAGAACATGGCCCTTTATGCAGCATTCATAGACCTAACCAAGGCTTTTGACACGGTCAGTCGTGAGGGTTTGTGGAAGATTCTTGCACGCCCTGGCTGCCTTCCAAAGCTCCTCACCATCATCCGCCAGCTGCATGAAGGCCAGATGGGACAAGTGAAGTACAACGGGACTCTGTCCGGCAGCTTCCCCATCTCAAATGGCGTCAAACAAGGTTGCATCCTCGCGCCCACTCTGTTCTCCATCTTCTTCAGCATGATACTTCGTGAGGCCAAAGAAGACTTGACAGACGGCATCTATATCTGCTTCAGAATCGACGGAGGTCTGTTTAACTTGCGACGCCTTCTGTCCCACACTAAGATCACAGAACAGCTAATCATGGAGCTGCTCTTCGCAGATGACTGCGCCCTCGTCGCCCATACGGAGCAAGCCTTGCAGCACACTGTCAACTGTTTTGCACCATCAGCCTGAGAAAGACAGAAGTGCTATATCAACCGGTCCCCCATACAGCATATACCCCACCCCAAATCAACACCGAGGGTACCAGCCTGAATGCAGTAGAGCACTTCACGTATCTCGGTAGTGTTATCTCAAACGACGCATCTGTTGCCAAGGACCTAGACAGTCGCCTTGCCAAGGCCAGCAGTTCTTTTGGTCGACTCTCAAAGAAAGTCTGGCAGAATCATGCGCTGCGCCTTTCCACAAAAGTGCAGGTCTACAGAGCCATTGTGGTCCCTACCCTCCTGTATGGAGCTGAAACCTGGGTTCTGTATCGCCAGCAGATCAGATTACTGGAACGCCTTCATCAGCGTTGTCTCCGAAACATCTTCGGGATCAAATGGCAGGACTACGTCTCAAATGAGGACATCCTTACCAGAGCCAAATTGCCCAGGATGGAGTCTATTATACTCAAACAACAGCTTCAATCAATCAAGTTTTATTTCTATAGCCCTTTACAACAGTTTTCACTGAACCAAAGTGCTTTCCAAAAGCACCAGCTAGAGATAAAATAAAAAGAAAAGTACGAAAAACACAATAAAAGCATCCAAAATAGAATAAAAATAGACAAAAAAGTGTCAAAGCAATTATGTGCAAAAAGCTGCCCTGAACAAGTATGTTTTTTAACTTAGCTTTAAACAGAGGCAAGCTATTAATGGACCTCAGTTCAGGAGGTAATGCATTCCACAACTCGTTGGGCAGGTCATGTAGCCAGGATGGATGATACACGCATGCCGAAATTAAGTCTCTTTGGCGAGCTCAAGGAAGGGAGACAAACCAAGGGCCCCCAAAAAAGCGCTATAAGGACCAGCTGAAGAAACAGCTCTCCCTTGCAGGCATTCAGCATCAGTCATGGCAGCATCTAGCTACAGATAGACTCAGCTGGCGTTCCAGCATCGAATCCACCAGCCTGAAGTTTGAGGCAGAAAGAAGTGAGGCCTCACGCCAGAAAGAGCGGGCAGCAGCACAAGCCCAGCCTACTCAAGTGTTCATTTGTCCCAAGTGTAACAGGTCTTGTGCATCCCGCATCTGACTTTTCAGCCACCAGAGGGCTTGTAGAAAAAAAAAAAAAAAAAAAAAAAAAAAAAAAAAGCCTTCCCACTATCCTCGCAAGCGAGGAAACTGCCAACAACAACAATCTTCTGTCATTGTATTAAAAGAAGAATGTGGCATAAAATGACCAAAAAGCCACATTGCTGTCTAAAATGCAGTAGATCACCAGTAAAAGGGGGGTGGGGGGGGAGTAGGAGAGTCAGACTCCTTGTCTGGAGGTGAAAAACAAAAACAAAAAAAAAAAAAACTGTATTGTACTAACTATTTCTGTTACCATTTCAGACACTGCGGTCTTGACAATATGACAACACCCTACAACAAATCATGCTACACATTAATATTGGATGCAAGGCCAGACATTAACCAATTTTTGCCACTGGCCCAGTCGCTGAAATTCATAAATTTTGATGCAATTTCGTGCATTCTAAGGCTGAAATTAATGTTAGGACTGCGCAAAATTACTATTAGTTTTCAACTTTTCTGCATTTTAGTTTTTGTTTGCACGTTTGTTTGAACTTACTTTGTACATAACTTTGTGTTACTTATTTACATGTTATTCATTGTTGAACATGTCAACAACACGTGCAGAAATTAAATGTGTTAAACTGTTACTATTTAACCTGTTGCTTGTGTTTCAAATTTTTATGATTTTTTTTTTAAGTTGGAAATGACTTTGCATGCACTTACTTATGTAAGATGAAAGAATTTGCCTCCATAAATCATTTGATAGTTAAACTGGCTTGGGGGACTTGATGGCACTGAATGTTACACCACTTGAAAGATGAGAATTTAATGAAACATCAGTTTCTGCGTATTTTTGCCTTGAACTTTGATGACCTCTGGCAAGGTCACCATTTGGTTTTTGGTTGAAAAATTTTGTGAAAGTTAATTTTTTGGTAGGTTCCATCTCTGAGCCATGTGTAGTTTAAATTCAAGTCAGCTTGAATCACAGCCCGCCTGATCCTTAAACAAAATTGGCTCTTAATGCATCAACTTGTTCAGCCTTTACTCACTTTTGAGTTTACCTAGTTTTGGCAGGAGCTTTGGAACTATCGATTATCTCTGTTTTCTAATTTTTGGCCACCTTAAAATCCTTACAAATGTTTTTAATTCAACATTAATTTCTGATTACTGTACATTTTAAGTTAAAAAAAACTTTTCTTACATTACAAAACTATTTTTACACCAATAAATAGCATAAAAAGTAATGTGTAATGTAGTAATGGCAGATTAATTCATTCATTCAGCAAATTATGTTTCTGACATGGTCAAGAAATATGAAGCAGCACTGTGGTATTTTCTCTGATTACTTGATGGTAAAAAAAAGAAACTGTAAATAAAAAAAAACTAAGTTATTTAAAGTTGAGACTTTTCTTGTAGTTACGGCAGTAACAATAAAAACTGTGTAGCTTTATTTGGTAAAAATAAAAAATCGATAAAACACTGTGCTTGACACAATCTACAGGTAAAAGCTAATTTAGCTGTTAAACTTCAGCACAGCACTAGCGTCATGTATTATTTTCACTCACTCTCCTCCAGGGATGGGTACCGATAAGATTTTATCCATGTCGATACCATTATTGATTCCGCTTATTGATCCGATTCCTTATCGATACCTCTTGTGAATTTTTTGTGTACTAAAAGTAGGCTTTACAAGTTTTCTATGACAACGGGTCAAAGAACTTTTTATCGTGCACCCGCTCTGTCGAACGGTCTTCCTGCGACCATGAGGCAGTCAGAGTCCGTGGACATTTTTAAGTCAAGACTTAAAGCCTGTTTTTCTATTCTATTCTTTTACTTCTGTTTTTAATTATGTATTTGATTTTTTTTTTTTTATGTTGAACTGTTCTATGTGAGGCGCCTTGAGATGGCTTTTGTTGTGATTTGGTGCTTTATAAGCTAAATAAATTGAAATTGAACATTTTATTTAGTCTTAAAGTAAATAAATATGAAATTGGTCACTGGATCCTTAAACTTTGGACATAATGAACTCTACATGGTGGATCCTTGATCTCTGGACATAAATAGAAATAAACAAAACTGTAGTTTTTGTCAAAAGCATTTCCTTTCAGACATTATTGGCATGAATGCCTTTCCATATATCTGAGCTGATCTCCTGCAGCTGGCTGCGCTGCACATCAGGATGTAATTTATTTAACGCAGCACGTCTCATTTTGGGAGGGAAAAAAAAAAAACGTTTTAGTCTATTGTAGTTTGTCTGTATTACAACATTTGTAAGAAGTGTCATTTTATTCAAAGCGGTAATTCGTTTGTTATTAATTCCGAGCGGACTCTGTCTCAGCAGAGAGCGGCACAGCGTTTGGAGCTGTGCCAATGGAATGAAGGATGATTCTTGTTTCTTCACTGCAACAAGACACGAGTCCCAGTTTGTGACTTTAATCCACACAAAAGTGACTCATGACATTTTAATGGCTTTGAGAGGGGTTAAGAAGTGGACCTGCCTTTTCTGAAGAGCAGCGAATCAAAGAACCAACAAGCCAGCAGATCGAAGTATTGTTTCATTGGTTCACATTTCAAAGTGGTATAGCGCTGCAGAAATGGTTGATTACAGAGCCACTGCAGTGTCTGTAATCAATGGAGAGGAATGATCATTTTCCCGACAAACACCCTCAAAAACAATGGCTGCTCTGAAGGACCAAAAAGGGAATCGTTAAGCAAAAACGCTATTGATATCGGTGGATCGATCTGGCGTATGTTGTCAAAAATAACCCAGAAATGTTCACCACGTGAGTAAAAACAATGATTTCCAACCATTTCCGGAAAACTTTCATCACTGAGCTTCCCATGCCAAAAATTTAAAGATGCTCACGAAGATTGCCTAAGATCAGTAACAGAAAAGGTCGAATGCATGCTCTTCTTCTTCTTCTGAGTTTACTGGAGTCTTTTGAGTTTACTAGAGGTGTGCAAACCAACATGGCGCATTACCACTACCAACTGTTTGGATGTGGAGCATTAATGGATTCTGACATATGATATATTAACAAGAAATTTTGGAGATGAAGGAGGAGAGAAAAAAAGTTATGTAATTACACTGAACGATATTCTCTTGAATAACCCTGTTTAATGCATGCTCCATGCATGGACAACATACATTTCTTTGACCTGAAATCTTGTTTCCCCAGCTGTGCGTGCACAACACTCTGCGGGAGCGTGGTGCGAGATAATAAACAAGGCAGACTCGCTGAAGTTGGATGACAGGGAGATGTGAAGAAATTCGACTTTCAATTTGTTTTCACTTATATCACGCTAAATCACAACAAAACTGCCTCAAGGTGCTTCACACAAGTAGCCTAAGGTCTTATGTTACCAACCCCCAAAGCAAGCACACAGTCGACAGGGTAAGGAAAATCTCCCTCTGATGATATTGAGGAAGAAACCTCAAGCAGACCAGACTCAAAATGTGTAACCCACTGCATGGGCCATACTACAGACACAATTTACAAAACAAATACGAGTATACAGGAAACGTTGCCAGTGCACAAGACAGGAGGGTTAGAGAAACAGACACGACACCCATCTCTGGATGGAGCCACACCTCAAACAGAGAGGAAAAAAAAAAAAAAAACAGAATCAAGCATCAGAAAGACAACGAATACAGTAAAATTTGTCAGCATTAAGCAACAAGAAAAACAAAAGAAATACGCATTAAGCAACAAGAAAAACAGAAGAAATACTAAGGTGATCGCCGGCCACTAGCCCCAAGCTTCACTAAAAGACCAAGAATTTAGATAAAGTTGAGGCCGTGGCCCGATCCGTTTACGAATTAAATTGATTTAAAAGAGTACAAAGTATAGTAACATACTATGCCAGTATGCTAGCCATACGAAAGGAAAAATAAGTGCGTCTTAAGTCTAGACTTGAAAGTCTCTACAGAATCTGACTTTTATTGATGCAGGGAGATCATTCCACAGAACAGGGGCACGATAAGAAAAAGCTCTGTGACCTGCAAACTTTTTATTCACCCTCGGAACACAAAGTAGTCCTGCACCCTGAGAACACAAAGTCTGGGCCAGTACGTAGGGTTTAATTAGGTCAGCTAAGTAAGGAGGTGCCAGTCCGTGAATGCTAGCAGCAGAACCTTAAAATCTGATCTCACAGGGACAGGAAGCCAGTGAAAAGATGCCTAAATGGGTGTAATGTGGTCAAACTTTCTGCTTCAGGCAGCAGCGTTCTGAACCAATTGGAGACCCCTTAGGGTTGACTTTACCAACCCAAGGGGGGGGGGTGTTAAATAGTAAATAGTTCTTTTGGGAATAATTGTTTTATAAAGTGTATGGCCAGCAGTGGCCCGTAAGTGAGCAAAATCACTGCCAGCCCACCGGACAAACGGCAATGTCGAGCTCTGGGACGGATACAGAATTTACTCCACTGTTCAAAACTTGCATACATACACAGAATGCTCTTCTTCACCAACAACTCCCCCTCCCAAGTCAGGCGAGTTCCCAATTCCATTGTTCGAAATATGTCTCAAAAACTGAAAATGCACAACAAAACAAATGAGGAAGGAATGGGAGGAAACTGGAGTCAACGTCTGTGACCGAACTGTAAGAAACCGCCTAAAGGAAATGGGATTTAAATACAGAAAAGCTAAACGAAAGGCATCATTAACACCTAAACAGAAATACAAGGTTACAATGGGCTAAAGAAAAGCAATCGTGGACTGTGGATGACTGGATGAAAGTCATATTCAGTGATGAATCTCGAATCTGCATTGGGCAAGGTGATGATGCTGGAACTTTTGTTTGGTGCCGTTCCAATGAGATTTATAAAGATGAGTGCCTGAAGAGAACATGTAAATTTCCACAGTCATTGATGATATGGGGCTGCATGTCAGGTAAAGGCACTGGGGAGATGGCTGTCATTACATCATCAATAAATGCACAAGTTTACATTGATATTTTGGACACTTTTCTTATCCCATCAATTGAAAGGATATTTGGGGATGATGAAATCATTTTTCAAGATGATAATGCATCTTGCCATAGAGCAAAAACTGTGAAAACATTCCTTGCAAAAAGACACATAGGGTCAATGTCGTGGCCTGCAAATAGTCCGGATCTTAATCCAATTGAAAATCTTTGGTGGAAGTTGAAGAAAATGGTTCATGACAAGGCTCCAACCTGCAAAGCTGATCTGGCAACAGCAATCAGAGAAAGTTAGAGCCAGATTGATGAAGAGTACTGTTTGTCACTCATTAAGTCCATGCCTCAGACTGCAAGCTGTTATAAAAGCCAGAGGTGGTGCAACAAAATACTAGTGATGTGTTGGAGCATTCTTTTGTTTTTCATGATTCCATAATTCTTTCCTCTGAATTGAGTGATTCCATATTTTTTTCCCTCTGCTTGGTCTAAAAAAGTAACTGTTACTGACTGCCACAATTTTTTTTCCTGATTTCTTATAGTGTTTCTTAAAGCCAGAAAGTTGCCATTTGAAATGACTTTAGTTTTGTGTTGTCTGTGATCTGCTTTTTTCCTACAAAATTAAACAACTGAATGAACATCCTCAGAGGCCGGTGATTACATAATTTTTGCCAGGGGTTGTATATCAATACCATTATCGATTCCGCTTATGAAGCCAATTCCTTAACAAAACCTCAGGTGATTTTTCTGTGTTCTAAAAGTAGGCTTTACAGGTTTTCTATGCCAACATTTTATTGAGTCTTAAAGTAAATAAATATGAAATTGGGCAATGGATCCTTAAACTCTGGACATAAACTTTGCATGGTGGATTCTTGATCTCTGGACATAAACAGAAATAAACAAAATCTGTAATTTTTGTCAAAAGCATTTCCTTTCAGACACTATTAGCATGAATGTCTTTCCATACCTCTGAGCTGAACTCTTGCAGCTGGCTGTACTGCATGTCAGCATCAGTTTAATTCAAAGCATGCAGGACATCTCATTTTGTGAGGAGAAAAAAGTTTTAGTCTATTGTAGTTTATTGTCCGTATTACAACATTTAAAGTGGCGATTTGCTTTGAAGTTATTCATTCCGACCGGACTCTAATGCCGCGTTCACACCAGGCGCGACAGGTTGCCATGTAATCCCTATGGAACAACGCATTTTGGCACGCAGCGTGACGCGATGGACGCAAATGAAGCGACGCGAGTGAAGTGATTTTGAGTGATTGGCACATTTGTGGCGCGATATTGCGTCGCATCACGTCGCGTTGCCCAAAATCTGAACTTTTTCGTCTCATCGCGATGACCAATCAGGGACTGAACATGTAGTGACATGGAGATGTCTGGAGTTTGACTGAAGATGTGAACATGTCCTGTATCTGGTAGCAGTCTGTGAGCAGGACTTATGTCTCTTTTGTCCTTTATTTCACAATTATGACAGTTTTTGAAGCGAGCAGCAGCACCACAGCAGCGGGAGCAGAGTTTTTTCTTTTTATTTTACGTGTACGCGCGAGCGAATCGTCCACGGACATTATTTTACTTATTAAATACACAGATGTATAATAAAGCAAATGGTGACTGGTTTCTAAACACAATTATCACAGAGTTTTTGGAGCGAGCAGCAGCCCTGCAGCAGCCCTGCAGCAGCGGGAGCGGAGTTTCTTGTTCTTGTACATGCGCGCGGGGGCGAATCGTCTGTGGAGAATATTTTATTAACTACACAGATGTATAATACAGCAAATGGTGACTGGTTTCTAAACACAATTATGACAGTTTTTTTGGGGGGGGAAGAGCGAGGTGCAGCCCTGCAGCAAGCAGCAGAGGTTTTTTTTTTTAATTGTTTACATGTGCGTGCGTGAACGGGACAGGAGGTCCTCAAACTGGGTCCCGCAGAGGTGGAAGGACCACTGAAAGCGGCCGTCATCCAGACGCAGCTCCTGCAGCAAATGATACTCCCTGTATTTGGAGCTTTCCACAACAACTCGCTCCGTGTGATCAAGGTCCGTCATGTTAACTTGACTGACAACCGAAGCCGGCAAGCGGAATGGAAGCTCCTATTTGATGACGCACTGGGGTGAATTTTCGCAGCAAAAGCAGAGCGACACACCGGGTGAAGGAGGCGCGTCCGACACCACGCGACCCCCGCAAATTTGTAGCGGCTGATGGCACCCGGTGTGAAGGCGGCATAAACTCGACTCAGCAGAGAGCTGCGCAGAGTTTGTAGCTGTGCCAATGGAATGGAGGACTATTCTCGTTTTGTTGACTGCAACAAGACAGGAGTCCCAGTTACTCACTTTAATCTGCACAAAAGTGACTCATGATTGACATATCTTAATGGCTTTGAGAGAGGTTAAGAAGCAGAGTTGCCAATTCCGAAGAGCAGCAAATCAAAGAACCAATGAAGCAGCAGATCAAAGCAATGCTTCATTGGTTCAAGCTTCAAATTGGAGTCACACTTTAGAAGCAGTTGATTATAGAGCCGCTGCAGGGTCTGTAATCAACGTAGAGAAATGATAATTTTTCTGACAAACACCCTCAAAAACAACAGCTACTCTGAAGGACCGATAAGGGAATGGTTAAGCACAAAAGCTATTGATGTCGGTGGATCGAATAATTTTTTAATGATACTCGAAAAGAACAGGTTCTCGATACCCAGCCCTAGTTAGCGATCTCAACAGAACAGGACTTTTAAGCCACTGCTAGCTGTTGGTGATGTCTATGCCTCCTGGCTTACTGACTGTGGCCGGACAAATGAAACAAGCAAAAGATGCAAAGGTGTTGATGGCAATCAGATGTTTGATGACCATCATGTGGAACTCTGAAATATTGAAACCCTGTGAAACCCGAAGCAGTGTAAAACAACAGGAGGATACTCTTCATGACTAGGGTTTGCCACTGAAGGAAAACTAATATAAGTAGGATGTGGTTGTGTTATTATTTGTTACTAAAGTTTTTCCAGTCTGGTTTACATTTATTTGATGTATTTTTGCACCAGTTACAACACAAATGGAAAAACAGCTGTAAATCTCTTCAAAATAAGGCTAATAATAATGGACCCCCTATGGTGGCTTGGATGTGACTATATGTGTTCGGGAGAATGAGCAACTCTAAACTGACCATAGGGATGAGTGCTACTGTGAATGCATTTGTCAGTCTATATGTGTTGACCCCACTGGCATCCCATCCAGGGCATACCCCGCCTCTTACCCAATGACCATTTTGATAGACTTCAGCCTCCCCACCCCCCAATGACTTAAGTGGAATAAGCAAGTTTAGAACAGACAGAAGCACATCTCAATATAGTGTGCTGCCACTTTGTGATGATTCACTGAAATCCAAATGGTTTAGGATTAGTAGTGCAAGACTCGTGGACAACTAGAAGGTCAGGATGATTCCATATAACACCACTCCCCCCCCAAACTTGTGTTTATGAGGTCTCTTAGATAATAAACCGACCCTTTTATTATTTTTTTTTAACTATATGGATTTGAATGACATGCGATTACACCAATCATGCTTGAACCCTCGTGCGCATGCGTGAGTTTTTTCACGCGTGTCGGTGACGTCATTTCCCTGTGGGCAGGCCTTGAGTGAGATGTGGTCCCGCCCTCTCGGCTGAATTCCTTTGTTTCACACGCTGCTCGAGACGGCACGCGTTGCTTTATCAAAATTTTTTCTGGACCTGTGAGGAATATCCGAGTGGACACTATTCGAGAAATTAAGATGGTTTTCTGTGAAAAGTTTAACGGCTGATGAGAGATTATGGGGTGTTTCTGTCGGTGTAAGGACTTCCCACGGAGCGGGACGTCCTGCAGCGCTTCCAGGCGCTGTCGTCGGCCTGTTTCGAGCTTAAAACATCCTAATTTAAGGCTTAATTCACCCAGGACATCGTGAGAGAACAGAGAAGATTCAGAAGAGGCCGGCATGAGGAATTTATGCGGACATTCCACTGTTTAAGGACATTTTTTTAATGAAAGACGTACGCGCAAATTCGCCGAGTCGTTTCCGTGACGACTCGGCAAATCTGTGTGCGCCGCGACAGGAAAAACACCTCCGTGTTGAAAACCATTTGTAGAATTCAGGCGGCTTTTAATGGCTTTCAACAAGTGAGTAACTGAGAAATTGTTTAACAGCTTGGGCATGTTCCAACTTGCCCATTAAGGTTTCCAACGGAGGTGTTTTTCCTGTCGCGACCACCCGCGGTCGGGTCCAGCCCGACATGCGACTCTGCCCGCACGTTCTTTCATTACAAAATGACCGTTAACAATGGAATGTCCGAATAAACTCCTCATGCCGACTTCTTCTGAAAGTTCTGTTCTCTGACGACTTACTGCGTCAACAGAGCCTGAAATGTGGAAGTTTTCAACTTGAAACGGCGAGACGCTGCCGCCTCGAAGCGCAGATCGCCGTCAGGCGCCGTGGACCGTCCTTAAAGCGACACTACCAGACCAAAATCTCTCATCAGCCGTTAAAATTTTTACCGAAAACCAGCTGAATTTATTGAATGGTGTCCACTCAGTTGTGCCTTACAGTTTTGAAAAAAATTTTATCAAACAAAGCAACAGTCTCTGAGCCATTCCTAAACAATGAAAAAAATCGACGAGCAGGTGGACGACTCCTCACTCAAAGCCTGCCCACAGGCGAATGACGTAACCGACAGGCGTGAAAAAACTCTCGCATGCCCACGAGGGTTCAAGCATGTCTGATGTAATCACACGTGATTCAAATCCATATGGTTTTTGAAAAAATAATAAGGTCGGATACTTTTCTAATAGACCTCGTATAATGTGTGTATTGGGCTCTTAAAAATTACAATGAACACTTATGTTCTGACTTCAGAGACCAAATGATTAACTGATCAGTAAGTAAACGTAAGTCCCTTTGGCTTCTCCCTTGTTTTTGGCTCAGGGTCGCCAGAGCAAATCCAAGGTGGATTAGCATGTTGAATTGGCACATGTCTTTTTTAAGACCGATGCCCTTCCTGAAGCAACTCCACATTAACCACCACTCCTGCATCAACCAGTGAGTAAGTACTTGTTAGTAATTGTTCCTGTGATATTAAAGCTTAGAGCTCTTCAGTAGTACTGCACTTTGTACTCCGCTGGAGGCGTTGCAGCCAAAAGATCAAAAATGTCCACTGATGGCACTGTTGCAGCCAAGAGACCGAAAACCTCCACCAATGGTTGCGTTGTACCCAAAAGATGGGAGAACCTCCACCGATGGTTGCGTTGTAGCCAGGACACCGAGAACCTCCACCGATGTTGGTGATGTAGCCAAAGAACAGAAAACCTTTTCCGATTGCACTGCTGCATCCAAGACCACAAACCAAACTTCACTGCCAGCACTGTTGAAGTTAAAATGCTGAGAATGCTTATTGACTATAAGTAAACCACAACTCACTCTCTCTCATATATATATATATATATATAAATCACAACAAACAGTTGCCCCAAGGCGCTTTATATTGTAAGGCAAGGCCATACAATAATTACGGAAAAACCCCAATGGTCAAAACGACCCCCTGTGAGCAAGCACTTGGCAACAGTGGGAAGGGAAAACTCCCTTTTAACAGGAAGAAACCTCCAGCAGAACCAGGCTCAGGGAGGGGCAGTCTTCTGCTGGGACTGGTTGGGGCTGAGGGAGAGAACCAGGAAAAAGACATGCTGTGGAGGGGAGCAGAGATCAATCACTAATGATTAAATGCAGAGTGGTGCATACAGAGCAAAAAGAGAAAGAAACACTCAGTGCATCATGGGAACCCCCAAGCAGTCTAAGTCTATAGCAGCATAACTAAGGATGGTTCAGGGTCACCTGATCCAGCCCTAACTATAAGCTTTAGCAAAAAGGAAAGTTTTAAGCCTAATCTTAAAAGTTGAGAGGGTGTTGGTCTCCTTGATCTGAATTGGGAGCTGGTTCCACAGGAGAGGAGCCTGAAAGCTGAAGGCTCTGCCTCCCATTCTACTCTTACAAACCCTAGGAACTACAAGTAAGCCTGCAGTCTGAGAGCGAAGCGCTCTATTGGGGTGATATGATACTATGAGGTCCCTAAGATAAGATGGGACCTGATTATTCAAAACCTTATAAGTAAGAAGAAGAATTTTAAATTCTATTCTGGAATTAACAGGAAGCCAATGAAGAGAGACCAATATGGGTGAGATATGCTCTCTCCTTCTAGTCCCTGTTAGTACTCTAGCTGCAGCATTTTGAATTAACTCAAGGCTTTTCAGGGAACTTTTAGGACAACCTGATAATAATGAATTACAATAGTCCAGCCTAGAGGAAATAAATGCATGAATTAGTTTTTCAGCATCACTCTGAGACAAGACCTTTCTAATTTTAGAGATATTGCGCAAATGCAAAAAAGCAGTCCTACATATTTATTTAATAAGCGCACTGAATGACATATCCTGATCAAAAATGACTCCAAGATTTCTCACAGTATTACTAGAGGTCAGGGTAATGGCATCCAGAGTAAGGATCTGGTTAGACACCATGTTTCTAAGATTTGTGGGGCCAAGTACAATAACTTCAGTTTTATCTGAGTTTAAAAGCAGGAAATTAGAGGTCACCCATGTCTTTATGTCTGTAAGACAATCCTGCAGTTTAGCTAATTGGTGTGTGTCCTCTGGCTTCATGGATAGATAAAGCTGGGTATCATCTGCGTAACAATGAAAATTTAAGCAATGCTGTCTAATAATACTGCCTAAGGGAAGCATGTATAAAGTGAATAAAACTGGTCCTAGCACAGAACCTTGTGGAACTCCATAATTAACCTTAGTCTGTGAAGAAGATTCCCCATTTACATGAACAAATTGTAATCTATTAGATAAATATGATTCAAACCACCGCAGCGCAGTGCCTTTAATACCTATGGCATGTTCTAATCTCTAACAAAATTTTATGGTCAACAGTATCAAAAGCAGCACTGAGGTCTAACAGAACAAGCACAGAGATGAGTCCACTGTCTGAGGCCATAAGAAGATCATTTGTAACCTTCACTAATGCTGTTTCTGTACTATGATGAATTCTAAACCCTGACTGAAACTCTTCAAATAGACCATTCCTCTGCAGATGATCAGTTAGCTGTTTTACAACTACCCTTTCAAGAATTTTTGAGAGAAAAGGAAGGTTGGAGATTGGCCTATAATTAGCTAAGATAGCTGGGTCAAGTGATGGCTTTTTAAGTAATGGTTTAATTACTGCCACCTTAAAAGCCTGTGGTACATAGCCGACTAATAAAGATAGATTGATCATATTTAAGATCAAAGCATTAATTAATGGTAGGGCTTCCTTGAGCAGCCTGGTAGGAATGGGGTCTAATAGACATGTTGATGGTTTGGAGGAAGTAACTAATGAAAATAACTCAGACAGAACAATCGGAGAGAAAGAGTCTAACCAAATACCGGCATCACTGAAAGCAGCCAAAGATAACGATACGTCTTTGGGATGGTTATGAGTAATTTTTTCTCTAATAGTTAAAATTTTATTAGCAAAGAAAGTCATGAAGTCATTACTAGTTAAAGTTAAAGGAATACTCGGCTCAATAGAGCTCTGACTCTGTCAGCCTGGCTACAGTGCTGAAAAGAAACCTGGGGTTGTTCTTATTTTCTTCAATTAGTGATGAGTAGTAAGATGTCCTAGCTTTACGGAGGGCTTTTTTTATAGAGCAACAGACTCTTTTTCCAGGCTAAGTGAAGATCTTCTAAATTAGTGAGACGCCATTTCCTCTCCAACTTACGGGTTATCTGCTTTAAGCTGCAAGTTTGTGAGTTATACCGCGGAGTCAGGCACTTCTGATGTAAAGCTCTCTTTTCAGAGGCGCTACAGCATCCAAAGTTGTCTTCAATGAGGATGTAAAACTACTGACGAGATACTCTATCTCACTTACAGAGTTTAGGTAGCTACTCTGCACTGTGTTGGTATATGGCATTAGAGAACATAAAGAAGGAATCATATCCTTAAACCTAGTTACAGCGCTTTCTGAAAGACTTCTAGTGTAATGAAACTTATTCCCCACTGCTGGGTAGTGCATCAGCGTAAATGTTATTAAGAAATGATCAGACAGAAGGGAGTTTTCAGGGAATACTGTTAAGTCTTCAATTTCCATACCATAAGTCAGTACAAGATCTAAGATATGATTAAAGTGGTGGGTGGACTCATTTACATTTTGAGCAAAGCCAATTGAGTCTAATAATAGATTAAATGCAGTGTTGAGGCTGTCATTCTCAGCATCTGTGTGGATGTTAAAATCGCCCACTATAATTATCTTATCTGAGCTAAGCACTAAGTCATATATATCTCCTTCATAAACATTATGAATGCACCTAAAAAAATTATAACAAATCAATAGTACTACTGTGCATTACCTCCTGGAGTTGGGACACAATCAAAAACAAGTTATCCTGTTCAATTTGCTGTATTTATTGACCTAAATAAGTCTGTCCAGGTCTGTAATGTGGCAACAATACCTCCACAATCCAACAGTCACGACCAGGTACAAACAAACCCACATTCCGGGAACTGCCAACAAACACTGGGTGTAGTATTAGCGACACCAAACGTGGCTAGATTACGTGTCATTTGCTTAAACAGCACTAATTACGTAAACGTACGTGTTTACTGTCAGCACAGAAAAGACGTAACGAAAGCAGTGGATTCTGACCAACTTTTAAGAGTCGCTGCTACTAGCAGGCTAGCCTGCGTGATGTTTGCTAAATTAGCCTAGCACGTTAGCTGAAACTCACCCTCCAGTGACAGGCCAGCTTTCAGCGCAGTTTGGCAAAACTAAAGTCTCCTGCCGCAAGCATTCCCAATAAAGTGGCTCATTCCGCGAAATCCTCGAGATCCTTCACACTGTCAGTCGAGTTCATCAAACAGATTTATAGATAGTTGTAAATTCAAATCCCCACCCTTGGAAGTAAGTGGGGTCCCAGGCAGGTCTAAAGATGGCTGCCGAGCGCTGCGCCGCCTCCCTTCGACTTCAAACCTCCAAACGAGCCACAAACAGTCCGCGATGTGGCTTTAAAAAAGTAAAACTCCAACGAAAACTCAACATTTAAACCAAACTCTTCAATTTGTCTTTATCCGGTCGACTGAAATAGAAATTCCAAACTGAAACCTCCGCCCTGCCCGTTCAGCCGGACACTGTTAGAGGCGGAGTCCAACTACACTCAACTCACGGTTCGATACGATGATACTCGATGCTAAATTTCGATTCCTCAAAAAAATTAAAAAATAATAAATAAAATAAAATGGTTAAATTTCACATTTAGTACGTTTTTGCTTTAAAAATGTCACGCAAATCACTCAAAAAAAACCATGAAAGAACACATGATGCAGGGGCAGATCAAACTTCAGCTGAAGGAGGAGATGGGGAGGGGGGCTATGAGGGGGTCCGAAGCATGCTAATCCGGAAAATGTAAAAAAAAAAAAAAAAAAAGTTATTTTTTTCCTGCATTCTTAAGCAATCTGGGAAGCAAAGCACAGACTCTCTTCGCTGTATTTAATACACAATTTGTATTGGAAACACTGGAAATATAATTCTGCATGCAGTGGGAGTTCAGCAGCCTTTATTTATGCAAGACCTTTCCCATATTTTATCTCCCCACCCCGACACACACAGACACACAAAAACTCACCAATATCATGGGAAAGTGGTTACCTTTGATGCACCAGATTGAGCAAAACAGCAACTTTGTTTTTCCCTATAACATACAAATAATGAATATTTTTCATTTGTGCAATTGTAAGAATATTTACATTTGTTGAAAGATGGAACCCTCCATCTTTCAACAAATTACCTTTGCTCGAATGGAAAACTGTCATTGTGTGTTAGATATGACACCTAAATAAATCTGTATCATTTTGTATTTTAACATGTTTAATCTCGGAACAAAAAGCCGACAGCAGGGTGCATAAACGACCCTGCAGGTGAGCCATTGACACACCGCTGGACACAGGTAGTACCGCTAGCACCCATCTGGCGGCCACCTACCTGAACATACAATTTGACTGTACAGTACTTGCAGGTGAAAGACCTCCACCACAAATGCCTATGGATTTATAATATAATTAATTCTTCTTCTGTTTTGTTTTACATGTTTAACAAAAATATGGGACAAAAATGTACAGCAAATGACATCAGACTTTAAGTGAACTATTTCTAGATATAATGGGACAAATAATCAGTGTCACATGACATAGTAGAATCAACCAGTCACATGACAAGGATCCAATTAGGTGTCATATAAAATACCAGAGATGTGTTTGCTACCTACTGGATGGTTAGTGGATGATTAATGGTGAGGTGTGGCAGCATGTGCCAGTACCGCGCATCACCGCATTCACCACACCATAGAACTTCACTGCTTTCTGTGTGACATCCCTCCAGGCAGACAACTGGCCATGTTGACATTGTGAAAGTAGCTATCTGCTGCAGCCAGGAGAACTGGAGGCATCCAGTTTGCCTTTTGTAGTTAATGGGGTCCTTAACACGGAGGCAACTGCATGCTGCATTGTGGCCAGATTAATGCAACACCTGATCAAAATGTTGCAGCTGATGTTTCCTCACGAATGCAAGCGGTACACTTCATCAGAGCCACTTGTTTGACACAAACTCATTCTATCAGTAATTCAATTACATTTATTTATAAGGTCCAAATCATAGCAAAGGGCGCAACAAGATGCCAAGCGAGTAGGGTTACCTTACCCACCCCATGAGCAAGCATGTGGATGACAGTGGTAATGATTAATTACCTCAGGCGTTTTTGATTATAGGAAGAAACCTCAAGCAAATCAGACCGGGTGGGGTGGCCATTTACTTTGGCCATCAGAACAAATAAAACAAAAACAAAACAAAACAAACAAACTAACAGAACATGCAGCAATAGAAATGCTAGAGCTAAGCAGCTGTATATAGTCCAGTGTCCACAATGAAAAATGTCCTGAAACGACAACCCAAAGGCAAAGACCAGAGTCCTGGCAACACGTCTCTCAGTGATTACACCAGTGAAAGAACAGTCACCAGAACTCGGGCACTCAGCATTTCCCACCCCTACCCAATATGATATAAATCATTGTTTCAACATGAAGCATTTCATGTGATAACAAGATCAATATTGTTTTCTTACAGCAAAAAAAAAAATGTTACATTACTATGTAATATGTTTATGTGTCATAATAACATGAAGCTGTCTTTGTATATGTTAAAATATCTCAGTCTGACATAAAAATAGCTCCCAAGTTGATAGGACAAATTTTTTTTGCAGAAATGATCCATTTTTGCTAACCAGTAAACAGTGGACATAGCCCGACAACCGGCCCTGAATTGGGCCAGATACTGGCCTGTCTCTCCTAGCCTGTGACTGGCTGGTGGCCGAGACGTTGACGTCAACCTCACTTTGGTGTTGTGCGAGCGCTGCTCTATTGGTCGGTTAGGAGTTGTTGTGTGGGCTGCTGAAGAGGAGGTACTGCTGGCCCACCACCACCAGAGGGCACCCTGCCTGGAGTGCGGGCTCCAGGCACCAGAGGGCGCTACCGCCTCACAGGAGCAGCCGGGGTGACAGCTGACACTCATCACCTGTGACAGCTGTCACCACTCATCTGATCTGCATCGGTATATCAGCAAGACGTCATCTCCACCTCTTTGCCGAGATATCGTTCTACCTGGAAGGTAATATTCTCAGCTGACTGCTTGACAGTAACCTTTTGTGATTTTGTGAGTGATAACAGACCTTTTTCCAACGAGAGGTGGAGGTAGCTTTCCTGCCGTGCGGATTACTGGGTGCAAACGCGCCCACCTTTAATTGTGTTTTTGTTCCTCGCCAGCAGTACCAGGTCCGACACGCGGAGGCAGTGGCCACCTGGGAATTCGGGACTTGGCGGCTCCAGTATTCCCGGGGTCTGGTGGCAGAGGAAATCGTGTGGTTCCGGTTCTGCTTTGGACAGGTGTCTCCTATCTTCGAGCCTGCCCACACGACACCTTTGTGAATTGATTCTGATCTATTGTTGTAATCTGTTGTATTTGTTGTGCACATTCACAACAGTAAAGTGTTGTTATTTGACCTACTCCATTGTCCGTTCCTTTGCGCCCCCTGTTGTGGGTCCGTGTACCGACACTTTCCCAACAGGAGTGGGAAATCTCACTCCAAGATGGAGGCCAGTATCCAGCCCAATTCATAGCCAGGCCGGTTGTTGAGCTAGCAATGGATATTGTGCTGCAATGCACCATGGAAGTTTGGGTTTTGGGGTTTTAAATGTTGTTATTGTGGTTGATGTTAGTTTAACAATGTTGTTAGTGTTATTGATTTAATGTAATTCAATTGGTTTAGTCAGATCAGCTAAGTGTCATGTTGCTGTTACCATGAGTGACTTAAGTGTAATGTTCCCACAAAAGTGTAGTGCCTATAATGTCTTCCACCACCATCTCTGTTTGTCACATTAAAAGCACCTGCTTACAGCAGAATGCAGAAAAGACAAAAGTGTATGTGTGTGTGTGTGTGTGTGTGTGTGTACAGTTGGTGAGCACGGTGGCTTAGTGGTTAGCACTGTTGCCTCACAGCAAGAAGGTCATGGGTTCTATTCTGTACTCTCACACTAATCCTGCATGGGGTGGTAAATCATCTATATATGTTAAAAATACACGGATGACACAAGAAAGTGAAAACCCTTATGTAGGTATGTATATGTGTATATACATGTGTGTGTATGTATGTGTATATATATATATATATATATGTGTGTATATATATATATATATATATATATATATATATATATATATATACACTCAACAAAAATATAAACGCAACACTTTTGGTTTTGCTCCCATTTTGTATGAGATGAACTCAAAGATCTAAAACTTTTTCCACATACACAATATCACCATTTCCCTCAAATATTGTTCACAAACCAGTCTAAATCTGTGATAGTGAGCACTTCTCCTTTGCTGAGATAATCCATCCCACCTCACAGGTGTGCCATATCAACATGCTGATTAGACACCATGATTAGTGCACAGGTGTGCCTTAGACTGTCCACAATAAAAGGCCACTCTGAAAGGTGCAGACCTCAACCATTTTTAGAAGAGGAACTCAACCCTTTTCTTTATATAATTTAATATAATATAATTTATAATTTAATATATATTATATAATTTATATATATATATATATATATATATATATATATATAATAGGTGAAGTCAGATGGAGGAGGGTCTTCAGTTTGGTGGGCTCAGGGTCTCATCACTGCTTTTTGCAGATGATGTGGTTCTGTTGGCTTCATCGGGCTGTGACCTCCAGTACTCACTGTGTTGGTTTGCAGCCAGTGTGAAGTGGCTGGGTGGGATTAGGATCAGCACCTCTGTATCTGAGGCCATGGTTCTCAGCAGGAACCTGATAGATTGCCTACTCCATGTAGGGAATGCCGTCTTGCCCCAAGTGAAGGAGTTCAAGTACCTCAGGGTCTTGTTCATGAGTGAGATTGCCCGGAGGATCAACACAGCAGGGACGGTGTTGTATTTGCTCTACTGTACTGTTGTGACAAAAAGGGAGTTGAGGTGAAAGGTGTAGCTCTTGATCTCCTGGTCAATCTTTGTTCCTATTCTCTCCAATGGTCATGATTTTTGGGTGATGACCTAAAGAAGTAGATCGCGGGTACAAGTGGCCGAAACAGGCGTCCTCAGGAGGGTGGCTGGTGAGACAGAGTGAGAAGCTCAGTCATCCATGGGGAGCTTGGAGTAGAGCTTCTGCTCCTTCACATTGAAAGAAGCCAGCTGAGGTGGTTTGGGATCTGCTGGTGATCAAAAGTTATCAAAAGATTCTAATTAAGTCAAAAGGCGTGGCTGCTAGGGGTCGTCAAACTTTGGCGAGCTTTTCGGAGCACGCCATTTCACTTCAAACGGCTGTCACGCCCACATACTTCATCGTAGATCATTCAAACTTGCTGGACATGATGAGGGCTCCGCCCTGAATGTCTACATATCTTAAGTTCCCACCTGCGCATAGCGCCCCCCGGTGGTGGCGGGAAATGTCCTATTTTTACTTTAAGAGGTCCTGATGTCACATACTTAACCCAATCAACTTCATTCCACTTTTAAAACATGCAGAACAAATTGGTGAACGTAGGCGATGAACGCGGTGAAGTTACGAGTAACGGCGTCCGTGTGGCGGCGTGCCGAATATTGCCCATTCGCCATGAAATTACGTTCTTCATTTTGACGGCTTTAATTTTGTCCCATCATCATGAAAATTGATACACAGGTCGAGCATGACAACCTCTTACAATTCATATGGGCGTCGCCCATGGGCGGGGCAAAATGCCTCAATAGCGCCCCCTTGAAACTTTCAAAAACCCCTCCACATAGGGGTTTTTTTTGGAGTAGGGAGATGAAAACTGGTACACGTGTGACTTTCATAGACGTACAAAAAAGTCTCTTGCACCATGAGTCTACTCCAAACAGGAAGTCGGCCATTTTGAATTTTCTTCTAATTTTGGCGTGATTTCCACATGTATTTGAACGAACTCCTCCCACGGATTTTGTCCAATGCACTTCAAATTTCTTTGACAGCATCCAAAGATGATACTGAACAAAAGTTATCGAAAGCTTTTCTCTATGTTGAAGGGTGTGGCCGCTATGGTGCCGCCATTTTGACCCTTTGCCATAGAACATCAAGTCATGATAACTCCTTCATGCTTTGCCTGATTGACTTGAAACTTCACATGTATGATGACGGTTGGCCCCTGAACACACCCAGCCCCTCTGTTTGTACACTGAGCGCCCCCTAGTGGATGAACAATCAACATGTCATAACTCCTTGATGCACTGTGTGATTTGTTTAAAATTTTAACTGTGTGATGAGTGGTTACCCATGCATGCATATGCCCACATGTGGTCACAAGGGCACCCACTGGCCTGGGTAGGCGGTCGCGCGGAACGAGGGAACGTATATGACTGCTTGCAGTCCTAGTTATTATTATTATTATTATTATTCTCACTCTTGAAATCGAAATTTTGGCCTCTTCCCATGCTCAAAAACTCACCAAACTTTCCAAAGTCGTCCGGCCGGATCCGAAATTTGATATTTTGGGGGCCTCGCACATGATAGAAAAATCGCAAAATAGCGCCCCCTAGAAATTTTCAAAATCCGGCCAAAAGTCGGCCATTTTAAGTTTCGATTTTGAGCAAATTTTTGCCATTTTTGGCCATTTCCACTACTTACATTTGAACGAACTTGTGCTAGGGATTTCATCCGATCCACTTCATATTTGGTCAAAATCATCACAACAAAATGGTGATCAAAATTTATCAAAAGATTCTAATTAAGTCAAAAGGCGTGGCTGCTAGGGGTCGTCAAACTTTGGCGAGCTTTTCGGAGCACGCCATTTCACTTCGAACGGCTGTCACGCCCACATACTTCATCGTAGATCCTTCAAACTTGCTGGACATGATGAGGGCTCTGCCCTGAACGTCTACATATCTTACGTTCCCACCTGCGCTATAGCGCCCACCGGTGGTGGCGGGAAATGTCCTATTTTTACTTTAAGAGGGCCTGATATCACATACTTAACCCAATCAACTTCATTCCACTTCTAAAACATGCAGAACAAATTGGTGAACATAGGCGATGAACGCTGTGAAGTTACGAGTAACGGCGTCTGTGTGGCGGCGTGCCGAATATTGCCCATTCTCCATGAAATTACGTTCTTCCTTTTGACGACTTTAATTTTGTCACATCATCATGAAAATTGATACACAGGTCGAGCACGACAACCTCTTACAGTTCATAGGGGCGTCGCCCATGGGCGGGGCAAAATGCCTCAATAGCGCCCCCTTGAAACTTTCAAAAAACCCTCCCTATAGTGGGTTTTTTGAAGTAGGGAGATGAAAATTGGTACACGTGTGACTTGCATAGACGTACAAAAAAGCCTCTTGCACCATGAGTGTACTCCAAACAGGAAGTTGGCCATTTTGAATTTTCTTCTCATTTTGAAATTATTTCCACATGTTGTATTTGAACGAACTCCTCCTAGGGATTTTGTCCAATGCACTTCAAATTTCTTTGACAGCATCCAAAGATGATACTGACCAAAACTTATTGAAAGCTTTTCTCTATGTTGAAGGGTGTGGCCGCTATGGTGCCGCCATTTTGACCCTTTGCCATGGAACATCAAGTCATGATAACTCAACAAAGCATGAAGATGCTTTGCCTGATTGACTTGAAACTTCACATGTATGATGACGGTTGGCCCCTGAACACACCCAGCCCCTCTGTTTGTACACTGAGCGCCCCCTAGTGGATGAACAATCAACATGTCATAACTCCTTCATGCATTTTGTGATTTCTTTAAAATTTTAACTGTGTGATGAGTGGTTGCCGCTGCATGCACATGCCCACATGTGGTCACAATGGCACCCACTGGCCTGGGTAGGCGGTCGCGCGGAACGAGGGCCCGTATATGACTGCTTGCAGTCCTAGTTATTATTATTATTATTATTTATTATTATTATTACGGCCCGAGTAGGCAACGTCCTACGAGGACCCTATTGTAATTGCGCTGTTTATTATCTGAGTAGGCAACGTCCTACGAGGACCCTATTGTAATTTCGCTGTTTATTATTATTATTATTATTATTATTCTCACTCTTGAAATCGAAATTTCGGCCTCTTCCCATGCTCAAAAACTCACCAAACTTCAAATTTGGTCAAAATCATCACAACACAATGGTGATCAAAAGTTATCAAAAGATTCTAATTAAGTCAAAAGGCGTGGCTGCTAGGGGTCGTCAAACTTTGCCGAGCTTTTCAGAGTTATTCGTGACGCTCATGATTTTGTCAACGATGAGTGATGTCGCACGCAAAGAGCTTTTATTTTGAAGAGAACAAACAAACACGCCTTCTCCTGACGTCACTGCAAGGCGGAAGTAAAATTCTTCTTCCCACATGGCGAAAATGGCTGCCTGTGGAGAAAAACAACAGGGACACCGAGCCGGTGTTTATAAACAGAAAAATAAATGCCACAAACATGGAAAACATCGGACGAAAGGTGAAATTGAGAGAGAAAACAAAGGTGAGTCTTCAGAAGCCAGCGATAGTGGCTGTGAGTTACTGTGTCGTCACGTGCTGAGTTTGTCCTGCGATGCAATCAGATTTTTTAAAATTTGTTTTCGGGATATTTGGGTCGTCCACGTTTCATTTACAAATATAATGAGCATGTTTTGATGGTGGGAGGAAAAACAAACCATAGTCACTCCAATCACTTAAAATATTGGTTCTGGTCAGCCTGTACTTACACTACAGATGATGCTGCACCCGTTTCGTTTTTATTAAATAGTGTTTTCTGTTAATGCTGAGATGCAAAGTCAATATAATGATATGCAAAGTTATAATTGTTTTCTCATTTGCAGTTTTGACAAAGTGAGTTATAATTCTCAAATTCCACGTCAGAAACTTTTATTGTTTTTCCATTGTTTATTACTGTCAGTTAAATATTTTTATACAGCACCAAATCACAAGTTTAAATTTTACTTTTAAATTTGCATCTGAGAATCCCTGAATTTTTTTTTAACCACATGATGGTTTATTTAATGTTGGTCTGCTTAATTAAAAGGCCAAATCAATGTGTGCGTCTGCGCCTGTTCTGTCCTTTCATTTGAATGATGATGGTGTAATATGTTAATGTCTCACAGGAAGAGTCTCAGTGATAACCCTCAGTAAAAAACAGAGGAAGGAGCAAAAGAAGGTGGACAGAAGACACAAAGCCAATCAACTACGCAGGAATAAAAAAGATCTGGTAATGCTTTTTTTCACCTGTCACTCTTGTATTTGACTTGTGGTGACTGGTGCTGCAGCGTGTCGGTGTTTTGTGTCCGTTTAGGTGCTGTCAGAGAAACGGCGACTCGGCAGCAGGGACGGCCCTCCTCACTTGGTTGCTGTGGTGCCTCTCCACGCTGGAGTTGATGCTGGCGCAGTCACCAGGCTGCTGCATGGGGAAAGCTACGGGGGTCTCGTACATCACGAGCAGTGTGTCAGTGGTATCAGTGACAGTTTTGGACTGATTATGCCTCGCTTTAAACAAAGGTTCACTTTCCTGTCACTCAGCACAGGTAAGTTCAGCCATGAGGAATGCGGTGCGCATTTGGTAAATTGTTCATTTTTTCAGGTTGTTATTTGTGTTCCTTGTAATGAACAAGCAGCAGTGGCCACCAAACCTATGCTCTGGAAATTAAAGAAACAGAAAAATCATCAAGTTAAGCCTGGGTTCCACTAAATAATGAAGAATGAATAAGGAGCCACGCAGCATGTTTTCTTTGCTACGAGAGGGTTTCTTCAACTATCGTGCGAGAATAGTGGCTCTGAGTGGCTCTTAGAGGTATTATCTTCAGTTAACGAGGCTCCTCTCTGAGTGTGGCGCTAATTTCATGATGTTCAAAATTTAGCAACACCAGCATGGGGCACTTTGTATGAGGTTTTAGAGGGATGTGCGTAGTGCTTACATGGCTGCTAAAAGCCCATTATCCATGCGCCTGGCAACTACGCAGGACCTGAGAGGCTATTTTTGGAGTGGCTGCCCTCTTGCGCACAGAATTACACCTGCTCTGTGCGCTGGACGCTGTATATAAAATAATTATTTTGTAGCAGATTAATCATTTTGTGCCAAACCTTGGATGCTGAAGACATCTCTAATCGCTTTTGGAATCACAGAAGACTTTCATCTGGATGCTTTTTTTCCCTCTCTTTCCTGCTTAAGGTAACTATTTTAATGTTTTTATAGCTTGATAAAACAGTTCCTAGCTGTAAAAGTATGTCTATGGTTGATTTAATATCTTGTTAATGGATCACATGAGCTCCACTGTGTGCGCACTGAGGCAGTGACGCATCATGCTCCAAAGGAGCATTTAGGCAGAAGCCAGGTCACAAAAGAGTGATTTTTCAGTCAATAATGGACGAACACAAAGTTAAAATTTGGATGACTGGGTGAAAGTGGATGTGTTTAAAGCCGCAGAAGAAATAACTCCAGTGAAGCCGCTAAAAGCAGTGCAGAGCTGTGCAGCAACACAGAAGGAGAACACGCAAAAAGTTAAAAGTTGTATCACGGTGACTTGTAAGCTGTGGAAGAAATAAAGAATTTTTTGAAAGTGATCCCCATGAGTTGCAGCAGCAGGTGTATATAATTAAAGCGGCCCCCTTCATTGTGTATGTACGCGCGCACGCACAAAAGAGCGATTTTGCACAAATAAACGGACGAACACAAAGTTAAAAGTGGGATCACGGTGTAAAAATGACTGTGTTTAAAGACAGGGAAAAAATAAAGCCAGCAAGCCACAGATGGAAAGGAAGCCAGTGAGAAGGAGCACAGAGGCGGCTGTCCATGAATGGAGAACAGCAGCATGCACGCAAAAGAGCAATTTTGCAGAAATAAACCGATGAGCACAAAGTTAAAAGTGGGATCACGGTGTGTGTGTTTAAAGCCGCAGAAGAAATAAAGCCAGCGAGCCGTGGAGCCAGCGAGGAGCACAGAGGCGGCTGTCCAGGAACCCTTGGTTCGGTTCTAGCTGGTCTGGTGCATTACAGGTGGTCAGCAACCTGGCGCACAGCGCACAACCGCGGGACTGTACTGGAGCGTCTATTTTTGGACTGCATTTAAAAAATGTGACATCTTTAAATGCTGCTGTGAATCTGTGAATTGAAAATCCACCTTTAAAGGGACCAGGTGTGGGAGGGCTTGAGGTTTGGACCAAACCCAGGTCTAAACGTATGCCAGCATTGCGTTATCATGGCGCTACGTGGGTTAGTGTGGCTGATGCAAGCCATTCGAGGCTCTAATGACAGACCGGTCGTGGCTCACTAGAGGCTGCTACATGGCACGTGCTGGGTCCAGAGAGACACCTTCGTATTGGATACGTGATAGATGAAAACGTGGGTCATTTTTCGAAAAATCTTTGACACACCCATGCGTGGCTCATTATTCATGGCTTACTATTTGGCGGGACCCAGGCTTTACATCAAACGTCATACTGCCATCATGCATGTGATGATCAAATTGTTCTCTGCAACAGGCCAAAACACATCCAGCAGGTGGCAGACAGGTACATGGTACATTAAACAAGGAAAACAAACTTACCTGTATTTTCCGGATGCGCCTTTATTCTGTATGTGAAACTTGCTTATAATATGGGTATATTGTTTTTACTGCTTTGATTCCTGTGAAAGCCTGATTTAAGCAGATAATATTAAATTTTTAAATTTATATATCATTTATCATATCATATATATATATATATATATATATATATATACACACACGCACACAGTACATCTGGAAAGTATTGTAAGTAGTGTAATTTAATTTCTTCCCTTAAAATTCTACTCACAACACCCCATAATGACCACATGAATTTTTTTTGGAAACTTTTGCAAATTTATTAAAAATAAAAAAAACTAAGAAATCATATGTGCAGAAATATTCACAGCCTTTGGTCAATACTTTTTTGATGCACCTTTGGGAGCAGTTACAGCTTCAAGTCTTTAATTTGATGCCACAAGCTTGGTGCACCTGTCTTTGGGCAGTTTTGTCCATTCCTCTTTGCAGCACCTCTCAAGCTCCATCAGGTTGAATGGGAGCGTCGATGCACAGACATTTTGAGATCTATCCAGAGATGTTCAATCAGATTCAGGTCTGGGCTCTGCCGTATAGGCCTGATTGGTGGATTGCTGCAGAGATGGTTGTCTTTCTGCAAGGTTCTCCTCTCTCCACAGAGGAATGCTGGAGCTCTGACAGAGTGACCATCGGGTTCTTGGTCACCTCCCTGACTAAGGCCCTTTTCCCAGAGTCACTCAGTTTAGATGAGCGGCCAGCTCTCGGAGGAGTCCTGTTGGATCAGAACGTCTTCCATTTACAGATGATGGGGGCCACTGTGCTCATTGGGACCTTCAAAGCAGCAGAAATGTTTCTGTACCCTTCCCCAGATTTGTGCCTCCAGACAATCCTGTCTCGGAGGTCTACAGACAATTCCTTTGACTTCCTGCTTGGTTTGTGCTCTGACATGCACTGTCAACTGTGGGTCCTTATTTGTAGACAGGTGTGTGCCTTTCCAAATCATGGCCAGTCAACTGAATTTACCCCAGGTGGACTCCAGTTAAGCCGTAGAAACATCTCAAGGATGATCAGTGAAAATGGGATGCACCTGAGCTCAGTTTTGAGCTTCATGGCAAAGGCTGTGAATAAATGTGATTTTTTTTTTTTTTTTTTTTTTAATAAATTTGCAAAAATCTTTCAAAACGTTTTTCACATTATCATTATGGGGTATTGTGTATAGAATTTTGAGGAAAACAATGAATTTCATTCATTTTGGAATAAGGCTGTAACATAAAATGTGTAAAAAGTGAAGCGCTGTGAATACTTTCCCGAAGCACTGTATTTATGTATTTTTTCCAGCATGCAAGTCATGTTGGAGTATAGGTTTCAGGACCTCTCAACTTCTCAAACTGCATCTTATTCTCCAGAAAATATGGTGTTTGGTAAAACAGTGCATCACAGTTAACTTCATCCTCAGGATGAGCACTTTTGATTTGGAGTCTAACAATATGATGACACTTATTATTTTTATTTATTATATTAAAAATGAGGGGGGATAAACTCATTCATTCTGCATTTTACAGGGTGTATTCCTAAGCTTTTGCCAAAGCTTTGGTCATTTGAGTAACCAGCTGTCTACTTTCATTTGGAATAAAAACCACCCTTGAATTGGCAAAAAGACGTTACAGCTGTACCGTAGCCTTGGTGGTATGTCACTGCCTAATTTCATGTTTTATTACTGGGCAGCCAATATTGGAGCCTTACTATATTGGTTAAAAATGGACAATCTCCCCAGTTGGGTGGCTCTGGAAAAGGCTTCAATCACATACAATTTGTCATCTGCTTTTCTCTGCTCTGTCACCATTTACAAATCCACTTTCAACCCATATCTGCAACCCTGTTGTTAATCAGACACTGAAGATCTGCAATCAGTTTAGGGGGTCAGGAGGTCATGTCATTTTATAGATCTACTCTTTTCTGCTTCAGTGTCATATAGTCACATGTTTGTCCCTTCCTTGACCGATGCAGCCTTTAATACTTGGGCTCTTAAAGGTGTACATTCACTTTATGATCTTTATGTAGATCATACTTTTGCTTCATATGACCTCCACTCTTCACATTTCTCCAAGTTAGACATTTTGTGAGGTCAAACTCTACTAGCTTTCCTCTGTGCTCGTCTCAAAACCTGGTGGATTTGATTCTGGAGGGTAAAACTGCTGAGCGGTCACCATGAGACAAGTTTGGACTCCCTCAAACACAAATGGGAACTGGATTTGGACAAATCCATATCAGACTCACTGTGGGGAAACATCATCAAGAACATTTTTTCATCTTCAGTTTGTCTGAGACATTCTGTACTTGGTCTGCATTGGCCGAAGGACAAACTGTCAAAGATTAAATCTGACCTGGACCCGGCCTGCAACCGCTGCAAACAGACCCCGGCCTCACTGTTTCACACATTCTGGACCTGTCCAAGACTACACTGTTATTGGCACTCTATTTTAAACACGTTTTCTGCAGTCTGTGGTAGGACTGTCCATCCCTCCCCACTGACCTCTCTGTTTGGAGTTGTTCCTCTGGAGGTCTCATTCAGTAGAAGTCATAATGGCCAAGAGACTCATCCTCTGCTGATGGAAGGATCCACATCCACCTTCATATGGTCAATGGATGAGAGAGGTCATGTATCATATTCATTTTGGAAAAGATCAGATACACTGTAAAAGGGTCTGTTAAGGTTTATTTTGATTCATGGCAGCCTTTTATTTTTAATCTTATTTTGAGAATTTGTCTGCAGATATTTTAGTTTAAATACCATTAGGTTTTGTGATACATGTCAGTATAACTAAGGTTGTTTGTTTTTATTTTGATGCCTGTTCAACTTAAATTTTTTTTTTCGGTGTTTGTGATCCGGTGTCACAGACCGAACGGTCCCCCTAAAAATCGGTCCGCCCTGCCTTCACTGCGTCGTCGTCAGTCGTGGTTCACAGATTATCACCTCATTTCTGCTTCAAACTGCCTCCAGTCATCATCTAACTCAGCGACAGATATCTGAAGCTTTTGTACAACAGTTATTTCCACATAAATTCAGCATTATTTCATCATAAATGACAGAGGAGGCAATCAGAGCGCAGCAGCTACATGAGCTGTTAGCTGATACGTTCATTGCACGTCAGTCATTTCAAAGCATCACCAAGTATCACCTCATTTCTGCTTAAAACTGCCTTGTTTCTGCTTAAAACTGACTTTAGAATGATTTAAGGGGTTTTACCTTGTCATCTGAAGGTTAATAATCCCATTAATCCATTTGATCACTTTGGGTGAAGAGACTGTCTCAGAGCTCCGAAATGACGCAAGCGAAGTGGAGGCAGGGATCACCAGTTTTTAGTGGCGGACCATTTGGTCTGCAACACTGGTGTGGAAGGGGTTGGAGGGTTATTTTAAGTTTGTGTTACCTGTTTATTTTGTGTGGGGGAAAAAACAAAAACAAAAAAACAATAAAATTACTTTGCTTAAAAAAAAAAACTTTTGCCAAGCCTTGGAATGAAACATGATGCACATGATGCATTTTCAAGTCACTGTGACTTGTGCTTGTCAAGAGAAATTCCATCCTTCTGGCAAATTTTCGTATCTTAAAACTCAAGAACTGTAAAACTCTCACAATCAAAAAAAATCATGCATTTTTGACATTTCTAATTTTTTGTATGTTTTTGTTTTTTTTTAACTGAATTTTGGTTTTCAAGTTGGAGATATATCAGAAGGCCTGAAATGCTCACATCACTCGCTAGATGGTGACAAAAGCTGCTCAAATGTATGATTGTTTATTAATTTGCCAAGGTAACTTTTTATGAAAATAAGACAGACAACCAGAAATGAACGTACAGTCGTGTCTGTTGCCCTTATGTCCAACATACGTGTTAAATTGTTGATAAAAGAAAAAATACTAACATGTTTTACTCTTAAACACAGACTGTTGCTGATTAATCTACAGTCTGTCCAGTTCCACACACTTAAATATGTCAAAAGTGTCATATGTCTTTGTGTTACATTTTGTCAGGAGAATTCTGTTCTCATGTTTTGAAGCCTTTGTCCTTTTTTATTTGGACAGCTGACCTGCACTCTCTGCTGGATGTGGCCAAGGTTGCAGACAGCCTCGTGTTTGTGTTGGATGCCTCTGAAGGATGGGACAGCTACGGAGACTACGCTCTGTCCTGTCTGTTTGCTCAGGGACTTCCCAGCAACGGTGAGTTCAAAGGCTGAATTAGGTTTCAGTGTCTCCACACATGGTTGCGTGCATTGGTGACGTCCACCTGACTGTTAATGTGTCCTGTGGGGGGCAGTGTTACATTTAATAAGGTGAAATGTGCAGAAACACAGAAGAAATCTCTTAAACTCCTCTGAAGGAGACCTAACATAATATTGACTGTTGCACTGGATGTTGGACGCATTATCCGTTCGTCTTGGTTTGTTTTGGTGTGCAGGATGTGACTGAGAGTTTGGGCGCCTGCACGTTGGCACATCTAACAGCTGCTGCTACCTTTGGTTACCTCTAACACCCTCGACTGTGTTGTTTATGTGCATGTTCACACAAGGACAATTCCTGTCAGGGACGGACTATTTTAGGAAAAACTGTGCACTTTCATTTTACTCATCAAACTAGAGCACCGCCCTGCTTGTAGAGAGCAAACCTCCACCAACACTAGTTTCCAATTCCACAAAATTTTACCTTGGAAAAAAATTTTCAAGGTCGGAGTCCTGTTAGATGTGATCAGATGTCAGGAGGTTGTATTTAGTTCATGCATTTGAATCAGAGTTTTTGTCAGTTTTTTTTTTTTTTCTTCATCATTTTCTGAATTCTTTTTCAGATAATTTTCACAGAACATTGGTCATCTCTGCAATGTGTCTTTGCTTTTTGGCACTTGGTTTCCGGCTGATAACTGGAAGGCGAACAGGCATAAAATTGGAACCTCCATCCAATTTTGGTGGTTTAGGTAAAAATGAGAGTGATTGAGGCATTTTTGATTGAGATATAATGCAAAATGTACACCAAATGGGCTTTTCAATATTAAATTCCATATGCCAAATGCCATAGACCACAAATTACATTCAGTTGGAATATTTATAGACCTTAAAAAGGCTTTTGATACAATCAATCATGACATATTAATCAATAAACTTGAACAGTATGGGATTAGGGGGTTGGTGTTGCACTGGGTGAGAAGCTACTTAAGTAACAGAAAATAGTTTGTGAAGTTGGGGGAATATACATCATCATGCTTGGACATTGCTTGTGGCGTCCCACAGGGGTCAGTATTGGGTCCAAAACAGTTTCTAATTTATATAAATGATATTGTCAATGTTTCCAAAATATTAAAATTAGTATTATTTGCAGATGACACAAGCATTTTTTGTTCAGGGAGGATTTGCAGGAGTTACTGAGGAGGATCAGTATAGAAATGGGAAAATTGAAAATATGGTTTGACAGAAACAAATTATCATTAAACTTAAGTAAAACAAAATACATGTTATTTGGCTATTGTAATACAGACATACAGGTTCACTTACAAGTCAAGGAGGTAGATATTGAAAGGGTACATGAAAATAAGTTTCTGGGGTGATAATAGATGATAAGATTAACTGGAAGACTCATATAAAACATATACAAAGTAAACTGCCAAGAAGCATTTCAGTTCTAAACAAAGCGAAACATATTCTGGACCACAACTCACTCCGCATTCTTTACTGCTCACTGGTTTTACCATATTTACAGTACTGTCCAGAGGTATGGGGTAATACTTATAAAGGTACAACACAATCACTATCAGTAATGCAGAAAAGAGCTATAAGAATGATTCATAATACTGGCTATAGAGATCATACAAATCCACTATTTTTACAATCCAAATTCTTAAAATTCACAGACTTGGTTCATTTTCAAACAGTACAAATCGTGTATAAAGCAATAAACAATTTACTTCCAGCAAATATTAAAAATATGTTTTTTAACAGATCAGGGGATTGCAATCTGAAGGGGGAAATTTAATTTAAAACATCAGTGGGCACGAACAACATTAAAAGGTTTCTGTATTTCTCTGCGGGGTGAGGATGTGGAACAGATTGGGAGTGGGGCTCAAGAAATGTCCAAGCATGAACCAGTTCAAACAGCGGTACAAAAATATGTTTTTTTCTAGGTATAGGGAGGAGGAAGGGTAATGAGGGTTAGGGTGTTTTTGTTGTGGGGAAGAAGGGATAGGGATAAATAAGCTGATGCTTCACCCTACCCCTTTTCGGACATGTTGGGTACACATTAGGAACTTTTTTGTTGTTGTTTTCACTGATCTATCTTGTATTTGTTGTTGTATCAAATGTTGGAAATAAACAATTTTCATTTTCAAATTCAAATGTTCACAAAATCCACAATCTGGATCAGATCCAGATCAAACTTTGTCAGTCAGTAAAGGATACCATCCTACATTAATGCTCTCAAATATAAAAGAAATTTGATCTTTTTTGATAGTTGTGAATTTTTGAAATTCATTCAATGTTAAAGGACAGGGATTTTTCCTGACTTTGACCTTTGACCTATGACCTTGAAAATTGAATCAGTTCTTGCCTATCAGGATATGAATCTTCAGTAAAAATTTCATAATATATGAAAAATTGTGGTGGCTCCAAGCTGTTTGCAAGCTAGCAAACAAACGGGTGAAAACATAATTGGAAGGAAAAAAGAAGGTAAAAAGAAAAAAAAAGTAGCAGAGTGGTGCTTCTTCTCACTCAACCCATCTTTTGCTGAGCAGGAAAACCATGTGGTGTATTAAGCTGTTACAGCTTTTGGAAACATGTTAACTCTCTTACTTTTTCCACTTAACTACAGTTTGTGTCTCCAAAGCAACTAATAAACATAAAAAAATTCTTAATTTATTTTTTACACTTATTACACATGCTCACTGAGCTAACCACTATAGCTTTGATGTGGTTAAATGTAAAATATGTTTTTTAAGGTTATCAGTTTTAGGGAAAAAGTTCACTTGCTTCATGTTTAACAAGAAATTTTCCATCGTCAGGTTATAAAATTTGCTCATGATTTTGAAAAAAATGTCATGCCTTTTGCTAACACCTTTTTAATTCTGACCATAGTGAGAGCTGGAGGGGAAAAAACTCACTGATGTAAGCTTGCTAATAAGAGTTGTTATCTGGCTTGTATTTTTTTCACTAATGACCCTTCCCTTCCTGCTTGTTGATGAATTTGAAAGTCATGTCACCTAGAATTCAGTAAAGAGTTGTCCGTGTTATGTTTTCCCTCCTTTTTTCAGTCACTCTTCAAAACAAGCTTTGCACATTAGGTGGCTTTCCTCCTCTAAGCTGTCATTGTCCTTTTATTTATTTATTTTTAATATTCCCATACTCTTTCAGCCTTGATACATAGTTTGCATAGCTCACCACACTGATCCATTCTTCGTGGTTTTGGAACCAAGACATTATTGAACTGGGATATATTGTGAAACTGCAATCAGCCAGTTACTTTTCATCACTGACACTGAGATATGTAGATGTTAGACTTGATTATGGTACTGTTAATGTATCTCAGTTGATATATGAATTTGACTATACGAGTGCCTTGTTTCCTAAAGCTTTTTATCTGCCTTGTAGCACTGGTCTGTCAGGGACTGTTTGATCTTCCTGTGAAGAAGAGGATTGAGGCCAGGAAAGCCCTGACGACCATCACAGAGGTCCGGTTCCCTGATGCCCGTCTCTTTCCTTTGGATTCAGAGCATGATGCCACTTTGCTTCTCAGACACCTGGGCAGTCAGAGACAGAGGAAGCTCGGTTTCCGCTCCAGACGCTCCCATCTTCTGGCTCAGCACATCACCTATACACCAAACAGCCCAGATGATACCACAAGCGATCTGGGCACCCTCTGTGTTTCTGGGTATGTCCGTGGGCGTCCTTTACAGGTTAACAGACTGGTGCACATCGCTGGACACGGAGACTTTCAGCTCAGTCAGATTGACGCTCCAGCAGACCCGCTCCCCTTCACCATGACGACAGCAAAGCCTGGGAAGGGAGGAGATGTTAACATGTTGGTAGGTGTTTTTGGACTTGGCCAGTACTTTCATTTCACTGAACAAACTTGATACACTTTCTGTTAAAAAAATCTCTCGGAATATACAAGTAAATTTACTGTGAGCTTACTCTGGAGAAGAACAATTATTCAGAGAAAAACTACAGATAGAACAGCATTAATTAAAATAACTGAAGAGAAGAAATTGCTCTGAAGTTTAAAGGTTCTTAAAGTAGATGTGTAATGAATAATAATCAGGTAAGGGAGATATGTTGAGTGGTTTTAAAAAAGTTGTGCTCCTTATTGTGGTGGATTTTCAGTTTAAGCAGTTGTCTTGTTTGCTGCAGGACGGCGAAGAGGTGGCTGCAGTACGAGTCCTCATGAAAGCGGATCCGTCCTGCAGGGAGAGCCTGCAGGCAGAAGCTGAGGTGGACCCGATGGACGGGGAGCAGACCTGGCCCACGGACACAGAGCTGCTGGAGGCTGAAGGTAGAATACCCCAATTTACACTGAATAGCGTTATGAAATAATGAAACCAGAACCTTCAAAAGATGCACACTGTTTTAAATGAGAGGATGGACAGATCATTCTGCCACCACCAGTTGTGAACATGACACACTGCGACAGCAGTTAGTGTCAAATGTTACAAATTTGCAACTTCTTCTGCGTGCCACAGTGACGAGGATGATCAGGATGTTGATTTGTGGCTTTAACGATGAGGAAAGACAGACGGCAAGAGAAGGACCGTTTTAGTGCAGAGACATCTGGTTTTAATCAGTTAAATGGGAATAAATTGTGTGATTACAAATTTAGGCAAAGCATCAAAATAATAATATTTGGATGACTTTAAGTCATTAAAACAGGGATGCCTGTTTTAATCTCTTAAACCCTAGAGTCCCCAAATTTGGGGACTTGCCCTGTTTTGGAACATTTGAACACTCATAACTAACCAATGCTGACACCAACATACACTTATTATATGTCAAAATGTCAAGTGAAGTCTCCTCTACAAAAGTATCCACTTCAATCACATATCAACTAACCACAGCTGAAACGCCAAGCATATAAAGACATAAATCTTAAATGACGTTAAATGTATTCCTGGGGCCAGAGCTCCCGACATTACATCTCATCTTAGGGTGCTGACGCTGCAGAAGGGAAGACAGACGAAGGAACATGACATGAGATATAGTCACATAGTTATTCACGTTGGCACCAATGATATCAGGATGAAGCACTCAGAGGTCACAAAAATAGACATAGAGAGGACTTGTGACCTTGCCAGAAAGATGTGTCGGCATCAGTTAATAGTCTCTGGTCCCCTCCCCTCTCGGGGTACTGATGAGGCATTTAGCAGACTGACATCGTTAAATAGGTGGCTGGCGCAGTTTTGTAGATAGCAAGACTTTAGCTTTATTGATAACTGGCCTTCGTTCTGGGGCCACTGTGGCTTGATGATGCCGGACGGCCTCCATCCTACTGGGGAAGGCGCCGCTAGCTTGTCTGCGAACATAGATAGAGCTCTACAGGGAGGGTAACATTAGGAATCTACAGCAGGCCACGGAGCAGGTGATTAGAGACCCTGCAAGGCTTATGACAACTGTGGCTGTGGAATCCATTAGCTTAGCGGGGAATTTAGTGCAGAAAACCCACTATGGTGATAGTGCAGTTTATTTGCCAGGGAGGGAATTTCAACAAGTTGAGACTGTGGCCTGCTTCCGTAGTCGTGTCCATAAAAATCATAGAGGGATATGCTTTCCAAACTTAATACCCATTACTATATTGGATGATGTTGAAATTGAGGATGGCCCAGTGGTTGTTCCAGCAATAGCAAAGATTTCGTGTCTGCTACCTACAACGCACGTGGAATGTCTCAAACCTAAACCTACTTCTAGGCATCTTATATATGCTACTCTGGAACCACCCCTAAACCCAAACAGTTCAACTGTCAACCCCACTGAGGTCCTTAGACTGGGTCTCATTAACGTAAGAGCACTGTCCTCAAAATCATTGTTGATCAATGATCTAATTATTAATCATCACTTAGATGTGATTGGGCTATGTGAAACCTGGCTTAAACCTACAGCTGTCCTCCCCTTAAATGAGGCCTGCCCACCAGCATATACATGTAATCACATCCCTCGTGATACGAAGCATCACAAGGGATGTGACTAAAATGAAGAAGCAAGGTTTAGCTTATTAGCTGTTGAGGGTTACAAATATCACTTGTTTGAGCATCTGATTCTCCGCTCTGCTCAGGATATTACACATTGCCAAGGTCAGAAGAATAAAAAGTTGTATTACTTTGTCACTGTATATAGGCCTCCTGGCCCATATTCTGAAATCTTAGATGAATTTGGTGCGTTCATCTCTAACTTGTCAACTAGTGTAGATAACATTCTGGTCATTGGTGACTTTAACATTCATATAAATAAGCCTTCTGATCCCCTCTGCAAATCATTTATGGAAATTGTGGATGCATTAGGATTTCGGCAATGCATTTGGGACTCGATGCACATTAGTGGAAATACCCTGGATCTGATTCTCGCACATGGTATTGCTGTCATGAATATTGACATCATGCCTCTTACATCAGTGGTGCCTGATCACTCACTAAGTTTACAGTTTCGCTGTCATGTTTAGTGGAACAACAACCTTATATATCATTATGCCGATGCATCAACTCCTCAACTAAGACTGAACTCGAAGCTAGACTGCCTGATGTCTTAGCTTCACATTTCACAAATACCCAGTCAGTAGACAGACTTGTGAATAGTTTAAACTCAGTTCTCAAAACTACACTCGACATGATTGCACCACCTGTGTTAAAACCACGCTCAGCCAAATCACAGTCACCTTGGTTCAATGATTATCTGCGTGACCTCAAGCATAAAGCAAGAGGTCTAGAACAGAACTTTGTTCAAAATTGGAAGTATTTCACCTTGCGTGGCATGATGCTATCTTAGATTATAAGCATGCATTATTGGCTACAAAGCGAACTTAAGCCTCGGTCCCACCGAATAATGAAGGCCGAAGAAGGAGCCACGCATGGGTGTGGTGTGATTATTTGAAGAATAACCCACGTTTTCATCTATCATGTATCCACTATGAAGGTGCTACTGTGTGCCTCTCTGTACCCCGCATGTGCCACGTAGCAGCCTCTAGTGAGCCACTACCACCTGTCATTACAGCCTCGAATGGCTCGCATCAGCCACACTAAGCCACATACTGCCATGATAGCTCCATGATAACGCCATGTTGGCACACGTTTAGGCATGAGTTTGGTCCAAACCTCCAGCCCTCCCACAGCTGGTCCCTTTAAAGTGTGGGTTTTCAATTCACAGCAGCATTTAAAGATGTCCCTTCTTTTTTTTTTTTATTTTTTTTTTTTTTAAACGCAGTCCAAAAATAAACACTCCATCACAGTTGTGCGCTGTGCGCCAGGCTGCTGTCCACCTGTAATGCACCAGACCAGCTAGACCCGAACCACGGGTTCCTGGAGAGCTGCCTCTGTGCTCATCGCTGGCGCCGCGGCTCTCTGGCTTTTTTTTTTTTTTTGCGGCTTTAAACACACAAAACTTTATGTTTGTCCGTTTATTTCTGCAAAATCGCTCTTTTGCACACGCTACTGTTGTCCTTTCATGGACAGCCGCCTCTGTGCTCTTTCTGGCTTCCTTTCCGTCCGTGACTTGCTGGCTTTATTTTTTCCCTGACTTTAAGCACAATCATTTTTACAACGTGAATCCACTTTAACTTTGTGTTCGTCCGTTTGTTTTTGCAAAAGCGCTCTTTTGCGTGCGCGCTGCTGTTGTCCTTTGATATATATATCTATATATATATATATATATATATATATATATATATATATATAGATATATAGATATATATCTATATATATAGATAGATATATAGATATATAGATATATATCTATATATATAGATAGATATATAGATATATAGATATATATCTATATATATAGATATATATCTATATATATATATATATTTTTTTTTTTTTTCTTTATTTCTTCCGCAGCTTACAAGTCACCATGATACAACTTTTAACTTTGTGTTATGTTTTCAAAATCGCTCTTTTGCACGCTCTCTACCTGTGTTGCCGCACAGCTCCTGCTCTTAGCTGCTCCACTGGAGTTATCTTCCATGGCTTTAAACACACATCCACTTTCACACAGTCACCCAAATTTTAACTTTGTGTTCGTCCAATATTGACTGAAATATCACTCTTTTGTGAGCTGGCGTTCTGCCTAAATGCTTGTTTGAAGTGTGATGAGTCACTGCCTCAGTGCGCACACACAGAACGGAGCTCATGTGATCCATTAATTCCAGAAGTGATGAGAGGTATTTTCGGCATCCAAGGTTTGACAGAAAATGATTAATCCGCTACAAAATAATTATTTTATATATAGTCCAGTGCACAGAGCCGGTATAATTGTGTGCGCAAGAGCCGCTCCAAAAATAGCCTCTCAGGTCCTGCCTCAGTGTGCACACACAGCAGAGCTCATGTGAGCCATTAACAAGATATTAAATTAACATACTTTTACATACAACAGACATCAACATACAGACATACTTTTAAAGCTAGGAACTGTTTTATCAAGCTATAAAAAAACATTAAAAATAATTACCTTAAGCTGTTCAAAATACATCCCACATGGAGCAGGAAAGAGAGGAAAAAAAGTGTCCAGATGAAACAATCCTCTGTGATGCCAGAAGTGATTAGAAGTGTTTTCAACATCCAAGGTTTGGCAGAAAATGATTAATCCACTACAAAATATATAGAATCCAGTGCACAGAGCAGGTGCAGTTGTGTGCGCAAGTGGAGGAGCCGCTCCAAAAATAGCCTCTCAGGTCCTGCGAAGGTGCCAGGTGCACGGATAATGGACTTTTTGCAGACTCGTAAGCACCACGCAAATGCCTCTAAGCCGTCGCAGTAACTCGAACACAAACTGCGCTACGCTGTTGTTGCTAAATTTTGAACATCTTGAAATTAGCGCCACGCTCAGAGGAGCCTCGTTAACTGAAGATAATGCCTCTAAGAGCCACTCTGAGCCACTATACTGCCACGATAGCTCACGAAACAAAAAAAACAGGGTGCGTGGCTCCTTCTTCACTCCTCCTTCACTCGGTGGGACCGAGGCTTTACTACTCTGATTTGAGCAACAAAAACAAGCATAACTCAAAGTTCTTGTTCGACACAGTGGCAACACTTATGCGTGGACAGCCACCTGTAGTTCGCTCTCCTTTTACAGCACAAGATTTCCTGGATTACTTCGGGAAGAAAATAGAAGACATCAGGTTAAACATATCCCGGCATGCCTTAACCCAGTCACTACACCCTACTATTGAGGTGGGCGCCACTACTTAGGTATTACCTAGATTTACAGAATTTGATAGTATATCACTAGGCATGCTGACAAAACTCGTAATGTCAAAAAAGCACAACCTGTTTATTTGATCCTATACCAACAAAACTGTTTAAGGACCTGTGGCCCACTCTTGGGCCGACTGTGCTGGAAATTATTTATTTATTATTATTATTATTATTATTATTTATTACCACACCCACTTTTCTAGTTGTCTAGTTTAAACATCATTTTCTCCAAAATCACTGAATCAGTGCAGCTGAAATGTAGTGTGTTTGTCCCTACCCATGAGAACACCAAAGTTTATTTGAGGCACTCTGATCTGATTGCAAATATGGCTGCCATGGTGACCATATTGAAAATGCCTTCTCGAGCCATTGGTTAGCAGTTTTTAAAGATATTGAGCTGAAATTTTGTACAAGGGCAGCTCGTACGTAGCTCCAAAACATATCTGATTGGTTAATTTTGACCTTGGTGTGACCTTTGGAGTTTGGGCATGCCCACTTTTCTAATTGAAACTGTGATGTCTTGTTTCATCCAGGTGAGCTACAGTTCCTGTGGCACTGTTTATTTATTTATTTTTTGACAGACCTGACAAATATTCTGATGTAACATATAGTCTGGAATATACAGTAATATCACTTGAAATGTTCAACGATTGGCCTGAGGGTCTAATTTACACGAGTTGCCACATGCTGAACATTCTGCCTAATGATTTTAGGTTGCATTTCTGTGTAATTACATTACAAACAAATGAACATGACAATATAATTAAATTCAAATGTATGCTTGTTTTTTTTAAACGGTCTATGGTCAAAGTTGGCTGGTTCACCAAGACTTTATGACCTCATACAGGATGTTCTGAGTGTTTTCTGGAACATAACGCACTTATCTACTTTTAAATTTCTGCTGATTGTCTTTGCTGTTTAGAGGCGAAAAAGAACAGACGCGTGATGAAGGTTCCTAAAGGTACATCAGAGTACCAGGCTGCATGGATTGTTGATGAAGAGGATAAGAACTTTGAGGATGATGAGGACACCAGTGATGAAGATGATGATGATGGACTGATCGATGTGGCCATGGGTGAAGAGGATGAGGCAAATAACTCACAGGTATACACCTCACTTTAGCACCCTATTTATCTGTATGATGGGACCAGCGGCAACAGCTAAATGACTCTTTGACTGCTTGTTGTCATAGTAACAGCAGCACTACAGACAGTAGAAGTTTGTGTGTCGGTGGTTCTGCATACGTGACCCAGCGTCAGTGCGGCTCTCGGCTTGGAGGTACTGTTTGTTTTGTCTGCAGTGCCAGGCTGCTCACTACAACAATAGTCTTTAGAGCAGGAGTCCCCAGAGAAGCCTCCTGTCATCCTGCTCTGTGAACACAACTTCCCGTCTGGACAAGGGGACTGGACGTCCATTTATTTATTTCCAGCACTGCTTGAAAAGAAGTTGGGGGGAGAACTCGCCTACATTTTTATTTTTATTTTTTATTAGTGGGCGTTTGATGTCGAGGTTATCGCACAGGAATACATTTTTAGGATGTTAACAGTAGGGGAATGGGGTACTTCAAAAGATAATGATTATTATTATTATTGCAGCGGGGATGTTTTCTAAGGCTGTGAATCGGCCTCATGCTGATTTTCCCTCGTGTGTGTGGCTCTTTTTTGAGTTTGCCAGTTGAGGCAGGGCTGCATTGGCTGCTGCACATGGATGCTGGATTTATAAATGCTGTGAGAATGTATAGAATGTAAGGTGACTCTCTGCCGTAGGAGTTGGACCACCCATCTGTGAACTGGGGTTCCAATTCCACGTGTGTGCGTCAGGCTTCCTCAAGTGGGCTGACCCAAAAGGCGAAGCTCTCAATCTACTGGTCAGTCTTCATTCCTACTCTCACCTGTTGTCATGAGTGTCGGGTCATGACCGAAAGAAGTAGGTTGCGCGTACAAGTGGCCGAAATGGGCTTCCTCAGGAGGGTGGCTGGTGTCTCCCTTAGAGATGGGGTGAGAAGTTCGGTCATCCGTGGGGAGCTCGGAGTAGAGTTGCTGCTACTTCGCATTGAAAGTAGCCAGCTGAGGTGGTTCGGGCATCTGGTAGGGATGCTTCCTGGGCACCTCCCAAGGGAGGTGTTCCAGGCACGTCCATCTGGGAGGAGACCCCGGGGAAGACCCAGGACTAGGTGGAGTGATTATATGTCCACACTGGCCTGGGAATGGCTCAGGATCCCCCAGTCAGAGGTGGTCAATGTGGCATGGGAAAGGGAAGTCTGGGGTCCCCTGCTGGAGCTGTTGCCCCCACAACCCGAACCCGGAAAAGTGGTTGAAGGTGAATGAGTAAGTGAGTGCTTCTGCCTCCCTGACTGTGTCACTGGAAACGACACGTCATCTGTATCCTACTAGTCCACCCAGCTCCTAATGTGTACCACCTTAGCTGAACAAGTTCCCAAAGATGGGCTGGCATTCCGTCCAGTGGGAGCTGTAGAGACTTATCCATTTCACGCTATCACAGATCCAGGGATGAGCACAGGCAGAAACGGGCCTGAGAGCCAATAAGAGAACTTTATGAGATGCAAACCCAAAGTTCTTGCATTTAGAATAAGCTAAACTGATATTGCTGTAGCATTGCCACAATACTTTATTCTTAAACTGAAACCCAGGAAAAATGTCATTTTTGATACAAAGGGGCATTAAAAAAAAAAAAAAAAAAGTCAAGATTAGAGCAACACAGACAATAATGTCCATGATGACACTATTTTAAGTTGTAGAATGTAAAACTACAATCACATAACTAAGTATAAGTTATATGACAAATATTTTGGATTACATTTTATGTAGGCAGTAGGGGGAGGGGAGTCAGTATATTTAGATTTTCTGAGGTAGTACAAAAAAAAAATCCCTCAAAGGAACTCGTTCCTTGGAAAGATAACAAAGCTTGAATATTGTTTTCAAAGTTCATCAATTGACTGCACATTTCAGAAGTTTTAAGGTTGGCTTTTCCGAGCCGTCTTGAATGCAGCGTTAATATGATACAAGTATGAGGCTGTTAGCAGCCCTGGGAGTTATGGTTTTGACACAGTATATTCACATCATATTTAAAACCCACTCCGTGACTTTCTTCCTTTGGCCAGCTTCCATTTTTACCAATGATTTTGTCGCATTACAGCTGACTGTCTCTGACTCCATTGTACGGTCTGGTGAGGTGCTGTGGGTTCTACGAAGCATTGGTTCTTTATCTGCTTCAAACCCAAAGAACAGCAAATGGACCACTGTTGTTACGTGTGCATGTGTGTGCGCACATGCTTGGCATGTAACAGCAGTTAAACAAGCATGGGGACTGGCTGTGTAAAGTTGCGCGTTAACTAGAGGAGCAAAGACGGCGCTGTTGGTATCAAGTCTGTTGCAAATAAGTGATACTAAATTTTAATGTTGACTAGTATGTTGAGTCTTTTTTTTTTGACAGCCCTATATTTGTGCACATAGTATGCAGCACTTTAATATATTTTTCTGGGTCAGAGTTGCCCAAAAATAAGGGCTTGTAATGCGTTGATTGCAAAGATAGTGTTGGTCGATCGTGTGGCATTAAAACTGGCCCATAGCCAGGGGGAGGTCAGGGGTTTGGCCAAACCGCCCACTTTTAGCGTTGGATGCTGTGAACTATTCATCTGCCATTTTGTGCAGCAGCTCCGAGTTGGGGGGGTTGGGGGAAATTGTCATCACCCCTCTGTGTCTCAAAGCTCTGTGATGACAGCACACCCACAGTGAGCTTTACAAAGAAATTTTAGCAGTTTTATTTTTCAGTTTTTCTGCCACTCTGAGTGTCCTCGCTGTGGTTAAACTTTTTTTTTTTAACCCCAAATGAACCTGAAGTCTCTTTCTGAGGACAGCATTATGTAAAAAGCGCTGATAAAGGCATCTTACCTGTCAGTCAGGTCGTGCTTTCTGCATAAATACATGTTATCCGTTCTTCCTTCTTAGACAGCAAACCAAGGGAGAATCCAGCTGGAAAGAGGGTGTTGGGTTGTGGGAACCCACCACAACACCCCTAGGTTAAAAGGTCCACTGTTGATCACATTTTTTTTTATACTAGTTAATACTACTACTTACAAAATAATAATAATAATATGTTTAAGTCAGTATTTATTACTCTGGGACTATGTTTTACTACAGTTCTGCACTATAAGTATAAATGATGAGCCAATGTATGTTTAGAATTTGTAATAAGGTTAAATCATTTGACTTAGCCATTTTAAAAGTAGCTTTCAAGCTAAAAAAGTGTGGGCACCCCGATCTAAACACACTTGTTTCAGGAATGCTGACATGAGTGGGTTCATTTATTAATAGCAGTAAAAGCTGGTTACAGTGATTAAGGCAGGTTCAAGGCCCCAGTGGATAAAATAATTGTATTCCATTCACGGACACACCGCTCATTCTGTTCCCTTTGCACCAGTTCACAACATAAGTCGCTCCAAAGTTCTGCGGCCACCTCAGCTGCACACGTGCTTTGTGCGTAGCGTGGCGTTTGGTACAGTGGTCATTCTGAGCTTGATGTGCACAGAGCCTGCAGCAAGCTGTCTCCAGCAGTGCACGAGGCTGTGTGAGCACATGGCTGCATTTCTTCCACTCAGACTGAGATTTTACCACAGCTGCATCAAAAGTAATGTAGTTATCACTTTAAAAAGAAATCACCATGACACAAAATCACACTTATGTAAATTTTAATTAATCTGCAGTGGACCGCGGTGGAGGTTGATGCAGATCACGGAAGTGTGTGTGTGTCTGTGTCTTTGTCTTTGCTGCTTAGGTACAATTTTGGTCATGAGGGAGGGAAATATTTTAGGTACTTAAACATTTGAGAGAGACTTTAACTTCTCTGCCCAGGATCCCGGTTCAGGCTCTGATTTAGAAGAAGACGAGGAGGAGCTGTGCTCCTCAGAGCGAGTGGGAGCAGATCAGCGTTATGATGAGCACATGGATGAGACGGCAGAAGAAGGTTTGAAACACTACCGTGAGGCTCGAGCCAATGAAATGTTCCCTGATGAGGTGGACACACCTCTTGAAACACCAGCTAAAGTTAGGTAGGTTCTGTTTGTGTTATGAAGTCATGTTGAAAGAAAGTGTTTTTTCCAACAAGTTTATGTGTTGCAGTTTAATGTGTTTGATAGGTCATGTTTTTGTGTGGTTCTCGCAGGTTTCAGCGTTACAGAGGCCTTAAAAGTTTCCGTTCTTCACCCTGGGACCCCATGGAGAACCTGCCTCTGAACTACTCGCGTATTTTCCAGTTTCAGAGCTTTGAACGCACTCGCCGCCGTATCATGTCTGAGGCTGCTGCTGGGGAAGAGGGGGCCATGGTAAGAAAAGAAAAGAAAAAAAAAAAAACAGTATTTTTCAGAGTGTAAGTAGCACGTTATGTGACATATACAGAAAAATCACTTGATTGTTGTTGTAATAATAACAACAAATAGTAAGACCCTTTGGCTGCGCTCTTATTTGCACTCGGGGTCGTCACAGTGGATCTGCATGTTGCATTGGCACAAGTTTTACACCAGATGCCCTTCCAGACGCGACTCCACGTTACATGGAGAAATATGGCAGGGGTGGGGTTTGAACCAAGAACCTGCACTGAAACCACGTGCACTCACCACTTGGCCACCACTCCTGCTAATAATAACAACAACAATTTATATTTGTATAGTGCTTTTCCAAGAATCAAAGCATGAATAAAAATAAACAATAACAAAAAAGAATAAATGCCAATAATAATAATAATGATAATAATAATAATACCATGTACAAAACCCTCTGGGCCAGCAGTCTGTGTCCATCACATTTCTTCTGTGAAACCCATATCAGATAATATCCAGTATCTTGTCCAATGCATGTTTATTTGTCCATCTTACTTAATTTTGGAATTAAAGAATCCTTATGGTAAGAAACAGCACAGGCTGTGGGGTGCACTTGTGCTATACTGAGTTCCTGTCAGTTGTTAAACTTTCCCCCAGTGAGTTCCACATACAGAAAAAAGGTGCAGCTAATACATTTCCCCCCCACCCCTTCAAAATGCATTTTTTTGACAGATGATGTGCAGTTGTTCTAATTAGTTTTGCTGACGCCGCATTTCCTTTTGTGCAGGTGGGCTGGTATGTCACGCTGCATGTCGTTGACGTACCCGTGTCTGTGATGGAGAGCGTCCAGGCAGGCAGACCTCTGGTGTTGGTGTCGCTGCTGCCTCATGAGCAAAAGGTGTGTATGTCTGAATGAGTGAATGTTAAACTGAGGGTGCAGCCTCTTGGTGTCTGACTTTTGTGAGCTGATCAGTTTTCCTCTGTGCATAGATGTCAGTGATGCACCTGCTGGTGCACAGACACCCCAGCAACACTGAGCCAATCAAGTCTAAGGAGGAGCTCGTGTTCCACTGTGGATTTCGGCGCTTTAGAGCCTCTCCTATCTTTTCTCAGCACACCTCAGGTATCATTTTTTGAATTTCCCTACTTTTTACATGATCAGAGTTGTTAATTTTTTTGGCCAAATAGGGGGATGCAAACCGCCATATTGGATTTTGGTCGTGCAGGCAATTGTGGGGAATGTGTGCCTGCTGCGGATGTACAGACACGCTCGGGAAGTAGTAAACAAAAGGCTGAGAATGCCGCAGATTACTTGTTGTGTGCCTGGGTGCTTCAGTAACCATCTCAGGGATAAACGTGAACTTTTATGTTTTTCCTAAGAATGCAACACTTAGAAACAAGTGAATTCTTAATATTGGAAGGACTGGGAATAAGAGAAAGTTTAGTAAGTTCAAGCTGTCATCAACCCACCGAGCCTGCAGCAGCCACAAACTTAATGGTAGATACACAAATGGTTTTCAACTCAAACTGCTTCCATCAAAACCACCAATATATTAGTTTTGTCCACAACTTGCGGAAAAATCGCAGAGGCCATTTGATGCCTAACAGTAAATCCTGCCCGTTGATCTCAAAGATGCATAGCCAAGATTATCTCCATTCCAACAGTTTTGTTTCCCGTGGAAAAAGGTCAAATATTAAGTATTTCAGAAACATTTGATATAAATCCTCTAAATATGTTCAATTTACCCCCATCACTCACAAAGTAATAACACCTAGAAGTGAGATAGTCAGACCTTACCTCTCTATCAGGTCCTTTTTCTTGCCTTTTAAACTTGAAATTTTGCACTTTAACCATCTTTTTAGTTCCACTACCGTTGCTGCCTCGAATGGTGAGTTAATAACAGCTCCAGGTACATCTTCTGGGTCCAACATTGGCTTAAAGTACCACATCCATCTTTGTTTAGATCCATGGACGCTACCTGTAGGCATACAGATGATCCCATGATGCATTGCGTGAGGGCTAATTCCAGGAGTGCCAACTGACACGTGCAGGCTCGCTATTGTAAATGAGACGTAGAATAAAGTGAAAAATGGGTCCAGTCTGGGTGTGCCTAATCAAGTGGCCAGTAGTGTATATGTTATTTATTAATGCACATTATTGACAGCTTTTACTGTCTAGATTTGCTCTTTGCTATGTTTCATTTTTCAGGAATAAACTCTTACCCCCAAACTTTTTTTTTTTTCTCCTCCCAGCTGACAAACATAAGATGGAGCGTTTCCTGAGAGCAGACGCTCCGACCGTGGTGTCCGTGTTCGCCCCCATCACCTTCTCCCCTGCAGGAGTCCTCCTCTTTAAGGAAAGAAATGATGGTGAGATGCTTTAATTCATGGTCATTTTTTAACTTTTGGCCATTTGTTCTTGTCTTTTTGAAATCGAACATCTGAAATAGATTTTCTTGTTTATACATACAGCTCTTCTGTATTAATGGAATAACTGATCTTCCATTTTAAGGAAGTAAAAAAAAAAAAATAACATGAAGGAGAAATTTAGATTTTATTCTCTTACTTTTCATGATGGCGTCCCCTGCCTGTACGTTCAGCAGCAAGAATTGTGTTACTCTGCTTTCTGCATAGCTTTTACAGCTTACTGTCTAACCCTCTGTGGTCCAGGGTATAATTGGCCATTTTTTTTACTACTTTTGGTAGTAATGTAATTTACCTTTAAAAACTGCTTACTTTGCCTTGTTTATTGTCATTATTTTCAGCACAACCTCACCTGTGTGACTTTACAGTTTTTCTTTCATTCTGAGATACTGTATTAACACAATTAACCTAAATTCACACAAAAACATAAAATCTGAAGAAACTAAATTTAGTTTTTTTTTTGCTGTGAAAATCAAACATGTTTAACAAACCATTTTTATAACTTGGAATGCAAATATAAATTGTAAGTTTCAAAAACATATGTACAAATGCAGCAAACAACAAGGTTATATACAACTACTTCCATTAAAATGCAGGAAATGCATTAGGCATTTTTTGAGCAACTGTGTACAAAAAATTAAGATGCCACACAAAGGATTTGTGCCACTCAAAAAAACAATTCCTGTCCAACACAAGATAGTGTGAACACAGACGTCAACTGTTGTCCACCTGGTGGCAGTATTGGCATTGTAGTCTGCCTTTGGTGGCGTTTTGATCAGAATGTCAGATTTTGATTCGTTTAGGTTGTGTGTTTTTCCACCAATGATAAAGGGGGAATCGTGTTTTTATTTCCCTTGCCTCTCCTTCAGCAAGACAAAGCTAAACCAGGAAATAGAGTCCTGTTTGCTGCATTTTCTGCAAATACGTGTACCATAAATTACCATAATATTTAGTAAAAAGCATCAACAGAATTTTAAAACTGGCATATAGTTTGAAGACCGCACTTTTAACACATATTCAGACTGTTAAAGCGGATGCTACATCTTCAGTCATGTGACTTTGATGCAGAGATGTGTCAGACGACCCCAGAGGGTTAATTAACTGACACTGATGGCCACACGCTAACTTTTGCACGAGCACTTTGATGCATTACGGCCATGAGCTTCAACACTAATGTCTTGGTATTATAAAACATGGACTTGTGTGTCACACGTCAGCTGCTGAAGAAGCAACTGACTGACATTACCATACAGCGGATTCTTCATTTGGAAGCCTGTAAAACTCCACCCAGGACACCTTTGTTTGTTTCTGCATCTCTGCTGCCCCAGCTGTCATTGAAACAGGGGGAAATCCAATCAAACCCAAGTTCAGTTTTTCTTCTTAGTCATTCATTTGTTATACATAAAAAGATAATTATAGTGAAGTAGGAAAATGGTTGAAGGTTTTCAGTTTTGAAAAACAGGATGTTTATATCAGTTGGGTTTTAAAGAGGCCATATTGTGCAAAATCTATTTTTGTTTGCCCTTTAGATTTGAATATTAATGAGGTTTCATGAAAAAAAATGTACTAAAATTCCCATGATTCTGTATTTGTGCTGATAGAATCTATTAACATGGTTTAGCCTGGAAATGGCTCATTATAGACATGCGTGACATATGTCACAGAAGTCAATATTTGAACTCATTCTGTGGTATATGCCCGCTGAGCCAACCTGCCCTGTTGGCCAAACACAATCTGGAGGTGACTCGGAGGAACACGTTGGAAGGGGCGTGGCCAGTAGCAGCTCCTTGATGATCACCGAAACAGGATTGTTATTATTATTGTTGTTTTTAACATAGACCTTAAAATGACTGTGTAGTCTGTTCTTATTGTAGGTGAGACAGATTCCTGTTGATATGTTGCTGAAAGTGTTTAATATGACCTTTTTTTAAAAGAAAATTGTGCTGGTGTTTGAGCTGTTGTTCTTGTGACCTTGTAGGTGTGCAGGACCTGGTGGCTACAGGCTGTCTGCTCAGCTGTGACCCTCAGCGTGTCGTTCTCAAGAGGATTGTCCTGAGCGGACACCCGTTCAAAATTAACCGTCGCTCAGCTGTTGTCAGATACATGTTCTTCAACAGAGGTGAGAGGTCGCAGGGCAGTTCCAGCTGCTATCAGTAGGTGGGGCTACATGTCGCTGGGTGGCAAGTGAATGAAAAACCAAAATAAAACCCCACACACCAAAGGCGTCATCTTAGGTTTCGGGCCACTAGTGCAAAAGGTAAAGTTGATCTAATTTTGGTTAAAGTGAATAGTTTTTGACCGTGTTGAAAGTAAAGGTCAAACAAGGTTGACGTCCAGTGGATTTTGTGTCATGTGACATATGTTACCATGCTATAACTAAGCATCACAGATGGCACAGACTATTCCTTTCTAAAACCCTTTTAGTTCAACCAATAATTTGCATCACTTTTTAATGAAACACACAGACTGAAATTGACCTTTATCACCATTTTTGCTGTTATCACTCCATCACCATTTTTGCTGTTATCACTCCATCACCATTTTTGCTGTTATCACTCCATAACATTCAGTCACAGATAGTCCAGCTATATCTTTTTGGAATCTTTATGATCAGACAGATTGGCCAAATGGTTAGTGCACTTGGTTTCAGTGTGAAAGGTTCCCAGTTCATACCCCACCCCTGCCACATTTCTCCATGTAATGTGGAATTGGATCAGGAAGGTCATCCGGGCCAAATCAACACGTGGATCCACCTTGGATCTGCTGCGGTGACCCCAAGTGAAAACAAGGGAGCAGCCAAAGAGACTTACTTTACTTTACTTTTTAGTATGACTGGAGCATTTTTAAATGATGACCCCTGTGTAATCGTTCATTGACCCCTATAATGCATGGGCCATGCAGGTTTTTGGTAGCACTTAAGGGGACTAAACAGCAGCCTCAGTATACCATGGCCTACACAAAAAAAACACATGGTGGCCATCCCAGGGTGTCAGCTATAGCCAGTTTGGGGTCAGTGAAGAAGTACACAGGGGCCAAAATGTAAAAATACTCTGGTGACATTAAAAAATATTACCGCCTTGCCCGTGGGGAAAAAAATTGCATTCTGCATTCTGCTATAAGCAGGTGCTTTAAATTTGGCAAACAAAGACATGGCGGAAGACATTAAAAGTGCTACACATTTAACTCATGGTGCCAACATGACACTCAACTCAGTCATTGTAACAGCAACATAACACTGAACTAATCTGACGAAACCAATTGAAATCCTAAAATAAATCAATAACAGAACACTGTTAAACTAACATGAAGCACAATAACATTTAAAACCCCAAACTCCCATAGTGCATTGCAGCACAACATTCATTGTTTATTGGTTAGCTAAAATTGCTAATTACTCCAAAAATATTTGTCCAATCAACTTTCTGCTTTCGCAGTGTTCATCCTTGACCCAAATTACATAAGCATACAAAACGGCAAATGTCAGTTCTCCCCAGCCATACACACGCACGCACACAGAGGCCACTTGACTATTATAATATAGATACCATATTATTTGTCAGATTGTAATGATTCCAGAAAGGTATAGTTTGGACTATCTCTGACTGAATGTTGTGGAATTATGTGGCAAAAAACAGAAAAAATAGTGACAAAGGTAAAAAGATACCCATCCATCCATCCATTTTCTTCCGCTTTATCCGGAGTCGGGTCGCGGGGGCAGCGGCTCAAGCAAAGCCGCCCAGACCTCCCGACCCACACACACCTCCTCCAGCCTCTCCGGGGAACCCCAAGGCGTTCCCAAGCCAGCCAAGAGATATAGTCCCTCCAGCGTGTCCTGGGTCTTCCCCGGGGCCTCCTCCCAATGGGACGTGCCCGGAACACCTCTCCAGCGAGGCGTCCAGGGGGCATCCGGAAAAGATGCCCGAGCCACCTCAACTGACTCCTTTCAACGTGGAGGAGCAGCGGCTCGACTCCGAGCTCCTCCAGAGTGACCGAGCTCCTCACCCTATCTCTAAGGGAGCACCCAGCCACCCTGCGGAGGAAACTCATCTCGGTCGCTTGTACTCGCGAGCTCGTTCTTTTGGTCATGAGCCAAATCTCACGACCATAAGTGAGGATCGGAACGTAGATCGATCGGTAAATCGAGAGCTTTGCCCCCCTACTCAGCTCTCTCTTCACCACGACGGTCCGATACAGCAACCGCATCACTGCAGATGCTGCACCGATCCGTCTATTGATCTCACACTCCATCCGTCCCTCAGTCGTGAACAAGACCCCGAGATACTTAAACTCCTCCACTTGAGGCAAGGACACTCCACCGACCTGAAGAGGGCAAAGCACCTTTTTCCGGTCGAGAACCATGGCCTCGGATTTGGAGGTGCTGATCTTCATCCCGGACACTTCACACTCGGCTGCAAACTGCCCCAATGCACGCTGAAGGTCCTGATTTGACGAAGCCAACAGAACCACATCGTCCTCAAACAGCAGAGACGAGATTCTTGGTTCCCAAACCAGACCCCCTCTACACCCTGGCTGCGCCTAGAAATTCTGTCCATAAAAATAATGAACAGAACCGGTGACAAAGGGCAGCCCTGGCAGATTCCAACGTGCACTGGAAACAGGTTTGACTTACTACCGGCAATGCGAACCAAGCTTCTGCTGCGGTCGTACAGGGACCGGATAGTCCTTAGCAAAGGACCCCGGACCCCGTGCTCCCGGAGCACTCCTCACAGGGTGCCCCGAGGGACACGGTCGAACGCCTTCTCCAGATCCACAAAACACATGTGGACTGGTTGGGCAAACTCCCACGAACCCTCGAGCACCCGATGGAGCGTGTAGAGCTGGTCCAGTGTGCCGCGACCAGGACGAAAACCACACTGCTCCTCCTGAATCCGAGGTTCGACCATCGGTTGAATTCTCCTCTCCAGTACTCTGGAATAGACCTTACCGGGGAGGCTGAGGAGTGTGATCCCCCTATAGTTGGAACACACCCTCCGGTCCCCCTTCTTAAACAGAGGGAACACCACCCCGGTCTGCCAATCCAGAGGCACTGTCTCTGATCGCCACGCGATCTAGCAGAGGCGTGTCAACCAAGACAGTCCCACAACATCCAGAGACTTAAGGTACTCAGGACGGATTTCATCCACCCTAGGAGCCTTGCCACAGATGTCGGATGGTTTGCCAGAATCTCTTCGAGGCCGACCGATAGTCCTCCTCCATAGCCTTCCTGAACTCCTCCCAGGCCCGAGTTTTTGCCTCTGCGATCGCACGGGCTGCGGTACGCTTGGCCTGCCGGTACCTGTCAGCTGCCTCTGGGGTCCCACCTACCAACAGAGACAAGTAGGACTCCTTCTTCAGCTTGACGGCATCCCTTACTTCCGGTAAAAAGATAAAGTTGCTAAATTTTTGCCTGATAACTCTATAACATTCACTCAACGATAGTTCAGACTAAACTTTTTTGGAATCTTTATGATGAGACAAATAATGCCGTGTACTTTCAAAACAAGTTGAACATTTTTAAATGATGACCCCCATTATAACCCTTCATTGAACCCAGTCTGACTACAGCTACCAGGGATGGCCAACATGTCTTTTTGTGTAGGTCATAGTAGCTGGATTCTAAGTGTTGTTTAGTCTCCTTAAGTGGTACTGAAACCCTGATGGACTGCTTGATGGGTTTTAGCCATGCTAATGTTCCCCAGAACCATTTTAGTGAGAAAAAAAAAGTCTGCTGGACCTAAATGACATGGTGAGGAGCTTCCAGGCATGTGAGAGGCAAATAAAGAAAAATGCTTAAAAAGGTAGGGGTTCAAGAGGGCCCTGGTGGGGGGCGGGGGGGGGCGGGTTTCAGTTCATTAAATTTACAGAGCGCCAAATCACAACTTCATCTCAAGGTGCTTCACATAAAACAACTCAACAATAAAAACCAAAAGAAATTAAATCAAAAAATAAAAGAGCATGATCAAAAGGTTAAATGCATGATAAAAAAGTTAAAAAGGTTAAAAAAAAAAAAAAAAAGAATAGCATAGCAAAAATATATTAATCATATAAAATAGAAAACAAATGCATCTTCAGATGTGACTTAAAACTCTCCACAGAGTCTGACTGCCTCACTAGTACAGGGAGATCATTCCACAGGACCGGGGCACGACAGGAAAAGGCTCTATTTCAGAACAGACTTTTTATTCATCCTAGGGACACAGAGCAATCCCACGTCCTGTGAGCACAGAGCCCGGGCTGGTACATAGGTCTTAAGTAGATCCGCCAAGTAGGGCGGTGTCAGTCCATGAACAGTTTTATAGGCCAGTAGCGGGACCTTCAAATCTGATCTCACAGAGACAGGAAGCCAGTGAAGAGATGCCAAAATGGGAGCAATGTGGTCAAACCTTCTGCTTTGTGTCAAGAGTCTGGCAGCAGCATTTTGAAACATTTGAAGGTCCCTGATTCTGGACTGCGGCAACCCAGAAAATAAAACATTGCAATAATCCAATCTAGAAGAAACAAATGCATGAATCAGGGTCTTAGCGTCAGCCATAGGATGGATCTTCGCTATATTTTGCAGATGGAAGAAAGCAGTCCTCCTCCTTTAATGTGGAGGTCAAAGGACAGTGTAGGATCAAAAATTCCCACAAGGTTCCTCACTTTGTATGATGTGCAGCCCCAATTCCACTGAATTGGGGTTGCACAACCTATATTCAGTTGAATACACCACAAAGACAAGGTATTTAATAATGCTCATTTTGAAATGGATGCCTGCAACACGTTTCAAAAAAGCTGGGAAAGTGGTATATTTACCACTGTGTTACATTACCTTTAGTTCTAACAACACTCAAGCGTTTGGGAATTGAAGACAATAATTGTGTGTTATGATTGGGTATAAAAGGAGCATCCGCAAAAGGTTCAGCCGTTCACAAACAAAGATGGGGCAAGGATCACCACTTTGTGAACAACTGCGTGAAAAAATAGTCCAACAGTTTAAGAACATTTCTCAACGTTCATTTGTAAGGAATTTAGGGATTCCATCATCTACAGTCCATTATATAATCAGAAGATTCAGAGAATCTGTAGAACCTTCTACACGCAAGTGGCAAGGCTGAAAACCAACATTGAATGCCTGTGACCTTTGATCCCTCAGGCAGCACTGCATTAGAAACCAACATCACTGTGTAAAAGATCTTACCGCGTGGGCTCAGGAACACTTCAGAAAACAATTTTCAGTTAACACAGTCGTACATCAAGCAAGAATGGGAAAGAATTTGCACAAAAACAATAAAGATTATCAGTTTGAACATTAAATATCTTGTCTTTGTGGTCTATTCAGTTGAATATAGTTTGAAGAGGATTTACAAATAATTGTATTCTGTTTTTCTTTACATTTTACACACCGTCCCAACTTCATTGGAATTGGGGTTGTATAACACACGAACCTGAACTAAGGGCTTACTGGTCAAACCGATGCCGATGTCTCATTGGACCAAGAACCATCATTTCAGTCTTACTAGAGTTCAAAAGCAGGAAATTACTAGACATCCAGCTTCTCACTGAAGCAAGGCAATCCTCTAGGGATTTTATGTAAATGAGATTACCAGCAGTTATCGGCATGTACAATTGAGTGTCAACATAGCAATGAAACTTAATCCCAAAATGCCGCAGAATATGACAGAGGGGTGCAAGATAAAGGGAGACAAGCAAGGGTTCTGTGCTTCATATTCTACTTAGCAATGATATTTTCATGAATACCTTTAATAAACCATGTGTGTACTGTTTAATGCCTGCAATAGGTTATCATTAACAAATTGTGTCAGTCTATTTAAAATACCTTCACCTCAAGCAATTTTGAACTATTAAATCAAGGTTTATTGTCATTTAGCTGTACATACAGTTGTAGTGCAGACAAAATGAAAGGGCGTTTCTTGGTGGGATCCAAAGAAAAAAAAAAAGATTTAAATAAAAACACACATCTGTCACATCAATCCCCCCACCCCTCACATATTCATACATACACATACATATCCCTGAGACATCACACTGAAAATGAAATGAAAATGGACCTGTCTGTTAAAGTGTCCAGGTAGCAGCTTGTTGTTAAGATGCCAAGTTAAAATCTAAAAGTGCAGTGGTGACAACATCCTGGTCAGTTGTTCAAGAATCTAACATCTTGAGGGAGGAAGCTGTTGAACTGTCTGGCAGTCCTAGTTTCGATGCTGCAGAAGCATTTGCCTGATGCCAACAATTCAAAGTGGTTGTGGAGAGGGTGTGAGGGGTCCCTGACGATGCCCAGTGCTCTGCTCCTGCAGCGGCTCAAGAAGAGCTCCTGGACAGAGGGGAGGGAAACTCCAATGACCCTCTCAGCTCCCGCAACGATCCTCTGCAGGGCTTTTTTTGTCTGACATACTGCAACTGGAGAACCATGTTGAGATATTATGTATGTATCACATACCATCATCACGATATATTTACATCAACCTACATTGATGTTCAGTCCAAGGCTTTGCCTTAGTTATATTGGTTTAATTCGTGTCTCAGTCGCCTGCTCTACAAATATGCTTGAAAATTATATATATATCATTTTTTTCCCCCAAAAGATCCTTGTAAAATAGCCTGAGAAATGGATACCAATGTAATAAAAAAGCCATGTCTCGCAGTGTTATAGGAAGTTTGAGGGGGATCCTGGATTTGCCTCTTGATCCAGATCTTCTCCAAAATTTAAGAGTTGGAGATATAAAAAAAAAAAAAAACAAACTTGGGGAAAAAACAAACAAACCCTCACAAGTCAACGTAAACTGAAGATCCAAAGTGTGACACATTCATTGTACAAGCACTTGTTTGTGTTGTTCATCATGTTGTATGTGTTTTTGTGACAGATGACATCATGTGGTTCAAACCTGTGGAACTGAGAACCAAGTGGGGGCGAAGAGGTCACATCAAGGAGGCTTTAGGTGAGAAACCAGCAGCTGTTGTCCTTTTTTTTTTTTTTTTTTTTTTTTTTTTTTTTTTTTTTTGTCTCTCTCTCTCCTCTGACATGTCAGATTGTTTTTGTCCCCCTTTCAGGAACCCACGGACACATGAAGTGTGTGTTTGATAACCAGCTGCGCTCTCAGGATACTGTGCTGATGAATTTATACAAGAGAGTGTATCCTCGTTGGACGTACGACCCGTATGTGGCACCGCCTGAGCCGTGGGTAAAAAGAGAAGCTGCTGTGGAAGTGGAAGACCTGGACATGGACTACTGGAGTCACACACTGACATGAGTCATGGATGTCTTCACATAACATTTAAAAAAAAATGTTATGTAGCAATAAAAATATATATTTATCCAAATTTTCTATTCATATGAAAAAGTTGATGGAGTTTGACATGCTGCTTGTTTGGTGTGTTTGGGCCACTAGGTGGCAGTGGTGATTAAGTCTTCTCCGTTGAGGTGCTTTTTGAAATGGGTCAAGTATTTGAGTGATTACATTCAGCAACAAATAGTTGTGTGCTGACAGAACGTTCTGCTTCAACAAATACTGAACGCTGTGACCAGATCGTGACTTTTTTTTTTTTTTTTCCCCCCCGAAACGTGACGTATCAAATCCATTACGGCAACAACTGTTTGAAGTCACGCTGATGTGGCAGAGCCTGAAGCGATACAAGTACAGTAACTGTGCCAGAATGTGGTTTAAAATGTTTTGTTTTGGCTGAAATTTAGTTCGTCTCTGGGGATCCTGCTCCATCTTTCTTGGAACAAGAACAGAGTGTCTTTGTAGTCAGGCTCATCTGAGATCACGCAGATCTGTCCTCATGTCTGTGTGTGAGTTAACGGGTGAATGTGGAGCGTTATTGTAAAGTGCTTTGAGCATTAACATTGAAGGAAGCACTCTGTAAATTGTCCATAAACTTTTAATTCTAGATTTAAAAAAAAAAAAAAAAAAAAAGTAAGTCCCTTTGGCTGCTCCCTTGTTTGCACTTGGGGTCACCACAGCAAATCCAAGGTGTATCTGCATGTTGAATTGGCACAAGTTCTACATTTTCCAGACCAGATTTGCTGTGGGCCTGTTGGCTGACTGAGGGCATGACACCAAAGAACCCGCCAACACCTCTTCTGTTCATGGTACATCTTTACATACCATAAATTTTGCAGTGTTAAATCAACTCTGTCGGAGTGTATTTGGTCCTGTTCAGTTGAACACTGCAAACCTGTCTAGTAGGGGAGCTTCTCTCCCACCACCCCCCGGAACCACACCAACTTTTTTTTTTTACAATCAGGATGGTCACCAAAATAAAAACAGTCCTTAGTCAAATTCGAAAGGCGAATTTGACTAAACTCAAAATTTAGTTTCTACTGAAATTCACTCATTCATCTTCAACTGCTTATCTGGGATCGGGTCGCAGGGGCAACAACTTCCCTTTTCTGGGCCACATTGACCACCTCTGACTGGGGGATCCTGAGGTGCTCCCAGGCCAGTGTAGAAAGATAATCTCTTCACCTATTCCTGGGTCTCTTCCCAACTGATACACCTGGAACACCTCCCCAGGGAGGCGCACAGGAGGCATCCTTACCAGATGCCTGAACCACCTCAGCTTGCTTCTTTCAACGTGATGGAACAGCAGCTCTACTCTGAGCTCCTCACGAATGACTGAGCTTCTCATCTTATCTCTAACTGAGACACCAGCCACCCTCCTGAGAAAGCCTGTTTCGGCCACTTGTACCCACAGTCTAGTTCTTTTGGTCATGACCCACCCTTCATGATCATAGGTGAGAGTAGGAACGAAGATTGACCAGTAGATTGAGAGCTTCGCCTCAATTTCCTTTTCATCACAACAGTATGCTAGAGCAAATGCAACACTGTCTCTGCTGTGCAGATTCTCCAGCCAATCTCATACTCCATTGTCCCCTCACTCATGAACAAGACCCTGAGGTACTTGAATTCCTTCACTTGGGGCAAGATCTCGTTCCCTACCTGGAGTCGGCAATCCATTGGTTTCTTGCTGAGAACCATGGCCTCACATTTAGAGGTGCTGATCTTCATCCCAGCCACACTCGGGTGCAGTGATAAGACCCTGAGCCCACCAAACTGGAAACCCTCCTCCCCCCAACTACGCCTCAATATCCTGACCATGAAAGTCACATACAGGATTGGTGACAAGGCGTAACCCTGGCGGAGGCCAACCCCCACCGAAAACGACTGATTTACTGCCGTGCACCTGAACACAGCTCTTGCTTTGTGAGTACAGAGACTAAACGGCCCTGAGAAGGGACCCCTCACGCCATACTCCCGTAGTATCTCCTGAGGTACCCGATCACACACCTTCTCCAAGTCCACAAAACACGTAGACTGGATGGGCATACTCCCAGGCACCCTCCAGGATCCTTGTGAGAGTGAGGAGCTGGTCGGTTGTTCCACTGCCAGGCTGAAATTGTTCCTCTTGCATCCAATGTTCGACTATCGGCTGAACCTTCCTTTCCATCATTCTCGAATAGACATTCCTGCCACACCTTACTGAAATCCAAGCATTATTAATGTTGAGTCCCTTTGGCATCTCCATTGTTTCACTCGGAGGCACCGCGGCAGATCTGATGTGGATCTGCATGTTGGTTTGGCACAAGTTTTACGCTAGATGCCCTTCCTGACGCAACTCCACATTGCATGGAGAAATGTGGCAGGGGTGGGATTTGAACCAGGAAACCTTTGCACTGAAACCAAGCGCACTAACCACTCGGCCACCACCACCCCTCCCGTCTTTATTATTTTTGTAACGTAAAATCACTGCTCATTTTAATGAAGAGGGCATACAGTAGTGTTCAGAATAATACTGTAGTAGTGCTATGTGACTAAATCAAATCAATTTTATTTATATAGCGCCAAATCACAACAAACAGTTGCCCCAAGGCGACTAAAAAGATTAATCCAGGTTTTGAGTATATTTCTTATTGTTACATGGGAAACAAGGTACCAGTAGATTCTAACCAATCCAACAAGACCAAGCATTCATGATATGCACACTCTTAAGGCTATGAAATTGGGTTATTAGTAAAAAAAAAAAAAACGTAGAAAAGGGGGTGTTCAGAATAATAGTAGTGTGGCATTCAGTCAGTGAGTTTGTCAATTTTGTGGAACAAACAGGTGTGAATCAGGTGTCCTCTATTTAAGGATGAAGCCAGCACCTGTTGAACATGCTTTTCTCTGAAAGCCTGAGGAAAATGGGACGTTCAAGACATTGTTCAGAAGAACAGCGTAGTTTGATTAAAAAGTTGACTGGAGAGGGGAAAACTTATACGCAGGTGCAAAAATTATAGGCTGTTCATCTACAATGATCTCCAATGGTTTAAAATGGACAAAAAAAAAAAACAGCGTGGAAGAAAACGGAAAACAACCATCAAAATGGATAGAAGAATAACCAGAATGGCAAAGGCTCATCAGCTCCAGGATGATCAAAGAGAGTCTGGAGTTACCTGTAAGTGCTGTGACAGTCAGAAGATGCCTGTGTGAAGCTAATTTATTTGCAAGAATCCCCCGCAAAGTCCCTCTGTTAAATAAAAGACGTGCAGAAGAGGTTACAATTTGCCAAAGAACACATCAACTGGCCTAAAGAGAAATGGAGGAATATTTTGTGGACTTATGAAAGTAAAATTGTTCTTTCTGGGTCCAAGGGCCACAGACAGTTTGTGAGACAACCCCCAAACTCTGAATTCAAGCCACAGTTCACAGTGAAGACAGTGAAGCATGGTGGTGCAAGCATCATGATATGGGCATGTTTCTCCTACTATGGTGTTGGGCCTATATATCGCATACCAGGTATAATGGATACCTGGTATGCGATATAGGGGGAGGTGATGGTCTAGTGGTTAAGGTGTTGGGCTTGAGACCAGAAGATCATGGGTTCAAATCCCCACCTAACTGGAAAATCACTGAGGGCCCTCCCGGTGTGTAGTGAGCGCCTTGTATGGCAGCACCCTGACATCGGGGTGAATGTGTCTGATGCAGATGGAAAAGCGCTATATAAATGCAGTCGATTTATGGATCAGTTTGGATATGTCAAAATACTTGAAGAGGTCATGTTGCCTTATGCTGAAGAGGACATGCCCTTGAAATGGGTCTTTCAACAAGACAATGACCCCAAGCACACTAGTAAATGAGCAAAATCTTGGTTCCAAACCAACAAAATGAATGCCTCGCAGGTGTGAAGAAATCATGAAAAACTGTGGTTATACAAATAAATACTAGTTTAGTGATTCACAGGATTGCTAAAAAAGCAGTTTGAACATAATAGTTTTGAGTTTGTAGCATCAACAGCAGATGCTACTATTATTGTGAACACCCCCTTTTCTACTTTTTTTTTTTTTTTTTTTTACTAATAGCCCAATTTCATAGCCTTAAGAGTGTGCATATCATGAATGCTTGGTCTTGTTGGATTTGTGAGAATCTACTGAATCTACTGGTACCTTGTTTCCCATGTAACAATAAGAAATCTACTCAAAACCTGGATTAATCTTTTTAGTCACATAGCATTACTATTATTATTCTGAACACTACTGTATATGACAAACAGATTTATACAAAAATAAGGTGTTTCGAGCATTTTCTGCCATCTTGGTTTATTTTGTTTGAGCGAGCAGCCAGCTGATGTTATACTGCCTTTCTTTACTCTGATTGGCAGTCACTGTGTCCTTCCCAGTATTCCTCCCACAGCTCGGGGGGAAGCCCCATGTGATATGATGTTGCTACCAAATGTAGATTATGGTGTCTGATCACTTGAATTTCAACCCGTCAGGGGTCAAAATTCTAAATTGTTACCAGACAGCATGAATTTTGATCACATTGGCAATATATGAATCTAATATGAATCCCTTATTTAAATCCTAAGAAATAAAATTATAGTGCTGCCAAAGAAATCTTAAATCTTATACAGCTTTTAAAAAAAGTTAATGAAAATGTCATTAACAGCCATTTTGGATGCCATCTAGAACGTCAAGTTTTATTTTTATGAACATGCTTATTGGATTTTGGGGTTATCAAAGGAACCCAAAGAAGTTGGTAGTTTATGGGGCAGGGTGCAAATGGGGTGGTCCCAGCTTCTCTCTGCTAATGGCTCACTGTCTTTAATTTGCCCAAGGATTACTTTAAAGATGAGTATTTGAAACAAATGGGATTCTGTAAAAGTCAAACACATTGAGGTGTTTTCTTGATTCAAAAATCAGTCGCCTGGACCAGGATCTGGTTTGATTGGGCCGTGCAGACATGGGCCTGATTTCTGCAGTGAGTTACCTTATTTTAAAAAAGTGAGAGAGATCTAACAGAACATCACAATTCAACAATCTGGAAAAAAAAAAAAATCTATCAGCATGAAATAATCTGGATCAAACGATTCATCTGGATCTGGGATGTAGAGAAACTGGGGTTTCCTTGTTTCCTGCTAATGGGAGTGGGGCGGGGGACGAGCGGTTTGCATGAAATAATTTCTGCTGTAGTTAGTGTGAATGTTTGACAGGAAAAGTACTGATAGTACTGATAGTGCTTATCCTCCCACACACTGATCTCTCCCCGGTGGTCTTGGCCTGATCTAAAGACACATTCACACAGATCTTTTGTTTTCAAACGCTCATCAGTTTTGCATCCTTCCCTGCCCTGTGCTTTCTGAGGGAAACTAATTTATGAATTGCAGTGTTTATCATAAAAAAAATAAAAGAAGAAGAAAAGGAAAAAGCCTCTTGCATTCTCGCTGCAATGTGATTCATCCTCAGGCTGTTGGGACTGAACCGCAGAGGCCTGCCAGTAAGTCTGAGAAACCAGAAGGTGAACACTTTGGGATGGAGAGAAGAACATGATCCAAGGAATGAAGGGGAGCAAAAGTTCACTGTGTACATTTTTTATTTAATTACAGTGGAAAAAGTCTAGGAAAGAAGATAATAGAATGGGGGAAAGACTGGTATCTTTGCTGCCCAGCAGAGGGCAAACTGGGAGCCCTGGACAGCTTTGCAACACACTTTATTTTCTGCTCGACTTAAAAAGCATTAAGGAAAGGGCACTGAAACAGTGATTCAGGGCAGATTGCTGTGTGCTATGCTGCCTTATGATGATACAAGGAGGAATTCGGTTCCCCTGATATGAAAGCAGTTCACATGCAGCTAGAGGAGGTACTGAGAGGGCGCATATACCTCCGCCAAGGATGAAGGCCCCTCAAATGTATCCCTGGGTTTAACTGTACGACTGACTGACTTCATTAAGATTCATGGAAATGTGGAGAAACTTTAAAAAAATATTAATGAATACACCCTCTGACTATGTAAAATTTTGTTTGAGCAAAACTGGAAGGGCTTCAGAGCTCATACTTCTGCCATTTGATGTGTGACTAGCTCATTGTGATGTCATAAAGCAAAAATGAGAGCCTACACAGGCCAAAAACTGTTTTGACTAATGGATCAGAGAATGTTGAAAATTGCCCCATCAATTTTAAATAAAGAAAACGAATCTTGCAAAAGACTTCAAATTTAAAGCTATACAGCCGTTCAAATTTCACAAAACTAACAAAGTTTAGTTTCTAGTGAAATCCAAAAATTATAGTGTCAGTTTATTTTTATTTTTGAAATGTGCTTCAAAATTACATCTCATTTTAATGAAGAGAATACGTGGGGGGTGGAATTCCATAAGATATTTTATTTTCTTTTTAACACCCTCTGCAGGAGGACACTGGGCGTGCATGCTAATGTCTCGGATGTCTTGTAAATCACTTCAGAGGTCTTATCTGATTACAAAAACACTGTTTTCCAACTCTAAAAATGAGGTTCTTAGAAACAATAACAAAATGAGAAGGCATCAGGGGCTGCACCCTCCACACACAACAATATAAATACACAACTAAATATACATACGTCTGTCATTTATTTTTGACTATGTATGACTCGTAAAGTCATTCATACCAACCAATCACGTGTTGCTGATCAATACATGTTTGAGATCATCCATCTAGGCTTGTGGTTGTTGAGATACACAAAAAAGGTGTTTTTTTTGTACTGTGCTTTCTTTGGCCTTTGACAAAACTACTTCAAAATCTAATCACCTCTAGATATCTATCCAAGTATTCCCAACAAATGTGAAGGGAGTCGAGTCCAAGGCCGAGATAGAGTCACGACAACTTGAGGCCAAGGCAAAATACTATACAAACTCGATTGTAGTTGCTGTGGCCTGTTCCGATCAACTAATGCATAATTTTAAGCCTCGGCCAAGTGAGTCGGGTGCAGTCTTATAATCTTTAGTGTAGTTTCCAGAGGTGGAATGAAGTCACCATCAAGTCACTCTCAAGTCAAGTCTCAAGTCATAATGACCACCAATTGTTTCAAGCTGACTTTGAGACTTGACTTGGGACTTGCAGATTGATGACTTGACCGTGACTTTGTCCCAACTTGACGCAACATGTTGAGATCAGAGACATTAATACATTACCTGATCAAAAGAATATAATAACGCTTGGGTAGTGACAAAGCTGTTTCGGAATATTTTTATACATTAGGACTTGTAGACATAGCATGGTATGTGTACCCGAAGTACTGTGGTGACTAGAAAACTATGCTTTCAAGCATCGTATGTGTAAAGTTACCATGATGGGCTCCTTTTTATTCTTATGTATACATCCAGAGTTTTCTTCAGAAATCTTATTCTTTGAGTCCAGACAATGCCACGGCCAAAGCCAAGACCCGAGTCATAGCTAGGTCGAGGCCAAGGCATCAAAAAATTGGCCTCGAGACCTCCAATACTGTTGACCACAGTCACACGCACCAGTGGAAATAATAACCCACTTCACCGCTTTGCTGAGGGCAGTGAGACAATCCAGAATCCACACCAAGGTCACTATCAATACCAAAATCGAATGGGTTCTTGCTTGAGATAAGATTGATTATTTCACCTTTTTTTTTTTTTTTGCAGATTAGCTGAAACCACGAGTAATCCCGAGAAACTCTGCGGAGTGCAGAACCTCCACACTGCTGGATTTAGATGCATACTGTACATTTTCCCCTGACACTATCAATTTGAAAGAGATAAACATTTATCTGTTTGGGGACCGAGTGTGATGTGGTGAAGCGGAATCCAAGCCATAAGTGAAGAGTGTGTTTGGCACCAGCTCTCGTCAGAAGACGTGCTGGTGACTTAGTACTGTTTGGATCAGGAATGCTTTGTGGTTGTCTTTTCGCTGCCACCGCACTGTTCGCAGACTGCACATAGAACGGATGAGAGAGTTTTCCTTTGGATGCGGAGAAAGAAACGGAAGGAGTGAAAGGGGCGGCGGGGGAATGAGAGATAAGGATGTGAGTGTCAGTGGAATGTGAAAAGAGCCGCACAGAATTAGGAAATTAAAACTCAAGTGTTAGTGGGTGAGAGAGTTAAATAGAGGGGTGAGGGAGTAGGAGGGTGAGAGAGGCTGGCGTTTATGGATTGCAGATGTGGCGCGATGGGGTTTTGGCAGGGGCCATAAGCGCCTGAATCCTGCACCGGCTGGGTGGCACCAGGGTGAGAGCGAGGTCACGGCACCACAGCACACAGCCCATAAAACACTGAAAGTGGGGGAGACGAGAGGGAGAGAAACACACTGATCGGGCCTGCTGGGCAGAGGGGGCGAGCAAATCACACTTTGGGTTCAAACAAGCAAAGACCCGTTGAAACATTCTTGATAGATACAGTTACCGATAACCTCTAAACCTCACCGCAACCTTAAAAACTGTACAAATAACAATGAATTAGTGTTGATAAAATTAGAAAAGAATCAACCTTCATCTACGGGCAGAGGAGGGCAGAGCTTTAGTCATCCTTCCTGTTGACAGTGGTAGCCACAGTTCAGCTAACCGCTAATTAGCAAAGCTAATGTTTTTGTTAGCAGAGCTGACCAATTAGCTTCCGCTAAATGTAGTTCAGCTAACTTTCAGTCTGCTAACATTGTTTTTTGCTGGTAAAGTGAGTAAATTTATCAGTCAAAAACGCTCATAATGCTAAAATCATACATGTTACTTCCTTTTTATGAATGCAGAGCTAACTAACACTTCCGGATCAATCAGTATTTTTGTTCATTTTTTGTGCATTTGTTTTGTGTTTGTGAGCATAATACGGGTGAGCCGTAGCTCCGTTAACGGTTTATAAATATATTATGTGGATATAAACTGAGACTTGTAATACTGCGATGACAGTGTTTGGGGTTTTATTTTTTATTTATTTATTTTTTGTGCGTTCACTTGTGTTTGTGGCCGCGTTTGAATTTACCCAGCAGCCCCTGCGGCATTTAAACTCGAAACTGGCTTATCTGTAGCCAATGTTGCCAACTTGGTGACTTTCTCGCTAAATCTGGCGACTTTCCAAACCCTCTTGAAGACTTGTTTTTTCAGAAGCGACTAGCAACAAATCTAGCTACTTTTCCTGGTGTCACTGGAGACTTTTCTGGTGTTTGGCAACTCAGATCTAATCTGTTCTCGAGTGGCAGTGGATCTCCCCACCTGTAGCACTGAGCGGAGGGATATCTACAATCCTCTGCGTTCAAACATCCATCCATCCATCCATCCATTTTCTTCCGCTTTATCCGGAGTCGGGTCGCGGGGGCAGCAGCTCAAGCAAAGCTGCTTTGCTTGAGCGAGCAATACCACCACGGCTGTTCCTGCATTGAATGATAAACCTGTCTCAGACTCGCTCAGTCTACTCACCTCGTTTGCTGAATTTTGACTAATTAGTCTCCAGACTTTGAGGATCCCTGGCCTTGAGAAGTTATGTTATTTTGAGAAGTGATAGGCAGTTTTAATGGCAAAATAAACAAATAAACCAGCAATCAAGTTTATTTCTCGTTCAATATTATTCAGGTATTTTTACTCACTTTTTTTTTCAACAAATAAGAGTAAAACAAACAGCAAAAGAACCAAGGACGAGGCCACAATAACACTCATAGTATTATCATTCTAAACAGAAAGAGATAGAAAGAAAAAAAAAATCCAATTGTACAATTAGCAAAGGCATTCCTTAACATTAAGTCCCTTCAAAAAATTCCTAATACAGCGTGGCAGTTTTATGACATTTGGCAGAGTCTATAAGCTTAATACTGCTTCTATATATTGCTCAAATTCAGCCAGAAGTCTGTAAATTCCTTTTCAATACTCTACATTTGTGAATATGGAATTAACTAGACAATATTAAAACATTGATAATGTATTCAATGATCTCTCCCACGTTTTTTTTCCTGCAGCATCTGTGACGACAACAAAAAATATGCAAATTAGATGATGGCGTCATTTGGTGACCAAATAGCCAATAGCTACTTTTTTAGTGGTTTATTGGTTTAATGTTATGAAAGCTAACTTTGCAGTTAGCGGTTTAATGGTTATCAAAGCTAACTTTTCGGTTAGCTGTGCCCACCACTGCCTATTGGTTTATGGAGACTGTAGCTCAAAAACACTATGAATTATGACAATGAAATATGCAGAGATGGTCATAGGGTCAACGGAGATGCAACCAAATGTTATTGATGTGATTGTCTTTCTTTTTTACCCTGCGGTCACATTCGCTACAAATAGGGTTGCCAACTCTCTGAAAAATAAATAAGGGACACCTCACTGGCAGGGCTGACCGGCCCATGGAAATATAGACTGGAACGGACATGCGCGCCTCTATCTATTAGCGTCACTCAGGACAGGAAGGCGCCATTACTAAGGGTGGAAATGTGCAGCTCATCAATAATAAACTGACCGCTTTTTTTGCACTAGCATCACTATTTCTTAATGGATTTTAATAAATGTAGGCTTGTTTCAAAGCCCTTTGAAAGCTCTTTCCAATGCACCTATGCATGTGTGGGTGAAAAAAAAAAAAAAACTTTTATGTAAAATGCAGAAATTTGGGGAAATTAGGACAAACTGTGCTGCTTTTCTCGCTCTATTTTCGCTATTTGTTAACAGATTTTAATAAAAGTAGGCTTGTTTTAAAGCCCTTTCATTGCTCTTTCTAATGAACCCATACATGTCTAGGTAGAAAAAAATGTTTTATGTAAAGTGTGGAAATTTGTGGAAAATATTCCATTCTGTTCATTTACTGTGATTTTTTTTTCCTGTCATCATAATTCTCGATGGATTTTTATAAATTAAGCCTTGTAAGTTGTATTCATGCTAATTAAAAGGTCTATCGAACCCATACATGTCTGGATAAAAAAATCCTTATGTATTAAAATATAAATCTGAAGTATGTCTTGCCATTGTGCTCATTTACCTTTGTTTTTGTGGTGCGTGCAGTTGATGGTGAAGCACTGGCTGCCTTTTTTCTCCTCATATCGCTTCTGTTTAACAGGATCAAGGTCTCTCTCCACCCTCAGTAATGGCCGCCGTGGGGCACGCCGCTAGTCACGTGACGTCCATTCCAGTCTCTATTTCCATGGACCGGCCAACTGACCATTGCCTTCACCCTTCCCAGCACGTGTGTGAAACGATTTTTAACCATTTGACTATTGACTTGACCCTGAATTTAAGTAGATGCACACATGCATTTGTTATGATATGAACATGCGGAAAACAAATTATTATTTAGCAATTTATTTTTAGTGCAAAATAAATTTTCACTCACAATTTCAATATGAGCATCCTGTCCTGCTTCAAAGTATAAAAAAAATATGTCTTTAAAAATAAATCTTTCTCTGTCGTGTTATTGTTATAAAAGTGTATAAATTACCAAAAAAAAAAAAAAAAAAAAAAATCATCCAAAACAATGTAACAGTGAAAGTCTGAAAAAGTAAACAATACTTACAATACTTATAGCTGTTGTCGCGCACCTTTTCCCATTTGCCCATGTATTTTTGCTTTCTTTTTTGTTTTGTTTTTTTTCGAGGAGGAGTAACGACGTTACAGACATTGCGGTTTGTAGGCGTATCTGCAGTGCCAGTGTCGGTGTCGGTATCAGCCATGCTGCTATGGTCGTCCGACGACCGTCGTCGGCTCATGATTCTCGTCCGGGATCTTCTTGCGAGCAGATGTCCCTCGACCAATGAGATAAGAGTGATTCTGTATCGTCAACTCGTGTCTGTCAGCTCATTGGTGAAGAAGAGGAGAGAGGCTGGGATCAAATTTACTGTAAGTTTCCATATAAAGCGCCAGACTTTTTGATTCTCACAGAAATACAGGACAAACAGCGTCCTGTTTCAGGTCAATACGGAACGCACACTTTTATTTCCAAATAAGGGACGATTCCGTTTTTCAAGGGACGGTTGGCAACCCTAGCTACAAATGCCGGAGACAAGCAGTCGGCTTTGTCACTTACTGGGCGTTCCGGGGGCGCGCACGCTAAATCTCCGTAAGATGCCTTGTAAATCCATTTAGAGGTGTTATCTGGTTACAAAACCATAGTTTTCAGATTTAGACGTGTTTATTTTTCTTTAAATTTTACAAAATATATGAGACATATATTAGATTTATATAGAAATAAGCTGTATTGGAGCGTATTCGTCCATCTTGGATTATTTTGTTCAAGCAAACAACCAGCTGATGTCACACGGCCTATTCACTTGGTTCGGCAGTCGTCGTGTCACTTCGCTCAACAGTTGCATGAAATGGGCTTCTGGTCTGTCGACAGAGCGACTATTGCTTCTTGTTGCTGCAAAATGGGCAGTTTGATTGAAAATGAATGGCAAGTCTTCATTTTGCCTCCGCCACTTAAATGGTAAATGGTAAATGGACTGCATTTATATAGAGCTTTTCCATCTCCATCAGACGCTCAAAGCGCTTTACAATTATGCCTCACATTCACCCCGATGTCAGGGTGCTGCCATACAAGGCGCTCACTACACACCGGGAGCAAGCCCAACACCTTAACCACTAGACCATCACCTCCACTTGTAGCTAATTTGAACGTAGGGCAAGATGTACTACTTTTGAGTTTTGTTTTTTAAAATAACTGCTGGTGCTTACAGCTAGTTTTGGGGTTGAGCCATAAAAGTAGTTAATAAGTAATTTTTTAATTTATGTATTAAAAGTACCCTTATTGTTATTATACCCAAAATTTGGTCTTGCTTTTTGCTCTCTGTTTCTTCTTCTTATTCTCCTCTGTTTCAGGAACAAAGCTGAACAATGGTTAAACGATGCTTCCGAAAGTCAATGTAAGTCCAGATTTCTTGTTTCATTTGGGCTTCAGTGTCCTTCATTAGTGCCATGTGACTGGGGCTTTACTTAACTAATCAATGCAGGCAAGCATTTAGCAAGCTGCTCTGCTCAAAAAAGGATGCATGTTCTGAACAGACACATCAAAAGCAGCAGGTGTCTGTCAGTCTCCCCCCCCCCCCCCCCCCACCCCAGAGAGCAGCTCTGTGTTGAATTACTTGGTTATGTTAGAGAAAAAACATTAACATGTCTTGTTGAAAGATCCAGCTCCAGCGCAACTTCAACTTTGTCACTAATTCATGAACATTGTTCTCAAGAATATGTTGATATTGACTGGAATCCATGTGACACTCAACTTTAACAAGCTTCCTAGTACCTGCACTGGCCACACAGCCAACACAGCATGATAGAACCACCTCCAAATTTTACTGTTGGTAGCAAGCGTTTTTCTTGGAATGCTGTGTTCTTTTTCAGCCATGCATACCGCCCCTTGTTATGTCAAAATAACTCAATTTTAGTTTCATCAGTCCACAGCACCTTATTCCAAAATGAAGCTGGCTTGTCCAAATGTGCTTTAGCATACCTCAGATGACTCTGTTTGTGGCGTGTATACAGAAAAGGCTTCCTCTACATTACAGCATCATACAGCATCTCCTTGTGCAAAGTGCGCTGTATAGTTGAACGATGCACAGAGACACTATCTGCAGCAAGATCATGTTGTAGGTCTTTGGAGCAGGTCTATGGGTTGACTATGACTGTTCTCACCATCATTCACTTTAGCTTATCTGAGATTTTTCTTGTCCTGCCACTTCAGGCCTTAACTAGTACTGTGCCTGCAGTCTTCCATTTCCTCACTATGTTCCTCACAGTGGAAACTGACAGCTGAAATCTCTGAGATAGCTTTTTGTATCCTTCCCCTAAACCATGATGTTGAACAATCGTTGTTTTCAGGTCATTTGAGAGTTGTTTAGAGGCTCCCATGTTGCTACTCATTAGAAGAGATGCAAAGAGGGGAAACATTTGCAAATGGCCACCTTAAATACCCTCTCTCATGATCGGATTCACCTGTGTAAGGAGGTCAAGGGTCAGTGAGTTTACAAACCAGTTTTGTGTTACAATAATTAGTGCTAAATGTATTGAAATCAATAAAATGACAAGGATGCCCAAATTTATGCACCTGCCTAATTTTGTTTAACGAACTATTGCACACTTTCTGTAAATACTAGAAATTTCATTTCACTTCTCAAATATCAATGTGTTTGTCTACTATATGATATATTTAACTGAAATTTCTGATCCAGACAACCATGATTAAAGGAAAATCATGAAATTATCAGGGGTGCCCAAACCTTTGCATACAACTGTATTTTCAGTGCTTCTCTACCAAGTAACTGTCAAATCATGTACAGTAGTGTTCAGAATAATAGTAGTGCTATGTGACTAAAAAGATTAATCCAGGTTTTGAGTATATTTCTTATTGTTACATGGGAAACAAGGTACCAGTAGATTCAGTAGATTCTCACACATCCAACAAGACCAAGTATTTATGATATGGACACTGTTAAGGCTATGAAATTGGGCTATTAGTAAAAAAAAAAAAAAAAAAAGTAGAAAAGGGGTGTTCACAATAATAGTAGTGTGGCATTCAGTCAGTGAGTTTGTCAATTCTGTGGAACAAACAGGTGTGAATCAGGTGTCCCCTATTTAAGGATGAAGCCAGCACCTGTTGAACATGCTTTTCTCTTTGAAAGCCTGAGGAAAATGGGACGTTCAAGACATTGTTCAGAAGAACAGCATAGTTTGATTAAAAAGTTGATTGGAGAGGGGAAAACTTATACGCAGGTGCAAAAAATTATAGGCTGTTCATCTACAATGATCTCCAATGCTTTAAAATGGACAAAAAAAAAAAAAAAAAAAAGACGCATGGAAGAAAACGGAAAACAACCATCAAAATGGATAGAAGAATAATCAGAATGGCAAAGGCTCATCAGCTCCAGGATGATCAAAGAGAGTCTGGAGTTACCTGTAAGTGCTGTGACAGTTAGAAGACGCCTGTGTGAAGCTAATTTATTTGCAAGAATCCCCCGCAAAGTCCCTCTGTTAAATAAAAGACGTGCAGAAGAGGTTACAATTTGCCAAAGAACACATCAACTGGCCTAAAGAGAAATGAAGGAATATTTTGTGGACTGATGAGAGTAAAATTGTTCTTTTTGGGTCCAAGGGCCACAGACACTTTGTGAGACGACCCCCAAACTCTGAATTCAAGCCACAGTTTACAGTGAAGACAGTGAAGCATGGTGGTGCAAGCATCATGATATGGGCATGTTTCTCCTACTATGGTGTTGGGCCTATATATCGCATACCAGGTATCATGGATCAGTTTGGATATGTCAAAATACTTGAAGAGGTCACGTTGCCTTATGCTGAAGAGGACATGCCCTTGAAATGGGTGTTTCAGACAATGACCCCAAGCACACTAGTAAACCAGCAAAATCTTGGTTCCAAACCAACAAAATTAATGCCTCGCTGATGTGAAGAAATCATGAAAAACTGTGGTTATACAACTAAATACTAGTTTAGTGATTCACAGAATTGCTAAAAAAGCAGTTTGAACATAATAGTTTTGAGTTTATAGCGTCAACAGCAGATGCTACTATTATTGTGAACACCCCCTTTTCTACTTTTTTTTTTTTTTTTTTACCAATAGCCCAATTTCATAGCCTTAAGAGTGTGCATATCATGAATGCTTGGTCTTGTTGGATTTGTGAGAATCTACTGAATCTACTGGTACCTTGTTTCCCATGTAACAATAAGAAATATACTCAGAACCTGGATTAATCTTTTTAGTCACATAGCACTACTATTATTCTGAACACTACTGTATTTCTTTTCACAAATATGGGAATGATAGTTAAATATATCATTAAAATGCATGGTTTTATGCTGTCTTTCTTCTTCTTCTTCTTCTTCTTCTTCTAAATCCCATGTGAAGTGCCGTCCCACAATGATAATCCAACTACAGTTGTGTTAGGATGAGAGGTTCTTTTATTAAGTATGTGTGTGTGTGCGCCGAATAAAAATTAATCGGCATCAATTTGACCAGTTAACACTCAGCCTAGGCTCCTGTGTCATACATCACACTGACAAAGTGAGGAACCTTGGGGTAATTTTTGATCCTTCGTTGTCCTTTGTCCTCCATATTAGAAATATTACTAGGACTGCTTTCTTCCACCTGCGAAATATAGTGAAGATTTGTCCCCTTCTGTCTATGGCTGATGCTGAGACCCTGATCCATGCGTTCATCTCTTCTAGATTGGACTACTGTAATGTTCTATTTTCTGGTTTACCGCAGTCTAGCATTAGGGGTCTCCATTTGGTTCAAAATGCTGCAGCTAGACTTTTGACATGAAGCAGAAAGTTCGACCACATTACACCCATTTTGGCATCTCTTCACTGGCTTCCTGTCCCTGTGAGATCAGATTTTAAGGTGTTCATTGAGTGGCACCCCCCTACCTAGCTGACCGAATTAAACCTTACGTCCCGGCCTGGGCTTTACGTTCTCAGGGTGCAGGACTACTTGGTGTCCCTAAAGTGAATAAGAAGTCTGTGGGTCACAGAGCTTTCTCTTATCATGCCCCTGTTCTGTGGAATGATCTCCCTGCGTCAATAAAACAATCAGATTCTGTGGAGACTTTCAAGTCCAGACTATGCATTTATTTACCCTTTCATATGGCTAGCATACTGGTACAGTTTTATTTTACGCTTTTCACTCTTTTAATTCATTTATTAGTAATTGGAGCGGGCCGTGGCCTCAACTTTACCTAAATTCTGGGTCTTTTAGTGAAGTTTAGGGCTAGTGGCCGGCGATCACCTTAGTATTTCTTCTGTTTTTCTTGTTGATTAATGCTGGCAAATTATACAGTATTTTTTGTCTTTCTGATGCCTGATTCTGTTTTTTTCTCCGTTTAAGGTGCAGCTCCATCCAGAGATGGGAGTTATGTTTGTGTTGGCGACCCTCCTGTCCTGTGCACCAACAGCAATTCTTGTATATTCGTCCGTGAATTGTTCTGTGAATTGTTTCTGTAATTTATGTTTGTAGCATGGCCCAAGCAGAGGGTCACCCCTTTGAGTCTGGTCTGCTTGAGGTTTCTTCCTCAGATGGAGTTTTTCCTTACCTCTGTTGCTCTGGGGGTTGGTAAGGTTAGACCTTACTTGTGTGAAGCTCCTTGAGGCAGCTCTGTTATGATTTGGAGCTATATAAAGGAAAATAAATTGAAATTGAAATTGAAAATTTATGTAAAACATTATAATTTTTTTTTCCGCCAGCTATGGGGCAAAGACTTAAGATTTCTTTTCATGGGGTCCAAAATCCCTCCCGGCATCCCTGCACAAAGGTTAATGCATAAAATTACCCTTTTAACTTTGTACATATTTTTCCTCATCTTTGACTTTTTTACAGTGTTACATCAAACTGTTGCAAGTGTTTTGAAAGCGTGATGCCGTGCACCATCAAGCCCGTAAAAACCTTCTGATGCACTGTCCTGTTTATGTAGGTGCTGCCTGACGCTCCTTCACTATTAGCTCAGCTCTGTTTTTCTCTCTTTCTTTTGACTTATCCTTCTTTTTCCCCCCTCTTGTTCCCCTTTCCTTCCCCCTTAGCCTGGTCCCGACTCCCTGGTTTCTGGGACCTGGCCAAGGCGCGTGTCCCTGGAGGAGCAGCCGAGAGGAGAAGGAGAGAGGGGGCAGCAAAGGGGTGCAGAGACTAACTCCAAAACCACAGCTGCAGGAGCCTCCTCTCCTCTCCTCTCCTCTCCTCTCGCCTGGCACACTCCCCAGCTCTGCCATTAATCACTGCGACGACGGGTATTTGAGTGCATGTGAGTTTGTGCACACTGGAGAGAAACACATGTTTGCATGTTTGCGTGTATTGTTGTGTGTGCTGATAGAGAACTGGAATGGGACGGTGGTGACGGTATGGAGACCAGGTTCTCCGAGCAGAGCCAAAAGAGTTCACCCAGAGAGCGAGGGTGGGGGGGGGGGGGGGGGGGGGGGGGAGGATGACAGACGTAAAGCCTGGTGAGCAGATTGGGACTGCCAGCGACTAAAAGCAAGAGGTAGATAGATGATCTGCAGAAGTTTTTAGTATCACAGGAAGAGACCAAGACATGTAAAACTGGTCCAGAAAATCTCTGTGATGGAGTTTTCTTGGACTCACTGTTCAGACCATCTGTGGAGAAATGTTTTGCAACAGCACCTGCATGCAAATGTGAATTATGCACACAGTGTCAGCATTTCATGGCCGGACAAGTAGGAAAGCACAGATATTTTACACAGACAGCATAAAAGTTGTCCTCCAGAGAGTCTTTGGCATCAACAAATAAAGAAACTATTTTGTCCAGAAGGGCGCTTAACAGCAAAGCAAAGTTCCTGCTTGCATGAGTGATGCCTGTTGGGATTTCTTTGATTATTTCTGATTATTACTTCCACAGAGGAGTTCGTCATCACTCTTCATTTTTACGTTTGCCAGAAGGAGATCTCAAAATTTTATAAATGGGTCACAGTGAAATTTTATGAAACCATGGGCTCTGGCGACCCCACGCAAAGAGACCCTATGCACCCTCTGCACCCCCATCTCCAAACCACATCATCTCCCATCCCTCCACTGTTTTTTCCCCCTCTACCCTTGGGTCACGGTGTTTTGTAGATTTCCAATCTGAAATTATGAAGTGTTTGGCAGCAACCTAGTTTCATGAGGCCTCATTCGGTGGTTTCCAGGCATGTCGTCACTGTCTCCTTGGCCATGTAGACAGTACATGGCTGATCATAGAAATTAAGGGGGCACTCATGAAATTGTTGTTGTGGATGATGTAATCAAATGTAATCAACTGTTGTTGGGGGCTCCCTTCCAGCTCAGGTCCTTAGCTGTTAATCAGATGAATAAATTGGACCCAATATGCAGACAACTACACAGTGACTAGGTGAAATAAGTTATTTTATTTAACGTAAGAGAAGCGGTCAGAGTCCAAAAAAAGGGGTCTGTCCAAACAATCCAAAGTGTATCAGGCATGGGGGGAGAGTCAGTGGGTCTGAAGGTTCAATGTGGGCAAAACAGATGGCAAAGTTTGCATGGCTGGCACAGGAAGTAAGTCAGCGAATTAGTGAGGAGTGCATGAATGAGCCAGTATTTTAAACTGCACTGGAGTAGATGATTGATTGTAGGTGTAAATTGCAAGCAGGTCAGCTATGCCCAGCCTAATACTCCCCTCACACATAGTTGGAATTACGCAGAGTGGCATCGGATTCGTGAATTGGCGCACATTTGAAAGTGTTGGATTTCAGTTCCAAAATGTTCTGACAGCCATCTACAGAAGTCAACACAGTTGGTCAAAATCGGCCAGCGGCCCTGAGTGTGATGCACATGTTCAAAACCCTCCGGGCGCTGTCGAGATGGGACACCTATCCGACAGTGATCCATGTATAATCTGACGACCATCTGACCTCAATTTACGTATTCTGACGGCATCAAAACAGCATTTGAAATGATCTGATCATGGATGATTGAGCTCTGAGATTGATCGGTCACAGCAAAGCCTACCAACATGCTGTGCCGTTTGTCCACTTTCACTGGACCCCAGCCAAGGAGGGCGAATGAAATGTAATAACATGTATGTGGCACTATGTGCGTGTCAGAGGCTTGGTGCAGTGCCCTGCAACGCAGCTGAATGGGATGTCACTGCTGTAACACATGTATTATTACACGTACATCTCCTAAGTCTGTAGCAGGTATGATGTGGAAATGTTTGCCCAGTACATGACGACATAAATAAACATGTAACTCATCTCCGGTAGCCCATGTTCCACAGCACAGTGCAGACAGCTGGTCAAATCCCTTTCACCCGGCTCCACTGTGTGCTGGCGACATCGATCAGCTGACAAAAGCATAATCCACCTCTGGTTTAACTAAATCCCATGTGAAGTGCCGTACCACAATGATAATCCAACTACAGTTGTGTTAAGATGAGAGATTCTTTTGTTAAGTATGTGTGTGTGCGCCGAATAAAAACTCATTCATTCATTCATTCAAGATGTGTATCAACTGAAATGGCCACAAAAAAGAGTTTAAAAAAAGAGAAAAGAGAAAGTCCACTGGCTGCATCTGAAAGTTGTGCACATGCGGGAAATATATATATATATATATATACGAGGGCTGTCAATAAAGTAACGGTCCTTTTTATTTTTTTCAAAAACTATATGGATTTCATTCATATGTTTTTACGTCAGACATGCTTGAACCCTCGTGCGCATGCGTGAGTTTTTCCACGCCTGTCGGTGACGTCATTCGCCTGTGAGCACTCCTTGTGGGAGGAGTCGTCCAGCCCCTCGTCGGAATTCCTTTGTCTGAGAAGTTGCTGAGAGACTGGCGCGTTGTTTGATCAAAATTTTTTCTAAACCTGTGAGACACATCGAAGTGGACACGGTTCGAAAAATTAAGCTGGTTTTTAGTGAAAATTTTAACGGCTGATGAGAGATTTTGAGGTGATTCTGTCGCTTTAAGGACTTCCCACGGTGCGAGACGTCGCTCAGCGCTCTCAGCCGGCATCATCAGCCTGTTCAAGCTGAAAACCTCCACATTTCAGGCTCTATTGATCCAGGACGTCGTGAGAGAACAGAGAAGTTTCAGAAGAAGTCGGTTTCAGCATTTTATCCGGATATTCCACTGTTAAAGGAGATTTTTTTAATGAAAGACGTGCGGATGGGTCCGCGCGCTCCGCCACAGGAAAAACACCTCTGTTGGAAGCCTTAAGGACAAGTTGGAACATGTCCAGCTGTTAAACAATTTCTCATATACTCACTCCACTGAAAGCCATCAAAAGCCGCCTGGATTTTACAAATGGTTATCAACACGGAGGTGTTTTTCCTGTGCCGCCGCACCGTGTCGGCTGCGTCCCGACGCGCGGACCCGTCCGCACGTCTTTCATTAAAAAAATCTCCTTTAACAGTGGAATATCCGGATAAAATGCTGAAACCGACTTCTTCTGAAACTTCTCTGTTCTCTCACGACATCCTGGATCAATAGAGCCTGAAATGTGGAGGTTTTCAGCTTGAACAGGCTGACGACGGCGGCTGAGAGCACTGAGCGACATCTCGCACCGTGGGAAGTCCTTAAAGCGACAGAATCACCTCAAAATCTCTCATCAGCCGTTAAAATTTTCACTGAAAACCAGCTTAATTTTTCGAACCGTGTCCACTTCGATGTGTCTCACAGGTTTAGAAAAAATTTTGATCAAACATGCGCCAGTCTCTCAGCAACTTCTCAGACAAAGGAATTCCGACGAGGGGCTGGACGACTCCTCCCACAAGGAGTGCTCACAGGCGAATGATGTCACCGACAGGCGTGGAAAAACTCACGCATGCGCACAAGGGTTCAAGCATGTCTGACGTAAAAACATATGAATGAAATCCATATAGTTTTTGAAAAAAATAAAAAGGACCGTTGCTTTATTGACAGACCTCGTATATATATATATATATATATATATATATATATATATATATATATATATATATATATATATATATATATATATACGAGGTCTATTAGAAAAGTATCCGACCTTATTATTTTTTTCAAAAACCATATGGATTTGAATCACGTGTGATTGCGTCAGACAAGCTTGAACCCTCGTGCGCATGCGTGAGTTTTTCCACGCCTGTCGGTTGCGTCATTTGCCTGTGAGCAGGCTTTGAGTGAGGAGTGGTCCAGCCCCCTCGTCGTTGTTTCATTGCCAGGAAATTTCGGAATGATTTGGGCTTTTTTCCATCAGAATTTTTTCAGAAACTGTTAGAGACTGGCAGCTGGAAACCATTAGAAAAATTTATCTAGCTTTCGGTGAAAATGTTACGGACTTGGTAGAGAATAAGGAGTGTTACTGTCTCTTTAAGGACGGCCCCCAGCGGCTGTGGGGCGCGCCACGCTCCGAAGCTGCCATCGACAGGCTGAACGACCATTTCATTTCTAAATGGATGGCTGTCTGGATTCGTGACCATCATGTGCCATTTCTCTGGTTATCACAAGAGCTGGACATCAACCATTTTCCGGCAGATTTCACTTTTAACAAGAGATTTTGTCATGGAAAGCCGAGCGGAGGCTTCGCGCGTCACGATGGATTCGCTACTGGAGCGAGACAAAACCACCTCCGTTTTGGTCTCACAGGACGGCTTTGAGATGGCGTTCAGACAGCTGTCGGTGGTTTTTCCATCGAGTGATTATCCGAGAAATTGTGGATATACCTGGACATGCCAGAACATGTCCCGTGAGGCTTCATCACGGCATTGCTTTGCGCCATGCGGCACCGCCGCGACGCGCGAAGCCTCCGCTCCTCTTTCCATGACAAAAACTCCTGTAACAGTGGAATGTGCCGTTCATTTCCAAACTGGACGCTGTGTTTTATCCGGGATGTCGTCTGACTAGCACAGGAATTGTGAAAAGACGTGGACATCACTTTTTTGGCACATTGAGACAGACGTGCGGAGGAATTCCGCGCGTTGCGGCGGTGCCGCATGGCGCAAAACAACGCTGTGATGAAGCCTCATGGGACATGTTCTGGCATGTCCAGGCACATCACACAGGCGTGGAAAAACTGACGCATGCGCACGAGGGTTCAAGCTTGTCTGACGCAGTCACACATGATTCAAATCCATATGGTTTTTGAAAAAAATAATGTCAGATACTTTTCTAATAGACCTCGTCATCTAATCATCGTCGTCTAATAGACCTATATATATATATATATATATATATATATATATATATATATATATACAAACAGCAGACAATCACTGACAGCTGTCAGCCTGTTTGTGCGCTCTCTGGATGGACAGGTCCAGCCACGATCACATGCGGAGTGGCTGGTACAATGTTTATGAACACATATACACACAGCTAAGCAAACATTTCATCCACACACACACGGCTTTGATCACCTGTTCTACACATGCAGGCACACGCGGCTCATTCATCTATTGTGAACACACTCAGATCACCTGTTCTATGCACCTACATGCGCACACTCCGTCATGTGAGACACACACTGATGAGAGGTCAGCAGTGGCGGATGCTGGTCTTTCAAGGAGGGGAAGCTCAATTTCGGCCTACATCATAAAATGTGTCGGTTTATTTATATGTAAATTCTACCCTCTGTTCCTTTTCAAGAAAATGATCTGTGACCCTGTCGTACCAGCAAGGCGTCTTTTCCAGGGACTTGACTAGTGTCCTCTCAATGGCCAGCAGAGCTAGGCTGCTTAAACGGCCTTGGCCCATGGTGTTGCGGGTGTAAGACTTGAGCCGCTTTAAATAGGAGAAGCTCCTCTCTACACCTGCAGATGTAGCTCCAATCGTTGCCACTAATGACAATAGTTTGTACACCTGAGGCATTGCACTGTCCAACTCCATGTCTTTCAGAAACAGCAAGAAATCACATAGCTTTCCCCTGTTGCCCTGCAAGTCCTGGTTTGAATATAGGACTTGAAGTTCAGACCTCAGTCTCCCTGAATCAAAGAACTGGCCAAAACGTTTCAGGACACTCTGAAATGCCTCCTCTGGAAACACTTGTCTCATCTCATCAAATTTCCCTGGATTGACCAATTCCAAGAAGCGCAGACTTTACAAATTTGCAAAACGCCGAGGTAGCTGCTCTGTGAGATTGTCTAGGATGGCCATGTACAGATTTCTGTAGCGCTCCTTGGGATCCTGTAGTTGTGACAGACGGCGTTTTCTCATGGGCTCAGTTTGTGGGTCTGATGTGAGATCTGCTGCTTTGGCATAAACAGCTTGGAAAGCCCCCTCTGACCTCTTCTCTTTGACAAAAGCAAGAAGAGACTCAATTCTTTTCTTGCAGTACAGAACATCCATAGCTCTCTGTTGGACAATGTCAAACACCACATCAGTCTCAGAGAAGATTTGTTCATATGTGTACAACATGAACACAAACTCAAAATCCTCCAGTTTCATCAGAAGGCCTTTGGCACAGTCTAATGTGTCATCATCCATGGACTTATCTGCAATGATCATCTCAAAAGTTTGCAGGAGGGCATCATAATTGTTTGCCCCAGTGCTCACTATCCGTGATGTGAAATTCCATCGAGTAGGAGCATTTCTGGGCAACCTTGAGCAGCCTGCAGACTCAAGAAAAGACATCCTCTTTGTGGATTTTGAGAAAAATGTGGCAAACCCAGAGAGTGATGCAAAAAAATCCAATAAAGCGCTCCTGAATTTTACCTGCCCTATCCACATAGCGAACAACGACAGAGTTGAGCATGGCAAGCTATATCAATTCAATCAATCAATTTTTCAATTTTTTTTTATATAGCGCCAAATCACAACAAACAGTTGCCCCAAGGCACTTTATATTGTAAGGCAAGGCCATACAATAATTATGTAAAACGCCAACGGTCAAAACGACCCCCTGTGAGCAAGCACTTGGCTACAGTGGGAAGGAAAAACTCCCTTTTAACAGGAAGAAACCTCCAGCAGAACCAGGCTCAGGGAGGGGCAGTCTTCTGCTGGGACTGGTTGGGGCTGAGGGAGAGAACCAGGAAAAAGACATGCTGTGGAGGGGAGCAGAGATCAATCACTAATGATTAAATGCAGAGTGGTGCATACAGAGCAAAAAGAGAAAGAAACAGTGCATCATGGGAACCCCCCAGCAGTCTACGTCTATAGCAGCATAACTAAGGGATGGTTCAGGGTCACCTGATCCAGCCCTAACTATAAGCTTTAGCAAAAAGGAAAGTTTTAAGCCTAATCTTAAAAGTAGAGAGGGTGTCTGTCTCCCTGATCTGAATTGGGAGCTGGTTCCACAGGAGAGGAGCCTGAAAGCTGAAGGCTCTGCCTCCCATTCTACTCTTACAAACCCTAGGAACTACAAGTAAGCCTGCAGTCTGAGAGCGAAGTGCTCTATTGGGGTGATATGGTACCACGAGGTCCCTAAGGTAAGATCAATCAATCAATCAATCAATCAATTTTATTTATATAGCGCCAAATCACAACAAACAGTTGCCCCAAGGCGCTTTATATTGTAAGGCAAGGCCATACAATAATTATGTAAAACCCCAACGGTCAAAACGACCCCCTGTGAGCAAGCACTTGGCTACAGTGGGAAGGAAAAACTCCCTTTTAACAGGAAGAAACCTCCAGCAGAACCAGGCTCAGGGAGGGGCAGTCTTCTGCTGGGACTGGTTGGGGCTGAGGGAGAGAACCAGGAAAAAGACATGCTGTGGAGGGGAGCAGAGATCGATCACTAATGATTAAATGCAGAGTGGTGCATACAGAGCAAAAAGAGAAAGAAACAGTGCATCATGGGAACCCCCCAGCAGTCTACATCTATAGCAGCATAACTAAGGGATGGTTCAGGGTCACCTGATCCAGCCCTAACTATAAGCTTTAGCAAAAAGGAAAGTTTTAAGCCTAATCTTAAAAGTAGAGAGGGTGTCTGTCTCCCTGATCTGAATTGGGAGCTGGTTCCACAGGAGAGGAGCCTGAAAGCTGAAGGCTCTGCCTCCCATTCTACTCTTACAAACCCTAGGAACTACAAGTAAGCCTGCAGTCTGAGAGCGAAGCGCTCTATTGGGGTGATATGGTACTACGAGGTCCCTAAGATAAGATGGGACCTGATTATTCAAAACCTTATAAGTAAGAAGAAGAATTTTAAATTCTATTCTAGAATTAACAGGAAGCCAATGAAGAGAGGCCAATATGGGTGAGATATGCTCTCTCCTTCTAGTCCCCGTCAGTACTCTAGCTGCAGCATTTTGAATTAACTGAAGGCTTTTTAGGGAACTTTTAGGACAACCTGATAATAATGAATTACAATAGTCCAGCCTAGAGGAAATAAATGCATGAATTAGTTTTTCAGCATCACTCTGAGACAAGACCTTTCTGATTTTAGAGATATTGCGTAAATGGAAAACATATTTGTTTAATATGCGCTTTGAATGACATATCCTGATCAAAAATGACTCCAAGATTTCTCACAGTATTACTAGAGGTCAGGGTAATGCCAACCAGAGTAAGGATCTGGTTAGATACCATGTTTCTAAGATTTGTGGGGCCAAGTACAATAACTTCAGTTTTATCTGAGTTTAAAAGCAGGAAATTAGAGGTCATCCATGTCTTTATGTCTGTAAGACAATCCTGCAGTTTAGCTAATTGGTGTGTGTCCTCTGGCTTCATGGATAGATAAAGCTGGGTATCATCTGCGTAACAATGAAAATTTAAGCAATACTGTTGGGAAGGTGTCGTAGCACGGACCCACAACAGGGGGCGCAAATGAACGGACAATGAGTAAGCCAAAAGGTAACAATTTACTGTTGTGACAATACACAACTAAATGTACAGAAATTGCAAAGTCAATGAACACCAGGTGACGTGTGGGCAGGCTCGAAGATAGAAGACCCCGACGAGAGAGAGACCGCGTCCCACACGGCCTCCACCACCAACGGTCTGAAGAACACCGGAGCCGCCAAGTCCCGAATCCCCAGGTGACCTCTGTCTTCAGCTGTCGACCCTGGTACTGCTGGCAGAAAGCAGAAAAAAGATGAATGAGTGTAAATCCTTACACTCAGTGGTCTACAGTCTGTGCACAGTTAGGAGGAGAACCTCCACCTCCGAATCACACACTCGTGCAGCTCCTAGTGTGACCACTTATCTGTAGCGCGGTTGTCGTCGTCACGCTCCACGCCACTTCCCAGATAAGGGTGAACACCACAGGATACCGGCTGCAACAGAAGTTCAGAATCCTACACAACGTGTTAATCAGCAGAGAAAGTACCTCACGGTAGTCGATTTCTCGGCGAGGAGGTGGAGTCACGATCCGGCTTTTAAGATGGTGATGATGATGATGAACGAGTGACAGCTGGTGCAGGGGATGAATGACAGCTGTCACTTCTTCAGGGTCCGGCGCCCTCTCGTGCTTAGAGCCCGCACTCCAAGCAGGGCGCCCTCTGGTGGTGGTGGGCCAGCAGTACCTCCTCTTCAGCGGCCCACATAACAAATACCGTCTAATAATACTGCTTAAGGGAAGCATGTATAAAGTGAATAAAATTGGTCCTAGCACAGAACCTTGTGGAACTCCATAATTAACTTTAGTCTGTGAAGAAGATTCCCCATTTACATGAACAAATTGTAATCTATTAGACAAATATGATTCAAACCACCGCAGCGCAGTGCCTTTAATACCTATGGCATGCTCTAATCTCTGTAATAAAATTTTATGGTCAACAGTATCAAAAGCAGCACTGAGGTCTAACAGAACAAGCACAGAGATGAGTCCACTGTCCGAGGCCATAAGAAGATCATTTGTAACCTTCACTAATGCTGTTTCTGTACTATGATGAATTCTAAAACCTGACTGAAACTCTTCAAATAGACCATTCCTCTGCAGATGATCAGTTAGCTGTTTTACAACTACCCTTTCAAGAATTTTTGAGAGAAAAGTTGTTTCATCCACCTGCAATGCAAAAAAGGGAGCAGCCTGGATTTCATCCTTGATCTCATCAGAAACAGTGGCTGAAAGAGCAGAGATCAAGTCATTTTGGATTGGATGGGACATACCAGAAAACACAGGTGATGACTGGAATTGTGTGGCCAGGACAGAGTCATATTTAGCTAATGTTTCATTAAACTCCCTGTAATTCCCCTTGTTGGATGATTCAACACTCTCATCATGCCCCCTAAATGACAGCTCCTGACAGCCAAGCAAGGAAGTCACATCAATAAGGCGGTTTAGGAAAGTTCTGTTTTGTTTAACTGCTTCATTATGTTTTGCCACTTGAATGCGAGCGCCTTCATTGATTGCATGATCAACCCTGACTCTGCCCAGGCAACTTAACCTTGCACATGCACTCACATGTTCATTGCTTTTTTCATGCCTTTTGTATGCCCTGTCCAAGTTGGACAGATCCCCAAAACCCACTTTTGACCAGACAACACATCCCTGAGATGGTTTCATCAAGAGGCCAACAGTACATTTTATTTGTTACAGCACTTCCAGTCAGCCAGCTCACTTTGTCATACCAGGACAGCTGAAAAGACCTGTTACTTTTCCCCACCTTTTGCACCAAATTAATCTGAGGAGTTGATCTGCCCTGCTGTTTAACTCTAAGTTTTTCTTCGTAAGGAAGACTATCAAATGGCTTCGCCAAAATCTGGTCCACAACATTCAAATTGTCTGCCATTATGTGCAGCTTGCTACCTAGCTAGCTCGCTAGCTGGGACTGGCGCGAGGCTAGCGTGAAGTTTGTCCGCCTGTGAGTGCTTTGTGACGGTGGAGGAGCTCAGCAGCACCCGCTGCTCGGTAGGGACAGAAACTGTGATAGAAGTCAGAAAGAGTGATAGAAGTCAGTCTCCAAACACAAACAGCTACAAAAAAAACACAAAACACCAGAAATAGAAGCTCGATTTGTCGCTAGTCGTTTTTAACAAAGAAAATGCTGCTAAGAGGATTAGGAAAGTCTCCGGTTCAACTCAGAACAGAATGAAAATTAAAAAATGCTCCCACGGATGTTTACACCAAAAGATCGCTGATTCACTCATTTTGCTGTCAATCAAAAAGGGATTCAGCCTCAGACAGATCATCCAATCATCATGCAGAAGCTGAGCGTCCGGGCCAGCCCACTGCCCCATAGACCCCCAGAGACGCTGAGCGTCCGATGGGCGGGACAAAGCCCAGCATTTATCCAATGACTCGTCTCGTTTTGCTGCACTCTTTGCTTCGCTATTGAAGTCTGTGGACGCTCAGTGTCCACACTGTTTAAAGCACCGTGAAGCTGCGGGTTTGAGTGAGCGGAAAGCCGTGTCGTTACCAGTGATAAGAAGCTGATTCTGAACAAAAGTTGAGCGCGTTGTAGCGCATATTTAGTCAATGACATGTACACACAACAGTATATATTTGATCACTTATTTTTTGACATTTTAGGGGAAGCTGAGCTTCCCTTGCAGTCTTAGAGCAATCACCTCTGGAGGTCAGTTTAGCACTGGGAATGTGGGGACAAGCAGAGATTTGATTGCGTGGGTGAGTGAGTGAGTGGGTGAGTGACAGCTCCAATGTCGTTGCTGTCTGACAGCAGTCTGTGTCATCTGACTGTTGTCTGAAATATGTTTGGGCTGCATCCTACAGGTGGACCAAACTTGGCATATGGGTAGACCAAGTGGGGAAAGGGGGGTTGATGGGTGGGGAAGGAGAGTGATCACCATGGCAACAGTGAGCTAGTTTGCATATTAATTATATCACAGGTTCAGTGAGTACAAATCATATTTTGGCTCATGGAGACTATATTTTTTGAGTTTAGCACACAACATTTCACAACCTAAAAGAGACTCCAAGCCACCTGTTTGGAACAAGACGATCTTTTCGTTGGCTTTACCCAAAGCTGGACACAGGATTGACTGCTTTAAAGCTTCTTGTTTGTCATCCAACATCCGGTGAACAACAATTCATTGCATATTTATATGTCCATTTTTTATCAGTTTTGGAATTATAAAGTCCTTATTGTACACACCACTTAGAGGGCTTCCTGCATAAATCCACTGTTGATTTCTCCATCCGTGTCCGTCTGACAATTCCTTTTGTCCAGACTGCATCAAATAACACCCAATATGTTGTCCAGTGCACATTTATTGGTCCATCTTGCCTATTTTTGGAATTTAAAAGTCTTTATGTTAAGTAGCAGCACAGGCTGTTGTGTGCACATGCTGCACTAAGTTCCTGTTCGTTGTTAAACTCGCTATCAGGGAAATGATGTGCTACAATGTGAGTTCCACATACAGAAAAAATGGGTACGACTTATACTCTGTAAAATTTGGTTGCAGTTATGTTATTTTAATTCATAGAGAAATGTGTCTGTTTTAAAGGTAAACTGGTTACAGAATAATGAATTCCTGAACATAATGATCTTGTAAAGTTAACCTAATGAGTTATAATTTGTTTTTCCCTCTAGGCTAAGTGTTTTTTATGTGAATAGTTTGATAGTTTTTGCACCATAAGATTTTTTTTCCCTCATTCATGCCTCAGGTTTTTGCACTGTAGCTGTGGATCCAGATACCAGTTTGGAGCCGCACTCAGTCTTCAAGTCAAACAAATGCTTAGACTGAAAACACACTGTTGTACTTGTGTGTTTTCTCTCCGCACTGTGACACCAATGCAAATGTGGCTGCTGGTTATCGGGAATGATAAAAAAAATTCATTAACTCCATATTAATGTGACAATTATTTACAGAAAACAAAAATGAGAAAATGACAGAAGTGAGAGAATGTAGTTGAAGTTGGGGTTGAAGGCGGCTGCATGCCTTACAGTGCACGGCCTCACAGTGCACGGCCTCACAGTGCACGGCCTCACAGTGCACGGCCTCACAGTGCACGGCCTCACAGTGCACAGCCTCACAGTGCATGCCTCACAGTGCACGGTCTGTCTCCACTGGGACATCAGCTGCAGATGAAAACGTTTCCCAAAGATTAGGCTGCAGTTACGCAGTAACATTACTGCCTGATTCTCTGGGTCTCATTGGCTGTTAAATAGATGCGGGTGGCTATAGTTGATTTCGTCTGATAAAATCAAACAGATTTGTCGGAGTCGGGACTGAGACGACTGTGAGCAGATGATTACAGATCTGGATCCATCACCGTCGCACACGTGGATTACATCTGTAGTTTTTACAGATGACCTCCTTCGACTGTCGCAGATTACTGCAGATTCTTGCTTGGCCTGAAAATTGAACCCCTGCTGGTTTGTGTGGCCTCAGCTTCAGACACTATGATAACCACACCCATCTCATGCATTGATTGGCTGGATGACAGGATGAAATAACAAATGGATCACAATGACAAATGTATCACGTGTGCCCGGCAGTGTTCTCTAATTCTGTTTCCATGACAATCACCCCTCAGTCTGATCTTAGAGCATGTTTGTGACCTGGTTGGAAGGTGCTCCTACTTATGCAACAGCTTTAACGCCCGATTATCCAGGTGAGAGAGGATGGATTAATTAAAAAAAAGACATTTCCAACCTGCTGTCCTTTCACCCCCCACCCTCCACAAATGGGCCTCCCACAATGCTTTTCTGCTAACATCACTGCAAAGAGGCCTGGCAGGCTGATCTTGCTGCTTGCTTGACCATCCCCTCTCTCTGTGCTTCCTGCCCTGATGATGTCACACACCATATGGTTTTCAGCAATATCAGGCCGGAAAAGAGATTTAGTCAGAGGAGGGGAGAAGGAGAGAAAAGGAGGAGGTCTGGAACGGGGAGCAGGTTGGATATAGAAAACAAAAGGTTAGCTCTTCCCCCGTGTGCGCTCTGAGGGGAAGGTAGAGGGGAGGAGGTGAGGGGTGAGGAGGAGGAGGGGGGCGGCTGCACTGTGTGAGGCTAATGAGGAGAGACCAGGGAGCAGAGACCACGCATTGGACAACCATGTGCTCCACAGACGCACAAATGACTGCACTACACGTGCATGCATGCACGCACACACCCATGCATGCACGCACGCACGTGCTAATAGAGCAAGCAGAGCCTCCACTCTGGGATCAGATCCTTCTAAACACAGTTATTACTAAAACATGTATGTATTTCTATCCACAGCTTTCAGAACTAGAATGGCGCTCAAAGAGCACAAACACCTTCCTCAGGGAAACTGTCGTATCACCTTTACGAATTAGTATAGAGGAGGACATCAGATCTTTATGATGTCATGAGGCCAGAATGAAGATCAAAGGAACTTTGAGGCAAAGCAGCAGGAATGACCACTAATGTGCACAAAGTACAACACTGGAGACAAACAAACTTTTTTGTTGTTGTTATTTTAACTTTAAAAAGTTAGTATACGGACTATCTCAAAATTTGAAGTTGACTGAACTTGCAAAGATAAGCTGAAGTAACTTTCTGGAACACAATTCTTTTAATGTCATAATCACGAGGGGTTGATGTAGAGATCGACACTGAGTGACATGTAATTCAGGAAAACTAAAACAAAAACGTGTGCCCGCACATGAAAAATGCACCAGGTCATTTCTTTTCTCTTGCTGACGTTCTTTATTAATCACTTCAATTGCTCCAGGATATTTGGATCATCTCCATAATGTAATCAATTTGTAGTGCTGACGTCTGCCATTACAAAACAATAGAAAGTTAAAACAAAAGGTGAAAAACGGTCCAAAACGGTGTCGAGTTGAGCTCCCCGTAGCGTAAATCGACAGTTACGTGTGTCGAGATGAGTTCCCCCGTCAAAACAAGCTACCTATCGCGTTTCACTTTCATTCACTGAATATATGACTCTTGACAAAGTTAGCTTATTTTGACAGGCAAATAAATTCATAAATTGTTCATCAGAACGTAGTAATCTGTAAAATGTACTCATGACAAAAAGATAAGTATTCTTAACCTGGAGGCGCCTTTTTTTATTATTATTGCAACAATCGTTCATCACAATAATCCTCATTTATTTGCACCTCAATGTCCTTTGGACGTTATCGAACAGATAATTTATTTTATCATATACCTATAAATGATATGGCAATATGACTGGATAAAACACTAAAGAATAAATAGCAATACACCCTTTTTGCGGATGGGTAATATTTTTCATACCACCCGAGTAATCAGCCAATCCGGACAGCGGAGCGGCACCATGACGAAGAGGTGCGGTCAGAGGAACTGTGAAATACTGGTGAGTCAATATTAATAATTTCTTACATGTCCAACCTCGTAGGTTGATCGTTAAAATTAAATTCGTTAGTTCTAAAAGCCATAATTATTTATAGGAAAACGTTCTATTTTTTTCTACTAAGGTTTGAACTTTGAGTGTTTACACAGGAGAGAAAAGGGAGAAAATGTTAATTCCTGTTTAAGAAAAGTGTATAAAGTGTGTATTGAGGGGTTTTACAGCCTTAAAACATCTATAATAATTGTAAAAAAATAACGCTACTTCGCGGATTTCGCCTATCGCGGGTTATTTTTACAACGTAACTCCCGCGATAAATGAGGGACCACTGTATATGATAAAATCGTTATCAAGTTTTCACCAATGAATATGGCTTTTTACACCCTTCACCCTTATCCTGTGGATAAATGTATGGTTGTATCCTGTGGATAAATGTACATCCTCCTGTGGGTTCACCACCTGCAGAGGGGGCCATGGGGGTTGGGTGCAGAGAGGATTGCGTGGCGGTCGAGGGCAGGTGGCCCGGTGGCCCTGCGGCCCGGTCCATGCTCACAGCCCCTGTCTGTTGGGACGTGGAATGTCACCTCGCTGGGGGGGAAGGAGCCTGAGCTTGTGTGGGAGGTTGAGAGATACCGACTAGAGATAGTCGGGCTCACCTCCACGCACAGCTTGGGCTCTGGTACCCAACTCCTGGAGAGGGGCTGGACGCTTCATTTTTCTGGCGTTGCCCATAGGGAGAGGCGGAGAGCTGGGGTCGCATTGCTTATTGCTCCCCAGCTCAGTCGCCATGTGTTGGAGTTCACTCCAGTGAACGAGAGGGTCGCGTCCCTACGCCTTCGGGTCTGGGACAGGTCTCTCATCGTTGTCTCGGCCTACGGGCCGAGCAGCAGTGCAGAGTACCCGACCTTCCTGGAGTCCCTGGGAGGGGTACTAGATAGCACTCCGACTGGGGACTCCGTTGTTCTCCTGGGGGATTTCAACGCCCACGTGTGCGGCGACAGTGAGACCTGGAGGGGGGGTGATCGGGAAGCACGGCCTCCCTGATCTGAACCCGAGTGGTGTTCAGTTGTTGGACTTCTGTGCTAGTCACAGTTTGTCCATCAAGAACACCATGTTCGAGCACAAGGGTGTCCATAAGTGCATGTGGCACCAGGACACCCTGAGCCGGAGATCGATGATCGACTTTGTAGTCATATCATCTGACCTTTGGCCACATGTCTCAGACACTCAAGTGAAGAGAGGGGCAGAGCTGTCGACCGATCACCACCTGGTGGTGAGTTGGATCCGCTGGGAGGGGAGGAAGCCAGTCAGACCTGGCAGGCCCAAACGTGCTGGGAATGACTGGCGGAACCCTCTTCAACTCCCACCTCCGGGAGAGCTTCTCCCAGATCCCAGGGGAGGTTGGAGACATGGAGTCCGAGTGGACCATGTTCTCCACCTCCATTGTCGATGCGGCCGCTCGTAGCTGTGGTCACAAGGTCTCTGGTGCCTGTCGCGGCGGCAATCCCCAAACCCAGTGGTGGACACCGGAGGTAAGGGATGCCGTCAAGCTGAAGAAGGAGTCCTACTTATCTTTGTTGGTAGGTGGGACCCCAGAGGCAGCTGACAGGTACCGGCAGGCCAAACGTGCCGCAGCCCGTGCGGTCGCAGAGGCAAAAACTCGGGTCTGGGAGGAGTTCTGGGAGGCCATGGAGGAGGACTATCGGTCAGCCTCGACGAGATTCTGGCAAACCGCCCGACGCCTCAGGAGGTGGAAGCAGCTCTCCACCAGCACTGTTTACGGTGCGGGTGGGGAGCTGTTGACCCTGACTGGGGATGTTGTCGGGCGGTGGAAGGAGTACTTCGAGGATCTCCTCAATCCCGTCGTCACATCTTTCGAAGAGGAAGCAGAGACTGGGGACTCAGAAGCAGACTCATCCTTTACCCAGGCCGAAGTCACAGAGGTGGTTAGAAAGCTCCTCGGTGGCAAGGCTCCTGGGGTGGATGAAATCCGTCCTGAGTACCTTAAGTCTCTGGATGTTGTGGGACTGTCTTGGCTGACTCACCTCTGCAGCATCGCATGGCGATCGGGGACAGAGCCTCTGGATTGGCAGACCGGGGTGGTGGTCCCTCTGTTTAAGAAGGGGGACCGGAGGGTGTGTTCCAACTATAGAGGAATCACACTCCTCAGCCTCCCCGGTAAGGTCTATTCCAGAGTACTGGAGAGGAGAATTCGACCGATGGTCGAACCTCGGATTCAGGAGGAGCAGTGTGGTTTTTGTCCTGGTTGCGGCACACTGGACCAGCTCTACACGCTCCATCGGGTGCTCGAGGGTTCATGGGAGTTCACCCAACCAGTCCACATGTGTTTTGTGGATCTGGAGAAGGCGTTCGACCGTGTCCCTCAGGGCACCCTGTGGGGAGTGCTCCGGGAGTACGGGGTCCGGGGTCCTTTGCTAAGGGCTATCCGGTGTCACGGTCTGAGATTACCACCAGTCTGAATTTACCAGGTAAAATGAGACTGTAGCAGCCACAGTCTGAACTTACCACCAGTCTGATTTTACCATCTTGGTATATTGAGACTTGTGTGTTACTGACCCTGGTCCAAATTTGCCAAGCAATTCCACAAGAAGTAAACAAAAAGATATGTACTTACTGTATTCATCCCAAACATGCTTCTTGGACTGGTTCCTGATGTTGCGATGGTCCTTTTTGTCTGTATCACTGGAGTACTTCCCAGTCTGTAGGAAGACTATCAGTTGGGACATTTTTTTCCTGAATGTTGAAAATCGCTGGTTTCGCTCTTCTTTGGGGTGTGCGTTTTCCTGACATTCATTTTGAGGCTCAGAAACAAGTGATTCCTCCTCCATATTGAAGATCGCCGCAAGAAATGGTAATAAAAAAAAAATCGATCACAAATATAGTCCCACTTCAAATTTTCTGAATCAAAAGTGTGTGTTTCAAAATACGTCTGCTCGGTTGAAGATCGCAGCAAGAAATGGTAATTCTAGACCTTCCGGAAGTTGACTGCGAAAAAAAATAGATTTGCGCATGCGCGTGGTAAAATGAGACCGGCGCAAACTCAGACCATGACACTGGTCTCTGTACGACCACAGCAGGAGCTTGGTTTGCATTGCCAGTAGTAAGTCAAACCTGTTTCCAGTGCACAGGCTGCCCTTTGTCACCGGTTCTTTTCATTATTTTTATGGACAGAATTTCTAGGCGCAGCCAGGGTGTAGAGGGGGTCTGGTTTGGGAACCACAGAATCTCGTCTCTGCTGTTTGCGGACGATGTGGTTCTGTTGGCTTCGTCAAATCAGGACCTTCAGCGTGCACTGGGGCAGTTTGCAGCCGAGTGTGAAGCATCCGGGATGAAAATCAGCACCTCCAAATCCCTGGCCATGGTTCTCGACCGGAAAAAGGTGCTTTGCCCTCTTCAGGTTGGTGGAGTGTCCATGCCTCAAGTGGAGGAGTTTAAGTATCTTGGGGTCTTGTTCACGAGTGAGGGATGGATGGAGCGTGAGATCGATAGACGGATCGGTGCAGCATCTGCAGTGATGCGGTCGTTGTATTGGACCGTCGTGGTGAAGAGAGAGCTGAGTAGGGGGGCAAAGCTCTCGATTTATCAAACGATCTACGTTCCGATCTTCACCTATGGTCATGAGATTTGGCTCATGACCGAAAGAACGAGATCGCGAGTACAAGCGGCTGAGATGAGTTTCCTCCGCAGGGTGGCTGGGCGCTCCCTTAGAGATAGGGTGAGGAGCTCGGTCACTCGGGAGGAGCTCGGAGTCGAGCCGCTGCTCCTCCGTGTCGAAAGGAGTCAGTTGAGGTGGCTCGGGCATCTTTTCCGGATGCCCCCTGGACGCCTTGCTGGAGAGGTGTTCCGGGCATGTCCCATTGGGAGGAGGCCCCGGGGAAGACCCAGGATACGCTGGAGGGACTACATCTCTTGGCTGGCTTGGGAACGCCTTGGGGTTCCCCCGGAGGAGCTGGGGGAGGTGTGTGTGGATCGGGAGGTCTGGGCGGCTTTGCTTGAGCTGCTGACCCCGCGACCCGACTCCGGATAAAGTGGAAGAAAATGGATGGATGGAAGGTATGTTATGTGTCGACGCGGATTGAGGAGCGGACCTGCGTCTGACTGAACCCAGCGCTAAAATAACCAGAAAGCGTTCCAATAACAAAACAATTTATTTTCCCCCTTTTGTGCAATACTCGGTGTACAAACATAAAGCGCGTCTGTCTGGCAGAGTGAAGGACGGCGCGCTCTCCAGCACCCAAAGGGATCGAAGCCCGGCACCTCTGGACCCACGTTCACCGCCAAACACCCCCCAGGTGAACACGACAAACCGACTCTGTGAAGGATAGAAAAGGTGAGGTAAGTCAGCAGCTACAACTAATATCCTTCAAAGGCACACACTATCAGCAACACATTCAGGTCTGAATTTAAGCTTTATGTAAATGAGCAGCTTCTCACAACAGGTGGAGGACCATCTGTCTGCACGCCACGGCCGTGAGAAGCAAGCTGCACAACTCTCATCAATATTCACATATACTGCGTAACAAAATACCAAATTACTGTTAACAATTATTCAGACAATCAAATCACCTCTGATGTGTGCTGACAGCATGTGTCCCTCACCCGTCCTCCCTCATAGGCACGATGTGTCAAACCCAGGCGCGGTCCTCAGCGTCTCCCAAACGAACATCACAAGGTCGAGTTCCCGGCAATTCTGCTCGAATCACACATGGCTTAAATGCAGAACGCCATCTCATTATCTGCTTCAGCTGAAAGTCTTTAAGGTTGCACGTGAGCATCATCCACAGGTGCTGCATATCACGTTGATGAGGGTGAAGGACTCTTCTGCCAGCACCTTCTCCACAGACAATAAATCAGTTTGCATACCACCTGGAGAGCAAAGAAAAGAAAAGAACACCAAAATGTCCAGCCAAACCCCCCAACACACAACAGTACCCCCCCCTTTAACGGGAAGCCTCCCGGCGACCGAACAGACCAGGTCCAAGAACAGCACCTCCCTCCGGGGTCCTCGTCAGGAAGCAGACGGCGTAACGCTCCCAAGGTCCACCGCAGACAGCAGGACAGGGTACCACAGCTGGAAGGCTGGCTGGCATCAACAAAAACCCCAAAACAGTCCCAAGTACAACCCAACATACAAGAAAAACATAAAACCCACCCAAAACCACCCCAGGGGACCGTCCCATCCAACCCCGGGAAGAAAAGAAAAACTCCCAAATGCAAAAACCCAACACAGCCCCACAAACACAATACAAACATAAATGCACAAAGAAAAATAACAAACAATCCCCCCAGAACAACTTGCAGAGCCCAACACCTCCCAGAAGGCCATACCCCAGCCTATCGGGAAGGGTGGAACTACCGAAATGATGAACGGCAACAGATCAGCCCACCCCTCTGACTGAGGTATGTTCCCGCTGCACCACACCCCGGCAACACCAATGACGAACGGTACAAAGGCCCACCGAGGCTGGAGTGGAACCGGGCCCTAACCAAACCAAAAAAAAAAACCCCTGACAAACCCCCCTAGGTGCAGAGGTCTTCTGAGAACGCTCAGCGTGACCAACCTGCACCACCCCACAACCCACAAGACGAACGGTCTTGGGGCGAGTGAGGTTGGGGTTAGGGAAGCAAGGAAATAAAAAATAACAAAACAAAACGACCCCAGACCCAAACAGAAAATATCTAAGTACAAATAATAAAAACCAACGATCAACTGAGTCCAGCCGAGCTCCGAACCGCATGTCGTTCACTCCACCAGAACCGCCTCTGAATCCTCAAACAATTTATAACCCCTTTCAAAAAAAACAAAACAGCCCAAATAATTTTTTTTTTTTTTTTTTTTTTTTTTTTATGTGCATTATTTTGCCTGTCCCAGAACACCTGGAGATACGTCACCACTATTTTTCTTGACACTTATGTGACGGGGCAATATAGCGGCTTCAGCTCGTCCGAGCTGCATGGGCTCATCCGCAAGAGGAGCCAGAGGTCCCGTCGGAGGAGTCTCAGTGGGGCGAAGAAGAGGCAGCCCAGATCTGTGTCGGGGAAAGCCCCGAGACGAGAAACCCCGCTCTGATGGCCGCCCTCTCTCACGTCCATGCTCCTTTATCCGATCATCTAGACGAATCACCTAAGATATTAGCTCATCTAAGTCGTTTGGTTCGTCACGGACTGCTAGCTTGTCTTTTAATGCATCATTTAAACCATCCACAAACACTCCTCTTACAGCTGCGGCATTCCAACCGGACTGAGCAGAAAAAATTCGGAAATCCACGGAATACTCCGCCGCACTCCGCCTCCCCTGCCTGAGATTCAGCAACCGTTGAGCAACGGTATGAGCAAAAACCAGAGAACATTGCATCAAAAACGGAGCACAGGCTTCAACGATTCCCGCATAAGGCTCCGGATAACAAACAATCGGTTTGGAAGCCGAATCTCTGGGTGACGGAGTTATCTGCACCGGTATCGATGGTGCCGCAGCTGGAGCAGCAGGAAGCAGAACGGCTTGCGCTGCAAGCTCTGTAACGCGGGCATCTGTTTGTTTAATTTGGTTTGCGAGATGCTGTAATTGCTCCCATATTTTCTCCAAGTGTTCTTGAACTCTTTCGGCAAATGGAACCGCCTCTGCCGCTGGGTCCATTTTAGAATGGCCGGGAACTACTGTTATGTGTCGACGCGGGTTGAGGAGCGGACCTGCGTCTGACTGAACCCAGCGCTAAAATAACCAGAAAGCGGTTCCAATAACAAAACAATTTATTTTCCCCCTTTTGTGCAATACTCGGTGTAAAAACATAAAGCGCGTCTGTCTGGCGGAGTGAAGGACGGCGCGCTCTCCAGCGCCCAAAGGGATCGAAGCCCGGCACCTCTGGACCCACGTTCACCGCCAAACACCCCCCAGGTGGACACGACAAACCGACTCTGTGAAGGATAGAAAAGGTGAGGTAAGTCAGCAGCTACAACTAATATCCTTCAAAGGCACACACTATCAGCAACACATTCAGGTCTGAATTTAAGCTTTATGTAAATGAGCAGCTTCTCACAACAGGTGGAGGACCATCTGTCCGCACGCCACGGCCGTGAGAAGCAAGCTGCACAACTCTCATCAATATTCACATATACTGCGTAACAAAATGCCAAATTACTGTTAACAATTATTCAGACAATCAAATCACCTCTGATGTGTGCTGACAGCATGTGTCCCTCACCCATCCTCCTTCACAGGCACGATGTGTCAAACCCAGGCGCGGTCCTCAGCGTCTCCCAAACGAACATCACAAGGTCGAGTTCCCGGCAATTCTGCTCGAATCACACATGGCTTAAATGCAGAACGCCATCTCATTATCTGCTTCAGCTGAAAGTCTTTAAGGTTGCACGTGAGCATCATCCACAGGTGCTGCATATCACGTTGATGAGGGTGAAGGACTCTTCTGCCAGCACCTTCTCCACAGACAATAAATCAGTCTGCATACCACCTGGAGAGCAAAGAAAAGAAAAGAACACCAAAATGTCCAGCCAAACCCCCCAACACACAACAAGGTATATGATAAAATCGTTATCAAGTTGTTTTATCAATGAATATGGCTATGAATATGAATATGACCATATTCATTGGTGAACAACTTGATAACTACACAATAAATATATTAGTTTTAGCCTACAATAAAATGTGCTGTTGTGATTCTGACATTTTAAAGCGTTTTGAAACTTGTACACAGTTTTTATTAATCATTGTGATATTATCGTTAATTTGCAATTACTATGTCCAAGGTAATCATGACAGAAAAAAAATCAATATCATCCCATGTGTAGCATACAAATTGATAAATTACAGTGTACACTTAAACGACATTTTGTTAAAACAGCTAATACGGGTTGTAGCTCAACTCAACAGGTGAGGTGTGAAAGCACATGTGCCCAAATACGAAAACCAACAACTAGCACAACAGCTTTTTTTGTTGTGGTGGCTGTTGCTTAATTAAGATTTTTTTTGAACAGTTCGTCACAAATCAGACTTTGTTCTTGGGGAAGTAAGGTCACTACTGAAACGTTTTTTTGTGGACAGCTTTAATTTTGCTTGAACACTCCGGTTATGCCCAAATTATTGCCAAAAACCTTAAACATTTATTAAACCCTGGTATATTTGGTCTCAATCAAAACAAGTGCTGAATCAATTCTGTTCATGCTGATTTAATGCAGCAAAAATGTGCACGTTATCATGCCAGGGCCACAAAATTACCACACCTGTATTTGCTTGTTCCTGTTTTACTTTCCTCTTTGGTTTTTCAGGCATCAGGATGAATTTTTACAAAACAAATCACAAGATCTTGGCCTCAAATATATGATAATCAGTCACATTGATTGATTATAGTTATTGACAGCTGGTGGGACCATAGTGATCAGGCGGTTTTGGCACATCCAGTGGGGTTGACGTGCACTGTTTGACCCGCCCTGGATGAACTGGAATAGTGAGGAAACACCCAACCAAAGCTCACGCCTTGCACAGTAAAAAGCCCTAAAGCTGAGCTGCTCATTACCATGAATTAAGACACGCCCATGTCCCAGTATGGAATCTACCATTCAGTTATTGGTGGCAAAGTGGGCAAAATGTTTGGTTTGGTGGGGCGGCGACTGTAAGCATCTGGACATATATGCGGCCATGTCTGCTGCAAAGAGACTGATGAGGGGAAAAGAGAGCATGAGAGTGCAGGGGCAGTGCCATTTTCTTGGTTTTGTTTTATGACATCAACATAAGACTGCAGGCTGCTTTATTGGAAAAAAAAACCTCTCTGAAATTGGAAAAACATCCTTTGCAGTATGATAAAAATGGCACCACAACATAAAAATCCAATAGTGGATTGCACAGAGAAAGAACTTAGACCCTTAAATATAAGATCTAAACCATCACTTTTACAGCCAGGTGGGGATTGATCCAAGAGCATGTCCAAGTCTGTGACTCAAGCTCAAACAAATAAACCTACATAAGGTGGAAGGAGTGTGTCAGAGTACAATGAATCTGTGTGCTGAAAGAAAATTAGTGAGGGAAGCCACCAAGATATCCATGATGCATTCACACGAAGGTTGGAAAACTGAATGATTGCTACCTGCAGCAGCAGACAACAGATGATGAATGCAGACAACGCAACTTTGCAGTGTTAATTAAGTGGACAATAAATGGACATGGCATAATACCATTTTTTTAAATTATACGTATGTCCAACAATATCTCTGCAACATTTGGTGCTTTCACCAAAAACATTTTGCAATCATTTCACAAATCTGCCCCACTGCTGAGGTCAGGATGTCTGAGTCAGCCTCAGTCTGCTGTAGGAGTTCATTAAATGTTATTATTTTACATTTCTTGGTTTTATGAGGCAAATTGAGATGGAACATATGATAGAATGAAACAAAGAAAACACAACAAAAAGGAGAGAAAATGATATGAGTTATACACATATATGAATACGCTGCACACAAACCACAATACACATATGACACTGCTCTGGTGCAGATTGTTATTCTGAAACTGGAAAGTTGGGGCATGAAATAACACGTACTTGTGTGTGTCAAAAGTCACTAAATCCCATTTGCAAGCTGGAGTCCCACCTCCAATAAAGAACAATGTTCTCTGGTATTCTGCCTTGAGTATTGTTTGAAAATTGCTTGTTGCACTTCATATTTTTAAGTTCTATGAAGTTGAATACTGCCAGTTGAATCAAATGAAATATGAGTTCAATGAGTCAATTTTTTTACATTTATCTGCATTCAAAAGCTACAAATAGATTATATTATATTATATAGAACTTTATTGATCCCTTGGGAAGACTCTGTCAGTCAATTGAGGTTCCAGCAGCATTGAATAGCAGCACACAGGGTAAGAAGCACACAGAGTATCTAAAATGAAAAAAAGAAAAAACAATTTGCAAATATAAATACAAATACACAATCTAAATACCAGACATACCGATCAATACTGGTTTACTGGCTGCTACTGTTCCTCTCATTCTCATCCCCGGCCTCTGTCTTCTTGTTATAACACTAACTTCACATATTTGAGTTCTAATAAGTTGTCATTTTTGAGAATATAAACCTACATCAATTTTTTTTAGTTCAGTCATCTTGCAAACTTACTGGGGTTTGTAGTGCAGACTGCCAACGTTCCAAAGATGCGACGGTGTGGACACCACCACAAGGCGAGTGGTAAAGAAAGAGACCAAGTAGTACATGGTGCAGAAGTAATGTGACTTAGCAAGAAGAGACAAGTGCTGTCAAGACCAAAACAAATGGCAACAACATCCTGTCCAATGTCAGAAGGCACACGAGGAACTAAGGCTGTGTCTCAAATCAGGGTTGTGTTCTATGAATATCTGACCTTCAAAGACTGTGTAGGCCAAACCCACCCTTTCGAAATGAGATGGTTGAGTCCACAGAACATTTTGTGATTGCATCATTAGCTTATCCCACCCCTATCCCGAGTGACCTAACAACTGAGACAACTGCATTTTACAAGCTAGTGTAAGTTGTGTTGTAAATAGCGCAGGGGGCCTAACCCACACTTTAGTATCCACTTTTCAATACTTATTTATACTTTACTTACAAACATTACATATTTGTACTTGAACATATGGCATTCAAAATAGTCCTTTTGTTTATTTTTTAATTTACCAACCATTTTGTCTTAAAAATCACTTGGGATTGTTTTGGCCATGATGGATGTGACCATTGTAGCCTTTGTTTTTGGGGGTAAAGAAGGCTGCATTCATCAGCCACATTCCAAGGAGTCTTCGAAATGAGACACTCTAGCTGCACTACTATGATCCATGTGGAGGATGAAGGATGCGGCCCCTGAATTGTCCATCATAGACCATTGTTGAGGATAAATAAACCACCGGTTTGTTCTTGCATCTGTGACAAGCAGACAAAGTTGAGCATTTTTGGACTTTTGATGGCAGGTACCATCCTGATGTGCAGAAGGTGCTCCTCTCACAGCCAGCAGGGAACAAATTTTCCATCATCTTCTCATGGAAAACAATAGAACATCTGGTTTACCGTCTGCTGCACATGTATGTGGCAGCTTGAAGGGGTAACAAGCTCCAGTGGCTGTGATTAGAGAGACAAAACAACAACCATTGTCTGCTGCTTCACCAGTCACAGCTCCATGGAAGACACATGGAATCCTGCTTCAGGTTTGCCAGAAGGTGCACTGCAGAGCCTGGAAACGAGGTGAGGTTTTTTTTATTTTATTTTATTGGCACTGTAGGTAAGTCAGAGGGCAGCAGTTTAGAAAAGTTGCACTTGAATGACACTGATGTCTGTTTTATGGCGTTAAGATGACTTTTCGATTGCTCTGTGTATTGTCCGGTCCTGAGCTGACAGCTGTGAACTCCCTGGCAGATGGAAACGGAGCAATAACAATATGATTGGAGTAGTCGTCATTCAGAAAATTGAAACGAGGTGGTTTGGGACCTCAGAGAGCCACAGAACCTGCAGCGTGTCTGCTCGCAGATGTCTGAAGAAGTGTTCATCCCCTCACTTTGTTTCGGAGATATATGCCATGTGTAAATCCTGCAGCGCTTGGACAAAAGGTGGGAAAGGTGTGTGATTTAGAGGGTGACGGCAGAATACTTGGCCTGCCTTATCTCCAGCTCTGGATCCTTTCTGGGATGGGCGCCGTGCGTTCCAGCTTTAATCCAACCTTTCAGTGCAAGCAGCAAATTGGAGGTTTTTCTTTTTTTTTCTTTTTCTCAGTTCATTTAAAGTTCAGCATTTCAGGTTTGTGCGCTCCAGATTATGGTATTTTATATTGTGTTTTGACTGGCTTAATTCGGGTCTCTGGAGGCTGATTGATTAGGCCGATAAAGTCGGTCCAAGCGCACAACATCTGCAACCAGACACACAAAGAAATACAGATGAAACACCGCTAGTCTCCGGCTTGTCGGATGTTCACATCTTGTGAATTCATCAAACTATGATTCGAGCAGCGTTTGTGTCTTTGTTTCTGTCCTCCTCTCAGGTCCTTTGTTCGATTTACATCGACTTTGGTATGTGGGTGAACACCAACCCTGGAATTACCTTAAAAGAGGTTTGTTTTCCAAAGGTCAAGGTTATTGAGGTCAAAAGTGTATGATTTTTCACTTGATGTCTCCTAACTTGGCACACATATGTAGATGAGCTCCAGAGTTGCCCAGCGAAGCCAAAATTGACAAATGTCAATCACTGGGAGTCAATGTCACTGGGATCAAAGGTAAAAAAAAAGGAAAGAAGAAAAAAAAAATCAAACTGACTTGTACCAAACGTGGCACAGGTATGGAGGTGGATTCTGAAATCACCCAGGAATAATACAAGTGGACAGAGGTCAATTATTGGGGTCAAGGTATCTGAGGTCAGTGGTCTCCAAAAACCAAAACAGTTTGCACCAAACTTGGCACACATATGTAGATGGGTTTTGGAATTGAACTGGCAAGGCCAAATTTGCCACAGGTCAATAATTGGGGTCAAAAAGCAAAGCTGGAGTTTTGACTCCTATTTGCATCAGAAATGGTGCACATATAGGGGCAGGTTGACCAGCAAGATCAAAATTGCCAAAGGTCAATCATTTGGACCAAGGTCATGTGTCTGCCTGTCTGTTTGTTGACCTACTCCTCCCAGGTCCTTCAGCTGATTTCAACGATTTTCATGCTCATGGGTACTAGTAGCTTTTATTGTGATGATGTCACACACCGTTTGTACAATGTGACGACATTTGTGATTTCCTGGATACAAAAACTGTTTTTGGAACACAAACTGATGCACGCTGTCGCATCCTTGATTGATTGTATCTGTCGTCCTGCACAGGTTGTCGACTTCTGTCTGTGAGGTTATCAACAGTTCATCGTGGAAACCTGGAAATGAGACACAATACCTCCGTCCAGTCCACCGGGATCTGACTGCTCGCACCGCGACAAGTAATGAAACACCAGCGCCTTGAACTTGGAGTATTTTAAAAGTCAGATCCTGCTTCATGAGATTATCAGATGTTGTGACAAAAAAGAGCTCCCCCCCCCCTCGCCCACATGCACACCTCACCCCTATCTCCTGAAAAAAAAAAAGCTTGTTTGTAATGGTGCACTGTTCATGAACTGGAGATTGTAATAAGTTAAATGTAGCTGTGAGTTTGTTTTAATGGAGCCATGGACATGCAGTCAATCAGTGTTCGCAGATTAGATTAGATTAGATTAGATTACATAGAACTTTATTAATCCTATGGGAAGACCCCCTCAGTTAAATTGAGGTTCCAGCACCATTGTATAGCAGCACACAGGGTAAGAAGCACAGAGTATCAAAAGTAAAAAAAACAAACAAAAAAAAACGCAAAATGTAAATACAAATATAAATACCAGAAATACTGTCTGCTACTGGTTACCACTGTGTGTGTGTGTGTGTGTGTGTGTGTGTGTGGAGGTGGTGATGGTTCACCAAACAAACAAACTCATTATTGAGCATTATTGCAAACATTACCTCCTTGGTCCATAAGTGCAACATTAAATACTGTAAAATCAACAAGAGGACTCCAAGTACATACTTTAGAAAAGGCCAAAGTTGTTTTGCTAAAATACATATAGCATGAACATGAATGGACGACAACAACAATAAAAAGAAAAAAAAGCTGCACTCAGATCCATATCACCTCAAAATAATATTAATAATATTAATGTATACTTATATACAGACAGGATTTCATAAAAAACTGTGAAAGAATAAGACAAAAAAAATATCAAACCATATAAAATTAGTACTTAACAGTAATTAACAATGGAAAAAATACAGAAAACTCATAGTTACAGTAATAACATACAAATTATTATAGATAGCGGAGAACAGAAAAAAGCATTTGTCATAACAATAACAATAATCATCATTTTATTTATAAAACACTTTTATGGCATGCTTAAAAACTGCTGTACATTTGAATCTCTGGAATGGAACTGCAGTTCCTGTCTATGAAATGCCCATGAGCAAGGCACTAATGTCCACATTGCTCACGTTAATCAGGTCATTGTTGCATGTAGGTAAGTTTGTTGGGGCCAAAGTGTCTACAAAATACACAAATAGAAAATAGATGTAGTTCTTAACCAGGGGCCTTTTAACCAAATCGTATTATAATCCATTGATAACAAACAAGCAAACCACAAAAAAAAGATCAATAATAATAGTAAAAATAATAACAAAAATTAAAGGTTATCTATCTATCTATCTATCTATCTATCTATCTATCTATCTATCTATCTATCTATCTATCTATCTATCTATCTATCTATCTATCTATCTATCTATCTATCTATCTATCTATCTATCTATCTATCTATCTATCTATCTATCTATCTATCTATCTATCTATCTATCTATCTATCTATCTATCTATCTATCTATCATATTTTAGAGAAATCGTAACGAATATGCTGTGAATTTGTATCTTTATTTTATTTTTTTCACTGAGCTGTATGATGTGGTTCTTCAGTGAGGGCGCTTTACAACCATCCCACCGTGAGGTGTCGCTGTGCGCGTAAAGTCTCCGCCGGCAGCTTCGGTCCGACCCGGAGTCCGTCACAGTGAGAAGTGTCAGATAGTTTGGATAAGTGGTGAGAAACCCAGCGGATGGAAGAGGGCGAAAGCGGAGGAAAAGCCGCCAGAGAGGAGCGACGGCGGAGCGCAGCGCAGCGCGGAGGTCTTTACGCGCAGACACGCGGCCGCGGCACCAGACATGAGTCCGAGGTGAGTGCGTGTGCGTGACGGACGGCACACCGGGTTACTGCCCGGTTTCAGCACGTTCAGCGTGTGATGACGACACAGCATCACACCCGGAGATGATCGCAGCGTCTCCGCTCCGGAGGACCACATTTTACGCGCAAAGACAGAAATGACACTGAGACTCATATCGGAAAGAAAACGTTTCTAAATATTGACAATAGATTTTGGAGCAGCAGAAAATGGGACATATTAAATATTAAATCAACTTTTTATATATAAAAAGAGAGCACGTTCCTCCTGAAAAAAAAATAATAATCAAAAATGTATATTTAGTGGAATGTCAGCCTCCAGATGTTTTTCTGCACATCAGGTGTTCTGAGAGAGAGAGAGAGAGAGAAAGTGTGTGTGTGTGTGTGTGTGTGTGTGTGTGTGTGTGTGTGTGTGTGTGTGTGTGTGTGTGTGTGTGTGTGTGTGTGTGTGTGTGTGAGAGAGAGAGAGAGATTTGAAAAAGGTTTAAAGTGGCTCTCAGTTTCCACTTAGATAATTTGAGGGTTTCACAGAGTGAATTGGGGGCCTCTTACACAGCTCCAGATGTTCACAGTGGAGGTCCTGAGGAAAAGTGAGACGCAGCATGTCCGCTTTTACAATGCACTTCATTAAAATCGACACACAGACCTGCTGAAAAGTGTGGCGACTCACACATTCTGATTTCATTTTCACCCCAGGAAGAAGAAGAAGAAAATATATTAAAATGAAATGAGTTGCTGCGTGGATTTCATTCGTACAGGTAGATTATTAAAATATTAGAAATAAGAAAAAGCTGCCTGTCTCTTTAAGACGATGTGTTGCGAAGTTCAAGTCGGGGTCACTTCAAGTTCTTGCCCTCGATTTTACCTTTTAGTTTTATTATAGACTGACATCACACGGGGCGCTAAAACGCTTAAAGCGCGCAGGGGGCACCATTATCATCCCGGTGCGCGTTATTGCGCACGATTCTAAAATAACCAAGGATATAAAAAAAGGGAAAAAAAAAACAGGAAACTGATGCGTGTATTTTTATAGGAGGAGGAGAAAGAGAGAGAGAGAGAGAGAGAGAGAGAGAGAGAGAGAGAGAGAGAGAAGTGGGAGGGAGGACGGACTTCAGGAGCGACAAGAAATTCATATCAATTAATAATAATCCTAAAAAAAAAAGGAGCTGGCAGACGCGCGCGGAAAACTGGCATGGTTTTTGGAGGCTGGCAGTCCAAAGCTGAGACGTCAGATATGAGTCGTGCAGACTGCGGAGATGATCATTAAAGGAGACTTAGATCGGATGGCAGAAGACATCGGGCATGCAGGTAAGCGCGCACATGATGGAACGGTGACACTTTTGGTTTTACGCACTGAAACCACTAAAGCGCGCACTGCCACAAACGAAAGGATGGCATTTATGGTTTTACACGTTAAAATTTCGCACTGCTAAAAACGAAAGGATGGCATTCATGGTTTTACGCACTAAAATGCTCACTATCTTTAAATAAAATGATGGCATTTTAAAGTTTTACGCACCAAACTGCACATTGCCACAAACGAGAGAATTTAATTTTACACATCAAAATCGGCACAGCTAAAGAGCCCCCCCCCCACCACGTTTAGATTTGCTGCGCATTTTAGTGTTCAGAGTTCAATTTCATATTTTCAATGTTTAATCTGAGTAGATTTATTCTACATTAAATCATAAGATAGCTTTAAAAATAAAGATAATCAAAGTCACTAAGATGATGCTAAATGTTTGTGCAAAGTTTGATGTTTGACCATAATTTTAAAACGTTTCTTGAACTCATTTTAACTGGAAAAGAATGAACATTTAGAGACAAGGAACTTCAGCCTCCTCAGTAATTCTATAATAACTTTTAAAGGGAAGTAACCCCCTCTTTTCAAATAAAACAGACGTGTTGTGTGTGTATGTATGTGTGAGACATTGATAGTGTCACTGCCCCAGCGACTAAGAATATTTGGAGGCAGATTTTGTAACTTGATTCTTTCAGAGCTGTGTGATACACCTTGTGCTTACACGCACAATGAGCTGAAAATGGTCTGTTTCTTGGGATGATTAATTGAGATTTTGCAGGAGATGAAATGATGCGTGTACGCCACAAAAATCAGTAAAACTGATCCAAAACAGCAGCAACATACAAACATCACATCCTGGAAAATAGAGAGAAAATAGACAGCTGTCCTAATTTTATATCTTACCAAATGTTTTATTAATTTAAAATATAAAGGGATTGCAGTTCCAAGAAAAGTGGCACAAGTACACAGATATGTAATGTTTTTAAATATTTGCATACATTAAATGTGGTATTTTGGAATATAAGTGATCACTTTCATCTTAAAAGGGCTGTGTTCATTCTGTTAACATTAAGAAGCAGTGTTGTAACTCTGCGGGTATTTTTAAATGTGTGATCAATTTCAGATGCATCGAAGCAGGAAACAGATTCTTTGCTGACCTCACCAAAACTCATCAACAGTGTAAAAGCTTTTCGAACTTAAAAGTAACCCACACAGTCTGCTATTTCACAGCTGTAGAGATCCTCAAGCCTGCAGTCCAGCCTTTGTGAATCACAAAAATATGACATGGACATTTAGTGGAAATAAAGTGATATGCACAAAATAAAAGTCATTAAATTTATTCTGGCTTTGCCTCATAAATTGCACGGGGATTTCATGGCTCCTAAAATAAACAAGGCTGCACGAACATGGGCGGTGAGTTGAAATGACATAAAATAAAATGTCAGAAGAGCATCTGAAGTGAATGTGTTTATGTGAGGGGGGTAGAACGTTTAGTCTCCTGGTGTACAGAAACCACAAAAGTGACAAAACACAGGAAGAATCAATATTAATCACATGCAAATAACCAAATGCAGTAGAAGCCTCTAAGTTTACAGCGCACGTTGGAAAAAAGCAGGTTATCGCACATCCCAGAGGGACTGAGTTTGATTATTTCATTTAGCGTGTTTCACAAATCATCGTGTGCATGGCAGCGTTTCAGATTTCTGACGACTGAGTGAAAACCTGCAGCTCCTCTGATAAGGAGACTGTGATGATGCTTTTGTGCAGCATCAATCCCAAAAATCAGTTTGATCTTTGCGCAGGTGCACATACCAGAGACAAAAATTTCATTTTGCTTTTTTCCTCCCCCCCGCTCTTGTTGCACAAATGCATTCATAAAAATGACAACCTGTCAGAAAAGTGGATTCAGATGTTTTCTGGGCTCAGTAATGAAGACCAGTCTTTGTGGATCAGTACAGTAGGCTGACGTCTCTGAGCAGAAAGCATCGCTCGAGGAGCTTCTACCTCTGTTGTGTGTTTGTCGTGTGTCGCTGCACTCAGGCACGTAACCTCCTTCAAGGAAAGTCTGCAAAAGTTCAGTAACGTGTGGAAACTACTTGGCCTGTGCTCTATATCTTCTTTTTTTTCCAACACGTTTGATGTGACCGACTTTGAAATTTATAGTACAACACGACGTCTGTCACACTGAGAGACAAACCAGAAGTGGAAACAGTTTAAGTGACAACCTGTAATGTGAAGAAGAGCAAAACCTGCAAGATAAACATTACATTGAAAAAAAAGTCTGTTGGATTTGCATAATTTAAATATGTATGTTGGTTGCATATGATCAGAATGTGTCAAAATGACATAATTTTCTTATGTGTCTAATTGAGAGAAGTCGTCATTCATACATTCTAAAGTTTTGCAACTGATGTACATATTTATGTTTCCTTTTTTCAGTGTGCACTTTTTATTCTATACATACAAGATCTTAAATTACAGGTGTAGAAATTATTAATATTTATATTTTAGATTAATTGTTACCTCATGTCAGATGTGAGCGTTTAATTGTTTGTGTTGTGTATCATTGTGCATTTGATGCCTTTAATTCCTGCAGTTGTGCAAAGAAAATGATTTGAAGGTTGTGTTCGGGGAAACTGTAAAGGTTATTTATAAAAAAAATTCTGTTTTCCCCCCCCCCAAAAAAAAAAAAAAAAAAATTCAATAAAAATAAAAATGCAATCATAAAAATAATCAGGTGAATTGACAATGATGTTTCAGCCGCGCTCAGAAATCCTAGATGAGTTATTTCCAGAAGAAGAGAGGATGTGAGTTCTTGTCCCCAGTTTGAGGTTGTTCTTAGTCTGAAGTTACATTTTGGCCTTCAGCTCCAGCGACACTTTTCTTCGGCTCTTATAGATCTGCTGTTTGAAATGCACGGCTGAAGTGAGTGTGCCGAGGAGTAACGGCAGAATTTCTCAGCCTATCTGCACCTTTTTTTCCACATTTCCTCATCGCTTTATCTCTGCTAGAAAAAAACAAGAAGTGTACAAGCTTGTATCAGGAAGTTTGTGATGCTACAGCTGATACGGCCACTCTGTGACACTTTGGGGTCGCTTCATTAAAGACGTTACGCGTTTGACACTTTGGTCCTTTTGCTTTGATACTTCACTGTGTATGAATTTGTGCGTTGCTGTATTGAACGATCTCATTTTGATTTACATCCTCTTGCGCTCAGCGTTCCTTATATGACTGCAGGGAGGAACGGGGAGTTTTTTTTGGACATGTCCTTTCCCCCCACAGCTTCATACCTGCTGCTCGTCACACTTGTGAAACATCCATCCTGCTGTGTTTAAAGCTCTGCTCCTGGAATACATTCACACAGTTTTTTTTTTTTTTTTGTGGACGTAGCAGATGCTTTTAAATAAAGTCACTCACAGTAGTTAATCAGGGCATCAAACTTAAAAAAGTGTGTATCTGTGGTTCCCCGAATTTTTCTCTGCAGAGTTTCTGCAGAGGAAATGAAAGCATAGACGTGAACATCTGATAATGACAAAATCGTTTATATTGGTCACCTCAAAAGTTAATTTTTATTCACAGGCTTTTCTGTGACCTTCCCACACACAAGTTCTGCAATGTACAAGTGTTTTATATTTTCTTAAAAAATGCAAATCAGATTGTTTTACACTGAGGAAAATAAATTCAACAAGAATTTATGGACAAATATAAGAATTTAGAAAAATCTGAATGGCTTGTTCACACTGGTGTTTGATAGCATGAATGTGCAGACAAAAAAGAAGGAAGAAACAAAAAAAATCTACTCCCCCCCAAAACCCCAACTTATTTAGCAAATAATCACCTCAGCAATGACACTGTGAGTGCATCTGATCCCATCAGCTCTCAGAAATGAAGCAGAGTAGGTTCTGATTAGTATTTGGCTCGGAGACCACTTTGGAAGAGCTGGAGCTGTGAGCAGGTTTCTCTTAAGTACAACTGGAGTTCAATCAGGAAGACTATGCGGTGTAAAGCTTGTGCCAAATTCTAGTGAGGATCTGTATTGGATCTACTGTGGCAACCCTGAGGGCAGCTAAAAGGCAAATAAATTTAAAACACACACACACACACACACACACACACACACACACACACACACACACACACACACACACACACACACACACACACACACACACACACACATATATATATATATATATAATTTTGGTCACTGTAGATATGAATGTACTTATCATTTCAAACTAAAATGATTTGGAATTTTGTTCCAGCATGTAAGTTCCATCCAACATGTCAGGCCTGGCAGCATGCACTGGTGTTGTGTGTCAATGCATCTACCACACTACAGGGCCACCATGGATGGCAACCACCCAGGCAGACACTTGGTCCATTCCCATCTCTGTCCATTTGCATCTCCTGTAGCCAGGTGAAACGTGGGCGTCCCCGTGGTCAAATTCCACATGTGTTATAAACTTCCTCCGTCTTCCATGTAGAGTTCTGATTGGATTCGCGTCAGTGAGCAGGTTACACATAGTTGGATAAATATGGCCTGAAAGGGTCGTGTGAAAAAGAAATTAAAAAACAAGACAGAAAATTAAAGAACTGTGATTTTTATGGAAAAATAGACCCTTCTTCATGATTTCTCAAGCTCAAAACTGCTGGTGTTATTTTGAAACAACACCATTGGGCTTGGATTTTGGGGGTGCATTTAGCGCTTGAGCAGTTTTAGAGGACAGTTGTTTTATGTGAGTTATTCTTGTGTGGGAAAGTTTTACTAACCAGCATTTCACCTGCTAAAAAAACTCCCACAAATTAATTGTGTGCAAAGACTTTGTTTTCTTCCATAAACAGACAGAGAAGGTCAGAGATGATCTGATTGAAAATGCCAAGAGTAGGATTAGGTTATGGTTATGGTTATGGTTAGGGTTAGGGTTGGGGTAGGAGTAGGATTAGTAATAGTGAGTTAAAAAAAAAAAACCCGTCACAAAAATTTGAGTAATTTCGTGATGGGAGGATAAAAAAAAACAGTTAGACTGGGCTGTTTATCTATAAAACAAGAAACGTGTGTGTGTGTGTGTGTGTGTGTGGGTATATGGCTTGCATATCTTTCTGATTGTTTGTCAGATCAACCTCATCTTTTGGATATGGCTTGCGCATGGCACGATGATGTGTATCCTTAATTATGAAAAATTTGGGGATTAACGTTCAAAACCTTTATTTTGACATTGTAACATTAGTCCTTCCAAGATGGCGCCCTCCATGGTGTCTGTGTCCTGCAAAACCTCAGTTTGTGTACGGATTTCCGTCAAAATTTAATTCTATGTTCCATTTCTTCTTTTATGGTAGTTTATGGTTTAATGGCAGCTGGCATCCTTATTGTTGTGTTGCTGCCACCTGTTGCATCGGTCCATTATAGCAGCACTAAATCCTCTGGATGACTCCAGTCGTGTCTTTCAAGTATAATACTTCCTACAGAAACTTTTTTCCAGCTTTACAATTGAGGGAAAATTAAAGCACTGTGCTAGGTACTGTATATTTTTTGGTTATGATTTTTATTATTTATATTACAACTGGTGGCATTTGAAAGCACTGCATTCTGGTGATGACATTTCACACTTTATTTAGAATTCAGTTGGTCTCATGGTGGTATTTGGCATTATTATGTGGTACTGATCTGGTGATGGTCTTTTTTTAATTTAATTTTATCTCACAATTTTCATTAGGAATTCAAACTTCCTTCGGGCACTGCACTAGTGGATTACCATCAGAAATTCATTCTGACTGCCTCTTTGGTTGACTGGTGTAGGCAAAAATGTATTTGGCCTTTTTTTACACTCTGTAAGTGTATTTTACTTTCTTGAACATTCTTTAGAGTTTTTGTTTTTATTCTGTGCTTCTATTTTTTGCCATTTTTGTAATCCGAACAGTCAAATAGGCATTTTGAAGTGTAGCAGCCGTCCGTGTTGTAGTGCAGAAAATATGAAAGATATTTATTGTTTTGTGAGATGAGAACCTGCCCAACGGGTGGTGTGTGTGTGTGTGTGTGTGTTGCGGGGTTAGTGCATCCATCCATCCATCCACTACAGTCATTATAGTATGATGACACATTGACTGCTGCCTGACTCTTTGCAGCTTTCTGTTCTTTCAGGTGGCGGACTGAAGACGATGCTGGATGCCATGGAAGTTCCAAGTCATGCTAGGGATCTCCTCCTGCAGCTCAACAGCCAGCGCACCAAGGGCTTCCTGTGTGATGTCATTATTGTGGTGCAGAACGCGCTCTTCAGAGCTCACAAGAACATTCTGGCTGCCAGCAGCCTCTACTTGAAGTCTCTGGTGGTCCATGACAATCTCATTAACCTCGACCACGAGATGGTGAGTCCAGGAGTCTTCAGAGTCATTTTGGACTATATCTACACAGGCCGTCTTACTGAGGGAGACCCCACCTCACCCACTGAGCCCAATCTAGGGGCTGTCTTGGCAGCGGCCAGCTACCTACAGCTTCTCGATTTAGTGGCTTTGTGCAAGAAGAAGTTGAAAAGAAATGGAAAGTACCCTCTACGTCCAACTCCTGCATTTCTACCCTATGCAAAGATGGGGCCCAATAGTATAGGTTTAGGGAGTGGCGGCAGGTATAGAATTTCTACTCCTGTTATTCAGTCCTGCCCTCCAGGAGGAATTGTAAATAGCCATACAACTAGGGCACCACCACTAGAGGATCTAGTTCCTCACCGACTGGCCATTCATGCAGGTGAACTCTATGCACCCACTTCCTCTCAGGGCTCTCAGGTGTTCCCGTCCCCGCAGGCAGCACTGTCTGCCCAGCTAGGCCTGCGTTCATCCCACTCTGAGAGAAACTGCTCTCCCATCTTTGGCCTTGATCTGTCCAAGAAAAGCCCCCCCTCCCAGTCCCATCTGGCAAACACTCACAATGATGAGGAACGAGACGGGACTCTGAGTGGCCATGCCAGTCCCATGAATGGACCCAATGGAAGGGCCTTCCCTGCAGAGAAAATGGAGTCAACTGATCAGGCAAGCTCTGTCACACCTCCCCCTTTCCACCACCTCAACCAGACCCTTGGCTCTCACCACCCCCACCTTCATCGCTCAGGCTCCCAAGGCACTGACCGTTATCCGTGCCCACCCAGTCCTGAAACCCCAACGGAAACTGGAGAGGCAGGCCGAGAAATTGGTAACATCTACCGTTGGGTGAAACATGAGCCGTTACCATATCCACCTGAAGAGGAAGACGAGGATGAAGATGAGGAAGAAGTTGGTGAAAATGGAGACCAAGAGGGCCACCACCAGCATCACAACCACCACAAGGCTGGGGAGGAGAGTGAAGGAGTGGACGACAAGAGCGGTTCAGGCACTGAGGAGACGGGCAGCAGCGAAGGTCGGCCATCTCCTACTGGACCAATGGGGAGATTCCATATGCCATATGAGCCAGAAAGCTTTGGAGAAAACCTATACGTCTGCATCCCCTGTGACAAAGGCTTTCCAAGCTCTGAGCAGCTCAAAGCACACGTGGAGACAGAGACACACACGGAAGAAGAGCTGTATGTTAACTCTGGTGGGGAAATGGGAAACAACAATAACGGCAACGCCAAAAACATCAACAGCAATACTAATGGTTATGGGAGCCTAAACAGCAGCAATGCTCTGAATAGTCTGTCCCACTTGGACAGCAAGACCAACCAGGGACTGAGTTCAGGTGGCCTTGGAGAGATGATCCGACCCTACCGCTGTTCCAGTTGCGAGAAATCCTACAAAGACCCAGCCACTTTGCGCCAACATGAAAAAACCCACTGGCTGACCCGGCCTTACCCATGCAGCATCTGTGGCAAGAAGTTCACGCAGCGTGGCACCATGACTCGCCATATGCGTAGCCACCTGGGACTAAAGCCTTTCGCCTGCGATGCATGTGGCATGCGCTTCACTCGGCAGTACCGTCTCACTGAGCATATGCGTATCCACTCCGGGGAGAAGCCTTACGAATGTCAGGTGTGCGGAGGAAAGTTTGCTCAGCAGCGCAACCTCATCAGCCACATGAAGATGCACAGCAGCGGAGGGACAGCGGGGGGCCTGACGACAGATGGTAAACTGAAGTTGGACTTTGCAGAGGGCATCTATCCTTTGACTAAGTACACAGCAGAGCATTTGGGGCTGAAGCAGGAGAAGGCCAGCGAGCTTCTACTCCAAGCCCAACAGCACCTGGTAGCCGAGGTTAAGGCCATGGAAAGCCTCTACCCACTGTCCAAACTGGCCTCGGAGCACCTCGGGCTCACGCACGACAAGATGGATGTCCTGGGACAACCCCTTCCCCCTCCTACACAGGCTCTTACTGACACCCGCACCATCGAGCGCTACTCGCCAAGTTAAGACCACATGACCTGCGTAATTGGGCAGCCGTGCACCCAATCTGCAGTATCCTGATGCCACTCACCTCAGCTCAGTATCTCCTCTGCACCTCAAACTCAGGCCATGTGGGTTAGGGTTAGGGTTAGACTTTTAAGTGCCTTTCTTTGCATCCAGTGTATCTTAAAGTCCTCCTCTGTAAAGGAATTTTGTAATATTTTGTGACCAAGGGACACTATTTATGTACAGTGTATGCAAACAAACATAAAAAAAATCCAGCTTTTGAGCCAAAGCAACAAATTGAAACAACCAAAAACGAAAATTGTTCTATTTATTTTTGTATTGTAGTGAAATCCAAAGAAAAACTGTTGCAAGGAAATGTTGCAATCCGACCCTAAACCTGTGTACTATTATATATCACCTGTGTACAAAAAAAGGAAAAAAGCACATAAGGATAAGTTTCAGGGTTTGCGTCCAGACCTGAGCGGACCTTTTACCAAAATGAATAATCCAACTCTTCTGGACTGTAAAAATAATGGGAGGATTTTTCATCTTCTTGTTCTTTTATATATATATTTTTTGTCCCCGTGTTTGGGGTACTGGACGTTTTGTGTATCTCACTCTCCAGCTCTCTCTTCTCCTCCTCATGTTCCTGCTTCAGAATTCTCAAGGAAAAGACTGAACAGTCGGAGCAAGTGCTTCAGCATTTGGGTAACGTCTCAACTTTTCTTTTCAAACGCACTCCTTTAAATGCATTTGTAGTTAATGGCTCATACGCTGTGACAGTAATTGGTAATTTAATCTGCTTTCTGAGCACCATTCCCGAGCTCGGTTTCTTTGTATTCCGACTATCATCCCAGAGCTTCCAGTTGTTATTGCGCAGCAGCGAGCTCTGCCCTGTGAGCTCATATCTGGGACATGATCACACATACCCAACTGATGACACACTAATGCCTGTTCTCCATGAGCGCGGCTTCATCTCGTGGTGGAGCTGAAGAATGGGTGTTGCCTCTGAAGTTGTGTAATAGCGTTGTAGACGCAGGAGGAAAATTCAGAGTGTGAGAGTGAGCCAGGGGCCAAGTCAGAATTAATGACACGGGAATTTGTCATTTAGTGTCAGGATGATTTGCTTCATTTGCTTCATTCATGGCGGACGGCTGATAAATTGTGACTCGACAGTAGTTGGACGTGTCGCACGCTGTGACCTTTCCACTGTGTGACCTCCCCCAGTTTGACTCGACCGTTCCTTATTATTATCATCAATCCATCAACAAATGTGTTTTGACGAGTCATCATTACCATACATTCATTGCTCCCCTCATCAGAATTCCAATTTTTGGTGTTTAAACTGACATCACAGATGGCACAGAGTGACTCGGCACATTCTGAATGATCTCTTCAGAAATCTATAATTCAGCTGTGACTCATCAAAAAGCTGACATTCTTTCGGCAATGACACAATTCCAATGGATTAGCAGTAGCGGTTAGCGGCATCCATGTTTTATATATATATATAAAATTCAGAAAACAACAAAAATTTAAAAGGCTCAGTCAGTGAATTAATGGTGAACTTCACCGCAGCGACACATGAAGAAGGAACCTGTGCACATTTAATATCTCAACTGGCTAGGGAATAAGCTAATAGCGGTTAGCAACAAAATCATTAGCAGTGTAATGTGACTACCTTTGCATTTTAGATATCTTAAATTGTATTTCAAAAAGCCAGAGATCTCTGCACATATATTCTGACACCAGAAAGTGACAGCTGACGATATCTCCAAAGTAAAGTACATCATGTTGGAACACCACTATGTCTTTGTAGATATCTTAAAAAGTAGTCGCTAGCGTGAACTAAAACTCAAGATAGCACTACTTTACACTCAAAATCTGAAACGTCGAGTTTAATGAAATTCATTTTGTCAAGTTCCACAAAATTGTACTTCAGTCAGACAGCTCATGTTGAAGAGTATATATACATAGAAGAACATAGTTGAGTTTCTGTGTGTGTGTATATATATATATATATATATATATATATATATATATATATATATATATATATATATATATATATATATATATATATATATATATATATATATATATAAATACACATATATTTCCCCAGGTGAGCCCACAGGTAGATGCCGGGGTGGAGGTGGGGCTGAGCGGCAGCAGTGATGTGGATGCAGCAGTAGCAGTGTTTGACAGGCAGAGGGGCAGCTGGGAAATTCACATCTTAAATAGCCCGCCCAATTTGGAGGGAGTGTTTAGTGGATTCTGTAGACAGTGTTTTTGTTGGAGGTATGTAGTAATTATGTGGAGTGAGGTATGTCAATATGGAGTAAGTAACACAAGTTGTCCGCCTGAACTGGCTCACAGGTTCACCTCATCAAGGTTAATTAAAAGTAAAAATATTAAGTTGATTGAACTAAATGAACTTGTATTATACTCAAAAAAAACGATCCTCACAAAGATGTGCATTTTAAGTAAACTGAACACAAAAGGTTAATGTAAAGTGGACAACCCACCTCATTCCATTCTTTGAGTGTATTTTTTTAAACGCATCATAAATTCAGTTTGACATTTCAGCACCAGCGTGATTAATACAAATTTCCAAAAACACCTACGAAATCATAAACCGAGAGAAATCAAAAAGGTCTAACTGGAATTATGAGCAGTTTGAACTGTTACTGTTACAATTTTAACCTGCAGTAACTTCACTGGAGATATCTGAAAAGAGAAATGTCACATCATCTAAATTGAATTTCTGATAAATTAAGATTTTGAGCAGTCACACAGTGAATAAGCGTTAACACCACTTGCCTTATCCTCTGTAGTCTGGTGTGATGACAGGCCGGCGTGTGTCTGCCGAACACACACACACACACACACACACGTTTACGCCCCCTGACACGCGGCGAGCTGCTAATCTGTCAGTGATACGAACATGACAGACTCTCGGCGGCGTCTTTGGAGGCACCAGCTGCTGTGCTGCTCTAATCCCTGTGAAATCTCACTTTCTCCTGGACAGTTTGCACTGTTGGCCTGCCTGATGTCCCATTTCATGCCTGCCATCTTGCCCCTCTGATCCCCTTTATTAACATCGTATCCGAGCCGAGCAAATGTCTCCCGGCTTTTGCACTCCCTCCACTCTGCTTCTACCAAACAGAAACAAGAACGACATATTTCTGTGTTGGCCGACCAGCAGTTCCTCCAGCTTCAAAACAAAAGAGCACTTAAAGGTTTGTGGTTTGAAGGCACAATTTTGACTTTGAGTGCTCATTCCAAAGAACACGTGGGCCTTTTTCTTTTTCTTTTTTCCCGCTCTTGCTGGTCCTGATTCAGTGCCACTATCGTGCCAGTGCCAACCTCAGTGGGTGAATGTGAAGACTAAAGCCATAAATACACTGTGATCGTAACAGCTTACAAACACAATGTGCCTTATTTTGGGGATTGTTTTTAAAATGCAACATTTATGTCTGTAGCAGATGATCATATCAAACATGTTTTTTTTCTTACTGAAAGCAGTGCATGTGAAACTGGTGCTTACCTCAAGACTGAACCCAGCATAGGGGCACTAATATTTAGTAAATTTCTTTTAAAAAAGGCAAAATTACACATACAATTTTTTGTTTTGTTTTGTTTTTACGGGGCGCTTGTCCTGAGTTAAACCTGTGGTCGTGTTTGTGTCTATGTATTTGTTGTTACAGTCTTATGGTGGACAGATATTAAGATTTGTTTTTTTTTTTTTTTTTTTTGTATTTTACTCTGGAGAATCCAGGTTCTGTTGTTGTCAATCTGAAAAATTCCTTTTTTTTGTTTTTTTTTTTTTGAAAATCACGAGGCAAAGTCATTTTTGGTTGCGACTTAATCTGGTTTTACACTGAAAAACAAGAATTGTTCTATCAACTTAAAAAAAGTGCTTCAGTTGGTAACACTCACATAAATTAAGTTTAGCCAAATTAATTTAAGTAGTATTTATTATGCCAACTTGTTAATTTAGTTTAGACAAATTTATTTCACTGGAGTGTTCACAGCTGAAAAAATTTCTTTAGTTTTGATCTTTTTCCAGTGTGCATGAAAGCATTTGTCTTTGCTTTCAAGAACACATGATGTCTAGTGAACATACGTGGTGTTTGGTAGCAGTTTTAAGGTGCACGTCAGTGGCTTTAACGGGTGAACATTAAATGTGCTCTTACACATTCTAACTCTTTGCTGCATTTTATGCACACGTGCAAACATGCGGGCAGTTGGCTTGTTTTGGATGCTGCTATGAATTAATTTATTTGTAGTTCTCTCTTTAAAAAAAATGCAGAAATTGAATCTTGAGTCACAAGACCAAGGAGGAGTCGTGAGCATTTTTTTTTTTTAGCCCTAACCCCGTTCTGTACAAACAGTCTGAAACTGACTTTAAGGAACGTCCTCCGCACAAACTATTCCAAACAGGATCGACGAGTTTGCTTCCTGCAGGGAGTTGCCTGGTTTAATTTGGACCTCGTATCATGAGGCTTATATACATTTAGTGCACGTGACACCTACATGCAAATAAAAATTTACATAACTAAATAAAAACTACTGCATGTTCATCTCTGAAATTTTAAATTAAGAAAGATACATGTGAGGACTAGTGAATCGGCTTCTTTTAACACGAACTAATAAATCAGAGAATAAAAGAAAAGACAGGAAAGAAAATGGGTTCTTTCTCTGTAAAATTAAGTCAAAAACAAATTTTATCTTGCAAAACGTTTTCCATTTTTCTGGTTTGTTTCTTAAATTGATCTAAAATCGGCATACAAAAGTGAGTAAGAACAAGTAGCACATGCGCTTGTTAATGTTTATTTAGTAACATTCAGACAGGGCTTTATTTTTTAATTTTCCTTGTGACCAAATAATTTTTTTCAACTATCCAAAGGTTGTGTTGATGGAAAATTTTGGGAACCCCTAGATTATTCTAACATTTAATTTATATTTTATTTTTTTACTTTCTGTTACTGCTACTTCAGTCAATCAAAAGTTTCACCTTGTATTTTCTATTTTAACAACTTTATTGTCATTTTAAAGTCTGGAAATTAGTTTTATGGCTACTTACTTTTGCTCAGTCTGGCACACGCCACCTGATACCTCCTATATATATTTCACCAGTTGAAATAGTTCCTGCTGCTAAAAGTTCCCGAGGTACTGAAAAGGCTCCAGTGGTGCCGACAGCCCTGTTCACTATTCACACTCTAAAAAATCTGCTCTGCATCGCACAATCGCAATAATATTTCCATTGTAACCCCAAATGTGTGCCAGGACAAAGATACTGGAGGGCTCTTGAGCTTGTACAGGCTTAATTTGATGAAGGTGTAGGACAGACAGTAAGTGAGGGACGGGACAGGGGAAGCATTAGTTTGTCTGTTTTTGTGTGCCCATGCTATTTGAGTGTATGACGGCTTGTTAATGCACGCTTTGGGAATAGAGTTGGTGTGAAGGAGAAGAGCTGAGGAGCAGGATGTGAACTTTTGGCTGCTGTGCTGCGCTGAGCCGGATGTGCGGTGTGTTTCTGCTCAGATAGACACAGAGAACAGGGCGGGAGAGGAGCAGGGAGCACACAGCAGGGTGGACGCGAGCCATTGTCTCAGTATGAAAGCCTGTTCTTACTTCTAAAATGCTCTATTCGGAAAACAAGTAGACTGCATCTTCTCTTTTCCTTCCCCTGTTTTCTCTCTGGGAATAGACCTCTGCTCAGTGTCACAGTGATACTGCACTGTGGCTTTCAGGGCTGCACGGCGAGGAAGCCTTTCTGACTTTTTGGTACACGCTCAGCTGAATGTTAATTGCAGGAAAAAAATTGCACATAAGTTCAATGTTAAAAAATATGCAATGCTTTCTGCATTGTTGAATTATTGTTTTTAACTGTTATCAGCTATTCACAAATAGAAAATGTAGTCATTTCTTTCCCTCGTTAGACTAAGGTGCAAATCTCAAAGATGGATTTCCAGTGTGATTTTCTTTTTTAGGGAATGCATTTAAAAAAAATTCTATAGGCAGTTTCTATTGCAGCTTTTTCACAAAAATTGTTTACGAAATTTTTGAAAAAGTTTGTTACAAAAATCAGATGCAAATGAAGCAATCTTCCAAGCCACGCCCACTGCCCTTTTGATTGGCCTGTTCAAATGTGAGCTGTGTGATTGATCTTCAGTAATGCGGGAAATCAAGACTGTCCTTTTGAGTCAGATTCTTGGATTCAGCTAAGTGTGATTAATCCTGAGCCCCATAGGGTTTTTGAAGGAGGGCAGTCATAATACTGTGGGGGTGTAAAAAGGGTGCAATCAAAGTGAAACATCCCTGAAAATATAATCACGTGAAAAGGTGTGTGCACTATGAAATTTTCAAAAGTTGAAGCAGGGCTGATTCCCGACATGCAATGACGTTTTAGGGCCACATAGAATTTTTTTTTAGACTTTGAGAATAAAGTTGTAATATTACGAGCATAAAGTCGTAATATTATGAGAATAAAGTCATAATTTTGAGACTTTGAGATAAAGTTGTAATATTATGAGAATAAAGTCATAATTTTACGAGAAAAAAGTTGTAATATTACGAGAATAAAGTCGTAATTTTATGAGAATAATGTCGTAATATTATGAGAATAAAGTCATAATATAATATTTCAACTTTTTTCGTAATATTATGACTTTTTTCTCGTAAAATTACGACTTTATTCTCGTAATATTACAACTTTTTTCTCGTAATATTACGACTTTATTCTCGTAATATTACGACTTTTTTCTCGTAAAATTACGACTTTATTCTCGTAATATTATGACTTTATTCTCATAATATTCTGACTTTTTTCTCTTAAAATTACGACTTTATTCTTGTAAAGTCCAAAAAAAAAGAAAAGAAATTCAATGTGGCCCTAAAACTCCGTTGTACCGACAGCATCATTAGAAAAGACCAAAAAAAAACAAACAAAAAAAACAAAGACATTATAAACATTCTGTTTTTGTTTTTCTTAAAGCCTGATTTATTCAATTAAATATGAACGGAGTTGTTTTATTTTCCCGCTGAAGGTGCTCACACTGGAGGCTTTTTAGGAAGTATCACTTTTTAAATGCCTTTCATATAAACCACCAACCAAGAAATGTGTCACTGCAGCTAAAGTGGTTTGAGCAGAGTAATAAAATTAGACACATAACAAAATTAAAAATCAAAAATTAAAAAAAAAATTAAAAATTAAAAAAAGTAAAAATACACATTAACCCATACAAATGAAAAGCCATCAAATGAGTACAAAATAAATTAAAAATAGATGTTTAACTGTTCCATCTTGATGTTTTTCAGCTTTTGCCATCTTGTAAAAAAGTTCTTGTGGCCTTATGTAAGGCCAGAAATGATCAAGATTTATTGTTAAAAAAGGGAACTGTGCCTTTAATTGGCTGCCACTGCCACCTTTGTGGCATGTTGAATTGTTCTAATCTAATATTAAACCTGTTTAGCATTTATTTTTCAACATCACAAATACTGAAAACAAAAATAACATTTTTTTTTTCCATTTTCACAGCCTTCTGTATTGAGTAAAGTGTCTTACCAACTTTGACTTTGCCCCGTTAGGAAATCCATGATTTCCATTATCTAATGTACATTTTTTTCCTAGTTACTTCTTTATAAAAAGAAGATCAAGTCAAATACTTTTATAATTAAGCCTTTTCGGGTATTAAAATCAAAGACTGAGTATTAAGTGCCTGCAGCTGAAAGTTCCTGAGTCAGCAGTAATTTGTGCAGGTTGGTGTGTGCACCTGTCCATCCATGTTTCTGGATGGACAGGACACTTTCAAGAGCCTTTATTACAAGCAGCTGCTTTAAATTGGTTTCCACCAAACTGCACTTTTCTGGAAAAATCATTGCATTGTGATCCCCCCCACACACACACACTTTCTTTATTTTATGATCCCCCAAAAGTCCCACAAGTGCCTTTCCTCTGGCATATTGCTTCCTTCATTCTCCTCGGTTTTCTCCCTCCAGTTCAGAGTTTGGCCACGTTTCCCCCCCTCTGCCCTTTTAGTTCCGATTGCAGCTCACGTTTTTCCTGAACTTCCACACTTTTTAACACTCAACACAAACCGCTAACCCTCGGCGCCCACCCTCTCCCCCCGATCCACTTTCTTCCAGCTGTTTTTCATGCCGAAGAAGACAGTTGTCTAAATGTTTATGTGAAGAGCTACTTTCTTTTTCTTTAAGCCATGATCGGTTTGCAAAATGAACTTTGTGGCATGTGTTAAAAATACAACAGATGATGGGCCAAATAAAAAGCCTGACATCGTTATTGTATTCTGCACCTCCAGCCAAGAAAAGGCTCACACATCCAGATTAAAGACAGCATATTGCTGCAGAGGAAATGCAGAATAATGCAAGGGGAAATGTTGAGGGGAAAATATGTGCAGAAAGATGCCAGTAAAGTAAACATGTATGAAATTGCACAATTGAGCCGGGTCACGGCTGCACCAGCCAAGTCATGCTCTGAAAGGGAGAGAACAAGAGGGAAAGGTTTAGACAAAAGGAACTGGAGACGGAGTGAAAAATGACGATACCTTGACAGTTACGACCTTCAGGAAATGACAACTGGCTGCTTTGCATATTTTTTCTTTTTTTCCAGCTTAATCCAGAGTGACACTTTTTAAAAAAAATCCTTAATTTAATGTTCTTTGATTTTTGCCTCTTTGGTTTCTGTTTTCATGATTATGTCAGATGTGACAAGCCCCCTGACTAGTCAGCATGACTAACATTCTACAATAAGCAAATATACTCCAACAGTTCACCTCAAAATGTGCACTTGTTTTATTTTTTTTTTACTTTAAAATACACAAGATGGCCTAAGTGGAGTTTGGAAAAAACATTACTTTGGAACCATTAAGGAAGATGAAATTGTATGTCATTCACTCACACATATGCATATGCTGTGTTCAACTCAGAAGTCAGGAGTGGGAATGACATCATTTTCAGATTCTTTGCACTTTATTAAATATAGATGTCTCTATATAAATGAATGTTTTCTGGATTTGCCCATCTTATTAAATTCATAGCCTAAGTGTTTCACACAAACCTGAGTTCAGTGTTTCTTCAGACTGCTAATGTTAGCAGGTTTGAGAGCCTCTAACCTCTATTAATGAGTTTTTTAGTTAACTAACAGTTTCAGGATTACATTTGTTTAAAAACATAACAACACAAGCAACAATTATTGTTCGCTATACCTTAAATTTGGTGTAAAAAAGACTATTAGTTACTTGAAGCAAGCTAGTTAGCTTACTCTTTCTCTAATTGTCACTATTGTGAAAAGATTTGAAAGCTGTTAATAACTGCTTTTGTTAGTCAACTAGTTAGCTAACTGCTTTTATTAGCTAATTAGAGCTTCATTTTAAAAAACGCTAAGTAATACAGTATAATTTGTTAGCTAAGTCAGTGTTTCTTTAGTGTTCAATGTCAAAAACTTTGAGAGCTGCTAATGACAGTAACTATTACTGTAATGAGCTTTTTGGAGTGAACTCGTTAAGACATTGTTTAATGTTCATTATTGTTAAAATATTTAAAAATAGTCTATCTAAAAATAGTCATTATTATGGTAAGAAACATGTAGCTAGCTCAATGTTTCCTCAACCAGCATTAGTGTTAAAATGACAATGGATAAAAAATAGCTATTATTTTTTATCAAACCTGTTAGCTAACAACTAAAATTTAAAGCGGAAAATGATAGTAAATACTGCTGTCATGAGCATGTTGGTGACATAGTTTTTCAGTTTATATTGTTGCATACTTGTTAGCAAAACCAATGTTTCTTCAGTCAGTGTTAGTGTTAAAACATCACAGTCATTGACAATAGCAACTGTGCCTGTAATAAAGTTGTTGGGTAAATAAATGTTTCTTCAAATTGCAAATTATAAAAATATTTGAGACAAGCCAACAGTTTTTGCTAGCACAATAATTTCTTCAATATTTGCTGATGTTAAAGCAATTGACATTGGCACCAGATTTTTGTTGCAAGTTTAATATATAACTAGTCTGACAGGATGATTAGTAATTAATCACAAATGATTAACATCAGTAGTTCATTAAACAAGTTACCGATGTGTTCACCCTCAGATTATACTGTAGGCGTAACTAAGAATCTGCCTGTACGTGATAAAATAGTAATTTGAGAATAAAGATGTGCTAATTTATCATTGTTGGCACTATGGACGGCCATGTTGAAAGTGACATCACACTGAACTCAGGATTCGGAAACCATGCTAGAGTTACCCAGTCAGATTTCTGGTGTTAGGGGGAGTTCTCTTACTTTTTTCCAGTCAGTCAAGTCAGAAATTCCAAGCTCCCGCTTCAATTTGAACACAGTAATGCATACAGCTGGATGGCAGACTGCCTTTTCAGATTAGGTCAGATTTAATTAGGTTGCCCTGTTCTTTTTGGAGTGTCGTTTCTTGTAGAAGAAGTCATTAAAAAATGTGATGTTACTGACAGCTTCCACCCAGCGTACAGTACACTGGAACCTGTGCCAGAACATTACAAAGCCCTAAGGTCCACACACAGACACACAAACTCACAATAACAACTATTTTGGTTTTGGAAAAAGGTTATGTGCAGAAATGATGGTGATGGATTACGATCTAATGAATGCAATTGATGTTTCGAAGTGGTTGTACCCAACTGGCTGTGGTTGAAGGACAAGAAAGTTCAGTGCAGCACAGAGCAGACTGCCACGCAGACAGTGGTAATGAATGGGGGGAAAAAGGATGACGGAACACATACATTACAGTTTTATGATGAAAATGAGATTTTGCATGGGAAAACAGGATCTAATTTCAACAGGCATAAAAAAGCAGTAGCCTATGAAACATAAATAATGTGCAGTGTTTCACTTTGTGGTCTTTGCCAGTGCTGCCTTGAAACAAAAGTTGAAAGTAATTATAAGCAATACATTAAACCAAACAGTATTTTTTTTTCCATTTGTCAATTTTGAACTCTGCTTTAGTGAAATGAATGTATTTATTGCATGTCAAAATGTTTTATAATTAATTTTTATGTAAATTGCAATTGTGGGATTTAAAAAAAAATCATTTAATTATGTTGTCTTGTTAAATCATATTGATAAGGCTTTTATTTTTTAAAAAGCCAATGTGAAAAAAAAATGTCATGTTTGTGTTTGTTATTATACTCAAAATCAACTTGGCAATAAAGTGAATTTCATTATGGTTTCACAAGAAAATGTGTCAGTTATTTGGGGTGCTTTGGAAGTATAATTTACTGTACCGTGCGTACATGGTGCGTGCAAAAATGTTAGACACAATCAAATGTTGATTCAAAAATCTCGTGTTTAATGTTGATTTTCTTCATCAGGGTCTAAAAAACAATCTAATTTGATATGCCAGAATGTTAATTTGAAGGTCAATTTGGGATTAATAAAGAAACTAATCAATGATGATAATGATAATGTTACCAAAAAAAAAACAAAAAAACCCTTGATTTCTTCACAGGTGCACTTGCCAGTGGATTAAAAACACATTAAAAGCCATTAAATATCACTAAATACATAAAGAACATGTAAACATGAAAAACCTTATTAAATACAACCCATTTTTTAAATAAGTTTGAGGTGAACAGTTAAATCACTGTTTTATCATCAAGATGAAGGCATCCTTTCTTTATATGTATGAATAAATATTTAATGGTTTTTCAGTGCGTAAATGTTAAAGTTGAAGATGTAATTAACATTGAAAAATTTTGAAATTACATTAATGGATTGCCCCACTTACAAATTTTGCACTTCAAAAATCCACTGTGGGTTTGACACATTCATTGTGTGTAAAATGAGTTTCATATTAAGAGAAAAATGAAGAAGAAGAAGAAGAAGAAAATAAATAAAAAGACCACAATTGAGACCATTTCACAGCAGTGATAACCGCAAATTGCACAGGTTCTGTTCATTTTCCGAAAATACCTTCAGCTTTAGATTCTCCCATATGGAGACATGTGAGTGCCTCATTTAAAACAGGGAATTTCAGATGAATCTCATACATCACACACAAAGTCCAGACGCAAAGACCAACAGATCCATTACTCTGTCAGCAGAAGAAAAAGCTGCCAGGCAGCCGTGCACATACATGCTTTTTCACTGTGAAAATCACCTTATTATCACCAGTGCTGAAGAACTCATAGTGTCTTCCAGATGGTTGATATGAATCAAGAGATCTGCCACAAATTACTTTCTGACATTAAACAAATGAGTGTTCCTGTTCTCAGGTACTGTAAATCATGAGTGTGCCTGAAGTACACATGCTTGCTGCGAGGTCACCAGGTGTAATGACAAATCATCCACTTTATGCTGTTTACCCAGAGGGTGACATCCATCATGTTACTGGTTCATTGTGTTCCAGATCGGAGACTTCTTTTGCTCTGGATTGCACTCATATTAGACCCATCAGTGCTCACGGCTCGTGCAGAGAAACCAGGAGCTTACTGGCAGCTCTCTTGGCTCCATCCTGCCACTCCGCGGCATCGCTTATTAAATGGCAAAGGTCTGAGGTGTCCAGTGTCAGGCAGTGGGTGCCCTCATTCAGCCTGATAATGTCATCAGGGACAGTCAGCCCCAACCCCCAGAACCACCACTGCACCTTCTGACCGACATGCACTTTTCTGTAAGTACAAATTCAAAGAAACAGAAAGCTGAGAGGAGGGATTATTATGTTTACATCTATGCACTTAATTGCCACGGGGGACACGCCCCCTCTACCATGCAAAAGAGTGAATTTTCTTATACCCCCCCCCCAAATTTGTCATTGTCGATTATCATTAGAGTGGGATGGATGGGGGCAGCAATGGTTGACTGGTACTTAGTGTACCTTGTGGTGTACCACAAAAGAAGATGATGGTCCATGAGCACACGTGTGTATTTACACACACACACAGCTCTCGAGAGCTGTGCTGATGAGTTGCAGGTTCGAGATGAAGTATCGTATTACTGTAAAAATACTTGCAAAAAACACTGTTGGCAACATATTCGTTTGTCTGGAGTGAGTCAAGAATTTGTGTATTACTTGGCTGGCAGCCACCATCCATATTGCTCGGTGTTATCCAGAGGTCCCTTACACCCAGTGTTCTGTCGAGATGAGGTGCGTCGTTGAGATGAGGGTCCTCGCGTAACTGCATATGTGTGCACTGAAAAAATTACTTGACAAAGTTTGCTTATTTTGATGGGCAAGTAAATGTATAAATTGTTCATCCGAACGTAGTAATGTATAAAATCTACTTACTATAAAACAATAACTATTGTTAACCTGGAGTTAGCTTATTTCGACAGGCAAAATATACATATACATACATTTACGCTCCTAACGTAAAATACAGAAAATGTTTTAGTTACTAGGCTATAAATACACTGAATACAATTAATAATAAAAAAAACTTTGATGGAAAAAACGAAAACAAAATGCACATGCGCAGTTGTATGTCGAGCGAGTTACATCATCTCCACATGCGCAGTTGTATGTCGAGCGAGTTACATCATCTCCACATGTGCAGTTGCGCGAGGCACCTCATCTCGACGGGTGACGTCTTCAAGTCTGGTGTACAGCGATGTGAGCATGTACACACATACGCAGTAACATGACGCACCTCATCTCGACGGGACACCGGCACAAAACAGCGCAGGGAAAAAAGCGCAAGTGGCTTTGCTAGTTTCCAGCTGATGTGCTTGTCATTTTCACACCCAGCAGACATGTTATTTAAATAGCAAATGGACGTGTTAATTGTGAAATAATTGCCCTCAGATGTATCACACTTAAATATGCATAAACCTTAATGTTCCTAGGTATACCACAGAGTGTTTGTTTTGAACTACAAGTGTTTTCAGTGGAATCAAGGGCATACATACGCATATGCTCATAAAAAAAAAATCACTAGGGCTGGAAAAGGTGTTTCTTTGTGTCTGTGTTCACATATATGAATTAAAAACTATTAGTCTGTCAATATTCCGTACACCATGATTTGGGACACATCGATGCCAATGCTGTCTATTCGGTTTTATATACAGGAATTAGTCTTGCAACAGATTGGCAGGAAGGTGAGAGAAGAGAGAAGGCAGAGAAAAGTCAGCCGTTTGAATATATTCTAAAATAAAAAAGACAGTTAAAGATTGACAGCTGCCTTTTGTGCAACTGTCAGTTCAGCTTCACTTCAATTTACTTACATATTATTTATGTACAGTATTTATATGGCACCAAATCACAACATAATTCATCCCCCAAGGTGTTTCACAGGAGTAAGGTCTAACCTGACCAACCCCACAGAGAAACACACATGGCAACAGCAGGAAGGAAACACTCCCTTGGGCATTTTTAGATTGTAGGAAGAAACCTCAAGCAGACCAGACATGGAGGAGTGACTATCTGCTTTGGTCATACCACCAATGGAAAAACAAATCAATAAAATACAACAGAGACATGTCCAACATGTCAAACAGAGATAATGCAACCAAGGATCCAGGCTCTTGTGAGTTTCAGTGGTTAGAGTGAACAGCCTGTCCAATGGAAAAGTGGCAAAGGCCCTGGACCCACCAAGTGTGGGAGTGAGAAGTAACTCCAACAACACGAGTTATCTTAACGAGGGTGGGCAACTTTTTGCAACGATGCTCATTGTTATGGCTTGTTTGAGGAGGGAACCCAAAAAAATTTGATTCTCGACAATCGAGACATCAAAATGTCAAGGGAACGTTAGCTGGAGCCGATAAGCAACGTTTTGAAGTAGCAGGTGGAAAAAATTGCCTATAGTGTAGTGCAACTCAACTCCACTGCAGGAAATATATTTCTTCTGTGGTTGCGTGTGACACACACACACACACACACACACACACACACACACACACACACACACACACACACACACACACACACACACACACACACACACACACACACACACACACACACACACACACACACACACACACAGGTGAAAACTAAATTTGATGTACTTCAGAGATGATCTGAATAAAATAAGACATTTTCAAAGTCATTGCCTTTTTCAGTAATTATGTTAATATTTCTACATAGTGATGGTGAGAAGTCAAATGCTCACATTTGTACTCATAGTCATCTGCAGAAAAATGTGGTATTGGGTCATTCCAAAAGTCAGAGTGTCAGTCTGACTCAGTATTCACATATCATTTTAGAATTTTTACACCTGAGACACGATAAATCTCAACATTTTGGCTTATATGCCTGATCCTAAAATTAAAAAAGTAATTCCCCTTCATTAATCTCTGTCAGTCTACATGTAAAACTCTATATTAGAGCTTTCTGTCCAACTGTCTCCAAGTAGATCTCCAAGATTCAAACTGGAACCAGAGGTTGTCTGCACGTCATAAGATATGGAGGTGAAGATGGGGTGGATGGAGATGAATGAGCTGCTGCACTAAACTGCTTCACCTCAGAGAGCTGCTGCTGGAGCTGCTGCTGCTGCTATAAATTATCTGCTTACAGTCTTTGACGCAAAAGCGTGTTTCCTTGTCAGAAAACCTCTCACTTCTGTCCTCAACTGAGTCTGCCATTTAAATAGCAATGCACAAGGTTCAAGTCCACACCTCTCATCTCATGTTATCTCCAAAACACCTTGACTTATTGCAGCCCCTTAGTGTCCTACACCTCGATTTGTGCTCTGATTACGCAACTTGCAAACAGCGAACTGGAGTTGGACACGGCCCAAACGCACTTGCACCTGCACTTCAACTGTGCATAGATCAGCAAATCAGGGACTGATGAATGTAGAGCAGGAAAAGCTAATGGCTATAAATTTTTAGAAAAATGCAACACCAGATTATCCTCCTAATCAATTCACACTTATTTATATAGCTCCAAATCATAACACGAGTCACCCCAAAGTGCTTCATAAGGGCAGGGTCAAAATCACACCTAATTAGGTGACCAGGCCTCAGTAAAACTAAGACTAAGACAATTCAAAAATTTAAAAGACAAAAAGTTCATCAGGTATATAGTAAAGGAAACATACAAGTATTTAACCTCGACTTAACCAAATCCACAGAATCCAATTATCTTATCTCAATTACCAAGCTCTTCCACAACCAAGGTTGTTGTCGTCCATTCAGCTGCTCCCGTTTTGTGTTCTGGGTCGCCACAGCGGATACAGCCAGATCCGCATTGGTAGTTGGCACAAGTTTTACGCCGGATGCCTTCCTGACGCAACTCCAGTTTTACCTGGAGAAACACACACAGCCGCTGGTGGTCCAAAGAGGTCTCCCATCCAAGTACTAACCAGGTCCCGCACTGCTTAGCCTCTGAGATCTGACGGGATCAGACTGACACAGAGCAGATCGGCTGCCTTCCACAACCAAGGTGCACAATAAGAAAAGGCTCTGTGACCAGCTGACTTCTTTTTCACTTTTGGAACACACAACAGTCTTTTGTCTTGAGAATGCAAAGTGCAGGCTGGTACATAAGGTGGAAGTAGATCAGCCAATTCATATTTAGACCAAAGCATAAATAAATAAATCAGTAAATCTACATGAGTAATTGTCAACCTTCAGGTGCAGGCCTCTGAAATAAATCTGTTGTCTGAAAGAAGTGCAGCTAATGCAGTCAGTCTAATGTCATGGTTGATGGTAGTAATGTTTGCAATGAAAATGTTTTATGGCACCAAAACAGATGAAAAACACCCCCCCGACCCACTGACCAAAGGTGTGATAAAATATTTGCAATATGGGGTTGTCATTTCTGGCATGAACCAAAGCACCTGGGCAAAACGTGTGTTCAGTCTTAGATGGTCCATTAGTACAATTAACCACAGAGTAAGTCATAGTGTCTCAGATATTTATTATAAAATATGATCAGTAAGGACAAATGTGGTCAAGTTCACAGCAGCTAGCAGCCTATGCTAGCATGGCCGTTGACCTACCAGCACACTAGCTGACTCAAAGTGACCATGCCCTTAAATAGGGCATCGTAGTCTGAGGGTGGGTGCTAAAGGGGTAAAATATGACGCATTTCCGGGGTACCAACCGTGCCATTTATCAATGGGCTTTTTGGCAAATTACATGCAAACAAAGTGGAAATGCAAAGACAAAGTGACAATGCATTAGGAAAGTGGACATCTGTTGCGGTTTTGAGCCAAACGCGTCGAGTCGGTTTTGCAGGCGAGAGAATGGAGCTACTCTGGTTAGCGGTGTAGGCTAACACTTACCAGCATGACGTCTCCCATCTGCCTCGTCTTCTCTCCTCCACTGGGAACCAAAAAAAAAAAAAAAACTTTTCACGATTGCTTCAGTGATTTCAGCTGAAAACCAAACAGTACACCATTTTTCGTGTGAAGTTATGCTGTGTATATATTGCACAACGGAGTGGAGGTCATGTAAGTGGTCAAATCCCGAGATATGATCATGCAGGGTGAACTAGACTGCGGTGTCCTATTATTCATAATTTTATAGCATAAACTGATGAGTGGTAGAAAAAAAAGATCCACCCCTCCGATGTAGTTGTTACAGAAGTGGAACTAGATATACAGACCAAAACTGTTTTTGTCCCAGTCTGTATTTCTGCTGTAAGTTGGAGATTTTAACATGGGGGTTTACGGGGAGTAACTCCCTTTTGGAGCCAACCTCAAGTGGCCCTTCAAGGAACTGCAAGTTTTGGCACTTCCCCACTGGCTTCATTTATCTGCACTGGAGTTGCCACTTGGTATCAACATATCGCTTTTTGCTAATCTTTATAAATTTCAGCCCCGTTATTCACTTGCTTTATCCTCTGTAACAAACCAAGCATCAAGTGTGAGTGAAAGCACAACCTCCTTATCGGAGCTGAAAGCGTCTGAAAGGAATCCTGATGACTTTGGTCGGAGAGGTGTGAGAAAATGTTCCATTGTTGACTGTAGCTGTGTATCTGCAGATAGACACGCTGTAACTCACTCCATGTTTTAGTGTCTCTGTCCTCCTCTGCCTAACCTCTGTCAGGCTTTGCTATTTGGACTTCCAGTGAATTGAAAACATCTGGGTCAGGGACTACCCAGAGCACATTATGCCCAGTTCTTCAATGAATTCCCATCTACCTCTCCCCTCTCCTCCTTTGTCCAGTGTGCTCCCTTGCTCCCTGTCCTCATTTAAGGTGGGGCCGTGCAGCTGAAACAAAAGAAAAACAGCTTGTATGAGAACATGCTTCTCACCCACATATGGTCGTCTCTCCTTCTCCTCTTTTCTGTGAATTTGTTTCCCAACCCAACTCCCTGGTGATCCTCTGGTGTTATGGCTGGTTCTGCGTTTGACAAGCTGAAAAAGGCTGAGATATAACGCAGCTGAGCTCTGCAGGAAAGTATGCATACATACTTCAGTAACGTGTCAGCGTGCTGGCTTTGCCCTGATACCAAACCTACTTCACCTGCTGCGGTCGACGGGGTGAAGGCAAAAACAGCCACAGACCAGAGCTGGGATTCTATTTATTTATTTTTATAGACCAATTCTTAACCAGAGTTGCTAAGAGACTATTTGCAGCCACTCGAGGCATTTTAGCAGATGAATCACAAAGCAGAACAATGCACAACGCCATTTTCACGACTTGCAAACTCTCCCACCAAATGTGAATTGACATCTAGTTTTGCAACTTTTGTGTTGAAACATGCTTGATATGTAATATGCAACAGTGAGCATGAAATCTGCATTTCTTTATTTTTTGATGGCAAAGTTCCAGTTTTTTGTGCAATAATGAGGGTGTAAATGCCGGGGTTGGAGATGGGGTTAGGGTTGGGGTTGGGACGAAGAACCATTAGTTGACTAATACAATCGGATACTAGTCATAATCTTGAAAATCAACGAATAATGTGAAATCTATAAAGTTACAAATGGACTTTAATTAAAAAGAAAACACAACAACTATAGAAGTTCAAGTTGAAAACATGTTATTAACACAGAGAATGGCATACAAACTATATTTGTGCAACTACTGGATGTAAGATACTATTTCAGTTAATGGAATTGGTGGCTGCTTGTGTTTTGCTCTGATGGAACTGAGGTGGATGAGCAGCAAATTAAATTATTCAAAAATTATTTCAAGCTGATTTTTTCTTTTTTTTTTTTTTTACAGATTTACCCATTAAATTGTCAGAAACTACTGCTATATGAATTTCTCGAATAGCTCACTAGCTATGAATGAGGCCAACAAGCAGTTGGCATTTGTCATTTGATAGGCATTTCAGGGCATGGCCAGCTCATTTTTACATCATGCTACTGTGCACAGTATTTAATGATTGATTATGAAGGACAGGAAAACCTGACACTGTCACGCTTGACTGCTTATGGAACCAAAGTTCACTTAATTTGTTTCATTTTTGGGTGATCGCGCTTTTGCTGTAATTGGCTCCAAACTACGGAACAGGTAAATGGCGATTATACTTCGTAGTGCTGTGAAATTTTGTTTTTATGTTTTTTTTTTTAATTCTATTGTATCTTTGCATTTATTCTTGTGAATTATTTTCCTTGATTTCACTGTAAAGCACATTGGTCACTTTTTGGTTGCTGCAAAGGGCATAACTAAATGTTGATTGATTGATTCAGTTCACAGAGGGGGTCTGAGACACACTTTGTCCCCTGTTTACAATGGGGTACTCAGGTCAAAGCAGTTTCAGTCTTTTGTTCATGGTAATAAGTCATTTACATCATCAAGAGACTCGTCAGGAGAGGCGTCAGTCCCATCGTTAGGAGAGACAGCTACCCTGTCATTAGGAGGGTGCTAACTAGAGCACAATAGGTGCTAATTAAAGCTATTGTTTAGTCACTAGCCAATAGCAGTCTGCCTCTCAGTAGGAGGGGTGTGGTTAGGTTTAAAACTCCGGCTTTTGTGGCTTCGGTTTGTTCTTCTCTACAAGAGTCAAGACAGAAGTCAGACTACCAGAGCAAGAATTTTAGCTGAGGAAGCTTCTGCGATTTGAAGTGAAACATCCTCGCGTCAAGCAACCCAGTCCAGTCGAAGATTCAAGCTTCTCTACTCAGTTCACAGTATTGTTCCAATTGCCCAAGCAGAGGGTCACCCCTTTGAGTCTGGTCTGCTTGAGGTTTCTTCTTCAGAGGGAATTTTTCCTTACCACTGTTCCTCTGGGGGTTGTTAAGGTTAGACCTTACTTGTGTGAAGTGCCTTGAGGCAACTTTGTTGTGATTTGGCGCTATATAAAAAAATAAATTGAAATTGAATGTTCCTGTATTGCTAGTTAGCATGCTAACACCGCTGTAAGATCACTTCAAATGTATTTTCTGGTTACAGAAGCAGCATTTTTCGATTTAGAAGTGTCTATTTGTCACTAACATTTACAAAATGTGAGGATAAAATAATTGATATATATATATAATTGATATAATAATTGATCAACATATTGATTTATTCTGCCTTACAGAAACCTGGTTACAGCAGGATGAATATGTTAGTTTAAATGAGTCAACACCCCCGAGTCACACTAACTGTCAGAATGCTCGTAGCACGGGCCGGGGCGGAGGATTAGCAGCAATCTTCCATTCCAGCTTATTAATTAATCAAAAACCCAGACAGAGCTTTAATTCATTTGAAAGCTTGACTCTTAGTCTTGTCCATCCAAATTGGAAGTCCCAAAAAACAGTTTTATTTGTTATTATCTATCGTCCACCTGGTCGTTACTGTGAGTTTCTCTGTGAATTTTCAGACCTTTTGTCTGACTTAGTGCTTAGCTCAGATAAGATAATTATAGTGGGCAATTTTAACATCCACACAGATGCTGAGAATGACAGCCTCAACACTGCATTTAATCTATTATTAGACTCTATTGGCTTTGCTCAAAAAGTAAATGAGTCCACCCACCACTTTAATCATATCTTAGATCTTGTTCTGACTTATGGTATGGAAATAGAAGACTTAACAGTATTCCCTGAAAACTCCCTTCTGTCTGATCATTTCTTAATAACATTTACATTTACTCTGATGGACTACCCAGCAGTGGGGAATAAGTTTCATTACACTAGAAGTCTTTCAGAAAGCGCTGTAACTAGGTTTAAGGATATGATTCCTTCTTTATGTTCTCTAATGCCATATACCAACACAGTGCAGAGTAGCTACCTAAACTCTGTAAGTGAGATAGAGTATCTCGTCAATAGTTTTACATCCTCATTGAAGACAACTTTGGATGCTGTAGCTCCTTTAAAAAAGAGAGCTTTAAATCAGAAGTGCCTGACTCCGTGGTATAACTCACAAACTCGTAGCTTAAAGCAGATAACCCGTAAGTTGGAGAGGAAATGGCGTCTCACTAATTTAGAAGATCTTCACTTAGAACAACCCCAGGTTTCTTTTCAGCACTGTAGCCAGGCTGACAAAGAGTCAGAGCTCTATTGAGCTCAGTATTCCATTAACTTTAACTAGTAATGACTTCATGACTTTCTTTGCTAACAAAATTTTAACTATTAGAGAAAAAATTACTCATAACCATCCCAAAGACGTATCGTTATCTTTGGCTGCTTTCAGTGATGCCGGTATTTGGTTAGACTCTTTCTCTCCGATTGTTCTGTCTGAGTTATTTTCATTAGTTACTTCATCCAAACCATCAACATGTTTATTAGACCCCATTCCTACCAGGCTGCTCAAGGAAGCCCTACCATTATTTAATGCTTCGATCTTAAATATGATCAATCTATCTTTGTTAGTTGGCTATGTACCACAGGCTTTTAAGGTGGCAGTAATTAAACCATTACTTAAAAAGCCATCACTTGACCCAGCTATCTTAGTTAATTATAGGCCAATCCCCAACCTTCCTTTTCTCTCAAAAATTCTTGAAAGGGTAGTTGTAAAACAGCTAACTGATCATCTGCAGAGGAATGGTCTATTTGAAGAGTTTCAGTCAGGTTTTAGAATTCATCATAGTACAGAAACAGCATTAGTGAAGGTTACAAATAATCTTCTTATGGCCTCGGACAGTGGACTCATCTCTGTGCTTGTTCTGTTAGACCTCAGTGCTGCTTTTGATACTGTTGACCATAAAATTTTATTACAGAGATTAGAGCATGCCATAGGTATTAAAGGCACTGCGCTGCGGTGGTTTGAATCATATTTGTCTAATAGATTACAATTTGTTCATGTAAATGGGGAATCTTCTTCACAGACTAAAGTTAATTATGGAGTTCCACAAGGTTCTGTGCTAGGACCAATTTTATTCACTTTATACATGCTTCCCTTAGGCAGTATTATTAGACGGTATTGCTTAAATTTTCATTGTTACGCAGATGATACCCAGCTTTATCTATCCATGAAGCCAGAGGACACACACCAATTAGCTAAACTGCAGGATTGTCTTACAGACATAAAGACATGGATGACCTCTAATTTCCTGCTTTTAAACTCAGATAAAACTGAAGTTATTGTACTTGGCCCCACAAATCTTAGAAACATGGTGTCTAACCAGATCCTTACTCTGGATGGCATTACCCTGACCTCTAGTAATACTGTGAGAAATCTTGGAGTCATTTTTGATCAGGATATGTCATTCAAAGCGCATATTAAACAAATATGTAGGACTGCTTTTTTGCATTTACGCAATATCTCTAAAATCAGAAAGGTCTTGTCTCAGAGTGATGCTGAAAAACTAATTCATGCATTTATTTCCTCTAGGCTGGACTATTGTAATTCATTATTATCAGGTTGTCCTAAAAGTTCCCTAAAAAGCCTTCAGTTAATTCAAAATGCTGCAGCTAGAGTACTGACGGGGACTAGAAGGAGAGAGCATATCTCACCCATATTGGCCTCTCTTCATTGGCTTCCTGTTAATTCTAGAATAGAATTTAAAATTCTTCTTCTTACTTATAAGGTTTTGAATAATCAGGTCCCATCTTATCTTAGGGACCTCGTAGTACCATATCACCCCAATAGAGCGCTTCGCTCTCAGACTGCAGGCTTACTTGTAGTTCCTAGGGTTTGTAAGAGTCGAATGGGAGGCAGAGCCTTCAGCTTTCAGGCTCCTCTCCTGTGGAACCAGCTCCCAATTCAGATCAGGGAGACAGACACCCTCTCTACTTTTAAGATTAGGCTTGAAACTTTCCTTTTTGCTAAAGCTTATAGTTAGGGCTGGATCAGGTGACCCTGAACCATCCCTTAGTTATGCTGCTATAGACGTAGACTGCTGGGGGGTTCCCATGATGCACTGTTTCTTTCTCTTTTTGCTCTGTATGCACCACTCTGCATTTAATCATTAGTGATCGATCTCTGCTCCCCTCCACAGTATGTCTTTTTCCTGGTTCTCTCCCTCAGCCCCAACCAGTCCCAGCAGAAGACTGCCCCTTCCTGAGCCTGGTTCTGCTGGAGGTTTCTTTCTGTTAAAAGGGAGTTTTTCCTTCCCACTGTAGCCAAGTGCTTGCTCACAGGGGGTCGTTTTGACCGTTGGGGTTTTACATAATTATTGTATGGCCTTGCCTTACAATATAAAGCGCCTTGGGGCAACTGTTTGTTGTGATTTGGCGCTATATAAAAAAATTGATTGATTGATTGATTGATAAAATACCAAACATATTAGATTTACACAGAAATAAGCTGTTTTGGAGCATTTTCAGCCATCTTGGTGTATTTTGTTTGAGCGAGCAGCCAGCCTGACGTCACATCGTGTTTTTACTCAGATTGGCAGTCACCGTGTTGCATCGTTCAGCATTTGCATAAAATAGACTTCTCATCTATTTTGCCCCATTTAGCTGTCGGCATAGCAATTATTGTCTGTTGTCACTGCAAAACACACATGATGACTGAATATGAATGGCAAGTCGTCACTTTGCCGCTGTCGCTTGTAGGTAATATGACCGTAGGCTATGTTCTGTGGTATCCACATGACTGGCACCGTCGCAGAATGTGGCTGGCTGGGATAATTATTCATACATACACACTTTAGCTTGATTTATTTGTGTATTTCATCAATTTTTTTGTTTTAATTCTTGTTTTTACCTTGGTTGTTTTTAGCTGTTTGTTTTTAACAGCTTGTTGTTTGCCTCGTCTGTCTGTCTCGTGTCCTTGTGTGTAGCAGCTTTATTTTTCTCATATACCAAAGCGTTTCCTCTGACACACTGGAGAAACTTCATTTCTCTTTTTTCTGTATCTCTGTCTATAACATCAGTAAATGCAGAAACAAAATAATGACAAAACAGACACTTCAAAGTGCTACACAGGGGTAGAGTCTAAAGTTTAAACCTTATCAACAACTCCATCAAGTTTCAATTGTCTGGTAATTAGGGTTAATACAACACAGAATAAACAGAATCTGCAAAATGCCCAATGTCCAAAGTCCCATAGTCAGTCTTGATCTTAGGAGAGGCTTTAGGCATGATGAGGAGAGATGGTCAGCTGTCCCACCTACTGACAGGAGGGGCAGAGGTTTAGTGATTACAGTGGTCTGTGTGTGTTTGTCTGTCTGTCTCAGAACAGGACATGTCCAGAACTGGTGAATGGACCATGACAAAATTTGGTAAGATGATATTTGAGTCAAGGAAGCGTAGATGAAAATGAATCAATAATCTCTATTTCTTCAGTCCACCCGGGCGCAAATGGGGACCATCCTTTGCTGTGGAGGTAACCTGTGTCAAACTGGTCCAAAAGGAATCATAGACTCTCTTCTGCTTCATGCTACAGAGAATCCAGAGATAATCACCAGGACCAACGGGCCTTAGGGCCTGTAACGGACTTCATCATGTCTTTTAGATTCATGCAGAGCAGGTGGCTCTGTGGCACAGAAGCTGGACTACCAACCTAAAGACCAGGGCTCGATTCCAGGTGCGAGATTCATGCTAATTGTCTTTGTTCTTAGAGAAGACAGTTGATTTGTGTCATTTCAGTCCCCCCCAGCAGTAAATGGGTACCGGCCCTGGCTGGGGAAGTACAGATAGACATCCTGTCCAGGTAGAGTCCTCGACACGCTACAGTATCTGTAGATACAAACTGAAGAGCTTCAGGGCCTGCAAAGGACTCTCTCTCTCTCTCTCTCTCTCTCTCTCTCTCTTTATATATATTTGCAACACATTTTCTCCTTTTATCATTTTCTTAACTGCTTTTGCTTTATGACATCACAAAGATCTGAAATCAGAATTCTGTCTTCCATCTATCAGTTGGTCGATGTAATAACACTTGACTATTATCACACCGATGGAGCGCTAATCAGCACTTGTGTGCACGGGGCACTGCTAAAGATTATTCCTACAAAAAGACGTGGAAAACATGTTTAGAGACAAGCAACAGCAGGCACCAGGATCCTGCAATTAGCAACAAGACTACACAAACACTTTGACTGGGCTGGTAGTCTATTTTGTTTTGCATGTTTGAAGATGCCAACATGGCTCAGAATAGGTTGTTCGATCATCCTCACCCATGTCTATCAGAAATTTCGGAACTGAATATACAGTAGTGTTTGCAGTGTTATTGATGGAAGTGCTTGCAGACTCACTCACTCACTCACTCACTCACATGCCCTGATAATCACAGGCAACACGGTGTATTTGACATATGTCAGTTTATAATGCATGCGATTACATCCTGATTTTAAGTTTTATTTCAGTGTGACTGTAAAAATAAAGCTGATATGAGACCTAAAAATATCAGGATGGTATTTTATTGTAAAGATGAAGTGAGACGGGAGGAGAGATGATGATATTGTGAAGTGCTTCAGTCATGAGACATATGAAGAGGAAGAAGTGTTGCTTCAGCTGTCAAGGGTGACAAACTGCGTGTACGGTGTGGCAGTGTGTGTGTGTGTGTGTGTGTGTGTGTGTGTGTGCGTGTGTGCCAGCGCAATTTCCTGCGTGCAGATTGACTAACATGTGGGCACCTGCCCTGACAAATCCACCCATCCTGTTTCTCTCAGCTCACACAATGCTAAAGCATTTTTATGCACATGAGAAACAGGCAAATAAGACACAGCAGACACACACAGGCACACGCACACAACAACAAAAATCACATAAGCTGACCTCAGATAAGATTTCCACAAACTTTCCGACTGGTCCGTAGAGAATTCTAAGCACTGGTGCAAGATGTTCAAGAATTAGTCATTCAGACAGCAAACCAAAACGGGGACTTCACAATATAAATTTTAAATATCTAGTGTGGGGGAGTAACATGTCCACACAAGCCTGGACAGAACAGAGGCAGACGGCCAGCCTGTCTGTGTGACACCCACAAGCAGGTAATAATCAGATCTTTATCTACAGGCGTCAAACTGATTCCAGAAAGGACCAAGAGGGCGCAGGTTTTCTTTGTAACCACCCACTCCACCAGGTGATTTCATTGATGAACTCATCCCATCTGCTCAAAGTGATGTTAATCAGTGAAATCTCCTGGCGGACTTGGCAGTTACAAAGAAACCCTGCAGCCTCTTGGCCCTTTCTGGAATCAGACTGATACCTATTAGGGGAAGTGCGGAAAGGATTTTAATACTGAAGGCCCGGAGGGAGAAAGCTTGATAATCTAATGAGCTGGCATGCAAACAAAAGGTTTGCAGCCCAGTTCAGAAGGTGATGTGCAAAATGGGTGCAAAAACACACACATAACACATTAACCCAGACACACATTAACAATTGTTGCCGAAGTGCATCACAGTCATTTTCTACTTACAATAAAAAATCTCAAAGGTACTACTGCAACTTTTTCCACTTATATATAAAAAAAAATCTGGACATAAATGGGTTAAGGCTGTTAATAACACATTGATATATACCTTTTAAAAGTTAAACTGAAAATTACCCCAAAATAGCCATTTATGTAAGACCATACAGTGTTGTACCATGTGCAATAAACTCCCAAACTATAAAATTTAGCCCTAAAAACTATATATATATTCTGAATCCTCATGACATGGGGAACAAACTGGTACCATTTTTTAAAAAGTTGAACTGAAAATTACCCCCAAAATAGCTGGCTGTGGGTATGACCAGGCAGATTCAAATTTCCAGCCCTGTATATGTGTTGGCCATCTCTGTTTATTTAATCCCTTATATATACAGGGTTGGGAGGGTTACTTTAAAAATGTATTCCAATACAGTTACTAGTTACCTGTTGAAAAATGTAATCAGTAACGTAATCCAAGTACCATAATATTAAAGTAATGTAATTTGATTACTTTCAATTACTTCTGGATTACTCCAATATCAGATATGCTAATACGGACAAAAGAAACAAAATATAAATAGTCTTGACTACATAGTACAGTTTATTAAGCAAAAATAAAACTGTTTCTTTTACATTTGGGGTTTTCATGTATCCCATAATCCCTTGCATGCCAGAGTCGCTGCAGTCAAAACAACATAGAATCCACACGATGACAATTGTAAATGAATATTATAGTACAAAAATCTCATTTTTTATGCTTTTCATCACATTAATAAGAGACTGCTGCATGATACCCTGAAAACTTGCTAAAATAATTATAACAAAAAATCTGTGTCTGCTACATTTAATCTGCGTGGAATTTAATAAACGCAAATGGAATTTCAGACATATTATATATTAGTCTGGAACAAAGAGGACAAACAGTGTTATAAAGAACAATAATGAAGACGTTAAAGAGCAAACTTCACTTTCTCCCAGAACGACATGATCAGGAAGCGAGCGGAGCTCACAGCAGCTCCCATTGAAAATAACGGAGAGACAGACTGTGATTCTCGCATGTTTATATACGAGTAAAACAAATGCAATAACAATGTCTATAAGCCCAGAGAATATATTCATGAGAGTTTTAGGCACAATATAAAAATAGTTTTATGTTGCGATGTTAATTGTGTTGTCCGTGTGCAGCAGTTAAAGTTTAGCGTGATCAGAGCGTCTCAATGCAGTTCTCAATGTTACTGAGATTTCGCAGCGTGGCGACCTCTCCGGGGTTTTGCAGGATTTGAAACCTGAAAAGCCTCAATGGCATGCTCTGTTTTACTTCACATTATGAATTAAGAGCACCTACAATATTGTTTTAAACACACCCAGTGTTCACCTGCTAAATTTTCAACAAAAAATGCCAAACAAATGAAGGATAATGAAAACTCAGGCGGTGTGCGGATGAATTTGTAATTAAAAGTGGCCTGCAGAACAATATAAAAAACAAAAAAAAAAAGTCTACTACTTGTTCAGTAAATTCGCACCATGTTTAACATATCAGTCCACTTATTGAACTTTCAAAATAAGAACAAAAGCATAATGAAAACCATTAAGTAAATACTGTCAGTAAGGAGGCGTGATCTCCATTTTAATTCCGAGCAAGTTAGTGATTTGCGTGAATAGAAGTTCAAGAAATAGGTGGAATACGCCGTAAAGCTGCACATGTTGGAGAAGCTGCGCAAACGGAGAAACAAGGGAGACAATATTTCCTTCCATAAGTAAGTGGTTTTGGTTATTCTTGTCACTTTGTCCATGATATTTGGATGATAAACAGCTGTACGAGGTCTGTCCATAAAGTATCGTACCTTTTTATTTTTTCAAAAACTATATGGATTTCATTCATATGTTTTTACGTCAGACATGCTTGAACCCTCGTGCGCATGCGTGAGTTTTTCCACGCCTGTCGGTGACATCATTCGCCTGTCAGCACGCCTTGTGGAAGGAGTGGTCCCGCCCCCTCGTCGGATTTTCATTGTCTGGAAATGGCGGAATGAAAAGGACTTTTTTCAGAATTTTTTCAGAAGCTGTTAGAGACTGGCACCTAGAAACCATTCGAAAAATTTATCTGGCTTTCAGTGAAAATTTTACGGGCTTCACAGAGAATAAGGACTTTAACTACAGGTTTAAGGACCCCTTTAAGGACGAGCTGTGACGATGCGGCACAAACCACTGGATCATTTCTAAGCTGATGGCTCTGTGGATACGAGACCGTCATGTGCTCTTTCTCTGGTTATCACAAGACCTGGACATCAGCCATTTTCCGGCAGATTTCACTTTTAACAAGAGATTTTGTCATGGAAAGCCGCGCGGAGGCTTCGCGCGTCACGACCGATTCGCTGATGAAGCAAGACAAAGGAACACCTCCGTTTCGGAGTGTTAGAGGACAAGTTGGGGCATGTCTATCTCGGCTTTCAGTGCTTACCAGTCGAGTGAGTATAAAAGAACTTGTGGAGAGTATATATATATACAAGGTCTGTTAGAAAAGTATCGGACCTTTTTCTGTTTTGCAAAAACCTGATGGATTTGAATCACGCACGTGTGCTTGTGTGAGCAAACCTTGAACCTTCGTACGCATGTGTGAACTTTTCCACGCCTGTCGGTTGCATCATTTTCTGGTAAGCAGCCTTTGTGTGAGGTGTGTGTCGTGCGCTCGGCGTTTTTTCTTTCCAAGGAAAAAGACGGAACGACTGGAGCAGCGCCGCATCAAATTTTGCCAGAAACTGGGCGACAGCCAGGTGGAAACCATTCGGATGATTCAGATGGCTTTCGGTGACTTTTCAGTCGTGTGACTATCCGAGAAATTGTGGAAGAGGTGAGCATGTCACAGCATGTCCTGCGAGACTTCAACACGGAGGCGCTTCTGCTCCGCCATCAGAAGCTTCAGGAAAGAATTTCGCCGCTACTCTTTTCATGGCAAAATCTTCTTTCACAGTGGAATGTACCGAAAAAGTGCTGATGTCCACCTCTTCCACAATTTCTCGGATAGTCACACGACAGTCCCACATCACCACAGCATTCACTTTGGAATGATCCGGTCATTTCAGCATGTTGATGGCCGACCGGAGCGCAGCTCGCTCTCCACCGTTGTGCGGCCGTCTTTAAACCAGTTGTACCGCTCCTTAATCTGTGTGACGCCCATAGGATCGTCACCAAAAGCCGTCTGAATCATCCGAATGGTTTCCACCTGGCTGTCGCCCAGTTTCTGGCAAAATTTGATGTGGCGCTGCTCCAGTCGTTCCGTCTTTTTCCTTGGAATGAAAAAACACCGAGTGCATGACACACAACCTCACACAAAGGCTGCTTACCAGGAAATGATGCAATCGACAGGCATGGAAAAGTTCACGCATGCGCATGAAGGTTCAAGGTTGGCTCATGCAAACACACGTGATTCAAATCCATCAGGTTTTTGAAAAAAATAAAAAGGTCTGATACTTTTCTAACAGACCTCGTATGTACATTTATAAATCAAGGGGAAAGTCTACAAGACAGTAGTGAGACCACTTATGTTGTACGGCTTAGAGACGGTGGCACTAACAAAAAGACAGGAGGCAGAGCTGGAGGTGGCAGAGCTGAAGATGTTGATATTCTCTTTGGGAGTGACAAGAATGGACAAGATTAGGAATGCACATATCAGAGGAACAGTTCAGGTGGGACGGTTTGGAGACAAAGTCAGAGAAGGAGATTGAGATGGTTTTGACATGTGCAGAGGAGGGACCCAGGGTATATAGGGAGAAGGATGCTGAGGATGGAGCCACCAGGCAGGAGGAGAAGAGGGAGGCCAAAGAGGAGGTTTATGGATGTGCTGAGAGAGGACATGCAGGTGGTTAGTGTGACAGAGGAAGATACTGTCTTATCATTAATTTAAACTGTTTGTGTTTGCTTTGTAATTTCTTTTTTCGACTGTGTTTTACCTTTTTATTGTGCTTTTCTTGTTTTTAATTTTGATTTTAGATTAATTTGTGTTGTTGTGAATTGTGTGAAGCGCCTTGGGGCGACTTTGTCGTGAGTTGGAGCTATATAAATTAATAAATTGAAATTGATACAGAGGACAGAGCGAGATGGAAACAATTGATCTGCTGTGGCCACAAAAGGGAGCAGCAGATATAAAACATCAAATGAAGTCATAAAATAAATAACCTTTACAATTTCTCAGAACAAACAGACATCTTCAGATTGATTTGTCCAATGGACTAAAATAAATAAATAAATAAATAACATCCAAAGCTATTTAATTGTTTCTTTGCAGTAACCAAAACCAATTTATCTGAAATTTAGTTCTTCACCTTTGCTGTTTAAACCGTTCATGAACTGGTTTCGGACCTGTTTAATGTGACGTTAAAGCTCTTTAAATCAGTATATCCTTGGTCTGGAACAGGTGAAAATCTTGAAATGAATTAATCGATTGTTTTTCTGTCGGCGGATTATCGGCTGCAGCCGTGACACAGATGGGCTTTGAGACATTACTCCTGTGGCAGAAGTGTGACCTTAAATAATTTACTGAGTGTGACTTCATGTGCGAGCGTTGGCAGTGTGTTCTGTTCTGTGTACACAATGTGTGAAGGTGAGTGTTGGATGTGAGACATTGACACTATTGTGTTTGATGGCGTGCACTCAGCCAAAGAGTCTTATAAAACTGTGCACGTGTGTCTGTGAACAGAGAAAGTCAGTGAGCTGTTGAGGACACAGTGTCCATTACCTCCTCAGTGTGGAGTTACGTACTTAAAAGCACTCCATTAGTATTCTGTTCACTTTGACAAGGGTGATAAATTACCAAGTGCTTCATCACTTTCACTTTGTGTATGTGTGCGGAGCTGTGGTGGACGAGTGGAGGAATCTGAAAGTGCAAAGAGAGCAGCACTTTTGGAAAGTTCATTCTAAGTTGCTATCTCTCTCTCTCTACAGTATATATATATATATATATATATATATATATATATATATATATATATATATATATATATATATATATATATATATATATATATACACACACACACACAGACATACAGTAATGTGCAAATAATTCAGGGACATTTAATGCATAAAAGATGCATTAAACATTATGAAATGTGTAATAATTTCAACTTTAGTGATAATTGGTATGAAAATTGAGTTCTATTTACATGTGATTTTTCAGTATATAAGTCATATCAGCATAAAAGTTGCACGACCTCAAAAATTATTTTAAGAGCAACACAAATTAAAGGATGAGTAATTGCGTTTTACAATCATTTTAAGATTGCATGACCATTTACAACTGTGTTTGTGTGGTATTCTATACTGGCCAATACATTTATTTTGATTTTATTCTCATTATTGTGGAATAAAGAAAAAGATAGCTCAGATATTCACTTTTATTGGAAGTGATTTTGTGTTGACATGCCATTAAAAAAGGTGGGGAGGGGCAATTACAACCTCCAGTGTTCTTGAATATGATGCCACAAGCACATATCTTTGGGCGGTTGTGTCCATTCCTCTTTGCAGCACCTCTCAAGCTCCATCCGGTTGGATGGGGAGCGTTGGTGCACAGACATTTTCAGATCTCTCCAGAGATGTTCAGTCAGATTCAGGTCTGGGCTCTGGCTGCGCCACTCAAGGACATTCTCAGAGTTGTCCTGAAACCACTCCTTTGATATCTTGGCTGTGTACTTAGGATCATGGTCCTGCTAAAAAGTGAACCGTCGCCCCAGTCTGAGGTCAAGAGCGCTCTGGAGCAGGTTTTCATCCAGGATGTCTCTGTACATTGCTGCATTTATCTTTCCCTCAATCCTGACTAGTCTCCCAGTTCCCCACAGCATGATGCTGTCACCACCATGCTTCACTGTAGGGATGGTGCCTGGTTTCCTCCAAACATGACGCCTGGCATTCACACCAAAGACTTCAATCTTTGTCTCATCAGACCAGAGATCTTTGTTTCTCATGGTATGAGAGTCCTTCAGGTGCCTTTTGGCAAACTCCAGGTGGGCTGTCATGTGCCTTTTACTAAGGAGTAGCTTCTATCTGGCCACTCAACCATATGGGCCTGATTGGCTGCAGAGATGGTTGTCCTACTGGAAGGTTCTCTTCTCTCTACAGAGGAATGCTGGAGCTCTAACATCGGGTTCTTGATCACCTCCCTGACTGAGGCCTTTCTCCCTGGTCACTCAGTTCAGACAGGTGGCCAGGTCTAAGAAGAGTCCTGGTGGATCTGAACATATTCCATTTACAGATGATGGAGGCCACTGTGCTCATTAGGTCCTTCAAAGCAGCAGAAATGTTTCTGTACCCTTCCCCAGATTCGTGCTTCAAGACAATCCTGTCTTTGAGGTCTACAGATGATTCCTTTGACTTCATGGTGGTTGGTTTGTACTCTGACATGCACTGTCAACTGTGGGACCTTATATGTAGACAGGTGTGTGTCTTTCCAAATCATGTCCAATCAACTGAATTTACCCCAGGGGGACTCCAGTTAAACTGTAGAAACATCTCAAGGAGGATCAGTGGAACCATGATGCACCTGATCTCAATTTTGAGCTTCATGGCAAAGGCTGAATACTTATATACATGTGATTTCTTAGTTTTTTTTTTTAATTTTTTTTTAATAAATTTGCAATAGTCTCAAAAACATTTTTCATGTTGTCATTATGGGGTAATGTGTGTAGAATTTTGAGGGAAAAAAAAAGAATTTTTGCACAGACACACCCCCAACCCTAACCTTAACCATAACCACCCCAACCCCCTGCTTCACTTTTAATTTTGTGTAGCCATCACGGAATGAATTAGAATGAATTTTTGCTGCCGTGATGAAAATGAGGCACTTTTTGTCACAGTATCACAAACCAAGAGATTAATGTATATTTCGTGCTGCTGAATCATAACATAAATGGTAAATGGACTGCCTTTATATAGCACTTTTCCATCTGCATCAGATGCTTAAAGCGCTTGGCAAATAATGCCTCACATTCACCCTGATGTCAGGGTGCTGCCTACAAGGCGCCCACTACACATTGGGAGCAACTAGGGGATTAAGGACCTTGCCCATGGGCCTTTGGTGATTTTCCAGTCAGGCTGGGATTTGAACCAAGGATCTTCTGGTCTCAAGCCCAATGCCTTAACCAGTAGACCATCACCTCCCATGCCGTGAAGTGCCATGCCATGAGACCAGGTTGCATTTTTCACATATGTGTGGCCATGCTAGGTGCAATGCATATAGAGATGACTTTCTTCAAAGTAGTGGGAGACCTGCTTGCAGACACTGGATGGACCACAGTGATCTCCTCTGCTGGTATTGAAACTGGTGGTGTTGCTGACTCACTTCTGAAAGCAGCACACCTGACTAGGGCACGTCATGCCCACCCCATCACTGCAGCTGCTCTCTACTGCCTACAGCGTCAGGCTTATCAGTGTCAGAATCCAACATCAACCAATGGTAACGTGACTGATTTCCAAGGGTCAAGAAGATGTGTGAAGATCATCCACAGTTCCATTTTTGGAACATGATGCATGAGCTGCAGCTTAGTGTACTTCAGTTTGTGCAGTCTATCCATGAGGGTGATTTCTGCGTGATTCCGGCTATGTGTGACGGGGGTATAACCCTACCTCTTCCCCTAACCCTAACCCTAACCCTCCCAGACCCCCTGCATCACTTTTCATTTTGTGCTCCCGTCATGGAACATATTCGAATGAATTTGTGTTACAAAAATGTGGCACTTTTCATGACAATATCACAAACCAATAGATTATTGTATATTTCGTGATGCTGAATCTCAAAATGCTGTGAGATATGGCAGCCCATTCCTGCATTTAAAGATGGCAACACGTTAAAAAAAAAGGATTAACCCATCGCTTTTATATCCAGTTTTGTTGAGTCAAGTCCGGGGTTGGACTCATCAACATTTCCAAGTCAATGATTATGTCTTGGACTTCATTTCCATCATCATTCAATCAAGTAGGCATTTCTTAAAAAGAACAGGCGAAATCTCGCCAGCAGTTTGCCAGAAGACACTTGATAAACCTGGGCCTGAAGATTCTTCCTAGTTCACCGGGGCTTTTGTTGCACAGCATGTTAAATGTGTTTGTATGGATGATCACTATGTATGCAAGCAAGATTTGTTTCATATGTCACTCTGGTATGAGTCACAGCTGGCTCATACCATTAAGAATATATACAATTTGGAATATTGCAGGAGCAATTTTCTTCCCCTTTTTGCAACGACAAGCAGAGCCAAGAGGACTGTGAAAGTAGAGAGTGAAGAAAACAACAAGCAGACGAATGAGGAAACAGACCGTGCTTCCTTGAGGAGATGTTCATGATAATTAGCAGTGATGGTATATGCAGGGTTTTATGAGTTGGGGGGTATATTGAGAAAATGGGAGTTACATGAATGTACACTTGCATATGTCTATGGGAAAGCTATGAATTTACATGCAGTGTGTGAAAGATAACAATACATTTGTGATAAACTGTTTCTAATGCGTTGTATCGTTGCCACACAACCCCCAAACTGAGACACTGCTTTTGGGCAGGCGAGGTCCTGCAGCCCCAGCAAGTGCCACAGAGTTACCCTCCTCTGTGGGAGAGGACGTACGCAGAGATCGGACCATGACACTGCATTACCAGGAGGAGAGAGGCAACACAATGAAGGAGAGCACCCAATTCACCCATTCACCCTACTGAGGTTTCAAATCCCGCAAAATCTCGCAAACTTCGAAGATGTCACCGCACTGCGAGACGTCAGTAACACTGAGAACTGCATTGAGACGCTCTGATCACGCTGCACTTTACCCGCTGCACACGGACAACAGCATTAACATCGCAACATAAAACTCTTTGTATATTGTGCCTAAAATTCTCTTGTGTATATTATCTGGGTTTTTAGATGTTGTTATTGTGTTTCTTTTATGTAAACATGCCAGAAGCTCAGGTTGTTCCTCCATTATTTTCAATGGGAATTGCTGTGAGCCGCCATCGCTTCTTGTTCATGTCGTTCTGGGGGAAAGTGAAGTTTGCTCTTTAACGCCCTGATTATTGTCCTTCACAGCACTGTTTGTCCAGTTTGTTCCAGAGTAATATATATAAAATTTATGAAATGTGGCCAGCGATCACCTTAGTATTTCTCTGTTTTTCTTGTTGATTAATGCTGGCAAATTATACAGTATTTTTGTCTTTTTTGTCTTAAGGTGCAGCTCCATCCAGAGATGGGAGTTGTATTCGTGTTGACGATCCTCCTGTCCTGTGCGCCAATAGCATTTCTTGTATATTCGTCCGCGAATTGTTCTGTGAATTGTTCTGTAATTTCTGTTTGTAGCATGGCCCAAGCAGAGGGTCACCCCTTTGAGTCTGGTCTGCTTGAGGTTTTTTCCTCAGAGGGGGTTTTTCCTTTACCACTCTTGCTCTGGGGGTTGGTAAGGTTAGACCTTACCTGTGTGAAGCGCTTTGAGGCAACTGTATTGTGATTTGGCGCTATATAAATGAAAATAAATTGAAAATTGAAATTGATGTGAGTGTGTCTGTGTGAATGGGTGAATGTGAGACATCCCTGTAAAGCACTTTGAGCATATGAGTCAGATATAAAAACTGCTATATAAATGCAGACCATTTACCAGGTCTGTTCATGGTCTTTCTCATCCACTGGTGTCCTGAACATGAAGGTACACAGCAAAATCACCAGTGTTAAATTAACAGTGCCTGTGTACCTATGGTCCCACAGTAGGACCATACGTACACTGGCAGTGTTAATTTAACACTGGTGATTTTGCTGTGTACCTTCATGCTGGATCATGCACAGACAAACATGCCCACACTGTGGTAGGTGATGGACCTTCACCACGCAAGTGATCCTCTTCAGCCAGATCTCCCAAAGTTACCCTTTGTTCTACAGAAAGTCACTCCAGTGGTACCCAAGGATCCTCCGAAGAGATTGAGCACCAAAGATATCTAGTCATCCATCACCTTTGGTTACTGGTTGCCATCCAAGTCTCACAACCATACAGTAAGACAGGAAGTAACTGGACCCCAAAGTCTGAGACCTTCATTCTCTTGTGCAAAGGTATTGGTATCGCTAAAAGTCTTGGTCCATCAACCATACGATTCCATAAGTTCTTTCTAGGGATCTCTCTGGTGTTGAGTGTGTGTCCAACTATAATGAAATGCAGACGACATATTTTGTTATTGTATCTACAATAACTAGTAAAGTATTTTCTTTACTTGAAGCAAATTAAATGTAATCTTTGAGTGACTGTGGTTTGCTCATAATCTGTTGTCACATGTTTATGTTGCTCATAATGTCTGTTTTAACCCGATGACCATGTTACCCAGACATCATCACTGAAAATGATCGACAGCAAAATCTCTGAAATGTCCACTGATGTTGTAAACGCAGAAGTGGCAGCGAGAGGTTACTGTTCTTTATGGGAAGTTGAGAAGACGAGGTGAGTGTGTCATCCAGCTGTAGATTAGAACCCCATTAGCTCCAGAGGCTGGTCTGCTGTTTGGACACGGTGTAAACACTCACAGAGGGATGGTCCCCGTCTCTGCGCTCAGCCTGCCGATAACACTCGCAGTCGCACTCACACAGACACACAACACGCCTGACGGCTCAGACTCAGTCTTCCATGTGCTGTACGAGTGAGCGCTCAGACCAACCACGTCCACGTGGAATCCCGTTTACTGTTCTCGCGCTCTCTGCCGACATCCTCACTTCCTGTAGCAGCCATGCCAGCTCGTTCTTTTCTTGTCTTCTCTCTTTCATTCCACAAATATTATCAGTTATCAAGTTGTTTCACCAATGAATATGGCTTTATACACCCTTCAGAAAACCATACAAGCCATATTCATTGGTGAAACAACTTGATAACGAGTTTATCATATACCCATAAATGATAAATGTTGTATGGTTTTCTGAAGGGTGTAAAGAGCCATATTCATTGGTGAAACAACTTGTAACGAGTTCATCATATACCGATAAATGATAAATGTTGTATGGTTTTCTGAAGGGTGTAAAAAGCCATATTCATTGGTGAAACAACTTGATAACGATTTTATCATATACCCATAAATGATAAATGTCATATGGTTTTCTGAATGGTGTAAAAACCCATATTCATTGGTGAAACAACTTGATAACGATTTTATCATATACCCATAAATGATAAATGTCATATGGTTTTCTGAATGGTGTAAAAACCCATATTCATTGGTGAAACAACTTGATAACGATTTTATCATATACCCATAAATGATAAATGTTGTATGGTTTTCTGAAGGGTGTAAAAAGCCATATTCATTGGTAAAACAACTTGATAACGATTTTATCATATAACGATAAATGATAAATGTCATATTGTTTTCTGAAGGATGTAAAAAGCCATATTCATTGGTGAAACAACTTGATAACGATTTTATCATATACCCATAAATGATAAATGTTGTATGGTTTTCTGAAGGATGTAAAAAGCCATATTCATTGGTGAAACAACTTGATAATTAGTTAGTTCCCCCTTGGCAGATCCCAAGCAGCCGGGAAAGCAGGCCGACTGGGTGACTGTGAGGAGGAAGCGTAGCCCTAAACAGAAGCCCCGTGTACACCGCCAACCCGTTCACATCTCTAACCGTTTTTCCCCACTCGACGACACACCCGCCAAGGATCAAACTCTGGTTATTGGCGACTCTGTTTTGAGAAATGTGAAGTTAGCGACACCAGCAACCATAGTCAATTGTCTTCCGGGGGCCAGAGCAGGCGACATTGAAGGAAATTTGAAACTGCTGGCTAAGGCTAAGCGTAAATTTGGTAAGATTGTAATTCACGTCGGCAGTAATGACACCCGGTTACGCCAATCGGAGGTCACTAAAATTAACATTAAATCGGTGTGTAACTTTGCAAAAACAATGTCGGACTTTGTAGTTTTCTCTGGGCCCCTCCCCAATCGGACCGGGAGTGACATGTTTAGCCGCATGTTCTCCTTGAATTGCTGGCTGTCTGAGTGGTGTCCAAAAAATGAGGTGGGCTTCATAGATAATTGGCAAAGCTTCTGGGGAAAACCTGGTCTTGTTAGGAGAGACGGCATCCATCCCACTTTGGATGGAGCAGCTCTCATTTCTAGAAATCTGGCCAATTTTCTTAAATCCTCTAAACTGTGACTATCCAGGGTTGGGACCAGGAAGCAGAGTTGTAGTCTTACACACCTCTCTGCAGCTTCTCTCCCCCTGCCATCCCCTCATTACCCCATCCCTGTAGAGACGGTGCCTGCTCCCAGACCACCAATAACCAGCAAAAATGTATTTAAGCATAAAAATTTAAAAAGAAAAAATAATATAGCACCTTCAACTGCACCACAGACTAAAACAGTTAAATGTGGTCTATTAAACATTAGGTCTCTCTCTTCTAAGTCCCTGTTGGTAAATGATATAATAATTGATCAACATATTGATTTATTCTGCCTAACAGAAACCTGGTTACAGCAGGATGAATATGTTAGTTTAAATGAGTCAACACCCCCGAGTCACACTAACTGTCAGAATGCTCGTAGCACGGGCCGGGGCGGAGGATTAGCAGCAATCTTCCATTCCAGCTTATTAATTAATCAAAAACCCAGACAGAGCTTTAATTCATTTGAAAGCTTGTCTCTTAGTCTTGTCCATCCAAATTGGAAGTCCCAAAAACCAGTTTATTTGTTATTATCTATTGTCCACCTGGTCGTTACTGTGAGTTTCTCTGTGAATTTTCAGACCTTTTGTCTGACTTAGTGCTTAGCTCAGATAAGATAATTATAGTGGGCGATTTTAACATCCACACAGATGCTGAGAATGACAGCCTCAACACTGCATTTAATCTATTATTAGACTCTATTGGCTTTGCTCAAAAAGTAAATGAGTCCACCCACCACTTTAATCATATCTTAGATCTTGTTCTGACTTATGGTATGGAAATAGAAGACTTAACAGTATTCCCTGAAAACTCCCTTCTGTCTGATCATTTCTTAATAACATTTACATTTACTCTGATGGACTACCCAGCAGTGGGGAATAAGTTTCATTACACTAGAAGTCTTTCAGAAAGCGCTGTAACTAGGTTTAAGGATATGATTCCTTCTTTATGTTCTCTAATGCCATATACCAACACAGTGCAGAGTAGCTACCTAAACTCTGTAAGGGAGATAGAGTATCTCGTCAATAGTTTTACATCCTCATTGAAGACAACTTTGGATGCTGTAGCTCCTCTGAAAAAGAGAGCTTTAAATCAGAAGTGTCTGACTCCGTGGTATAACTCACAAACTCATAGCTTAAAGCAGATAACCCGTAAGTTGGAGACGAAATGGCGTCTCACTAATTTAGAAGATCTTCACTTAGCCTGGGAAAAGAGTCTGTTGCTCTATAAAAAAGCCCTCCGTAAAGCTAGGACATCTTTCTACTCATCACTAATTGAAGAAAATAAGAACAACCCCAGGTTTGTTTTCAGCACTGTAGCCAGGCTGACAAAGAGTCAGAGCTCTATTGAGCTGAGTATTCCTTTAACTTTAACTAGTAATGACTTCATGACTTTCTTTGCTAACAAAATTTTAACTATTAGAGAAAAAATTACTCATAACCATCCCAAAGACATATCGTTATCTTTGGCTGCTTTCAGTGATGCCGGTATTTGGTTAGACTCTTTCTCTCCGATTGTTCTGTCTGAGTTATTTTCATTAGTTACTTCATCCAAACCATCAACATGTTTATTAGACCCCATTCCTACCAGGCTGCTCAAGGAAGCCCTACCATTATTTAATGCTTCGATCTTAAATATGATCAATCTATCTTTGTTAGTTGGCTATGTACCACAGGCTTTTAAGGTGGCAGTAATTAAACCATTACTTAAAAAGCCATCACTTGACCGAGCTATCTTAGCTAATTATAGGCCAATCTCCAACCTTCCTTTTCTCTCAAAAATTCTTGAAAGGGTAGTTGTAAAACAGCTAACTGATCATCTGCAGAGGAATGGTCTATTTGAAGAGTTTCAGTCAGGTTTTAGAATTCATCATAGTACAGAAACAGCATTAGTGAAGGTTACAAATGATCTTATGGCCTCGGACAGTGGACTCATCTCTGTGCTTGTTCTGTTAGACCTCAGTGCTGCTTTTGATACTGTTGACCATAAAATTTTATTACAGAGATTAGAGCATGCCATAGGTATTAAAGGCACTGCGCTGCGGTGGTTTGAATCATATTTGTCTAATAGATTACAATTTGTTCATGTAAATGGGGAATCTTCTTCACAGACTAAAGTTAATTATGGAGTTCCACAAGGTTCTGTGCTAGGACCAATTTTATTCACTTTATACATGCTTCCCTTAGGCAGTATTATTAGACGGTATTGCTTAAATTTTCATTGTTACACAGATGATACCCAGCTTTATCTATCCATGAAGCCAGAGGACACACACCAATTAGCTAAACTGCAGGATTGTCTTACAGACATAAAGACATGGATGACCTCTAATTTCCTGCTTTTAAACTCAGATAAAACTGAAGTTATTGTACTTGGCCCCACAAATCTTAGAAACATGGTGTCTAACCAGATCCTTACTCTGGATGGCATTACCCTGACCTCTAGTAATACTGTGAGAAATCTTGGAGTCATTTTTGATCAGGATATGTCATTCAAAGCGCATATTAAACAAATATGTAGGACTGCTTTTTTGCATTTACGCAATATCTCTAAAATCAGAAAGGTCTTGTCTCAGAGTGATGCTGAAAAACTAATTCATGCATTTATTTCCTCTAGGCTGGACTATTGTAATTCATTATTATCAGGTTGTCCTAAAAGTTCCCTAAAAAGCCTTCAGTTAATTCAAAATGCTGCAGCTAGAGTACTGACAGGGACTAGAAGGAGAAAGCATATCTCACCCATATTGGCCTCTCTTCATTGGCTTCCTGTTAATTCTAGAATAGAATTTAAAATTCTTCTTCTTACTTATAAGGTTTTGAATAATCAGGTCCCATCTTATCTTAGGGACCTCGTAGTACCATATCACCCCAATAGAGCGCTTCGCTCTCAGACTGCAGGCTTACTTGTAGTTCCTAGGGTTTGTAAGAGTAGAATGGGAGGCAGAGCCTTCAGCTTTCAGGCGCCTCTCCTGTGGAACCAGCTCCCAATTCAGATCAGGGAGACAGACACCCTCTCTACTTTTAAGATTAGGCTTAAAACTTTCCTTTTTGCTAAAGCTTATAGTTAGGGCTGGATCAGGTGACCCTGAACCATCCCTTAGTTATGCTGCTATAGACGTAGACTGCTGGGGTGTTCCCATGATGCACTGTTTCTTTCTCTTTTTGCTCTGTATGCACCACTCTGCATTTAATCATTAGTGATCGATCTCTGCTCCCCTCCACAGCATGTCTTTTTCCTGGTTCTCTCCCTCAGCCCCAACCAGTCCCAGCAGAAGACTGCCCCTCCCTGAGCCTGGTTCTGCTGGAGGTTTCTTCCTGTTAAAAGGGAGTTTTTCCTTCCCACTGTAGCCAAGTGCTTGCTCACAGGGGGTCGTTTTGACCGTTGGGGTTTTACATAATTATTGTATGGCCTTGCCTTACAATATAAAGCGCCTTGGGGCAACTGTTTGTTGTGATTTGGCGCTATATAAAAAAAATTGATTGATTGATTGATTGATAACGAGTTTATCATATACCCATAAGTGATAAATGTTGTATGGTTTTCTGAAGGGTGTAAAAAGCCATATTCATTGGTGAAACAACTTCAACTCAATCAATCAACTTTTTTCTTATATAGCGCCAAATCACAACAAACAGTTGCCCCAAGGCGCTCCATATTGCAAGGCAAGGCCATACAATAACCATGAAAAACCCCAACGGTCAAAACGACCCCCTATGAGCAAGCACTTGGCCACAGTGGGAAGGAAAAACTCCCTTTTAACAGGAAGAAACCTCCAGCAGAACCAGGCTCAGGGAGGGGCAGTCTTCTGCTGAGACTGGTTGGGGCTGAGGGAAAGAACCAGGAAAAAGACATGCCGAGAAGGGGGGCAGAGATCGATCACTAATGATTAAATGCAGAGTGATGCATACGGAGCAAAAAAAGAAAGAAACAGTGCATCATGGGAACCCCCCACAGTCTACGTCTAAAGCAACATAACCAAGGGATGGTCCAGGGTCACCCGATCCAGCCCTAACTATAAGCCTTTGCGAAAAGGAAAGTTTTAAGCCTAATCTTAAAAGTAGAGAGGGTATCTGTCTCCCTGATCTGAATTGGGAGCTGGTTCCACAGGAGAGGAGCCTGAAAGCTGAAGGCTCTGCCTCCCATTCTACTCTTACAAACCCTAGGAACCACAAGTAAGCCCGCAGTCTGAGAGCGAAGCGCTCTAATGGGGTAATATGGTACTATGAGGTCCCTAAGATAAGATGGGACCTGATTATTCAAAACCTTATAAGTAAGAAGAAGAATTTTAAATTCTATTCTAGAATTAACAGGAAGCCAATGAAGAGAGGCCAACACGGGTGAGATATGCTCTCTCCTGCTAGTCCCCGTCAGTACTCTAGCTGCAGCATTCTGAACCAACTGAAGGCTTTTTAGGGAACTTTTAGGACAACCTGATAATAATGAATTACAATAGTCCAGCCTAGAGGAAATAAATGCATGAATTAGTTTTTCAGCATCACTCTGAGACAAGACCTTTCTGATTTTAGAAATATTGCGTAAATGCAAAAAGGCAGTCCTACATATTTGTTTAATATGCGCTTTGAATGACATATCCTGATCAAAAATAACTCCAAGATTTCTCACAGTATTACTAGAGATCAGGGAAATGCCATCCAGAGTAACGATCTGGTTAGACACCATGCTTCTAAGATTTGTGGGGCCAAGTACAATAACTTCAGTTTTATCTGAGTTTAAAAGCAGGAAATTAGAGGTCATCCATGTCTTTATGTCTGTAAGACAATCCTGCAGTTTAGCTAATTGGTGTGTATCCTCTGGCTTCATGGATAGATAAAGCTGGGTATCATCTGCGTAACAATGAAAATTTAAGCAATACCGTCTAATAATACTGCCCAAGGGAAGCATGTATAAAGTGAATAAAATTGGTCCTAGCACAGAACCTTGTGGAACTCCATAATTAACTTTAGTCTGTGAAGAAGATTCCCCATTTACATGAACAAACTGTAATCTATTAGACAAATATGATTCAAACCACCGCAGCGCAATGCCTTTAATACCTATGACATGCTCTAATCTCTGTAATAAAATTTTATGGTCAACAGTATCAAAAGCAGCACTGAGGTCCAACAGAACAAGCACAGAGATAAGTCCACTGTCCGAAGCCATAAGAAGATCATTTGTAACCTTCACTAATGCTGTTTCTGTACTATGATGAATTCTAAAACCTGACTGAAACTCTTCAAATAGACCATTCCTCTGCAGGTGATCAGTTAGCTGTTTTACAACTACCCTCTCAAGAATCTTTGAGAGAAAAGGAAGGTTGGAGATTGGCCTATAATTAGCTAAGATAGCTGGGTCAAGTGATGGCTTTTTAAGTAATGGTTTAATTACTGCCACCTTAAAGGCCTGTGGTACATAACCAACTAACAAAGATAGATTGATCATATTTAAGATTGAAGCATTAAATAATGGTAGGACTTCCTTGAGCAGCCTGGCAGGAATGGGGTCTAATAAGCATGTTGATGGTTTGGATGAAGTAACTAATGAAAATAACTCAGGCAGAACAATCGGAGAGAAAGAGTCTAACCAAATACCGGCATCACTGAAAGCAGCCAAAGATAACGATACATCTTTGGGATGGTTATGAGTAATTTTTTCTCTAATAGTCAAAATTTTGTTAGCAAAGAAAGTCATGAAGTCATCACTAGTTAAAGTTAATGGAATACTCAGCTCAATAGAGCTCTGACTCTTTGTCAGCCTGGCTACAGTGCTGAAAAGAAACCTGGGGTTGTTCTTATTTTCTTCAATTAGTGATGAGTAGAAAGATGTCCTAGCTTCACGGAGGGCTTTCTTATAGAGCAACAAACTCTTTTTCCAGGCTAAGTGAAGATCTTCTAAATTAGTGAGACGCCATTTCCTCTCCAACTTACGGGTTATCTGCTTTAAGCTACGAGTTTGTGAGTTATACCACGGAGTCAGACACTTCTGATTTAAAGCTCTCTTTTTCAGAGGAGCTACAGCATCCAAAGTTGTCTTCAATGAGGATGTAAAACTATTGACGAGATACTCTAGCTCCCTTACAGAGTTTAGGTAGCTACTCTGCTCTGTGTTGGTATATGACATTAGAGAACATAAAGAAGGAATCATATCCTTAAACCTAGTTACAGCGCTTTCTGAAAGACTTCTAGTGTAATGAAACTTATTCCCCACTGCAGGGTAGTCCATCAGGGTAAATGTAAATGTTATTAAAAAATGATCAGACAGAAGGGAGTTTTCAGGGAATACTGTTAAGTCTTCTATTTCCATACCATAATTCAGAACAAGATCTAAAATATGATTAAAGTGGTGGGTGGACTCATTACTTTTTGAGCAAAGCCAATAGAGTCTAATAATAGATTAAATGCAGTGTTGAGGCTGTCATTCTCAGCATCTGTGTGGATGTTAAAATCGCCCACTATAATTATCTTATCTGAGCTAAGCACTAAGTCAGACAAACGGTCTGAAAATTCACAGAGAAACTCACAGTAACGACCAGGTGGACAATAGATAATAACAAATAAAACTGGTTTTTGGGACTTCCAATTTGGATGGACAAGACTAAGAGACAAGCTTTCAAATGAATTAAAGCTCTGTCTAGGTTTTTGATTAATTAATAAGCTGGAATGGAAGATTGCTGCTAATCCTCCGCCCCGGCCCGTGCTACGAGCATTCTGACAGTTAGTGTGACTCGGGGGTGTTGACTCATTTAAACTAACATATTCATCCTGCTGTAACCAAGTTTCTGTTAGGCAGAATAAATCAATATGTTGATCAATTATTATATCATTTACCAACAGGGACTTAGAAGAAAGAGACCTAATGTTTAATAGACCACATTTAACTGTTTTAGTCTGTGGTGCAATTGAAGGTGCTATATTATTTTTTCTTTTTGAATTTTTATGCTTAAATAGATTTTTGCTAGTTATTGGTGGTCTGGGAGCAGGCACCGTCTCTACGGGGATGGGGTAATAAGGGGATGGCAGGGGGAGAGAAGCTGCAGAGAGGTGTGTAAGACCACAGCTCTGCCTCCTGGTCCCCTTGTAACGAGTTCATCATATACCGATAAATGATAAATGTTGTATGGTTTTCTGAAGGGTGTAAAAAGCCATATTCATTGGTGAAACAACTTGATAATGATTTTATCATATACCCATAAATGATAAATGTCGTATGGTTTTCTGAAGGGTGTAAAAAGCCATATTCATTGGTAAAACAACTTGATAACGATTTTATCATATACCGATAAATGATAAATGTCATATTGTTTTCTGAAGGATGTAAAAAGCCATATTCATTGGTGAAACAACTTGATAACGATTTTATCATATACCCATAAATGATAAATGTTGTATGGTTTTCTGAAGGATGTAAAAAGCCATATGCATTGGTAAACAACTTGATAACGATTTTATCATATACTGATAAATGATAAATGTTGTATTGTTTTCTGAAAGGTGTAAAAAGCCATATTCATTGGTAAACAACTTGATAACGATTTTATCATATACTGATAAATGATATATGTTGTATGGTTTTCTGAAGGGTGTAAAAAGCCATATTCATTGGTGAAACAACTTGATAACGATTTTATCATATACTGATAAATGATAAATGTTGTATGGTTTTCTGAAGGGTGTAAAAAGCCATATTCATTGGTGAAACAACTTGATAATAGTTTTATCATATACCGATAAATGATAAATGTTGTATGGTTTTCTGAAGGGTGTAAAAAGCCATATTCATTGGTGAAACAACTTGATAACGATTTTATCATATACCCATAAATGATAAATGTTGCATGGTTTTCTGAAGGATGTAAAAAGCCATATTCATTGGTAAACAACTTGATAACGATTTTATCATATACTGATAAATGATAAATGTCGTATGGTTTGCTGAAGGATGTAAAAAGCCATATTCATTGGTGAAACAACTTGTAACGAGTTTATCATATACCGATAAATGATAAATGTCGTATGGTTTTCTGAAGGGTGTAAAAAGCCATATTCATTGATAAAACAACTTGATAACGATTTTATCATATACCGATAAATGATAAATGTCGTATGGTTTGCTGAAGGGTGTAAAAAGCCATATTCATTAGTGAAACAACTTGATAACGATTTTATCATATACCCATAAATGATAAATGTTGTATGGTTTTCTGAAGGGTGTAAAAAGCCATATTCATTGGTGAAACAACTTGATAATGATTTTATCATATACCCATAAATGATAAATGTCGTATGGTTTTCTGAAGGGTGTAAAAAGCCATATTCATTGGTAAAACAACTTGATAACGATTTTATCATATACCGATAAATGATAAATGTCATATTGTTTTCTGAAGGATGTAAAAAGCCATATTCATTGGTGAAACAACTTGATAACGATTTTATCATATACCCATAAATGATAAATGTTGTATGGTTTTCTGAAGGATGTAAAAAGCCATATGCATTGGTAAACAACTTGATAACGATTTTATCATATACTGATAAATGATAAATGTTGTATTGTTTTCTGAAAGGTGTAAAAAGCCATATTCATTGGTAAACAACTTGATAACGATTTTATCATATACTGATAAATGATATATGTTGTATGGTTTTCTGAAGGGTGTAAAAAGCCATATTCATTGGTGAAACAACTTGATAACGATTTTATCATATACTGATAAATGATAAATGTTGTATGGTTTTCTGAAGGGTGTAAAAAGCCATATTCATTGGTGAAACAACTTGATAATAGTTTTATCATATACCGATAAATGATAAATGTTGTATGGTTTTCTGAAGGGTGTAAAAAGCCATATTCATTGGTGAAACAACTTGATAACGATTTTATCATATACCCATAAATGATAAATGTTGCATGGTTTTCTGAAGGATGTAAAAAGCCATATTCATTGGTAAACAACTTGATAACGATTTTATCATATACTGATAAATGATAAATGTCGTATGGTTTGCTGAAGGATGTAAAAAGCCATATTCATTGGTGAAACAACTTGTAACGAGTTTATCATATACCGATAAATGATAAATGTCGTATGGTTTTCTGAAGGGTGTAAAAAGCCATATTCATTGATAAAACAACTTGATAACGATTTTATCATATACCGATAAATGATAAATGTCGTATGGTTTGCTGAAGGGTGTAAAAAGCCATATTCATTAGTGAAACAACTTGATAACGATTTTATCATATACCCATAAATGATAAATGTTGTATGGTTTTCTGAAGGATGTAAAAATGTTGTGTGGGCCGCCAGAAGAGGAGGTACTGCTGGCCCACCACCAGAGGGCGCCCTGCCTGAAGTGCGGGCTTCAGGCACGAGAGGGCGCTGCCGCCACGGACACAGCCGGGGGTGACAGCTGTCACTCATTATCTCTTGACAGCTGTCACCCATCTACACTTCATCATCCCACTCCATAAATACCGGACGTCATCTCCACCTCGTTCCCGAGATATCGTCTACCTTAGGAGGTAACCTTCTCAGCCTGCATATCCAGATAAGTGGTTACTCAGACACTGCACGAGTGTGTGTTAGAGGTGGAGGTGGAATTCCCACCGTTGTTGTTACTGGGTGTTCACACACCCACATCTGATTGTCTCTGCTCCTCGCCAGCAGTACCAGATCCGACACGCGGAGACAGTGGCCACCTGGGGTGTTCGGGATTTGGCGGCTCCAGTATTCTCCAGGTTCGGTGGCGGAGGAAATCGTGTGGTTCCGGTTCTTCTCAGGACAGATGTCCTCTATCCTCGAGCCTGCCCACACATCACCTTTGCTAATTGACTATTGTACATATTCTGTAATCTGCTGTGTTTGGTTGTGCTTTTCACAACAGTAAAGTGTTCATATTTGACTCTTTCATTGTCCGTTCATTTATGCCCCCTGTTGTGGGTCCGTGTCACTACACTTTCACAACAGGATATCTCGGCCAGCGTCATGGACTCCGAGGGGCGTCACCCAGCCATTGAACGGCCAATGGGAGAGCAGGGTGCACAGGCGTCTGCAGGAGGCGTGATTGGTGAGTTGCAGCACATCCTCACCGCCTTTTCGGCTCGGTTGGATCAGATGGCCGAGCAAAACATCCTCCTGAACCGCAGGGTGGAGGCTCTCTCCGCACAGGTGGCAGCGAGCGCTCAGGGCGCTGCTGCAGCTCCTCCTCCTGCCGACCCTGTGCAGGATATAAACGTTCTACTGGTCATTCAAGAACCCCTCCCACCATCCCCTGAAGCATACATAAGCCCCCCAGAGCCGTACGGAGGTTGTGTGGAGACGTGTGCGGACTTTCTCATGCAGTGTTCGCTCGTCTTTGCACAACGTCCCGTCATGTACGCGTCTGATGCTAGTAAAGTAGCTTATGTAATTAATCTGCTTCGAGGAGAGGCACGCACTTGGGCTACGGCGCTTTGGGAGCAAAATTCACGGCTCCTTCATACGTACACTGGGTTTGTGAGGGAGTTCAAAACCGTGTTTGACCACCCTAACAGGGGAGAGACCACTTCAACTGTGCTGCTGTCAATGAGACAGGGACGCCGGCGCGCAGCCGCTTATGCAGTCGACTTCCGCATTGCGATTGTGAGGTCCGGCTGGAATAACGCTGCGCTCCGCGCCGCCTTCATAAACGGACTGTCGTCGGTCCTGAAGGAGCACCTGGTGGCCAAGGACGAACCGCGGGATTTGGATGGACTTATTGATCTCGTTATACGGTTAGACAATCGGTTAGAGGAACGCCATCGGGAGCGAGATGAAGGACGTGGCCGGGCACGCGCCGTCCCTCTCCCTTCCGGGTCTGAAAAGGTTCCGCCCTCCCCACGCTCCACAGCCGCAGCGCTCCGTGGGGCAACAGCACCCCCTGCTGGTGTTGCTAGGGAAACGCGCAGGGCCAATATAAGATCAAATGACAGAATGAGGAGGCTGGTCCACGGGGAGTGCTTTTTCTGCAGCTCAAAGGAGCATATACAGAGAAACTGCCCCAAACGGCCAAAACGACAACACTCGCCTTTAGAGACTGGGCTAAAGGGGGGTCATAACATGCACGTGGGACACACACGTATTGCCACACAACTCCCAGTTACAATCCTGAGTGGGGATTTAACCCTTCAAGCCCCAGCACTGGTGAACACGGATCAGAAGGGAATCTGCTGGATAGCAGATGGGCTAGGGAAGCAGGGCTCCCTCTGGTGGCGCTTCCTTCACCATTGCAGGTGCGGGCACTAGATGGCACCCTTCTCCCTTTAATCACGCACAAGACACAACCAGTAACTCTGGTAGTGTCTGGGAATCATCGGGAGGAGATCGAGTTTTTTGTGACTCCTTCTACCTCCCGCGTGATTTTGGGCTTCCCTTGGATGTTGAAACACAATCCCCGGATTGATTGGCCGTCTGGGGTGGTGGTTCAGTGGAGCGAAACCTGCCATCGGATGTGTTTAGGACCCTCGGTTCCTCCCGGTTTACAGGCTAAGGAGGAGGTCAAAGTCCCTCCCAATCTGACAGCGGTGCCGGTTGAGTACCACGATCTTGCTGACGTCTTCAGCAAGGATCTGGCACTCACCCTTCCTCCGCACCGTCCGTACGATTGTGCCATTGATTTGATACCAGGCGTGGAGTTCCCATCCAGCAGGCTGTACAACCTCTCATGACCTGAACGCGAATCAATGGAGACCTACATCCGGGACTCATTAGCTGCCGGGTTGATCCGAAATTCCACCTCCCCGATGGGTGCAGGTTTCTTTTTTGTGGGCAAGAAAGATGGCGGACTCCGTCCATGCATTGATTACAGGGGGCTGAATGAGATTACGGTTCGCAATCAATACCCGTTGCCTTTGTTGGATTCCGTGTTCACCCCCCTGCATGGAGCCAAAATCTTTACAAAATTGGATCTTCGGAATGCGTATCACCTTGTTCGGGTCCGGAAGGGAGACGAATGGAAGACGGCATTTAACACCCCGTTAGGTCACTTTGAGTACCTGGTCATGCCGTTCGGCCTCACTAACGCCCCCGCAACGTTCCAAGCTTTGGTAAACGATGTCTTGCGGGACTTCCTGCACCGATTCGTCTTCGTATATCTGGACGATATTCTCATCTTTTCCCCGGACCCTGAGACTCATGTCCAGCATGTACGTCAGGTCCTGCAGCGGTTGTTGGAGAACCGGCTGTTTGTGAAGGGCGAGAAGTGTGAGTTTCACCGCACTTCTTTGTCCTTCCTGGGGTTTATCATCTCCTCTAACTCCGTCGGCCGTGATCCGGCCAAGGTTGTGGCGGTGAGAGATTGGCCCCAACCTACAAGCCGGAGGAAGCTGCCACAGTTCCTCGGCTTTGCAAATTTCTACAGGAGGTTCATAAAGGGCTATAGCCAGGTAGTTAGCCCCCTGACAACCCTGACCTCTCCTAAAGTCCCCTTCACCTGGTCGGATTGGTGCGAAGCCGCATTCAAGGAGTTGAAACGACGGTTCTCGACTGCACCAGTGCTGGTGCAGCCCGACCTTAGCCGCCAGTTTGTGGTCGAAGTGGACGCCTCTGACTCAGGGATAGGAGCCGTGCTATCCCAGAGCGGAGAGACCGATAAAGTCCTTCACCCGTGTGCCTATTTTTCCCGCAGGTTGACCCCAGCTGAACGGAACTATGACGTCGGCAATCGAGAACTCCTTGCGGTGAAAGAGGCTCTTGAGGAGTGGAGACACCTGTTGGAGGGAGTGTCTGTGCCATTCACGGTTTTCACTGACCATCGGAACCTGGAGTATATCAGGACCGCCAGGCGGCTGAACCCCAGGCAAGCCCGCTGGTCACTGTTCTTCGGGCGTTTTGACTTCCGGATCACCTACCGCCCCGGGACCAAGAACCAGAGATCGGATGCCTTGTCCTGGGTGCATGAAGATGAAGTCAAGACTGAGCTGTCGGATCCACCGGAGCCCATCATTCCGGAGTCCACTATTGTGGCCACCTTCACCTGGGACGTGGAGAAGACCGTCCGGGAGGCCCTCGCACGGAGCCCGGACCCCGGAACAGGGCCGAAGAACAGACTCTACGCCCCACCAGAGGCAAGAGCTGCTGTCTTGGATTTCTGTCACGGTTCTAAGCTCTCCTGTCATCCGGGGGTGCGAAGGACCGTGGCAGTGGTCCGGCAGCGCTTCTGGTGGGCGTCCCTGGAGGCTGACGTCCGGGAATATATCCAGGCCTGCACCACCTGTGCCAGGGGCAAGGCAGACCACCAGAAGGCACAGGGACTTCTTCAGCCACTTCCTGTGCCTCATCGCCCCTGGTCCCACATCGGTCTGGATTTTGTCACGGGCATCCCACCGTCCCAGGGCATGACAACCATCTTCACAATAATGGACCGGTTCTCCAAGGCGGCCCACTTCGTGGCCCTCCCGAAGCTCCCCACGGTCCAGGAGACTGCAAACCTTCTGGTCCACCACGTCGTCCGTCTGCATGGGATACCTACCGACATCGTCTCTGATCGTGGTCCCCAGTTTTCCTCACACGTCTGGAGGAGCTTCTGCCGGGAACTGGGGGCCACTGTGAGCCTCTCGTCCGGGTATCACCCGCAAACCAATGGACAGGCAGAACGGGCCAATCAGGAATTGGAGCAAGCCCTGCGCTGTGTGACGTCCGCCCACCCGACAGCCTGGAGTGAACATCTGTCCTGGATCGAGTACGCACATAACAGCCGGGTGTCCTCTGCCACCGGCCTTTCCCCATTTGAGGTGTGTTTGGGGTATCAGCCCCCGTTGTTTCCCGTGGTGGAGGGAGAGGTCGGTGTGCCCTCGGTCCAGGCCCACCTGCGGAAGTGCCGTCGGGTGTGGCGCTCTGCCCGTTCTGCCTTGTTAAAGGCCCGGACGAGGGCGAAGACCCATGCAGACCGCCGGCGATCCCCGGCCCCTGCTTACCAGCCCGGGCAGGAGGTGTGGCTATCCACAAAGGACATCCCCCTCCAGGTGGACTCTCCAAAGCTCAAGGACAGGTACATTGGACCGTATGAAATCCTCAAAATCCTCAGTCCTGCCGCAGTGAAGCTCCGACTCCCAGCTTCACTGCGGATCCACCCGGTTTTTCACGTGACAAGAATCAAACCCCACCACACCTCACCCCTCTGTGCTCCCGGACCGGCGCTGCCTCCTGCCCGGATCATCGACGGGGAGCCGGCTTGGACAGTGCTCCGGCTCCTGGACGTCCGTCGGATGGGCCGGGGGTTCCAGTAGTTGGTGGACTGGGAGGGGTATGGACCCGAAGAACGCTCCTGGGTGAAGAGGAGCTTCATCCTGGACCCGGCCCTCCTGGCCGGTTTCTACCGCCGTCACCCGGACAAGCCTGGTCGGGTGCCAGGAGGTGCCCATTGAGGGGGGGGTCCTGTTGTGTGGGCCGCCAGAAGAGGAGGTACTGCTGGCCCACCACCAGAGGGCGCCCTGCCTGAAGTGCGGGCTTCAGGCACGAGAGGGCGCTGCCGCCACGGACACAGCCGGGGGTGACAGCTGTCACTCATTATCTCTTGACAGCTGTCACCCATCTACACTTCATCATCCCACTCCATAAAGACCGGACGTCATCTCCACCTCATTGTCGAGATATCGTCTACCTTAGGAGGTAACCTTCTCAGCCTGCATATCCAGATAAGTGGTTACTCAGACACTGCATGAGTGTGTGTTAGAGGTGGAGGTGGAATTCCCACCCTTGTTGTTACTGGGTGTTCACACACCCACATCTGATTGTCTCTGCTCCTCGCCAGCAGTACCAGATCCGACACGCGGAGACAGTGGCCACCTGGGGTGTTCGGGATTTGGCGGCTCCACTATACTCCAGGTTCGGTGGCGGAGGAAATCGTGTGGTTCCGGTTCTTCTCAGGACAGACGTCCTCTATCCTCGAGCCTGCCCACACGTCACCTTTGCTAATTGACTATTGTACATATTCTGTAATCTGCTGTGTTTGGTTGTGCTTTTCACAACAGTAAAGTGTTCATATTTGACTCTTTCATTGTCCATTCATTTACGCCCCCTGTTGTGGGTCCGTGTCACTACACTTTCACAACATAAAAAGCCATATTCATTGGTAAACAACTTGATAACAATTTTATCATATACTGATAAATGATAAATGTTGCATGGTTTTCTGAAGGGTGTAAAAAGCCATATTCATTGGTGAAACAACTTGATAACGATTTTATCATATACCCATAAATGATAAATGTTGTATGGTTTTCTGAAGGGTGTAAAAAGCCATATTCATTGGTAAAACAACTTGATAATGATTTTATCATATACTGATAAATGATAAATGTTGTATGGTTTTCTGAAGGGTGTAAAAAGCCATATTCATTGGTAAACAACTTGTAACGAGTTTATCATATACTGTTAAATGATAAATGTTGTATGGTTTTCTGAAGGGTGTAAAAAGCCATATTCATTGGTAAAACAACTTGATAACGATTTTATCATATACTGATAAATGATAAATGTTGTATGGTTTTCTGAAGGATGTAAAAAGCCATATTCATTGGTGAAACAACTTGTAACGAGTTTATCATATACCGATAAATGATAAATGTCGTATGTTTTTCTGAAGGGTGTAAAAAGCCATATTCATTGGTAAACAACTTGTAACGAGTTTATCATATACTGTTAAATGATAAATGTTGTATGGTTTTCTGAAAGGTGTAAAAAGCCATATTCATTGGTAAACAACTTGTAACGAGTTTATCATATACTGATAAATGATAATGTTGTATGGTTTTCTGAAGGGTGTAAAAAGCCATATTCATTGGTGAAACAACTTGTAAGGAGTTTATCATATACTGATAAATGATAAATGTTGTATGGTTTTCTGAAGGGTGTAAAAAGCCATATTCATTGGTAAAACAACTTGATAACGATTTTATCATATACTGATAAATTATAAATGTTGTCTGGTTTTCTGAAGGGTGTAAAAAGCCATATTCATTGGTGAAACAACTTGTAACGAGTTTATCATATACCCATAAATGATAAATGTTGTATGGTTTTCTGAAGGATGTAAAAAGCTATATTCATTGGTAAACAACTTGATAACAATTTTATCATATACTGATAAATCATAAATGTTGTATGGTTTTCTGAAGGGTGTAAAAAGCCATATTCATTGGTAAAACAACTTGATAACGATTTTATCATATACCCATAAATGATAAATGTTGTATGGTTTTCTGAAGGATGTAAAAAGCCATATTCATTGGTGAAACAACTTGTAACGAGTTTATCATATACCGATAAATGATAAATGTCGTATGGTTTTCTGAAGGGTGTAAAAAGCCATATTCATTGGTGAAACAACTTGTAACGAGTTTATCATATACTGATAAATGATAAATGTTGTATGGTTTTCTGAAGGGTGTAAAAAGCCATATTCATTGGTAAAACAACTTGATAACGATTTTATCATATACTGATAAATTATAAATGTTGTCTGGTTTTCTGAAGGGTGTAAAAAGCCATATTCATTGGTGAAACAACTTGTAACGAGTTTATCATATACCCATAAATGATAAATGTTGTATGGTTTTCTGAAGGATGTAAAAAGCTATATTCATTGGTAAACAACTTGATAATTTTATCATATACCGATAAATGATAAATGTCGTATGGTTTTCTGAAGGGTGTAAAAAGCCATATTCATTGGTGAAACAACTTGTAACGAGTTTATCATATACTGATAAATGATAAATGTTGTATGGTTTTCTGAAGGGTGTAAAAAGCCATATTCATTGGTAAAACAACTTGATAACGATTTTATCATATACTGATAAATTATAAATGTTGTCTGGTTTTCTGAAGGGTGTAAAAAGCCATATTCATTGGTGAAACAACTTGTAACGAGTTTATCATATACCCATAAATGATAAATGTTGTATGGTTTTCTGAAGGATGTAAAAAGCTATATTCATTGGTAAACAACTTGATAACAATTTTATCATATACTGATAAATCATAAATGTTGTATGGTTTTCTGAAGGGTGTAAAAAGCCATATTCATTGGTAAAACAACTTGATAACGATTTTATCATATACTGATAAATGATAAATGTTGTATGGTTTTCTGAAGGGTGTAAAAAGCCATATTCATTGGTAAACAACTTGTAACGAGTTTATCATATACTGATAAATGATAAATGTTGTATGGTTTTCTGAAGGGTGTAAAAAGCCATATTCATTGGTAAAACAACTTGATAACGATTTTATCATATACTGATAAATTATAAATGTTGTCTGGTTTTCTGAAGGGTGTAAAAAGCCATATTCATTGGTGAAACAACTTGTAACGAGTTTATCATATACCCATAAATGATAAATGTTGTATGGTTTTCTGAAGGATGTAAAAAGCTATATTCATTGGTAAACAACTTGATAACAATTTTATCATATACTGATAAATCATAAATGTTGTATGGTTTTCTGAAGGGTGTAAAAAGCCATATTCATTGGTAAAACAACTTGATAACGATTTTATCATATACTGATAAATGATAAATGTTGTATGGTTTTCTGAAGGGTGTAAAAAGCCATATTCATTGGTAAACAACTTGTAATGAGTTTATCATATACTGTTAAATGATAAATGTTGTATGGTTTTCTGAAGGGTGTAAAAAGCCATATTCATTGGTAAAACAACTTGATAACGATTTTATCATATACCCATAAATGATAAATGTTGTATGGTTTTCTGAAGGATGTAAAAAGCCATATTCATTGGTGAAACAACTTGTAACGAGTTTATCATATACCGATAAATGATAAATGTCGTATGGTTTTCTGAAGGGTGTAAAAAGCCATATTCATTGGTGAAACAACTTGTAACGAGTTTATCATATACTGATAAATGATAAATGTTGTATGGTTTTCTGAAGGGTGTAAAAAGCCATATTCATTGGTAAAACAACTTGATAACGATTTTATCATATACTGATAAATTATAAATGTTGTCTGGTTTTCTGAAGGGTGTAAAAAGCCATATTCATTGGTGAAACAACTTGTAACGAGTTTATCATATACCCATAAATGATAAATGTTGTATGGTTTTCTGAAGGATGTAAAAAGCTATATTCATTGGTAAACAACTTGATAACAATTTTATCATATACTGATAAATCATAAATGTTGTATGGTTTTCTGAAGGGTGTAAAAAGCCATATTCATTGGTAAAACAACTTGATAACGATTTTATCATATACTGATAAATGATAAATGTTGTATGGTTTTCTGAAGGGTGTAAAAAGCCATATTCATTGGTAAACAACTTGTAACGAGTTTATCATATACTGTTAAATGATAAATGTTGTATGGTTTTCTGAAGGGTGTAAAAAGCCATATTCATTGGTAAAACAACTTGATAACGATTTTATCATATACCCATAAATGATAAATGTTGTATGGTTTTCTGAAGGATGTAAAAAGCCATATTCATTGGTGAAACAACTTGTAACGAGTTTATCATATACCGATAAATGATAAATGTCGTATGGTTTTCTGAAGGGTGTAAAAAGCCATATTCATTGGTGAAACAACTTGTAACGAGTTTATCATATACCCATAAATGATAAATGTTGTATGGTTTTCTGAAGGATGTAAAAAGCTATATTCATTGGTAAACAACTTGATAACAATTTTATCATATACTGATAAATCATAAATGTTGTATGGTTTTCTGAAGGGTGTAAAAAGCCATATTCATTGGTAAAACAACTTGATAACGATTTTATCATATACTGATAAATGATAAATGTTGTATGGTTTTCTGAAGGGTGTAAAAAGCCATATTCATTGGTAAACAACTTGTAACGAGTTTATCATATACTGTTAAATGATAAATGTTGTATGGTTTTCTGAAGGGTGTAAAAAGCCATATTCATTGGTAAAACAACTTGATAACGATTTTATCATATACCCATAAATGATAAATGTTGTATGGTTTTCTGAAGGATGTAAAAGCCATATTCATTGGTGAAACAACTTGTAACGAGTTTATCATATACCGATAAATGATAAATGTCGTATGGTTTTCTGAAGGGTGTAAAAAGCCATATTCATTGGTGAAACAACTTGTAATGAGTTTATCATATACCCATAAATGATAAATGTCGTATGGTTTTCTGAAGGGTGTAAAAAGCCATATTCATTGGTAAAACAACTTGATAACGATTTTATCATATACCCATAAATGATAAATGTCGTATGGTTTTCTGAAGGGTGTAAAAAGCCATATTCATTGGTGAACAACTTGATAACAATTTTATCATATACGGTGGTCCCTCATTTATCGCGGGAGTTACGTTCTAAAAATAACCCGCGATAGGCGGAATCCGCGAAGTAGTCAGTGTTATTTTTTACAATTATTATAGATGTTTTAAGGCTGTAAAACCCCTCACTACACACTTTATACACGTTTCTCAAACAGGCATTAACATTTTCTCACTTTTTCTCTCCTGTGTAAACACTCAAAGTTCAAACCTTAGTAGAAAAAAAATAGAACGTTTTCCTATAAATAATTATGATGGCTTTTAGAACTAACAAATTTAATTTTAATGATAAACCTACGAGGTTGGACACGTAAGAAATTATTAATAGTGACTTACCAGTATTTCACAGTTCCTCTGACCACGCTTCTTCATCGTGGCGCTGCTCCACTGTCCGGATTGGCTGATTAATTGAGTGGTATGAAAAATATTACCCATCCACGAAAAGGGTGTATTGCTATTTATTCTTTAGTGTTTTATCCAATCATATTGGCATATCATTTATAGGTATATGATAAGTGTGAATGCAACATATCGCTAATAAATACAAATGGTATAAAAGTGTAAGTTCAATTCTTTTTACAATGATAGTCATAGTCGCACAGTTTTAGAGCTATATTTCTAAATAATATGATAAAATATGGATATATTTGGAAAGTGGACCTTCTATGGAAAATAAATGAGTCCAAACACGATATATTCTGATGCCGTGATTCCAAGGAAAATCCAACAAACTCACAACCTGATGATCTCACTTTCAGGAGGGCTTTAAATTTTAAAGTCCTTCACTGTAATTCAACAGTTGACAAGAAGACAGTTTGATTGACAGATCAGTGGACCAGTCAGCTTGTAGTGTGGTCTGTGGTCTATCCTGGTGTTGATGTTATAGGTATCGGTTCTGGTTCCAGTGTTTCATTGTACCAAATGCGAAGGACAGCCACAGAGCTGTCACTGAGATGTAGCTCCAGACAGACAGATGGACATGTCACCAGTTCAAATCACTCTTAAAGGCCTCTCATCTGCCTAATGAGATTTCATACATCTTATTTCTTGAACAAAAATTGGGAAGTGTCTGTGTTGTTTGACCATTTACACGCAATTTCTATTTGGACCAGATGTGGGAAGAAAAAACACATTCGGTAGATTGTGAAGGTATTTTGGAGGTTTGCTTTAAAATGAGCTCTCTCTCAGTCATTTTTGAACAACTCTGCTAACATACAGACAAACTGGCACCTTCTCAAAAATGAGATGCTACAAGTCCAGGGGATTACCCAAACAAACATTCCAAAGTGAGGCAAAAAGTCTGCACAGGAAGTCATGACAAAAGCATTTTGCTGACACTAAGCCACATATACTGGATTTAAACAGAGTCTGCAAGAGCCTGAATCTGTGTGTGTCATCTGCAAGTCTTACTGCACTTAGTTATATTTAGATATTTGAAAAAAATTATATTGGCTTTTTATCAAGGCAAGCAAAAGCTATGAGTCAGGTGGGCAGACTGCTTTAATTTCAAGGATGCACAGATCCTCCTCAAAAACCGAATGACTATTGAGAGAATTAATGGCTGTGATTGGAGAGGCTGAATACAACAATTTTTGTCTGTTGCATCTAATGAGGGAAGCCATCAAAGCACACAAACTATGAAGTTGATGTGATTGGAGACACTGTATGCAACATCTTTTGTCTGTTGCACCCCATGAGGGTAGCCATCAAAATACTCATGGCAACTATAAAGTCACAAGAATTAGTGACTGATAGGAGAGGCTGTCTATACAGTAACTTGCATTTATTGCACCTTGTAAGGGAAGTCATGAAAACACTCCTGCAAATTATGAAGGAGTCACAAGAATCAGTGGATGTGATTGGACAGGCTGAATACGACAATCCACTATGGTGATAGTGCAGTTTATCTGCCAGGGAGGGAAATTCAACAAGTTGAGACTGTGGCCGGCTTCTTACACGTGTCCATAAAACTCATAGAGCAGGGGTAGGCAGCCTGTTCCAGAAAGAGCCATGAGGGTGCAGGTTTTCTTTGCAGCCACTGACTCCACCAGGTGATTTCACTGATTAACTGATTCCATCTGCTCAAAGTGATATTAATCAGTAAAATCACCTGGTGGAGTCAGTGGCTGCAAAGAAAACCTGCACCCTCATGGCTCTTTCTGGAACAGGTTGCCTACCCCTGTCATAGAGGGATATGCTTTGCAAACTTAGTACCCATTACTACACTGGATGATGTTGAAATTGAGGATGGCCCAATGGTTGTTCCAGCAATATCAAAGATTGCGTGTCTGCTACTAGTGCAGCAGATAACTGAAACAATCATTCAAATGGTGATAAAAGCATCAAATTCGGCAGAAATACTACTTAGACACTCCTATTTAGACCTATTTTCTAGACTTTTCAATCGGTGGTCAGGTAGGGGTCAATTGAAGAATTACACAGAGGTCAAAATTAAAAGATGCTCCAATCATATTGAAAAATATTCCACATTATTTGCTTGATCATAAACATTCCAAAAAGGTATGTTTTGGACTATCTGTGACTGAATTCTATGGAGTTACGGGATAAAAATAGCAAGAATGGTGACAAAGGTCAGTTTCAGTTTGTACAGGGGTCAAAAGTTAAAGTTGTTCCAATTTTGTAAAAAGTGATAAAAATTATTGGTTGAGCTAATAGGTTTAATAAACAGAATAGTGTTGACAGTGTTGAATGCTTGGTGTCCAAAGTAAAGGTCAAACAAGGTCTACGTCTACTGGATTATGTTACCCCGTAACGTGATAAGTAAGGATGATACATGGTCCAAATTATTCCCTTTTAAAACTGTGTTAAGTAGTAAGTAACTAACCTACTTTTCAACTCTGATAAGACTGAAATGATGGTTCTTGGTCCAGTGAGACATCGGCATCAATTTGACCAGTTAACGCTTAGCCTACACTCGTGTGTCATACATCACATTGATTCTACATTGTCCTTTGACATCCACATTAGAAATATTACGAGGACTGTTTTCTTCCACCTGCAAAATATAGCGAAGATTCATCCCATCTTGTCTATGGCTGATGCTGAGACCCTGATCCACGCGTTTATCTTTTCTAGATTGGACTACTGCAATGTTCTATTTTCTGGTTTACCGCAGTCTAGCATTAGGGCTCTCCAATTGGTTCAAAATCCTGCAGCCAGACTTTTGATACGAAGAAGAAAGTTCGACCACATTACACACATTTTGGCATCCCTTCACTGGCTTCCTGTCCCAGTGAGATTTTAAGGTTCTGCTACTAGTCTATAAAATTGTTCATGGACTGGCACCTCCCTACCTAGCTGACCTAATTAAACCTTACGTACCGGCCCAGGCTTTGTGTTCTCAGGAGGCAGGACTACTTTGTGTCCGTACGGTGAATAAGAAGTCTGCGGGTCACAGAGCTTTCTCTTATCGTGCCCGTTCTGTGGAATGGTCTCCCTGCGTCAATAAAACAGTCAGATTCTGTGGAGACTTTCAAGTCCAGAATTAAGACACTCTTATTTTCCCTTTCATATGGCTAGCATACTGGCATAGTGTAGTTCTGCACTTTTTACTCTTTTAATTCATTTTATTAGGAAACGGAGCATGCCGCAGCCTCAACTTTACTTAAATTCTGGGTCTTTTAGTGAAGCTTAGGGCTAGTGGCCGGCGATCACCTTAGTATCCCATTTTTCTTGTTGTTTAATGCTGGAAAATTATACTACAATATATTTTTTGTCTTTCTGATGCCTGATTCTGTTTTTTCTCTCTGTTTATGGTGCAGCTCCATCCAGAGATGGAAGCTGTATTTGTGCTGGCGACCCTCCTCTCTTGTGCACCAACAGCATTTCTTGTATATTCGTTTTGTGAATTGTTCTGTAATTGGTGTCGGTAGCATGGCCCAAGCAGAGGGTCACCCCTTTGAGTCTGGTCTGCTTGAGGTTTCTTCCTCAGAGGGAGTTTTTCCTTACCACTGCTGCTCTTGGGGTTAGTAAGGTCAGCTGTACCTGTGTGAAGTGCTTTGAGGCAACTCTGTTGTGATTTGGCGCTATATAAATGAAAATAAATTGAATTGAATCGAAAATTTTTGTCTGTTGCACCTTGTGAGGGAAGCCATCAAACAATCCACGACAACTATAGAGTCACAAGAATCACTGACTGATTGGAAACACTGTGTATACAACAACTTTTATCTGTTGCATCCCATGAGAGAAGCCATCAAAACACCCGTGGCATTAATATCATGTGCTAACTAACTAATTAATGAAAGCAACATTGTTCCATGGACTTAACTGTGCATGGACATCTCTCCGAGCGAGTGTCCATCTTAATCCAGTTCCGCTGCAGTTTGCTGGCAGAGGCTCCACTGCCTGTGCAGAAAGTCACGTCGCAAGGAGAGACACAAACGCGGAAAACTGGGGTAGGAAGGAGGAGGGGGTGCAGAGGGCACAAGGAGCAGGACACAGGAAGTGGATAAAGATGAAGAGCAGAGAGACGATATGATGCACAGGGTTGCTGAACCGGAGGGGAGCGGAGGAGAGGAGACAGAGAAGGAATGCTGGAAGAAAAGGAGGAGGAGGAGCGGGAGAAATCAGGAGGGAGAAAACTGGGTGTGAGCATCTGGCACTCGGAGGCAGGGAAAGCGAGCGTGGGCCAGGCTGGCCGGACATGTGTGTTTGTGTTGATTGAAGAGGGATGTGAGACAGAGACCCCTCACTGCTCGGCTGCACTGGACCGCTTCCACGGAGACAAGGACACACTTACTTTGGACACACAGACACAGATGCACATACTTGTAGGGTGGGAAAGTCACCACAATGCTTCTATTAGTGGTTTGAAAGCCAACAGTGTCCATCTCAAATGTTCTGAACCGATTACTGGTCGGACTGGGTTGTGTTTTTCCATGAAAAGCTGCAGAGGTGGCAACTGAAGGGAGTCTACTTGGGCGGACCAGTACATTTGACCAGGTCTGTCCACCAACAGATGGACCTGCCCTCTGTCCTGATTGGTAGCCACCCAAGCATTCTTAACTCCCCAAAGGTAGCTAGCCATCTGCTGCAGTCATGTGACACATGGGCACGTCCATGCCTTTGCCCAGTGAGTCTCTAGGGTCCTCAGGTACCTGCATGCAGGATCACTTACAGCCCGGTGGTTGGAGATACCTAAGGACTGGCTGAGAGTTACGAGATTGAATGCGGCTCTTCAGTGCCCCCAGTCCTCAGGACAGCAGCTGGCTGTATAGGTCTTGATAGGATATTGTTCGGTGGGTTTGCTACTGCTTGGTGGTCCACTTGGGGATGGGGTAAGGTAGTGTAGGGTGGGGTGTGTGACACCCTCAGTATGACTGAAGGTCTTGATGGTATGGGTGTGTGCCTGCAGTGGCGGTTGAATATTGCTGATGCAGCTTCAGCTTTGGGGTTGGGTGGTGCTTTGGGCATTGCCCTTATCCCAGTAGGCGGTGTCACACGGGGTATTGGCGCTCCCTGTCTGTGTGGCTTGTGGTCCTGTTGTACAGTCAGGACTGTGGTTTTTATATCCTGCCCTCACAGGACTGGTGCGGTGAATGTGAGCTCTCTCGGGTCACTTGTCTCCTCGCAGAACCGGGTTCTGATCTTTGGGTCACCTGTTCTCTTGCTGCGTATGTCCTCCCCCACGCTGGCTAGAGCGCTGTGCCTGTGCCGTTCCAGGTGGCTGTGGGCTCCCTGTGTGGCTGCGGGGCCTTGCCTGCAGCTTGTGGCCATTGTGGAATTCATGTAAGTCCTCACATTCATTCACTTTGTCACGTCTCATTATATCTGTCACACTGTACACAGATTTACAGCTCTAAAAAAAACTGACATGAATGCACAAGGACATTCTGTAACACATATACAAAACATACTACATATTATATCAAAAATAAAATAAAAATACTATTATTTAAAACAACCAAACCATAATCATCAAATACCCAAATCTGTGTATCTGCTTATCTGCCAAAACAAACAAACAAAAAAACCCTAAAAAGTACATATTTAGGTTTTTTTTTCAGGCAACATGTAAAATTACCTTAAGATGTGCAGTAAGATTTTTTTTTAAACCAAAACCAAAATTAAGCATGTTTTTAAAGTAGATCTTAAATGCAATTGCTCACAGTGGAGTCCCTCAGCAGATGCTAACGCTAGCCAGTTTGCAATAAAAATGAGTGTTCATGCTTCCATTAACCTGTTAGCATTGTGCTATGTGACGCTAGTGACGTTTCATGCTCACATAGCTCATTAGCATTCTGTTACATCATGCCCGTTTGTATCATGTTATCTGATGTTAGTGAGTTTTAGCCCATCTTGTTATGCAACTTCCATTAGCATCACGTTATGGGACACTAGCGACTTTCTGTCCCAAAGTTAGCTTCATATTAGCATTGTCTTATGTGATGTAACAAGTTTTCAATGTAGGTGAGTGATTAAATCCATCATGAATGGCTGCATTCCTGTTTGCTTCACCTCCATGAAGAACTTGCTTAAAGCATGGTCAGGTTAGCTGGTAAACTTTCAATCTGTACATTTTTTCCGATGCTGTTTAGATATTTATGAAGTATGTTCATGTCCGACTTGGTTTTCCTAATTGTGTTTTTAGTTTTCTGGTTTTTAATGAATGTGATATGCATCCAGACTGATTGTCATGGTAACGGTCTGATGTTTTCCCATATGAGGCCGAAAATCAGCCAATCAGAGAGCATGTAGTGTCGTAGCCATACACTGTAAAAAGTGTAACATGCAGTTGTTCATTCAAACTAAAAACTGTCACTTAAAACAAGATAAAAATATTGATTTGATTGTGAAACTCATTTTCTTTACATTTAGTGACATCAAGTTTGATTTGAACTGAACTAAATATATATTTAATGGACTCAAAACAAAATTTTTTAGTTCGCTCAATTGTTTTCTTCTTCTTTACGACCTGCAATTAATATTTTTGGTTTGACTCAAATGTGAATTGCGCATGTGCATTGCACTGGTCTCATTCGCCTTCAGGGAGCCGGCCAGACGTGGATGCACTGGGTGGATTTCGTCCAACATTAAACATAAGCAACAAAGCTGTTGCTGATAATTAAAGTTTGAGTGTTTTGTATTGTCAGAATTACAAAATAATAGGCATATTTAATAGGGGTGCTGATTGACGTCTGAATCGCGATTCTTATTTATTAAGATTCTGAATCAATCCAAAATGTCCAAGATTCGATTTTTAAAAAGCATTTTTTAAAAAGCATTTTCTTACTTACTCGCTGCGTGTACTGTTTGTCAGGCAACGTCCTCCGTACTACAGCATTCTCGGGGGGGAGGGGGGGGGGGGGGGGTCCGGCGTGCTTCAAACATTTGTGAGCTGCAGCTTAGCATGGCGGACAAAGAGCTAATTCAGCCAGCACCGTCTTTGCTGATGGCAAATGTTTGGGCGCATTTTGGATTTTATTATTTGCTGCGTAAGAAGGAGCTTGACATGACTTATGCAGTGTGCAAAATCTGCAAAATGAAAGTCAAGTACTTAGGAAACACTTCAAATCCGCAAGCCCACATGCTACGCTATGACCCGGAGCTAAAAGAAGCGGAGCAGCGGTATCTGCTGACTACTGACCAGCGCTTCGCTAAACTACCAGCCAACTCTGAATGAGCAAAGCAGATAAGTAAATTTACATCTTTAGAATCACTTAACCTTGTAAAGCTGCATTTTATTAAAGATAAACATTTTTAAGTAATATAACTATTTCTCAGAGCTCTTTCAATCGAAAATGGATTCTGAATCAAATCGTCACCCCAAGAATCGTAATCAAATTGAATCGTGAGTTATAAGTTTCACATCCCTAATATTTAAGTTAGCTACATCAATATTAATTTAGATAGGTTAGGTCAGTTTTAATTTATTAATTTGATTCAATAACAAAAATGTTAATAATTTGGATCAAGGCAAAGAATTTAGATAGAGTCAATTGAAATATTATTGTTTACATCAACATAAAATAAGTCATAGGAAGTTAAATAATTTAGATTTTGTGAAATGAAATAATTTAGATTATGTGAAGTCAAATATATTAGATGTGATATCTGGACATCAATTGTTTTAGTTTAAGCAGGTTTATAGTTTTTCGGTGTATTATAATAATAACATTGTTAATAATAATATTGTGATAGAGGCCAGCAGGAGTCGCTGTGCAATAGTAATCAGTAGGCGTCACTCCCCCAACAGCTAAAAGATACTCTAGTTACTCAGGTTAGAACCCGGGTTTTTAGCCCCCCTCCCATGCTGGAGAGTGCGAGTTCGCATCCTGAGGGGAGGAAAGGGGAGGAGTCAGAAACACAAAACAGCCGCTACACCGTTACTAACAAAACCTACACAAACAGAAGGCTATTGTTATTTGGGAGATTTCATATACTTAATTAATAAATGTACTCAAAAATATAATTTAACTATTTTATTATGGGGACGTTCAGTAAGATTAGCGTGAATTTATCTACACGGAGTGCACTAGTATTGTTGTGCTGTCTTGGTGTGTGCTGTGTTCTATTCCCCGTGTCTTTGTGTTTTCCTGCAGGTGCCGCCTCACGGAGCTGATGGTCTTCACCTGTCTGCAATCATCGCCTCCTGTATTAAAGCCCTGGTTCTTCTACTCCACATTCGCCAGAAACTCCGTTGTCGTTCGCGGTACCTGGCCCTCCGTCCTGTAAGACATTCCATGTCAGTTTGCTCCGTGTTCTTAGATTCAGTAACCCTTGTGTTCTTGTTTTCGGTGTTACCTACTGCCAGTCAGCTCTGTGGGCGGCCACCTGGTTCCAGTTACCAGTTCTTCCTCCAGTCCTGTTCCAGCCTGCGCCTTCTGTTTCCAGCGACCTCTGCACATTTCAAATTCCATTCTGTATTTACCACTCCAATAAATTGTTATTCTGTTTTTGCTTTCACTCAGCTTCCTGCATTTTTTGGATGCAATCTGGTCATGAGGAAATGATATATAATAACATAATATAATATAAATAATACTATAATACTGTACATTTATACTAAATATTCTAACTCATGAGTTACTCAAGTCATAAAAACACACGAGTGTTTTTATGACAAACAAAAATGCAGTAGCAGTCTGTTGTAAAATTGTGTGTATTTGTACGATATTATTCATATTAGAGTATATAGAATAAGGGGGAAGAGAAAATGCCTGCCACATGACTGTAACTGAAGTTTTATCGCACATAGTATACCTCATCTGCACTTTCCTGGGTAACCACTCATTTGACACAAACAGAACTTTCATGTCGGAGGAGCATAGTCATAGTTCTTAGAAATGTTGGAGGAAGTACCCCCATTTTTCATGACATCTTGCAACATGGAATTGGAGAAGGTTGTAGTTCTGAAAGTGCTGTTTCACAGGGTGATTTTCGCTCCTACTTCAGGGTCAGGACTCTCTCAGCACAACAGAAACCTTTAGAGACATGAGTACATGCTTCTACTGGAGCTGTATATGCAAACAAATAAAATACCTTTTGAATGTGTAGTTCTTGGGGGACCTCCCCCAGTGGCTAGTCTGCAGAACTACTTGGTCCAAAGGCACCAACATTCCTGTTGTACCTAAGGATTCTCTGGAGAAACGGAATCCAAAAGACACCCAATCATCACATTAGGTCACTGGTTAGTGACCACAGAGTAAGACTGGACACACAAGGACCCAAAAGATTTGGGCCATAATCCTTCTGTCAAGAGATCACCATCACCAAATATCTCCAGCCTGAGATCTCATGGCTCCCTAAACTCTTCCTTCATATCACAGAGACACAAATTTCACTACCAACTAGAGCCTGACCGATATATCGCCCGACCGATATATCGCCCGACCGATATATCGGCTGGCCGAAATTTTGCCGATAGAACGCTGATAATTTCTCATAAACAGAACAGTTACTGAAATAATGTTTGTGTTGGCAATGTAAAAAGTCCTTGCACCGTTTGTCCAGTAGATGGAGCTCTGACTCCATTTAACTGAGAGCTGCTTACACCCGTGCTTAAATGTGTTCATCACTGGCCCCCATAGTTTGCCGTCACAATGCACTGATTGGCTGACAGAAGCATACAAGTAAGTTTATAAGGATGATGTTTGTAATAACATGGCGATTACATTCACCCCACATTTCTCAAATTTCAGTTCAACTCAGTTTGATTAACTCAGTTTATGTAGTAATGTGTCAAATGTGCTTCATTGCGTCGGTCACGCTTTTTATTAAGCCCACATTGTGTAGACCTTATTTCTAGCATGAAAAACTTTCATTTACTGCTAAGAGGTTGAAACATTCAGATTCACTATCGGCTGATTTATCGGCTATCAGCAAATCAGCCGATTTATCGATTATCTGCATTTTTTTCATCCAAATATTGTTATCGGCATCGGCCTAAAACAATCCATATCGGTCAGGCTCTACTACCAACATAAATTAATGTCTCAGGAAGTTCAACACTTCCAGATATACTTCCGATAGCCGAGTCCAGTAAGTCATGGACAGAATCTTAGTCTTAATGTAGGACAACTGCAAACTCAGACACTCCAACTTGTCACTCAGCATCTCAAGTGTTCTAATCAAGGTATCCATTCATTCCACAAAGACCACAGCATCATCAAGTTTCTGAAATCCACAACGTAACCCAACACCCAGTCCAGTCATGAAGAGAGGAAGAGCAAGAGCACATCCCTGATGAACCCTATAATTCACTGGGAAGAAGTAAAAGAATATTATTTATTTATAAATAAGTCAAAATATAATTCACAAATTTGATTAATTAAAAGTGATCCTCTGTTCATGAATACAGTCTGGTATGATGCCATAAATCTGATTTATTGGAGGTAGGAAATCTTATTTTCAATTAGTTGTATGCTCTCAAAACACCTTCCAGGTCCTTTGGCTAAATTCCATCAAACTTGATATGTGGATGCCTGTCAACTCTAGAATTGCCCTTAAAGGACTCTTTGGCAGAGGCCAAGGTAATTGGTGTCAAAGTACAAAGATTAGATTTTTTTCACTCTGATGTCCACCAAATGTAGCACCCATGGGTTCTGGACTTGCCTAAGAAGTAAGTTCTTTATAGCCTGGAGGCCTGTTGGTTAGCAGTGCTTATCTCTGGATTCTGTAGCGTGAAGCAGATGAGCACGTATGAGGCTCCTGTGCAGGGGGCCAGTCCAGTATAGGTTACTTCCCCTGTCAAGGCTGGTATCCATTTACAGATGGGTGGACTCAGACAATGCTCATTAAGTGTTTTGTCCAAGGATACAGACAGGTAACATGAGTGAGATTTGAACTCAGGTCTACATATTTTCAGGCCCACCTCTCTCCACTCAGCTAGCTGCTCCACAATTGACTGTGTGAGATCAAATTTATCGACGACCAATCACTGGAGTCAAGGTCATTGGGGTCAAATGTCAGACTGCTGTCTCCCTTTCTGTCTTCATGTCCAGGGATCCTCTAACCAGGCAGATAAAAGTAGCAAATCTTAATTTCTCATATGAAACAACTGGAGTTTTGTGTTTCTGATTGGCCAATAGTTGTCAGAATTACTCTCTATTAATTTAAGTCGAATGTCAAACAATCATCAAAATGGACTCCACTTATGTCGTTCTTTTCCAGATGCCCAGAGCATAATCACCCACTTGTTTGCTTCCAGGGTTCTCTAATAGGGGCTGCTTGTGGAAAAAGTTATAATGTATATATTTCAGTCTGCAGTGCGCGATGGGGAGGATTATCGCCATATAGATTACTGTATATGGAATGTTCATTCTACAAATGTCTGGGCCAGGAGGAGGAACGAGAGGATGAACTAATGAGCTACAACTAAGACTTCCTCACAGACTGTGCTGATAACGACCGCCTGTTTTTACCACGATGCTCCGGGAAAATGACAAGTTTCAAGGTTGTGGGCAGATACCAAAACAGGATGAGCCCAGATGATCCCGACAGCTCCTGATTGTGTGCTACTGTGGACAACAGGCCCTTAGAGAGTGCCAGCAGGATCAAGATGCCTCAAACCGCCTTCAAGAGTCTGTGCACTGCTTGCATAGCCTGAGGAGTTAATGGGTCAGTCATAGTTGGATGAAACAGATGTAAACGTGTCGGCGTACAAGCAGTGATATCCTGTCCAAAAACGTCATCTGGATGGTTCCAATGGCATATTTTTGCACCCAGCGCGCCACTCACGCCCCGCCGTCTGAGAATTCCTTCTCTCCGAGAGTCACTTCCTGCCCACTGAGGCAGTGTGTCCCCATCGCCATGGAAATGACATGACTTGTATACAAGAGCCGATTAGATTCCAGTCTTCCTTATGGGACTCCAGAGGCCAGATGGTCCCCGAGCACAAAAATACACACCCACACCTGACCAGGAAGAGACATCACGTCCAATAATGGCACAAGGAGTGTGTGTGTGTGTGTGTGTGTGTGTGTGTGTGTGTGTGTGTGTGTGTGTGTGTGTGTGTGTGTGTGTGTGTGTGTGTGGCGTAGTGTCGGAGGCGGAGACGCGGGGCTTTGTGGGGGGGGCCCATTGTTTCAGACTGGAAGGCACAAGTGCCGGGAGGGGACGAGGGAAAGTCAAGGAAAAGCTAAATTTAGAGCACGTCCTCTGAAGTATTCCAAATATTCTTACATGTATTTGGTTGCTCACGTATACAATTTTGTTACTTCATCCATTTTCAAGACTTGCGTCATTATGCACTCATGTTTTATTTTGACATTAAACTCCAGTCTGACAAAGCCTCTGTGTATTTTAACCTGTAGCCTCTCAGTTTGATAATTTTTCAGGTCATGTGGTCTAAATCAGATTAAATTTTTCTTCATGTGATACCAGCTGTAATTTGAAGTTTTTGTCTCACATTTATTCCACTTTGATATACGTTATACCAGGGAGGTGACGTGCCTAATTTGTGGTAATGCAACCGGCAACTGGAGCAGCTAGCATGCTATCGAGCTGACTGGGCCCTCGTAAACGGAGGAAAGACTCGCGGCGGGGGTCTGTGCGTCTACATTCGGAATGAGTGGTGCAGGGACGCTGTGGTGTTGTGCAAACACTGCACATCACTAGCGGAGTTTATGATCATGAAGTGCCGTCCCTTCTATCTGCCCAGCAAGTTTACTGCTATCAGTGAACAACAAACTGCACACCCAGATGGTTTTATCACCAGCATGTTAATTTCCCAACAAGGGAAAAAAAATACCTTGGACTGGGCTTACACCACACACAAAGGAGCATACAAAGCCACCCCGCTCCACCACATCGGACTATCTGACCACATCACTGTTAAGCCTGGGTCCCACCAAATAATGAAGGATGAAGAAGGAGCCACGCATGGGTGTGGAGTGATTATTCAAAGAATGACCCACATTTTCATCTTAACACGTATCCACTACTAAGGTACCTCTCTATACCCCGCACGTGCCACGTAGAAGCCGCGACCGACAGGTCATTAGAGCCTCGAATGGCTCGTATCAGCCATGCTAAGCCATGCATGAGCCACGTATGAGCCACGCAGTGCTGTGTAGCGTCATGTTATCAAGCTATAAAAACATTAAAAATAGTTACCTTATGCTGTTCAAAATATATTCCACATGGAGCAGGAAGAAAGGAAAAAAGCGTCCAGATGAAACAGTCCTCTGTGATTCCAGAAGTGATTAGAGGTGTTTTCAGCATCCAAGTTTGGCAGAAAATGATTACATTATTTATATAGAGCTCAGCGCACAGAGCAGGTGGAAATGTGTGCAAGAGGAGAGCCGTTCCAAAAATAGCCTCTCAGGTCCTGCGTAACTGCCAGGCGCACGGATAATGGGCCTTTAGCAGACTCGTAATCACCACGCAAATGCCTCTAAGCCCTCGCAGTAACTCGAACACAAACTGTGCCACGTTGTTGTTGCTAAATTTTTGAACATCTTGAAATTAGCACCATGCTCAGAGAGGAGCCTCGTTAATGAAGATATGCCTCTAAGAGCCACTCTGAGCCACTATAATGCCACGATAGCTCACGAAACAACAACAAAAAAAAAAAACAGAGTGCGTGGCTCCTTCTTCACTCGGTGGGACCGAGGCTTTATGCTAATTGCCAGTATACAGACAGACTGTGAAAGTCATCAAATCTGCTAAAGCCTCGCTCCCACGAGTGAAGAAGGAGCCACGCACCTTGTTTTTACATTTTCACATACACGCGCTCCTGCACAAACAGAGCTTTGCACTAACTGTAGCTTTAAATATAAAATTCATAATTTGCTATGCATGCAGCCATCCAGCATATGTTAGTGGCTGCATCCCAAATGAGGGACTGTGTCCTTCTAAGTCTACAATCCTCAGCCCATATGTCATAGTGGAGTCAACTAGGCGTCTCCTTGAAGCCTTCTGATGCCTGGAAGTGAAGGATACAGCAGGTGGATCCTTTGTGGTCCAAACAATCCCATGAGTCATTGCCCATTTTTTCTGCCAAGACAATAAAAAATAAATAAATTAAATCAATGAAAGAACAGTGTTGGACTCCACATGTACATGTGTGAGTAAGTAATATTTTTTAAGTATAAATAAGCACTGAAAAATAATTATTAAACTACGTGTTACACCCAATACGTTAGCTTGTCACATGCACCTGTCACGGTTGCCAGGTGACAGGGGGTAGGAGCAGGAAAAGATAATGACACAGTTGAAAAATACTCCATGGTGTGTTGCCTCTAAAGGCCAGATCTTCATGGGATGCATCCGTAGAAGTATGAAGCCCCTGAACTGGGACACAGCCAGGGTTCACCACGTCTTCTTTTTTCATTCGTTCATTCATTTTCCGCACCTGCTTCCACCAATCAATGGTTAATGGGGTAGTTGGAGCCGATGCCAGTAGTCATAGGTGGGGCACACACACTGGACAGGATGCCAGTTTATCGCAGGGCCACACACAGACAGACAAACTTGCAGGCACACCTATGGCCAATTTAAAGTTCATGTCTTCTTTTTGACACCAAAAATAAATAAATAAAAAAATAAATTTGCATCATATGACCAAATTCTATATGTGAGCGTAACCTATAGTTTAGTAATAATTTTTCAGGACTAATTTATACTTTACCTATACTTTGTAAATGTTACTTGTTTACAATTGTACATAGAAGCCCCAAGAGTCCTTTTGTGTTCTCTAGAATTGACCAACTGTTTTGTCTTGAAAAACAAAACAAACAAACAAAACAGAACAAAGCAAATAAACAACAACAACAACAAATAAATCACGTCACGACTCAAGGGATTCGCTGGGCCCCGAAGGACACACCTGCTGTATCATTTGTTTTTGGGCAAAAGAAGGCTGCACGTTGTCCGTTTTACAAGGAACCTTTGAAATAGGACAAAATAGCTGCATCACTTATGATGTAAGTGACCAACGATTGCAGCCTTAGAAGTGTGCAGCTCCTGAATTGAGACACAGCAATACTGTGAACCCATCTTACAGTAATATACTGTGACACTACATTTTACAGTCAAGCTATGAGAACGACACAGTGGTTGAGGGGTTAAATATTGAGTTGAATGCATATTTTTAGGTCATTTCCTGCTGGATGTGGAGCCCTGACCTGCTGCTAGCAACCTGGACACATACACACACACGTCTGTTGCTGACTTACACTTCCTGCCAGACAGCGACACCCCCTTGGCGAAAGAGCATGATCTGTCTCCATAACGTCCCCTGCAGAACCCTTTAATCCACTTGTGTCCACCTCATTGTTCCTGAAACACTTGTCCAATGCACTAGGGGCTGTGGCAGAAACCGCTGCTTTCAGCGCACAGATTCTTAATTATAATGAAGGAACAACAGAAACCTTCTAACATGGATCTTCTGACTCAGCCAGTCTTACAGACAAGAAAATTTGAACATGCAAACATTAAAGGAAATCTGTCATTTTCTGCATCTGTCTTATACAAAATGCAAATGAATGACATGGAATTGCAGAGCCAATCTGTTGTAAATGCATCTATACCTAATGCATCATATCAATCTTCTTGGATGTTTTAAGATGCATTGCTAATTAGCCAAGTGAGTTGAATATTTGTCTCCTACAGCCTTCTTCAGTATATATCAACCAAACGTAAACATAACCTTTCATCATGTGGCATGTTTTCCTTACCCAGCATGCAAGTGATTGATTTGTGAGGATGGCAGTGACTGGACAAGGCCAAGCGGATGTCCACATACAGAGAACCTTCCTGTAGCAGATAGTTGCGTTTGGAAAACAGATAACTGAGAAGTTGAGTTCCTTTTGAGAAAAATTCTATATTCAACTCCCCTCAAAGAACACATGAGCAGATATAGCATTCATATCAAATGACACATTTCTTTAACAAAAGTAAGAACATCTCCTAAGATTCTGCGTGCATATGCACCAAATGGTGACGTGCAATCCAGCCACATTTCCTTGGATATGTATCCTGGTGGTTTATAATTTCAAACAATGTCCTTACCTTGGAAAATCACAAGGTCTGAAATGATGTCCTCAGTGAACCGGGATATTCTGTCATTGTGCTGTGGTTTCATTTTAATCGTGACTGACTTTTCAAGTAAGACCTGCATGTATCCTGAGGCCCATTGGGTTTCTGGAAGAATGCTAAAATTATATAGCAGAGAAGGTTAATAAGGCAAACCATATTTCTGAGACTTATTTCCAGGTCTTGAATATCAGGATGAGAATTATCACATTATACAAGGCATCAGTTCGTCAGTTCTGGAATATGCCAACCAGGTATGGGCCCCTTTTATCATCAAGCAGAAAACAGCTACAGACAATGTCCAAAGTTGACTTACCAGAATGGTTCCAGGACTGGAAAACATGAAATATGAGGAGAGACTGAGGCACCTTGGGTTTCCTAGTCTATTGTATAGACGAATGAGTGGTGATATGATTGAGCCTTATAGGATTGCCAGAAGAATATATGAGGTCACTGAGGGTTTGCTGAATTCTAACAACATATTAAATACAAAAGGACGCAACTATAAACTTTAAGGGGCAACAAGAAGAAATATAAAGGAAGTTTTCATTCTCTCATTGGCTCATGGACCCATGGAACAGCGTCCCAGACAAATAGTTGACACCCCCCTCATTATCATCTACTGAAGCCAGGCTGGATGAGTTATGGTAGAATAAGCAAATAAAATAGGATTTCAAGGCCACGCCCCATCAGCACTATGACAATATAAGTATGCCAAGTAAATTCCTTTGAAGAGCCGGTGTCAGAGGCTGTTCAACTTTGAGTTATACTATGGGCATGCTATGCTCTGCATGGTTATGCTATGGTTGTTTCTGCACACATCATGTAGTACTAGTGCAAGGATTTGTCATCACACCATGCACTACACCCGTGTGTTACATGATCAAACCGCATGCAAGATCATATTTGTGGGAAACCATAATATTCACATGATGGTTTGTCACCATTTACGGAGCACGATTTTCTGGGATGCATATCCATGAAAGTGGGAATGGAGCATTTCATAGACTTCCTCCTTGCATGGTTCAGTCAATGTACTCTGTGGCACAGAGCAGTGGTGTAAAGGTATCTGAACCTCATCCATGGAACAGAGGAAACCTATGGAAAATACCAAATTATGTCCCTTGATGGTAGACACCAATGTGGCTCATGAGGGTGGACATGTTGGATGTTCTGATCCTTATTAAAGATCTGGCAAATGGTATAAACCAACAAATGAAAATTATCATTGGATTTTAATTTCCTGATGCTACTCCCAGCATGTTCAGGGAGACTAGCTGTGTATGAGTGGATAATTCTACTTACGTATGTGCTTGTGTGTTTGTGTACATCTGGTTTACCCATCAGTGCTCCAGCAGCAGGTCTCTGAATTGCAGAGGGGCACAGCGCTGCAAAACTACGTGTAACATGTTTCCGTCCATTGCTGGGGTCTGATGTCACTCTGGGTGAGGGGTGTTGTGGTGGGAGAGAAGGCCGGAAAGAGTCTGGGGGACTGTCTGAGACCGTGATGGCAAAGTGAGAGCTGATCTCCGAGAGAGAGAGAGAGAGAGAGAAAGAGCCAAGGCTGAGTGCAACCAGAGGCTGCCCTGGAGGAAGAGCGAAAAACACCACGGCAGCACGAGTAAGAGGCAGACTAATTTTTAACAAGGGTTTCAAAACATGCAGCAAGTAGTCCACTTTCCAGGACTGGCTTGTCAGGTGTGAAATTCAACTTTTGGTGCTGACTGTCGTAAAAATTCGCCTTTGCACCTTATACTCTCAAATGTATCCCCTCATCTCAGTGTGATCAAATCAACCATGTTGCACTCTGTAATTACAGGGATTGTTTACTACATACGCATATTAACACGTGTGTTAAACAGCATGGGGTACCATCCTGTACCAGGCTTCTTAAAAACATACAAAACCAGAAGGGCCCATGGAGAGAGAGCGCATACCTCTCCCAAAGCGGAATAATCCTGGAGGATTGTATCCTTGTGTATTCCTCAGGTGAATGTGGCTTTTGTGTTTTATTTTTGTTGTCTTCTAGGTTCCCAGTTTCTCTGACCTGTGACTTTGCAGCCAATGTTGTGATCTTTGCAGAATCAGTGGATGACCCAAGAGCCAGGAGCCAGGAATTTCAGTGTCTGGGTTTGTGATTCTCCTGGATTAAGACAACAATCCAGGCTTTTCATGACTTTCTGGACTCAGCAATCAGAAGTCTTTCTGAATGTGGTGGAGTGTTGAACTTGTAGAGACATTCACTTATCTCAGCAGTGACATTCATGTCTCTGGGTCCTCAGGCTCTGAGATCTAGAGACACCCAAGAGGAGTTTATGGATTGGTGATGCTCAAGTCTTTAGGGTCTTGGTGCTTCACATCTTAAGCCTAGTCTACACTAGTAAACATTTGTTTGCAAACACCACCAAACTTCATTTTTGGTGGTGTTTGCCATGAAACGTTTGCCCGAGTTTGGTAGTGTGGACGTATTGCCAAACACCACCAAATAGTTTGCAAAAGTTTGGACATGTTCATTCTTGAAAATTGCCAACAAACAGCCAATCAGAGAAGAGCTGGTGATCATGTGAATTACTAGTTGGACAAAATGGCAGCCTCCAAGAAGGAAAGAGTGTGGGGATTTGAAGAGATACAAAATTTAAGTGAGGAATATGAGAAAGATCCATGCCTATACAACACCATAACAAGTGTGTGTCTTGCTTTTGTATCAGTGGCTCCACCTTCTGAAGGAGTTCCTCGAAAGCTGCCTCATCCATCCTCAGAAAGGTCTTATAACTTGGTTTGTCTGAGGACTGTATTTCTTTAAGAAGGCAATTGTAGACGCCATACTTGTGTCTTTTCTTAATCCAGGATCTGATCATTTCTGATCATTTTTAGAGGGAAAGTACAAAACATTGGAAAACATTACCAAACAAATGTTTGGTAATGTTTGGTACTGTTTCATAGTATGGACGCCCAAGCCAAACATAAGCAAACGTGGTGTTTGGTAATGTTTGCAAACAAAAGTTTGGTCAGGTTTGCCAGTGTAGACTAGGCATTAAGTGGACTGCATTTATATAGCACTTTTCCATCTGCATCAGACGCTCAAAGTGCTTTACAAATAATGCCTCACATTCATCCCGATGTGAGGGTGCTGCCATACAAGGTGCTCATTACACACAACTAGGGGAATAAGGACCTTGCCCAAGGATTAGTGTTTTTCCAGTCAGACTGGGATTTGAACCGAGGATCCTCTGGTCTCAAGCCCAACGCTTAACCCTAGACCATCACCTCCCCGTCTTACTGTATGGTTGTGAGACATGGACACTGACCAGTGACCTGAGGTGATGACTGGATGTCATTGGTGCTCGGTCTCTTTGGAGGATCCTTGGGTACTGCTGGAATGACCTTTTGTCAAACGAGTGGTTACTTAGGGAGAATCAGCTGAGAAGTACCAGTTGCATTGGGAGGGAATGCCAGCTATGACATTTTAGTCATGTGGCCCATTTCTCTGTGTGTGAGTCCCAGTACGCAGGTGCTTCAGTGTTGAGGATCCCAGCAACTCAATAAAGCCAAGGACATGCCCATATTTCACCTGGCTGGCAGATAGATTCTACTTCAGAGAGGTGGAGATGGATCTTTGTCCACCTGGTGGTTGCCTTTCAGGTCCCGGGACACTTCCGCAGTGTGGTGGATGCGGGGATGCATGTTTCCAGCATATGCTCCCAGACCTGACTTGATTACAGTACATTTATGATGCATTGAAGTGTTTGCCAAAAGTCCTGCAGTCAGCAACCTCTTGTCTTTTATGACTGCAAACATTTTCTCGAATTGCAAGATGGTTTTTCGTGCAGGTGGTTTAGTTTCCAAGTATTGTAGCCTCTCTCGGCCACCATAGTTGGTCCCCATATGAAACAAATGCCGAAAATAAAGAAGCTTTTTCATCATTTGAGTATTATGTTCATGCAACTTTATCTTTACTGGTTTTACTGAACAGAACACACAGAACACTAAAGAGACCATTCAGAGGTAAAGTGTGCCACGTCTGCAGTTAATCTGAACATGTAGAACAAAGACTTCAGAAGAGAACGCACTCTTTGTGCAACAGTTAGTGAAATATGCATCTTTAATATTATTGGAGAACCATGTTGTGTTGTTACTAAAAGCCTCCATCCAAAAAAGGCATTCAGTGCCCTCGCTGGGTAACGACGTGGCTGAAAGACTCTTATTCCCTTTGCAGATGACCCCAGAGTTAGGACTGACGTTACACAAATACTTCATCTGCATGTTCACGTGCATGCATGCAAATCTGTGCATGTGTGTGTGCACGTTCATGTGTGTAATGAGAACCAAATGGTAGGATGTGTGAGTGTATGGTTTCTCTCCTCCGTCTCTAATCAGACAGCCCCCAGGAGTACGATGTGAGCACGGACTCAGGACTTAGAGCCTTGAGCTGCTCCATAAATCAGTTCTGCCCGCTGGAGAAACGTGGATACAAACAAGATCCGCTAACCTGTCGACTGTTTGGTCCTTTCTGTTCTGGAGGCCTTTAAAAAAAAAAAAAAAAAAATCATCTTAATTTCTGAGTGCATATACAGAAAGATCATATGAGTTATGTTAGGACACTATATGTTTTCTAAACCATAAAACTGAGGAAGACCTTTTCCAGCCACAACGTGGCAAAGTTTAAGGTAACCACAGTGTGTTTTATTCAATGGGCATCCAATTCTGAAATGGTATACGTCACGTTCTATTTTTCTCCTTTGTAACAAAGTAACAAAAACACGCACGATTCTCTGGTCTTTTCTGAAATATGCATCTGAATGTCAGCATGGCTGTGAGACTAGGATGCTAATCAGGGATCTAAGGTGATGAATGGTTGCCTTTGCCACTAGGTCTCCTTAGCGGATCTTTGGGTACTGCTGGAATGACTATGTCAAACAAACAGTTATTCTGGGAGACTCAGATGAGGAGCATCACTTGCATTGTGGAGGAATGTCAGCGCCGACATTTTAGCCTTCTTGCGCATTTCTCTCGGAAAGATGCAGGATGGATGGATGAGATTTATTGTCATTGTCATTACAAGTGCAACAACAATGAGATTACGTCCACACTCACATTTCCACAGACAAGATACAGCAATTAATCCACAATTATTACTTGTTTTCTGTAATAATGGCACACATCAGAATTAAGACAACACATATACATTTGACATTGTTTATGTGCACTAAACTTGAAACATTCTGTTTTCCAAATTGAGGCAATGTGAGTGTGTGGTAGCCACTGCAACAGGAGTCGTCCCACCGCCAGCTTGGGGGGAACGGGGACCTGCCGCAGCTGAGTCCCAAGCAAATAACCGCTGCAGGCCAAAGGGACATCCATGATTCATCTTGCTACATCAGATTGATGGTTACTTTTTGAGGGCTATGGTTAGATCTGTTACATGCCTGGTGGGTTACCATCCAGGACACAATCTGACAGCGGGGTGTGGTGGACGGAGCAGCAAACCGCTACATGCTCCCAGAGCTGACCAGTACTGCTTCTGGTTTGGTCTAATTACCCTGTGCATTGGTAAAGCAGAGTATTTTTCCAATGGCGTGCATGTGTGTGTATGTGTGTGTGCATGTGTGTATGTGTGTGTGTGTGTGTGTGTGTGTGTGTGTCTGTGGACAAGATAACTCAAAAAGAGCTTGACGGATTCCCTTCAAACCCCATGGGAATATTAGAGGTGATTAAATTTTGGGGGTATTTGGCCAAAGGACAAGGTCAAGAAAAACATGGTTCAAAAACACCTTTTAAGTATATCTTAACAACAAAGAAGCCTATATGGATTAGACATGGTGTGAATATTACTTGGATAAATATCTAGATGTGAGTAGATTTTTGAGTGCTTTGAGTTAAAGTGAAGGGAAACATCGTCCAAAAAAAATGCATTTTGTGTAACTCAATAACCAAGAAGCTTAAATATATAATTAAAAGCATATATTGATCAGCAAATAGTTGTGTTTGATTGATATGAATGATGTCATAATGAAGTTACCGAGTCATATGATGAGGTCATATATAGTCAAAACACCATTCCAGACATGCAGATATTTACTTGTACATGTATATGATGGAGTGTAGAGCATAAAGGGTATTAGTCCTCTGATGCTTTTTATTTATCATGGAAAATGATAAATTACATTAAACAATGAACTGCATCATACTGCACTGAACTGAATCACAATAATTGTTCCGTAATAAAATGTGTAGAACCTGAAGCATATCATAGTATCTGAATAATCAGTCGATCAATCAACATTTACTTATGTAGCCCTTTACAGCAGCCACAAGGTGACCAAAGTGCTTTACAGAAAAATCAAGAAATAAAATTCATGGGAATAAGAACGAACATACAATGAATTAATATCATACAATAAAATAAAAAAGCCATTTAAAAGCAAAAAACCTCACACTGTAGGGCTGCAACTAATTTTTACTTCTATAATTGATTAAATGATGGATTATTTTCTCAATGAGCTGTTACATCCATAAAATATAAAAAAAATGGTGAAAGTGTTATTTAGAACCCAATTGTCACATGTTATCCGCAGCCCAAAGATATTCTGATTACTGTCAGATAGGAGTACAGCAAAATAAAACAAAATGTTCACATATAGGAAGATGAAATCAAAGAATTTAGATAAAAAAAAAAAAAAAAAGAAGGCTCAAAATAATAAATCAATTATCAAAATAGTTTTTGATAATTTTAATAGTTGATTAATCGTTGCAGCTGTAATGCATGTGGGATCGTCTTATAAGGGGGGGAGATGTATGTTCTGCGGCATTTCACTACAAACTTACCTCAAGGAAATGAAAAACAAACGAGAATAAAATGAAAACATTAATTATTTCAATCAACTGAAGCTTCTTGCTTCCAGGAAGGGAAGTTAAAAATTATTCAGAAAATTGTTTATAGTCACGTCATTGGCATCATAATTCAATATATTTTGTGATGTTTTGTTTAATGAGCAGGATGACAAAAGAAGCGTTTAATGGGTCATGCTGTAACTGGTGAGACCGAAACCCACTGAGCCCAGGTGTGACCCGGGTAGGTGGTCTAATGGCAAGTCCAGGTTCAGGAATAATTCACGCCGCGTTCTTGCTTTCTCATTTAATTACCAGCTGACTTATGTCTTTCCCATTCCTCCTATCTCTTCTGCATTGTGCTCTGCTCCATCTTTTCTTCATCCCTCCATTCTGTATTCTTAGACCCCCCCCCCCCCCCCCGCCCTCAATTTCTGCCTTCATTCCCGCAGGAGGTGGCCTCTCCCTGTCCTCCAGCTCTCCTTCTCCTCCCTTTCTTTTCCTTCACACACACACACACACACACAACACACACACACACCACACACACACCACACCACACACACACACACACACAAACACACACACACCACACACACACACACACACATCTGGTCAGGCAGCTGTGGCTGGCCGGGGTTCAGCGGGGTGGGGAGGTGTGGATGGAGGGGGTGGTTTGGTTTTGAGGAGGCTATCAATTGCAAAGCCCAGGGCACAGTAAAAGAAAAAACGATTATGAAACACTATTTGACACCGAATCTCAACTGCAAAAAAAAAAAAAGAAAAAAAAAAGAAAAAAAAAAAAAAAGAAAAAAGAAAGGTAGAAACAAATCTTTTCAGTTCCTCTCAGCCCATCTATCATGCGTTCTCCCTGTGCACTATTAAACTCTATTAAAGAGAGCAGCAGCGGAGGGAGCCGGGAGTGTGGGAGAGACCGGTGGATGAGAAGCAGGGGAAGATTGGGGAGGGTGGATGGTGAGGGCAAAGATTTTGATATCTGATTTCCACATCTGAAATTCATTCATTTATCTCACCCCTCAGTTCTGTTAAAGTTGGAGAAAGGAAACAGAGATGGGAGGAGGGAGAGGAAAAAGGGGCACTTGTGACATTTTCATAGTGGAATCTCATTTCTGTTGTTCCCTGCAGTCAACATATTGCCCCGTGGATTCCACAAACCATCACGGCCACACAAGCTCCAAACTGCTAAATGCTCACAGATGCTTTTACACACTTTGATTCCTGTAGGTGTTTTTTTTCTCTCTCTCTCTCTCTTTCTCTCTCTTTCCTGCAGTGTGCCAATATCAGCAAATTATTTACTGCTTCCACATTCCAGGATGTCATTTGCGTTACCTTTGTGCCTACTGTCCTGCCGTTGCCCGTCTCCTCCCTTAGTGCCAGTTCCTCTGTGCTCCAGCTGAAGTTCATGACCCTTCAGAGTTCATGTTGGGACGAGGCCCTTTCTGAGGGAGAATACTCTCATCGGTCTCATGTGACTTTGAGCATATGGTAACTTACCCTGAGTGTGGAAAAAAAATTCACGTTCAGTTGTTTGGCGTTTGCTTCAGCTTCTTTTATGACCAGTTTTACTGTAGAGGGAGCCAAACAAACAGAGAAGGATACCCACTGGTCCCAGTGTGGAGATGTCAAACAATAATCCAGAAGCCCAACATGAAATATGAAAGATGACACATTGCATCAGTCTCCTGATGTGTTTGGGGAAATAATTCCAAGGAAATAGTTTAGTTGAATAACATATGATTCATCTTCCATTGTAGGTAACTCACTCAACCAGTAAGGCCTGTGAAATGTCATGTTAATTGGGCACAACTTTTACACCTTATGCCAAGTCCGCTTTGGGCCCTAGATGGCAACCACCCAGGCAGATAACTGGTCCATTCCCACATCTCTATAGTAACCATCTCTCCACTGCAGCCAGGTGAAACGTGAGCATCCCCTTGGCCTTCTGAAACTACTGGGGTTGTCAACACTCAGGCACCTGCACATGCACCTGCACCTGCTGGATTACAGAGGAACAGGCCACATGGCCAAAATATCGAAGCTGATGCTCCCTCACTACGCAAGTGATACTCCTCATCTTAGTCTCTCTTTGGAGAGAGAATTGATGGATTCAGCTCATGTCCTTCACACAGAGTACACTCTCCTTCCCTCTGGGAGAAGGTATAGAGTCCCTCGGAGCAGACTGAATAGACTCAAAAATTCATTCGTCCCCATGTCCATCAAATTGCTAAACATAATGTCTAAAACTGGAATTGTGCAATACTTATGGTGTTTCTCCTGTTCCTGTCATGTTAATTTGTTATGGATGTGGTGTTTTTACTTGTATCTGTTTGTTTTCCTTTTGTAAAGGCACTTAGCATGAGTCAATCAATCAATCAATTTTTTTATATAGCGCCAAATCACAACAAACAGTTGCCCCAAGGCGCTTTATTTGTAAGGCAAGGCCATACAATAATTATGTAAAACCCCAACGGTCAAAACGACCCCCTGTGAGCAAGCACTTGGCTACAGTGGGAAGGAAAAACTCCCTTTTAACAGAAGAAACCTCCAGCAGAACCAGGCTCAGGGAGGGCAGTCTTCTGCTGGGACTGGTTGGGGCTGAGGGAGACAAATTTCCAAGACTCCAAGAGTCCAAGACAAATTTCTCTGAGGGGACAATAAAGTGTATCGTATCGTATCATATCGTATCGTAAATGAACTTTTAAATTAATTATTTATTTTAAAACTTTATAGTTAGCCTTACCTCAGCCTAGCTATCCTCCTCATTATCCTTCAGCTGTTTCACAAAGTGCAAAGTTAAATGCGGAGTAGTATGAAGGTTATTCTGTCTTTATTCAATAGTATATGAAGGTTATACGTCATCTTTATTCAAGGCTGTGGTCTTTCAGATTGAGAGTCTGGTTTATTAATTTCCCTTATTCTTAGATCCATTACATCCTCTTCATTCAGAACAATTTTCCACCACATTTACAGTGGTTGGCATACTGCTTATTGATGCATTATGGCCACCTTTTCTTCTGGAGTGTGGACCAGACAGTACCTCATTCACATAGTACACAAGATTAGCTTGTTGTGCATGTAGACGCTGACATATTATGGCCATAGATGATAATGCAGTATTTTTGACATATTATTCACTTTGAAATATACTTGCAGGCAGAGGTGGGACGAAGTCACCATCAAGTCACTATCAAGTCATCAATCTGCAAGTCCCAAGTCAAGTCTCATGTCATAATGACCACCAATTGTTTGCAAGCTATCTTGAGACTTGCAGATTAATGACTTGAGAATGACTTGACAGTGACTTCGTCCCACCTCTGCTCGCAGGACCAGACACCAAGTAAATAAAAGCATAACTTGTAGTCCAGAAAATGTGATACCTGCCATAGCATTCCCATTTTATTATAGTGCCAAAAATGGACACTTTAAAATTAGTTATGTTAAATATTATGAAGCACATCAAAGGATGGTGGTTGCCATCAAGGATAAAAGGCAGTTCTGTAGTGTGATGAATGCAGCAATATGCAACACCAGCACATGCTCCCAGACCTAACAGCACAGCCGGGATAAAAACTGGCACAATACCAAACGTGAAGTCAATCCACAAAATGGTTGTTGACATATTGGCCAAAAAGCTGAAAATGGGTTTAACAAGGAACATTGTGCTTGTCCAGTGGGGTATGAACATGAAGTTGTGTAGTGCTTCACTTTTTAAACATCCTTTATATATAGGATGGGATAAGTTTCAAGGTTAAGGTCATCATTTTGGAATTACTGGAATGTTGTATGGTTTTCTGAAGGATGTAAAAAGCTATATTCATTGGTAAACAACTTGATAACAATTTTATCATATACTGATAAATCATAAATGTTGTATGGTTTTCTGAAGGGTGTAAAAAGCCATATTCATTGGTAAACAACTTGATAACGTTTATCATATACATAAATGATAAATGTTGTATGGTTTTCTGAAGGGTGTAAAAAGCCATATTCATTGGTAAACAACTTGTAACGATTTTATCATATACTGATAAATGATAAATGTTGTATGGTTTTCTGAAGGGTGTAAAAAGCCATATTCATTGGTAAACAACTTGATAACGATTTTATCATATACTGATAAATGAAATGTTGTATGGTTTTCTGAAGGGTGTAAAAAGCCATATTCATTGGTAAAACAACTTGTAACGATTTTATCATATACCATAAATGATAAATGTTGTATGGTTTTCTGAAGGTGTAAAAAGCCATATTCATTGGTAAACAACTTGATAACGATTTTATCATACTATAAATGATAAATTGTATGGTTTTCTGAAGGGTGTAAAAAGCCTATTCATTGGTAAACAACTTGATAACGATTTTATCATATACTGATAAATGATAAATGTTGTATGGTTTTCTGAAGGGTGTAAAAAGCCATATTCATTGGTAAACAACTTGATAATGATTTTATCATATACTGATAAATGATAAATGTTGTATGGTTTTCTGAAGGGTGTAAAAAGCCATATTCATTGGTAAAACAACTTGTAACGATTTATCATATACCATAAATGATAAATGTTGTATGGTTTTCTGAAGGGTGTAAAAAGCCATATTCATTGGTAAACAACTTGTAACGATTTATCATATACGATAAATGATAAATGTATGGTTTTCTGAAGGGTGTAAAAAGCCATATTCATTGGTGAAACAACTTGTAACGAGTTTATCATATACTATAAATGATAAATGTTGTATGGTTTTCTGAAGGGTGTAAAAAGCCATATTCATTGGTAAAACAACTTGATAACGATTTTATCATATACTAAATATAAATGTTGGTTTTCTGAAGGGTGTAAAAAGCCATATTCATTGTATAAACAACTTGATAACGATTTTATCATATACCATAAATGATAAATGTTGTATGGTTTTCTGAAGGGTGTAAAAAGCCATATTCATTGGTAAACAACTTGATAACGATTTATCATATACTGATAAATGATAAATGTTGTATGGTTTTCTGAAGGGTGTATAAAGCCATATTCATTGGTAAAACAACTTGATAACGATTTTATCATATACTATAAATGATAAATGTTGTATGGTTTTCTGAAGGGTGTAAAAAGCCATATTCATTGGTAAACAACTTGTAACGAGTTTATCATATACTTAAATGATAAATGTTGTATGGTTTTCTGAAGGGTGTAAAAAGCCATATTCATTGGTAAACAACTTGATAACGATTTTATCATATACCATAAATGATAAATGTTGTATGGTTTTCTGAAGGGTGTAAAAAGCCATATTCATTGGTGAAACAACTTGTAACGAGTTTATCATATACCGATAAATGATAAATGTGTATGGTTTTCTGAAGGGTGTAAAAAGCCATATTCATTGGTAAAACAACTTGATAACGTTTATCATATACCATAAATGATAAATGTTGTATGGTTTTCTGAAGGGTGTAAAAAGCCATATTCATTGGTAAACAACTTGATAACGATTTATCATATACTATAAATGATAAATGTTGTATGGTTTTCTGAAGGGTGTAAAAAGCCATATTCATTGGTAAACAACTTGATAACGATTTTATCATATACTGATAAATGATAAATGTTGTATGGTTTTCTGAAGGGTGTAAAAAGCCATATTCATTGGTAAACAACTTGATAACGATTTTATCATATACTGATAAATGATAAATGTTGTATGGTTTTCTGAAGGGTGTAAAAAGCCATATTCATTGGTAAACAACTTGATAACGATTTTATCATATACCATAAATGATAAATGTTGTATGGTTTTCTGAAGGGTGTAAAAAGCCATATTCATTTGGTAAACAACTTGATAACGTTTATCATATACCATAAATGATAAATGTGTATGGTTTTCTGAAGGGTGTAAAAAGCCATATTCATTGGTGAAACAACTTGTAACGAGTTTATCATATACCATAAATGATAAATGTGTATGGTTTTCTGAAGGGTGTAAAAAGCCATATTCATTGGTAAACAACTTGATAACGATTTTATCATATACCATAAATGATAAATGTGTATGGTTTTCTGAAGGGTGTAAAAAGCCATATTCATTGGTGAACAACTTGATAACAATTTTATCATATACAGTGGTCCCTCATTTATCGCGGGAGTTACGTTCTAAAAATAACCCGCGATAGGCGGAATCCGCGAAGTAGTCAGTGTTATTTTTTACAATTATTATAGATGTTTTAAGGCTGTAAAACCCCTCACTACACACTTTATACACGTTTCTCAAACAGGCATTAACATTTCTCACTTTTCTCTCCTGTGTAAACACTCAAAGTTCAAACCTTAGTAGAAAAAAAATAGAACGTTTTCCTATAAATAATTATGATGGCTTTTAGAACTAACAAATTTAATTTTAATGATAAACCTACGAGGTTGGACACGTAAGAAATTATTAATAGTGACTTACCAGTATTTCACAGTCCTCTGACGCTCTTCATCGTGGCGCTGCTCCACTGTCCGGATTGGCTGATTAATTGAGTGGTATGAAAAATATTACCCATCCACGAAAAGGGTGTATTGCTATTTATTCTTTAGTGTTTTATCCAATCATATTGGCATATCATTTATAGGTATATGATAAGTGTGAATGCAACATATCGCTAATAAACAAATGGTATAAAGTGTAAGTTCAATTCTTTTTACAATGATAGTCATAGTCGCACAGTTTTAGAGCTATATTTCTAATAATATGATAAAATATGGATATATTTGGAAAGTGGACCTTCTATGGAAAATAAATGAGTCCAAACACGATATATTCTGATGCCGTGATTCCAAGGAAAATCCAACAAACTCACAACCTGATGATCTCACTTTCAGGAGGGCTTTAATTTTAAAGTCCTTCACTGTAATTCAACAGTTGACAAGAAGACAGTTTGATTGACAGATCAGTGGACCAGTCAGCTTGTAGTGTGGTCTGTGGTCTATCCTGGTGTTGATGTTATAGGTATCGGTTCTGGTTCCAGTGTTTCATTGTACCAAATGCGAAGGACAGCCACAGAGCTGTCACTGAGATGTAGCTCCAGACAGACAGATGGACATGTCACCAGTTCAAATCACTCTTAAAGGCCTCTCATCTGCCTAATGAGATTTCATACATCTTATTTCTTGAACAAAAATTGGGAAGTGTCTGTGTTGTTTGACCATTTACACGCAATTTCTATTTGGACCAGATGTGGGAAGAAAAACACATTCGGTAGATTGTGAAGGTATTTTGGAGGTTTGCTTTAAAATGAGCTCTCTCTCAGTCATTTTTGAACAACTCTGCTAACATACAGACAAACTGGCACCTTCTCAAAAATGAGATGCTACAAGTCCAGGGGATTACCCAAACAAACATTCCAAAGTGAGGCAAAAAGTCTGCACAGGAAGTCATGACAAAAGCATTTTGCTGACACTAAGCACATATACTGGATTTAAACAGAGTCTGCAAGAGCCTGAATCTGTGTGTGTCATCTGCAAGTCTTACTGCACTTAGTTATATTTAGATATTTGAAAAAAATTATATTGGCTTTTTATCAAGGCAAGCAAAAGCTATGAGTCAGGTGGGCAGACTGCTTTAATTTCAAGGATGCACAGATCCTCCTCAAAAACCGAATGACTATTGAGAGAATTAATGGCTGTGATTGGAGAGGCTGAATACAACAATTTTTGTCTGTTGCATCTAATGAGGGAAGCCATCAAAGCACACAAACTATGAAGTTGATGTGATTGGAGACACTGTATGCAACATCTTTTGTCTGTTGCACCCCATGAGGGTAGCCATCAAAATACTCATGGCAACTATAAAGTCACAAGAATTAGTGACTGATAGGAGAGGCTGTCTATACAGTAACTTGCATTTATTGCACCTTGTAAGGGAAGTCATGAAAACACTCCTGCAAATTATGAAGGAGTCACAAGAATCAGTGGATGTGATTGGACAGGCTGAATACGACAATCCACTATGGTGATAGTGCAGTTTATCTGCCAGGGAGGGAAATTCAACAAGTTGAGACTGTGGCCGGCTTCTTACACGTGTCCAAAAACTCATAGAGCAGGGGTAGGCAGCCTGTTCCAGAAAGAGCCATGAGGGTGCAGGTTTTCTTTGCAGCCACTGACTCCACCAGGTGATTTCACTGATTAACTGATTCCATCTGCTCAAAGTGATATTAATCAGTAAAATCACCTGGTGGAGTCAGTGGCTGCAAAGAAAACCTGCACCCTCATGGCTCTTTCTGGAACAGGTTGCCTACCCCTGTCATAGAGGGATATGCTTTGCAAACTTAGTACCCATTACTACACTGGATGATGTTGAAATTGAGGGCCCAATGGTTGTTCCAGCAATATCAAAGATTGCGTGTCTGCTACTAGTGCAGCAGATAACTGAAACAATCATTCAAATGGTGATAAAAGCATCAAATTCGGCAGAAATACTACTTAGACACTCCTATTTAGACCTATTTTCTAGACTTTTCAATCGGTGGTCAGGTAGGGGTCAATTGAAGAATTACACAGAGGTCAAAATTAAAAGATGCTCCAATCATATTGAAAAATATTCCACATTATTTGCTTGATCATAAACATTCCAAAAAGGTATGTTTTGGACTATCTGTGACTGAATTCTATGGAGTTACGGGATAAAAATAGCAAGAATGGTGACAAAGGTCAGTTTCAGTTTGTACAGGGGTCAAAAGTTAAAGTTGTTCCAATTTTGTAAAAAGTGATAAAAATTATTGGTTGAGCTAATAGGTTTAATAAACAGAATAGTGTTGACAGTGTTGAATGCTTGGTGTCCAAAGTAAAGGTCAAACAAGGTCTACGTCTACTGGATTATGTTACCCCGTAACGTGATAAGTAAGGATGATACATGGTCCAAATTATTCCCTTTTAAAACTGTGTTAAGTAGTAAGTAACTAACCTACTTTTCAACTCTGATAAGACTGAAATGATGGTTCTTGGTCCAGTGAGACATCGGCATCAATTTGACCAGTTAACGCTTAGCCTACACTCGTGTGTCATACATCACATTGATTCTACATTGTCCTTTGACATCCACATTAGAAATATTACGAGGACTGTTTTCTTCCACCTGCAAAATATAGCGAAGATTCATCCCATCTTGTCTATGGCTGATGCTGAGACCCTGATCCACGCGTTTATCTTTTCTAGATTGGACTACTGCAATGTTCTATTTTCTGGTTTACCGCAGTCTAGCATTAGGGCTCTCCAATTGGTTCAAAATCCTGCAGCCAGACTTTTGATACGAAGAAGAAAGTTCGACCACATTACACACATTTTGGCATCCCTTCACTGGCTTCCTGTCCCAGTGAGATTTTAAGGTTCTGCTACTAGTCTATAAAATTGTTCATGGACTGGCACCTCCCTACCTAGCTGACCTAATTAAACCTTACGTACCGGCCCAGGCTTTGTGTTCTCAGGAGGCAGGACTACTTTGTGTCCGTACGGTGAATAAGAAGTCTGCGGGTCACAGAGCTTTCTCTTATCGTGCCCGTTCTGTGGAATGGTCTCCCTGCGTCAATAAAACAGTCAGATTCTGTGGAGACTTTCAAGTCCAGAATTAAGACACTCTTATTTCCCTTTCATATGGCTAGCATACTGGCATAGTGTAGTTCTGCACTTTTTACTCTTTTAATTCATTTATTAGGAAACGGAGCATGCCGCAGCCTCAACTTTACTTAAATTCTGGGTCTTTTAGTGAAGCTTAGGGCTAGTGGCCGGCGATCACCTTAGTATCCCATTTTTCTTGTTGTTTAATGCTGGAAAATTATACTACAATATTTTTTGTCTTTCTGATGCCTGATTCTGTTTTTTCTCTCTGTTTATGGTGCAGCTCCATCCAGAGATGGAAGCTGTATTTGTGCTGGCGACCCTCCTCTCTTGTGCACCAACAGCATTTCTTGTATATTCGTTTTGTGAATTGTTCTGTAATTGGTGTCGGTAGCATGGCCCAAGCAGAGGGTCACCCCTTTGAGTCTGGTCTGCTTGAGGTTTCTTCCTCAGAGGGAGTTTTTCCTTACCACTGCTGCTCTTGGGGTTAGTAAGGTCAGCTGTACCTGTGTGAAGTGCTTTGAGGCAACTCTGTTGTGATTTGGCGCTATATAAATGAAAATAAATTGAATTGAATCGAAATTTTTGTCTGTTGCACCTTGTGAGGGAAGCCATCAAACAATCCACGACAACTATAGAGTCACAAGAATCACTGACTGATTGGAAACACTGTGTATACAACAACTTTTATCTGTTGCATCCCATGAGAGAAGCCATCAAAACACCGTGGCATTAATATCATGTGCTAACTAACTAATTAATGAAAGCAACATTGTTCCATGGACTTAACTGTGCATGGACATCTCTCCGAGCGAGTGTCCATCTTAATCCAGTTCCGCTGCAGTTTGCTGGCAGAGGCTCCACTGCCTGTGCAGAAAGTCACGTCGCAAGGAGAGACACAAACGCGGAAAACTGGGGTAGGAAGGAGGAGGGGGTGCAGAGGGCACAAGGAGCAGGACACAGGAAGTGGATAAAGATGAAGAGCAGAGAGACGATATGATGCACAGGGTTGCTGAACCGGAGGGGAGCGGAGGAGAGGAGACAGAGAAGGAATGCTGGAAGAAAAGGAGGAGGAGGAGCGGGAGAAATCAGGAGGGAGAAAACTGGGTGTGAGCATCTGGCACTCGGAGGCAGGGAAAGCGAGCGTGGGCCAGGCTGGCCGGACATGTGTGTTTGTGTTTGATTGAAGAGGGATGTGAGACAGAGACCCCTCACTGCTCGGCTGCACTGGACCGCTTCCACGGAGACAAGGACACACTTACTTTGGACACACAGACACAGATGCACATACTTGTAGGGTGGGAAAGTCACCACAATGCTATTAGTGGTTTGAAAGCCAACAGTGTCCATCTCAAATGTTCTGAACCGATTACTGGTCGGACTGGGTTGTGTTTTTCCATGAAAAGCTGCAGAGGTGGCAACTGAAGGGAGTCTACTTGGGCGGACCAGTACATTTGACCAGGTCTGTCCACCAACAGATGGACCTGCCCTCTGTCCTGATTGGTACCCAAGCATTCTTAACTCCCCAAAGGTAGCTAGCCATCTGCTGCAGTCATGTGACACATGGGCACGTCCATGCCTTTGCCCAGTGAGTCTCTAGGGTCCTCAGGTACCTGCATGCAGGATCACTTACAGCCCGGTGGTTGGAGATACCTAAGGACTGGCTGAGAGTTACGAGATTGAATGCGGCTCTTCAGTGCCCCCAGTCCTCAAGGACAGCAGCTGGCTGTATAGGTCTTGATAGGATATTGTTCGGTGGGTTTGCTACTGCTTGGTGGTCCACTTGGGGATGGGGTAAGGTAGTGTAGGGTGGGGTGTGTGACACCCTCAGTATGACTGAAGGTCTTGATGGTATGGGTGTGTGCCTGCAGTGGCGGTTGAATATTGCTGATGCAGCTTCAGCTTTGGGGTTGGGTGGTGCTTTGGGCATTGCCCTTATCCCAGTAGGCGGTGTCACACGGGGTATTGGCGCTCCCTGTCTGTGTGGCTTGTGGTCCTGTTGTACAGTCAGGACTGTGGTTTTTATATCCTGCCCTCACAGGACTGGTGCGGTGAATGTGAGCTCTCTCGGGTCACTTGTCTCCTCGCAGAACCGGGTTCTGATCTTTGGGTCACCTGTTCTCTTGCTGCGTGTGTCCTCCCCCACGCTGGCTAGAGCGCTGTGCCTGTGCCGTTCCAGGTGGCTGTGGGCTCCCTGTGTGGCTGCGGGGCCCTTGCCTGCAGCTTGTGGCCATTGTGGAATTCATGTAAGTCCTCACATTCATTCACTTTGTCACGTCTCATTATATCTGTCACACTGTACACAGATTTACAGCTCTAAAAAAACTGACATGAATGCACAAGGACATTCTGTAACACATATACAAAACATACTACATATTATATCAAAAATAAAATAAAAATACTATTATTAAAACAACCAAACCATAATCATCAAATACCCAAATCTGTGTATCTGCTTATCTGCCAAAACAAACAAACAAAAAAACCCTAAAAAGTACATATTTAGGTTTTTTTTTTCAGGCAACATGTAAAATTACCTTAAGATGTGCAGTAAGATTTTTTTTAAACCAAAACCAAATTAAGCATGTTTTTAAAGTAGATCTTAAATGCCAATTGCTCACAGTGGAGTCCCTCAGCAGATGCTACGCTAGCCAGTTTGCAATAAAAATGAGTGTTCATGCTTCCATTAACCTGTTAGCATTGTGCTATGTGACGCTAGTGACGTTTCATGCTCACATAGCTCATTAGCATTCTGTTACATCATGCCCGTTTGTATCATGTTATCTGATGTTAGTGAGTTTTAGCCCATCTTGTTATGCAACTTCCATTAGCATCACGTTATGGGACACTAGCGACTTTCTGTCCCAAAGTTAGCTTCATATTAGCATTGTCTTATGTGATGTAACAAGTTTTCAATGTAGGTGAGTGATTAAATCCATCATGAATGGCTGCATTCCTGTTTGCTTCACCTCCATGAAGAACTGTGCTTAAGCATGGTCAGGTTAGCTGGTAAACTTTCAATCTGTACATTTTTTCCGATTGCTGTTTAGATATTTATGAAGTATGTTCATGTCCGACTTGGTTTTCCTAATGTGTTTTTAGTTTTCTGGTTTTTAATGAATGTGATATGCATCCAGACTGATTGTCATGGTAACGGTCTGATGTTTCCCATATGAGGCCGAAAATCAGCCAATCAGAGAGCATGTGTGTCGTGCACATCCACTGTAAAAAGTGTAACATGCAGTTGTTCATTCAAACTAAAAACTGTCACTTAAAACAAGATCAAAAATATTGATTTGATTGTGAAACTCATTTTCTTACATTTCGTGACATCAAGTTTGATTTGAAACTGACTAAATATATATTTAATGGACTCAAAACAAAATTTTTTAGTTCGCCTCAATTGTTTTCTTCTTCTTTACGACCTGCAATAATATTTTTGGTTTGACTCAAATGTGAATTGCGCATGTGCATTGCACTGGTCCTCATTCGCCTTCGGGAGCCGGCCAGACGTGGATGCACTGGGTGGATTTTCGTCCAACATTAAACATAAGCAACAAACGCTGTTGCTGATAATTAAAGTTTGAGTGTTTGTATGTCAGAATTACAAAATAATAGGCAATTTAATAGGGGTGCTGATTGACCGTCTGAATCGCGATTCTATTTATTTAAGATTCTGAATCAATCCAAAATGTCCAAGATTCGATTTTTAAAAAGCATTTTTTAAAAGCATTTTCTACTTACTCGCTGCGTGTACTGTTTGTCAGGCAACGTCCTCCGTACTACAGCATTCTCGGGGGGGAGGGGGGGGGGGGGGGGGTCCGGCGTGCTTCAAACATTTGTGAGCTGCAGCTTAGCATGGCGGACAAAGAGCTAATTCAGCCAGCACCGTCTTTGCTGATGGCAAATGTTTGGGCGCATTTTGGATTTTATTATTTGCTGCGTAAGAAGGAGCTTGACATGACTTATGCAGTGTGCAAAATCTGCAAAATGAAAGTCAAGTACTAGGAAACACTTCAAATCCGCAAGCCCACATGCTACGCTATGACCCGGAGCTAAAAGAAGCGGAGCAGCGGTATCTGCTGACTACTGACCAGCGCTTCGCTAAACTACCAGCCAACTCTGAATGAGCAAAGCAGATAAGTAAATTTACATCTTTAGAATCACTTAACCTTGTAAAGCTGCATTTTATTAAAGATAAACATTTTTAAGTAATATAACTATTTCTCAGAGCTCTTCAATCGAAAATGGATTCTGAATCAAATCGTCACCCCAAGAATCGTAATCAATTGAATCGTGAGTTATAAGTTTCACATCCCTAATATTTAAGTTAGCTACATCAATATTAATTTAGATAGGTTAGGTCAGTTTTAATTTATTAATTTGATTCAATAACAAAAATGTTAATATTTGGATCAAGGCAAAGAATTTAGATAGAGTCAATTGAAATATTATTGTTTACATCAACATAAAATAAGTCATAGGAAGTTAAATAATTTAGATTTTGTGAAATGAAATAATTTAGATTATGTGAAGTCAAATATATTAGATGTGATATCTGGACATCAATTGTTTTAGTTAAGCAGGTTTATAGTTTTTCGGTGTATTATAATAATAACATTGTTAATAATAATATTGTGATAGAGGCCAGCAGGAGTCGCTGTGCAATAGTAATCAGTAGGCGTCACTCCCCCAACAGCTAAAAGATACTCTAGTTACTCAGGTTAGAACCCGGGTTTTTAGCCCCCCTCCCATGCTGGAGAGTGCGAGTTCGCATCCTGAGGGGAGGAAAGGGGAGGAGTCAGAAACCACAAAACAGCCGCTACACCGTTACTAACAAAACCTACACAAACAGAAGGCTATTGTTATTTGGGAGATTTCATATACTTAATTAACTAAATGTACTCAAAAATATAATTTAACTATTTTATTATGGGGACGTTCAGTAAGATTAGCGTGAATTTATCTACACGGAGTGCACTAGTATTGTTGTGCTGTCTTGGTGTGTGCTGTGTTCTATTCCCCGTGTCTTTGTGTTTTCCTGCAGGTGCCGCCTCACGGAGCTGATGGTCTTCACCTGTCTGCAATCATCGCCTCCTGTATTAAAGCCCTGGTTCTTCTACTCCACATTCGCCAGAAACTCCGTTGTCGTTCGCGGTACCTGGCCCTCCGTCCTGTAAGACATTCCATGTCAGTTTGCTCCGTGTTCTTAGATTCAGTAACCCTTGTGTTCTTGTTTTCGGTGTTACCTACTGCCAGTCAGCTCTGTGGGCGGCCACCTGGTTCCAGTTACCAGTTCTTCCTCCAGTCCTGTTCCAGCCTGCGCCTTCTGTTCCAGCGACCTCTGCACATTTCAAATTCCATTCTGTATTTACCACTCCAATAAATTGTTATTCTGTTTTTGCTTTCACTCAGCTTCCTGCATTTTTGGATGCAATCTGGTCATGAGGAAATGATTATAATAACATAATATAATATAAATAATACTATAATACTGTACATTTATACTAAATATTCTAACTCATGAGTTACTCAAGTCATAAAAACACACGAGTGTTTTTATGACAAACAAAAATGCAGTAGCAGTCTGTTGTAAAATTGTGTGTATTTGTACGATATTATTCATATTAGAGTATATAGAATAAGGGGGAAGAGAAAATGCCTGCCACATGACTGTAACTGAAGTTTTATCGCACATAGTATACCTCATCTGCACTTTCCTGGGTAACCACTCATTTGACACAAACAGAACTTTCATGTCGGAGGAGCATAGTCATAGTTCTTAGAAATGTTGGAGGAAGTACCCCATTTTTCATGACATCTTGCAACATGGAATTGGAGAAGGTTGTAGTTCTGAAAGTGCTGTTTCACAGGGTGATTTTCGCTCCTACTTCAGGGTCAGGACTCTCTCAGCACAACAGAAACCTTTAGAGACATGAGTACATGCTTCTACTGGAGCTGTATATGCAAACAAATAAATACCTTTTGAATGTGTAGTTCTTGGGGGACCTCCCCCAGTGGCTAGTCTGCAGAACTACTTGGTCCAAAGGCACCAACATTCCTGTTGTACCTAAGGATTCTCTGGAGAAAGGAATCCAAAAGACACCCAATCATCACATTAGGTCACTGGTTAGTGACCACAGAGTAAGACTGGACACACAAGGACCCAAAAGATTTGGGCCATAATCCTTCTGTCAAGAGATCACCATCACCAAATATCTCCAGCCTGAGATCTCATGGCTCCCTAAACTCTTCCTTCATATCACAGAGACACAAATTTCACTACCAACTAGAGCCTGACCGATATATCGCCCGACCGATATATCGCCCGATCCGATATATCGGTTGGCCGAAATTTTGCCGATAGAACGCTGATAATTTCTCATAAACAGAACAGTTACTGAAATAATGTTTGTGTTGGCAATGTAAAAAGTCCTTGCACCGTTTGTCCAGTAGATGGAGCTCTGACTCCATTTAACTGAGAGCTGCTTACACCCGTGCTTAAATGTGTTCATCACTGGCCCCCATAGTTTGCCGTCACAATGCACTGATTGGCTGACAGAAGCATACAAGTAAGTTTATAAGGATGATGTTTGTAATAACATGGCGATTACATTCACCCACATTTCTCAAATTTCAGTTCAACTCAGTTTGATTAACTCAGTTTATGTAGTATGTGTCAAATGTGCTTCATTGCGTCGGTCACGCTTTTTATTAAGCCCACATTGTGTAGACCTTATTTCTAGCATGAAAAACTTTCATTTACTGCTAAGAGGTTGAAACATTCAGATTCACTATCGGCTGATTATCGGCTATCAGCAAATCAGCCGATTTATCGATTATCTGCATTTTTTCATCCAAATATTGTTATCGGCATCGGCCTAAAACAATCCATATCGGTCAGGCTCTACTACCAACATAAATTAATGTCTCAGGAAGTTCAACACTTCCAGATATACTTCCGATAGCCGAGTCCAGTAAGTCATGGACAGAATCTTAGTCTTAATGTAGGACAACTGCAAACTCAGACACTCCAACTTGTCACTCAGCATCTCAAGTGTTCTAATCAAGGTATCCATTCATTCCACAAAGACACAGCATCATCAAGTTTCTGAAATCCACAACGTAAACCAACACCCAGTCCAGTCATGAAGAGAGGAAGAGCAAGAGCACATCCCTGATGAACCCTATAATTCACTGGGAAGAAGTAAAAGAATATTATTTATTTATAAATAAGTCAAAATATAATTCACAAATTTGATTAATTAAAAGTGATCCTCTGTTCATGAATACAGTCTGGTATGATGCCATAAATCTGATTTATTGGAGGTAGGAAATCTTATTTTCAATTAGTTGTATGCTCTCAAAACACCTTCCAGGTCCTTTGGCTAAATTCCATCAAACTTGATATGTGGATGCCTGTCAACTCTAGAATTGCCCTTAAAGGACTCTTTGGCAGAGGCCAAGGTAATTGGTGTCAAAGTACAAAGATTAGATTTTTTTCACTCTGATGTCCACCAAATGTAGCACCCATGGGTTCTGGACTTGCCTAAGAAGTAAGTTCTTTATAGCCTGGAGGCCTGTTGGTAGCAGTGCTTATCTCTGGATTCTGTAGCGTGAAGCAGATGAGCACGTATGAGGCTCCTGTGCAGGGGGCCAGTCCAGTATAGGTTACTTCCCCTGTCAAGGCTGGTATCCATTTACAGATGGGTGGACTCAGACAATGCTCATTAAGTGTTTTGTCCAAGGATACAGACAGGTAACATGAGTGAGATTTGAACTCAGGTCTACATATTTTCAGGCCCACCTCTCTCCATTCAGCTAGCTGCTCCACAATTGACTGTGTGAGATCAAATTTATCGACGACCAATCACTGGAGTCAAGGTCATTGGGGTCAAATGTCAGACTGCTGTCTCCCTTTCTGTCTTCATGTCCAGGGATCCTCTAACCAGGCAGATAAAGTAGCAAATCTTAATTTCTCATATGAAACAACTGGAGTTTTGTGTTTCTGATTGGCCAATAGTTGTCAGAATTACTCTCTATTAATTTAAGTCGAATGTCAAACAATCATCAAAATGGACTCCACTTATGTCGTTCTTTTCCAGATGCCCAGAGCATAATCACCCACTTGTTTGCTTCCAGGGTTCTCTAATAGGGGCTGCTTGTGGAAAAAGTTATAATGTATATATTTCAGTCTGCAGTGCGCGATGGGGAGGATTATCGCCATATAGATTACTGTATATGGAATGTTCATTCTACAAATGTCTGGGCCAGGAGGAGGAACGAGAGGATGAACTAATGAGCTACAACTAAGACTTCCTCACAGACTGTGCTGATAACGACCGCCTGTTTTTACCACGATGCTCCGGGAAAATGACAAGTTTCAAGGTTGTGGGCAGATACCCAAAACAGGATGAGCCCAGATGATCCCGACAGCTCTGATTGTGTGCTACTGTGGACAACAGGCCCTTAGAGAGTGCCAGCAGGATCAAGATGCCTCAAACCGCCTTCAAGAGTCTGTGCACTGCTTGCATAGCCTGAGGAGGTTAATGGGGTCAGTCATAGTTGGATGAAACAGATGTAAACGTGTCGGCGTACAAGCAGTGATATCCTGTCCAAAAACGTCATCTGGATGGTTCCAATGGCATATTTTTGCACCCAGCGCGCCACTCACGCCCCGCCGTCTGAGAATTCCTTCTCTCGAGAGTCACTTCCTGCCCACTGAGGCAGTGTGTCCCCATCGCCATGGAAATGACATGACTTGTATACAAGAGCGATTAGATTCCAGTCTTCCTTATGGGACTCCAGAGGCCAGATGGTCCCCGAGCACAAAAATACACACCCACACCTGACCAGGAAGAGACATCACGTCCAATAATGGCACAAGGAGTGTGTGTGTGTGTGTGTGGTGTGTGTGTGTGTGTGTGTGTGTGTGTGTGTGTGGTGTGTGTGTGTGTGTGTGTTGTGGCGTAGTGTCGGAGGCGAGACGCGGGGCTTTGTGGGGGGGGCCATTGTTTCAGACTGGAAGGCACAAGTGCCGGGAGGGGACGAGGGAAAGTCAAGGAAAAGCTAAATTTAGAGCACGCCTCTGAAGTATTCCAAATATTCTTACCATGTATTTGGTTGCTCACGTATACAATTTTGTACTTCATCCATTTTCAAGACTTGCGTCATTATGCACTCATGTTTTATTTTGACATTAAACTCCAGTCTGACAAAGCCTCTGTGTATTTTAACCTGTAGCCTCTCAGTTTGATAATTTTTCAGGTCATGTGGTCTAATCAGATTAAATTTTTCTTCATGTGATACCAGCTGTAATTTGAGTTTTTGTCTCACATTTATTCCACTTTGATATACGTTATACCAGGGAGGTGACGTGCCTATTTGTGGTAATGCAACCGGCAACTGGAGCAGCTAGCATGCTATCGAGCTGACTGGGCCCTCGTAAACGGAGGAAAGACTCGCGGCGGGGGTCTGTGCGTCTACATTCGGAATGAGTGGTGCAAGGGACGCCTGTGGTGTTGTGCAAACACTGCACATCACTAGCGGAGTTTATGATCATGAAGTGCCGTCCCTTCTATCTGCCCAGCAAGTTTACTGCTATCAGTGAACACAAACTGCACACCCAGATGGTTTTATCACCAGCATGTTAATTTCCCAACAAGGGAAAAAAATACCTTGGACTGGGCTTACACCACACACAAAGGAGCATACAAAGCCACCCCGCTCCACCACATCGGACTATCTGACCACATCACTGTTAAGCCTGGGTCCCACCAAATAATGAAGGATGAAGAAGGAGCCACGCATGGGTGTGGAGTGATTATTCAAAGAATGACCCACATTTTCATCTTAACACGTATCCACTACTAAGGTACCTCTCTATACCCCCGCCGTGCCACGTAGAAGCCCGCGACCGACAGGTCATTAGAGCCTCGAATGGCTCGTATCAGCCATGCTAAGCCATGCATGAGCCACGTATGAGCCACGCAGTGCTGTGTAGCGTCATGTTATCAAGCTATAAAAACATTAAAAATAGTTACCTTATGCTGTTCAAAATATATTCCACATGGAGCAGGAAAGAAAGGAAAAAAGCGTCCAGATGAAACAGTCCTCTGTGATTCCAGAAGTGATTAGAGGTGTTTTCAGCATCCAAGGTTTGGCAGAAAATGATTACATTATTTATATAGAGCTCAGCGCACAGAGCAGGTGGAAATGTGTGCAAGAGGAGAGCCGTTCCAAAAATAGCCTCTCAGGTCCTGCGTAACTGCCAGGCGCACGGATAATGGGCCTTTAGCAGACTCGTAATCACCACGCAAATGCCTCTAAGCCCTCGCAGTAACTCGAACACAAACTGTGCCACGTTGTTGTTGCTAAATTTTGAACATCTTGAAATTAGCACCATGCTCAGAGAGGAGCCTCGTTAACTGAAGATAATGCCTCTAAGAGCCACTCTGAGCCACTATAATGCCACGATAGCTCACGAAACAACAACAAAAAAAAAAACAGAGTGCGTGGCTCCTTCTTCACTCGGTGGGACCGAGGCTTTATGCTAATGCCAGTATACAGACAGACTGTGAAAGTCATCAAATCTGCTAAAGCCTCGCTCCCACCGAGTGAAGAAGGAGCCACGCACCTTGTTTTTTACATTTTCACATACACGCGCTCCTGCACAAACAGAGCTTTGCACTAACTGTAGCTTTTAAATATAAAATTCATAATTTGCTATGCATGCAGCCATCCAGCATATGTTAGTGGCTGCATCCCAAATGAGGGACTGTGTCCTTCTAAGTCTACAATCCTCAGCCCATATGTCATAGTGGAGTCAACTAGGCAGTCTCCTTTGAAGCCTTCTGATGCCTGGAAGTGAAGGATACAGCAGGTGGATCCTTTGTGGTCCAAACAATCCCATGAGTCATTGCCCATTTTTTCTGCCAAGACAATAAAAAATAAATAAATTAAATCAATGAAAGAACAGTGTTGGACTCCACATGTACATGTGTGAGTAAGTAATATTTTTTAAGTATAAATAAGCACTGAAAATAATTATTAAACTACGTGTTACACCCAATACGTTAGCTTGTCACATGCACCTGTCACGGTTTGCCAGGTGACAGGGGGTAGGAGCAGGAAAAGATAATGACACAGTTGAAAAATACTCCATGGTGTGTTGCCTCTAAAGGCCAGATCTTCATGGGATGCATCCGTAGAAGTATGAAGCCCCTGAACTGGGACACAGCCAGGGTTCACCACGTCTTCTTTTTTCATTCGTTCATTCATTTTCCGCACCTGCTTCCACCAATCAATGGTTAATGGGGTAGTTGGAGCCGATGCCAGTAGTCATAGGTGGGGCACACACACTGGACAGGATGCCAGTTTATCGCAGGGCCACACACAGACAGACAAACTTGCAGGCACACCTATGGCCAATTTAAAGTTCATGTCTTCTTTTTGACACCAAAAATAAATAAATAAAAAATAAATTTGCATCATATGACCAAATTCTATATGTGAGCGTAACCTATAGTTTAGTAATAATTTTTCAGGACTAATTTATACTTTACCTATACTTTGTAAATGTTACTTGTTTACAATTGTACATAGAAGCCCCAAGAGTCCTTTTGTGTTCTCTAGAATTGACCAACTGTTTTGTCTTGAAAAACAAAACAAACAAACAAAAACAGAACAAAGCAAATAAACAACAACAACAACAAATAAATCACGTCACGACTCAAGGGATTCGCTGGGCCCCGAAGGACACACCTGCTGTATCATTTGTTTTTGGGCAAAAGAAGGCTGCACGTTGTCCGTTTTACAAGGAACCTTTGAAATAGGACAAAATAGCTGCATCACTTATGATGTAAGTGACCAACGATTGCAGCCTTAGAAGTGTGCAGCTCCTGAATTGAGACACAGCAATACTGTGAACCCATCTTACAGTAATATACTGTGACACTACATTTTACAGTCAAGCTATGAGAACGACACAGTGGTTGAGGGGTTAAATATTGAGTGAATGCATATTTTTAGGTCATTTCCTGCTGGATGTGGAGCCCTGACCTGCTGCTAGCAACCTGGACACATACACACACACGTCTGTTGCTGACTTACACTTCCTGCCAGACAGCGACACCCCCTTGGCGAAAGAGCATGATCTGTCTCCATAACGTCCCCTGCAGAACCCTTTAATCCACTTGTGTCCACCTCATTGTTCCTGAAACACTTGTCCAATGCACTAGGGGCTGTGGCAGAAACCGCTGCTTTCAGCGCACAGATTCTTAATTATAATGAAGGAACAACAGAAACCTTCTAACATGGATCTTCTGACTCAGCCAGTCTTACAGACAAGAAAATTTGAACATGCAAACATTAAAGGAAATCTGTCATTTTCTGCATCTGTCTTATACAAAATGCAAATGAATGACATGGAATTGCAGAGCCAATCTGTTGTAAATGCATCTATACCTAATGCATCATATCAATCTTCTTGGATGTTTTAAGATGCATTGCTAATTAGCCAAGTGAGTTGAATATTTGTCTCCTACAGCCTTCTTCAGTATATATCAACCAAACGTAAACATAACCTTTCATCATGTGGCATGTTTTCCTTACCCAGCATGCAAGTGATTGATTTGTGAGGATGGCAGTGACTGGACAAGGCCAAGCGGATGTCCACATACAGAGAACCTTCCTGTAGCAGATAGACAGTTGCGTTTGGAAAACAGATAACTGAGAAGTTGAGTTCCTTTTGAGAAAAATTCTATATTCAACTCCCCTCAAAGAACACATGAGCAGATATAGCATCATATCAAATGACACTTTCTTTAACAAAAGTAAGAACATCTCCTAAGATTCTGCGTGCATATGCACCAAATGGTGACGTGCAATCCAGCCACATTTCCTTGGATATGTATCCTGGTGGTTTATAATTTCAAACAATGTCCTTACCTTGGAAAATCACAAGGTCTGAAATGATGTCCTCAGTGAACCGGGATATTCTGTCATTGTGCTGTGGTTTTCATTTTAAATCGTGACTGACTTTTCAAGTAAGACCTGCATGTATCCTGAGGCCCATTGGGTTCTGGAAGAATGCTAAAATTATATAGCAGAGAAGGTTAATAAGGCAAACCATATTTCTGAGACTTATTTCCAGGTCTTGAATATCAGGATGAGAATTATCACATTATACAAGGCATCAGTTCGTCAGTTCTGGAATATGCCAACCAGGTATGGGCCCCTTTTATCATCAAGCAGAAAACAGCTACAGACAATGTCCAAAGTTGACTTACCAGAATGGTTCCAGGACGGAAACATGAAATGAGGAGAGACTGAGGCACCTTGGGTTCCTAGTCTATTGTATAGACGAATGAGTGGTGATATGATTGAGCCTTATAGGATTGCCAGAAGAATATATGAGGTCACTGAGGGTTTTGCTGAATTCTAACAACATATTAATACAAAAGGACGCAACTATAAACTTTAAGGGCAACAAGAAGAATATAAAGGAAGTTTTCATTCTCTCATTGGCTCATGGACCCATGGAACAGCGTCCCAGACAAATAGTTGACACCCCCCCTCATTATCATCTACTGAAGCCAGGGGCTGATGAGTTATGGTAGAATAAGCAAATAAAAAGGATTTCAAGGCCACGCCCCATCAGCACTATGACAATATAAGTATGCCAAGTAATTCCTTTGAAGAGCCGGTTGTCAGAGGCTGTTCAACTTTGAGTTATACTATGGGCATGCTATGCTCTGCATGGTTATGCTATGGTTGTTTCTGCACAATCATGTAGTACTAGTGCAAGGATTTGTCATCACACCATGCACTACACCCGTGTGTACATGATCAAACCGCATGCAAGATCATATTTGTGGGAAACCATAATATTCACATGATGGTTTGTCACCATTTACGGAGCACGATTTTCTGGGATGCATATCCATGAAAGTGGGAATGGAGCATTTCATAGACTTCCTCCTTGCATGGTTCAGTCAATGTACTCTGTGGCACAGAGCAGTGGTGTAAAGGTATCTGAACCTCATCCATGGAACAGAGGAAACCTATGGAAAATACCAAATTATGTCCTTGATGGTAGACACCAATGTGGCTCATGAGGGTGGACATGTTGGATGTTCTGATCCTTATTAAAGATCTGGCAAATGGTATAAACCAACAAATGAAAATTATCATTGGATTTTAATTTCCTGATGCTACTCCCAGCATGTTCAGGGAGACTAGCTGTGTATGAGTGGATAATTCTACTTACGTATGTGCTTGTGTGTTTGTGTACATCTGGTTTACCCATCAGTGCTCCAGCAGCAGGTCTCTGAATTGCAGAGGGGCACAGCGCTGCAAAACTACGTGTAACATGTTTCCGTCCATTGCTGGGGTCTGATGTCACTCTGGGTGAGGGGTGTTGTGGTGGGAGAGAAGGCCGGAAAGAGTCCTGGGGGACTGTCTGAGACCGTGATGGCAAAGTGGAGAGCTGATCTCCGAGAGAGAGAGAGAGAGAGAGAAAGAGCCAAGGCTGAGTGCAACCAGAGGCTGCCCCTGGAGGAAGAGCGAAAAACCACCCCGGCAGCACGAGTAAGAGGCAGACTAATTTTTAACAAGGGTTTCAAAACATGCAGCAAGTAGTCCACTTTCCAGGACTGGCTTGTCAGGTGTGAAATTCAACTTTTGGTGCTGACTGTCGTAAAAATTCGCCTTTGCACCTTATACTCTCAAATGTATCCCCTCATCTCAGTGTGATCAATCAACCATGTGCACTCTGTAATTACAGGGATTGTTTACTACATACGCATATTAACACGTGTGTTAAACAGCATGGGGTACCATCCTGTACCAGGCTTCTTAAAAACATACAAAACCAGAAGGGCCCATGGAGAGAGAGCGCATACCTCTCCCAAAGCGGAATAATCCTGGAGGATTGTATCCTTGTGTATTCCTCAGGTGAATGTGGCTTTTGTGTTTTATTTTTGTTGTCTTCTAGGTTCCCAGTTTCTCTGACCTGTGACTTTGCAGCCAATGTTGTGATCTTTGCAGAATCAGTGGATGACCCAAGAGCCAGGAGCCAGGAATTTCAGTGTCTGGGTTTGTGATTCTCCTGGATTAAGACAACAATCCAGGCTTTTCATGACTTTCTGGACTCAGCAATCAGAAGTCTTTCTGAATGTGGTGGAGTGTTGAACTTGTAGAGACATTCACTTATCTCAGCAGTGACATTCATGTCTCTGGGTCCTCAGGCTCTGAGATCTAGAGACACCCAAGAGGAGTTTATGGATTGGTGATGCTCAAGTCTTTAGGGTCTTGGTGCTTCACATCTTAAGCCTAGTCTACACTAGTAAACATTTGTTTGCAAACACCACCAAACTTCATTTTTGGTGGTGTTTGCCATGAAACGTTTGCCCGAGTTTGGTAGTGTGGACGTATTGCCAAACACCACCAAAATAGTTTGCAAAAGTTTGGACATGTTCATTCTTGAAAATTGCCAACAAACAGCCAATCAGAGAAGAGCTGGTGATCATGTGAATTACTAGTTGGACAAAATGGCAGCCTCCAAGAAGGAAAGAGTGTGGGGATTTGAAGAGATACAAAATTTAAGTGAGGAATATGAGAAAGATCCATGCCTATACAACACCATAACAAGTGTGTGTCTTGCTTTTGTATCAGTGGCTCCACCTTCTGAAGGAGTTCCTCGAAAGCTGCCTCATCCATCCTCAGAAAGGTCTTATAACTTGGTTTGTCTGAGGACTGTATTTCTTAAGAAGGCAATTGTAGACGCCATACTTGTGTCTTTTCTTAATCCAGGATCTGATCATTTCTGATCATTTTTAGAGGGAAAGTACAAAACATTGGAAAACATTACCAAACAAATGTTTGGTAATGTTTGGTACTGTTTCATAGTATGGACGCCCAAGCCAACATAAGCAAACGTGGTGTTTGGTAATGTTTGCAAACAAAAGTTTGGTCAGGTTTGCCAGTGTAGACTAGGCATTAAGTGGACTGCATTTATATAGCACTTTTCATACTGCATCAGACTCTCAAAGTGCTTTACAAATAATGCCTCACATTCATCCCGATGTGAGGGTGCTGCCATACAAGGTGCTCATTACACACAACTAGGGGAATAAGGACCTTGCCCAAGATTAGTGTGTTTTTCCAGTCAGACTGGGATTTGAACCGAGGATCCTCTGGTCTCAAGCCCAACGCTAACCCTAGACCATCACCTCCCCGTCTTACTGTATGGTGTGAGACGTGGACACTGACCAGTGACCTGAGTGGATGGACTATGGATGTCATTGGTGCTCGGTCTCTTTGGAGGATCCTTGGGTACTGCTGGAATGACCTTTTGTCAAACGAGTGGTTACTTAGGGAGAATCAGCTGAGAAGTACCAGTTGCATTGGGAGGGAATGCAGCTATGACATTTTAGTCATGTGGCCCATTTCTCTGTGTGTGAGTCCCAGTACGCAGGTGCTTCAGTGTTGAGGATCCCAGCAACTCAATAAAGCCAAGGACATGCCCATATTTCACCTGGCTGGCAGATAGATTCTACTTCAGAGAGGTGGAGATGGATCTTTGTCCACCTGGTGGTTGCCTTTCAGGTCCCGGGACACTTCCGCAGTGGTGGTGGATGCGGGATGCATGTTTCCAGCATATGCTCCCAGACCTGACTTGATTACAGTACATTTATGATGCATTGAAGTGTTTGCCAAAAGTCCTGCAGTCAGCAACCTCTTGTCTTTTATGACTGCAAACATTTTCTCGAATTGCAAGATGGTTTTCGTGCAGGTGGTTTAGTTTCCAAGTATGTAGCCTCTCTCGGCCACCATAGTTGGTCCCCATATGAAACAAATGCCGAAAATAAAGAAGCTTTTTCATCATTTGAGTATTATGTTCATGCAACTTTATCTTTACTGGTTTTACTGAACAGAACACACAGAACACTAAAGAGACCATTCAGAGGTAAAGTGTGCCACGTCTGCAGTTAATCTGAACATGTAGAACAAGACTTCAGAAGAGAACGCACTCTTTGTGCAACAGTTAGTGAAATATGCATCTTAATATTATTGGAGAACCATGTTGTGTTGTTACTAAAAGCCTCCATCCAAAAAAGGCATTCAGTGCCCTCGCTGGGTAACGACGTGGCTGAAAGACTCTTTATTCCCTTTGCAGATGACCCCAGAGTTAGGACTGACGTTACACAAATACTTCATCTGCATGTTCACGTGCATGCATGCAAATCTGTGCATGTGTGTGTGCCGTTCATGTGTGTAATGAGAACCAATGGTAGGATGTGTGAGTGTATGGTTTCTCTCCTCCGTCTCTAATCAGACAGCCCCCAGGAGTACGATGTGAGCACGGACTCAGGACTTAGAGCCTTGAGCTGCTCCATAAATCAGTTCTGCCCGCTGGAGAAACGTGGATACAAACAAGATCCGCTAACCTGTCGACTGTTTGGTCCTTTCTGTTCTGGAGGCCTTTAAAAAAAAAAAAAAAAAAAATCATCTTAATTTCTGAGTGCATATACAGAAAGATCATATGAGTTATGTTAGGACACTATATGTTTTTCTAAACCATAAAACTGAGGAAGACCTTTTCCAGCCACAACGTGGCAAAGTTTAAGGTAACCACAGTGTGTTTTATTCAATGGGCATCCATTCTGAAAGGTATACGTCACGTTCTATTTTCTCCTTTGTAACAAAGTAACAAAAACACGCACGATTCTCTGGTCTTTTCTGAAATATGGCATCTGAATGTCAGCATGGCTGTGAGACTAGATGCTAATCAGGGATCTAAGGCGATGAATGGTTGCCTTTGCCACTAGGTCTCCTTAGCGGATCTTTGGGTACTGCTGGAATGACTATGTCAAACAACAGTTATTCTGGGAGACTCAGATGAGGAGCATCACTTGCATTGTGGAGGAATGTCAGCGCCGACATTTTAGCCTTCTTGCGCATTTCTCTCGGAAGATGCAGGATGGATGGATGAGATTTATTGTCATTGTCATTACAAGTGCAACAACAATGAGATTACGTCCACACTCACATTTCCACAGACAAGATACAGCAATTAATCCACAATTATTACTTGTTTTCTGTATAATGGCACACATCAGAATTAAGACAACACATATACATTTGACATTGTTATGTGCACTAAACTTGAAACATTCTGTTTTCCAAATTGAGGCAATGTGAGTGTGTGGTAGCCACTGCAACAGGAGTCGTCCCACCGCCAGCTTGGGGGGAACGGGGACCTGCCGCAGCTGAGTCCCAAGCAAATAACCGCTGCAGGCCAAAGGGACATCCATGATTCATCTTGCTACATCAGATTGATGGTTACTTTTTGAGGGCTATGGTTAGATCTGTTACATGCCTGGTGGGTTACCATCCAGGACACAATCTGACAGCGGGGTGTGGTGGACGGAGCAGCAAACCGCTACATGCTCCCAGAGCTGACCAGTACTGCTTCTGGTTTGGTCTAATTACCCTGTGCATTGGTAAAGCAGAGTATTTTTCCAATGGCGTGCATGTGTGTGTATGTGTGTGTGCATGTGTGTGTATGTGTGTGTGTGTGTGTGTGTGTGTGTGTGTCTGTGGACAAGATAACTCAAAAAGAGCTTGACGGATTCCCTTCAAACCCCATGGGAATATTAGAGGTGATTAAATTTTGGGGGTATTTGGCCAAAGGACAAGGTCAAGAAAAACATGGTTCAAAAAACACCTTTTTAAGTATATCTTAACAACAAAGAAGCCTATATGGATTAGACATGGTGTGAATATTACTTGGATAAATATCTAGATGTGAGTAGATTTTTGAGTGCTTTGAGTTAAAGTGAAGGGAAACATCGTCCAAAAAAAATGCATTTTGTGTAACTCAATAACCAAGAAGCTTAAATATATAATTAAAAGCATATATTGATCAGCAAATAGTTGTGTTTGATTGATATGAATGATGTCATAATGAAGTTACACCGAGTCATATGATGAGGTCATATATAGTCAAAACACCATTCCAGACATGCAGATATTTACTTGTACATGTATATGATGGAGTGTAGAGCATAAAGGGTATTAGTCCTCTGATGCTTTTTATTTATCATGGAAAATGATAAATTACATTAAACAATGAACTGCATCATACTGCACTGAACTGAATCACAATAATTGTTCCGTAATAAAATGTGTAGAACCTGAAGCATATCATAGTATCTGAATAATCAGTCGATCAATCAACATTTACTTATGTAGCCCTTTACAGCAGCCACAAGGTGACCAAAGTGCTTTACAGAAAAATCAAGAAATAAAATTCATGGGAATAAGAACGAACATACAATGAATTAATATCATACAATAAAATAAAAAAGCCATTTAAAAGCAAAAAACCTCACACTGTAGGGCTGCAACTAATTTTTACTTCTATAATTGATTAAATGATGGATTATTTTCTCAATGAGCTGTTACATCCATAAAATATAAAAAAAAATGGTGAAAGTGTTATTTAGAACCCAATTGTCACATGTTATCCGCAGCCCAAAGATATTCTGATTACTGTCAGATAGGAGTACAGCAAAATAAAACAAAATGTTCACATATAGGAAGATGAAATCAAAGAATTTAGATTTAAAAAAAAAAAAAAAAGAAGGCTCAAAATAATAAATCAATTATCAAAATAGTTTTTGATAATTTTAATAGTTGATTAATCGTTGCAGCTGTAATGCATGTGGGATCGTCTTATAAGGGGGGGAGATGTATGTTCTGCGGCATTTCACTACAAACTTACCTCAAGGAAATGAAAAACAAACGAGAATAAAATGAAAACATTAATTATTTCAATCAACTGAAGCTTCTTGCTTCCAGGAAGGGAAGTTAAAAATTATTCAGAAAATTGTTTATAGTCACGTCATTGGCATCATAATTCAATATATTTTGTGATGTTTTGTTTAATGAGCAGGATGACAAAAGAAGCGTTTAATGGGTCATGCTGTAACTGGTGAGACCGAAACCCACTGAGCCCAGGTGTGACCCGGGTAGGTGGTCTAATGGCAAGTCCAGGTTCAGGAATAATTCACGCCGCGTTCTTGCTTTCTCATTTAATTACCAGCTGACTTATGTCTTTCCCATTCCTCCTATCTCTTCTGCATTGTGCTCTGCTCCATCTTTTCTTCATCCCTCCATTCTGTATTCTTAGACCCCCCCCCCCCCCCCCCCCCGCCCTCAATTTCTGCCTTCATTCCCGCAGGAGGTGGCCTCTCCCTGTCCTCCAGCTCTCCTTCTCCTCCCTTTCTTTTCCTTCACACACACACACACACACACACACACACACACACACACACACACACACACACACACACACACACACACACACACACACACACACACACACACACACACACACACACACACACACACACACACATCTGGTCAGGCAGCTGTGGCTGGCCGGGGTTCAGCGGGGTGGGGAGGTGTGGATGGAGGGGGTGGTTTGGTTTTGAGGAGGCTATCAATTGCAAAGCCCAGGGCACAGTAAAAGAAAAAACGATTATGAAACACTATTTGACACCGAATCTCAACTGCAAAAAAAAAAAAAAAGAAAAAAAGAAAAAAAAAAAGAAAAAAGAAAGGTAGAAACAAATCTTTTCAGTTCCTCTCAGCCCATCTATCATGCGTTCTCCCTGTGCACTATTAAACTCTATTAAAGAGAGCAGCAGCGGAGGGAGCCGGGAGTGTGGGAGAGACCGGTGGATGAGAAGCAGGGGAAGATTGGGGAGGGTGGATGGTGAGGGCAAAGATTTTGATATCTGATTTCCACATCTGAAATTCATTCATTTATCTCACCCCTCAGTTCTGTTAAAGTTGGAGAAAGGAAACAGAGATGGGAGGAGGGAGAGGAAAAAGGGGCACTTGTGACATTTTCATAGTGGAATCTCATTTCTGTTGTTCCCTGCAGTCAACATATTGCCCCGTGGATTCCACAAACCATCACGGCCACACAAGCTCCAAACTGCTAAATGCTCACAGATGCTTTTACACACTTTGATTCCTGTAGGTGTTTTTTTTCTCTCTCTCTCTCTCTCTTTCTCTCTCTTTCCTGCAGTGTGCCAATATCAGCAAATTATTTACTGCTTCCACATTCCAGGATGTCATTTGCGTTACCTTTGTGCCTACTGTCCTGCCGTTGCCCGTCTCCTCCCTTAGTGCCAGTTCCTCTGTGCTCCAGCTGAAGTTCATGACCCTTCAGAGTTCATGTTGGGACGAGGCCCTTTCTGAGGGAGAATACTCTCATCGGTCTCATGTGACTTTGAGCATATGGTAACTTACCCTGAGTGTGGAAAAAAAATTCACGTTCAGTTGTTTGGCGTTTGCTTCAGCTTCTTTTATGACCAGTTTTACTGTAGAGGGAGCCAAACAAACAGAGAAGGATACCCACTGGTCCCAGTGTGGAGATGTCAAACAATAATCCAGAAGCCCAACATGAAATATGAAAGATGACACATTGCATCAGTCTCCTGATGTGTTTGGGGAAATAATTCCAAGGAAATAGTTTAGTTGAATAACATATGATTCATCTTCCATTGTAGGTAACTCACTCAACCAGTAAGGCCTGTGAAATGTCATGTTAATTGGGCACAACTTTTACACCTTATGCCAAGTCCGCTTTGGGCCCTAGATGGCAACCACCCAGGCAGATAACTGGTCCATTCCCACATCTCTATAGTAACCATCTCTCCACTGCAGCCAGGTGAAACGTGAGCATCCCCTTGGCCTTCTGAAACTACTGGGTTGTCAACACTCAGGCACCTGCACATGCACCTGCACCTGCTGGATTACAGAGGAACAGGCCACATGGCCAAAATATCGAAGCTGATGCTCCCTCACTACGCAAGTGATACTCCTCATCTTAGTCTCTCTTTGGAGAGAGAATTGATGGATTCAGCTCATGTCCTTCACACAGAGTACACTCTCCTTCCCTCTGGGAGAAGGTATAGAGTCCCTCGGAGCAGACTGAATAGACTCAAAAATTCATTCGTCCCCATGTCCATCAAATTGCTAAACAATAATGTCTAAAACTGGAATTGTGCAATACTTATGGTGTTTCTCCTGACTTCCTGTCATGTTAATTTGTTATGGATGTGGTTGTGTTTTTACTTGTATCTGTTTGTTTTCCTTTTGTAAAGGCACTTAGCATGAGTCAATCAATCAATCAATTTTTTTATATAGCGCCAAATCACAACAAACAGTTGCCCCAAGGCGCTTTATATTGTAAGGCAAGGCCATACAATAATTATGTAAAACCCCAACGGTCAAAACGACCCCCTGTGAGCAAGCACTTGGCTACAGTGGGAAGGAAAAACTCCCTTTTAACAGGAAGAAACCTCCAGCAGAACCAGGCTCAGGGAGGGGCAGTCTTCTGCTGGGACTGGTTGGGGCTGAGGGAGACAAATTTCCAAGACTCCAAGAGTCCAAGACAAATTTCTCTGAGGGGACAATAAAGTGTATCGTATCGTATCATATCGTATCGTAAATGAACTTTTAAATTAATTATTTATTTTAAAACTTTATAGTTAGCCTTACCTCAGCCTAGCTATCCTCCTCATTATCCTTCAGCTGTTTCACAAAGTGCAAAGTTAAATGCGGAGTAGTATGAAGGTTATTCTGTCTTTATTCAATAGTATATGAAGGTTATACGTCATCTTTATTCAAGGCTGTGGTCTTTCAGATTGAGAGTCTGGTTTATTAATTTCCCTTATTCTTAGATCCATTACATCCTCTTCATTCAGAACAATTTTCCACCACATTTACAGTGGTTGGCATACTGCTTATTGATGCATTATGGCCACCTTTTCTTCTGGAGTGTGGACCAGACAGTACCTCATTCACATAGTACACAAGATTAGCTTGTTGTGCATGTAGACGCTGACATATTATGGCCATAGATGATAATGCAGTATTTTTGACATATTATTCACTTTGAAATATACTTGCAGGCAGAGGTGGGACGAAGTCACCATCAAGTCACTATCAAGTCATCAATCTGTAAGTCCCAAGTCAAGTCTCATGTCATAATGACCACCAATTGTTTGCAAGCTATCTTGAGACTTGCAGATTAATGACTTGAGAATGACTTGACAGTGACTTCGTCCCACCTCTGCTCGCAGGACCAGACACCAAGTAAATAAAAGCATAACTTGTAGTCCAGAAAATGTGATACCTGCCATAGCATTCCCATTTTATTATAGTGCCAAAAATGGACACTTTAAAATTAGTTATGTTAAATATTATGAAGCACATCAAAGGATGGTGGTTGCCATCAAGGATAAAAGGCAGTTCTGTAGTGTGATGAATGCAGCAATATGCAACACCAGCACATGCTCCCAGACCTAACAGCACAGCCGGGATAAAAACTGGCACAATACCAAACGTGAAGTCAATCCACAAAATGGTTGTTGACATATTGGCCAAAAAGCTGAAAATGGGTTTAACAAGGAACATTGTGCTTGTCCAGTGGGGTATGAACATGAAGTTGTGTAGTGCTTCACTTTTTAAACATCCTTTATATACTCAACAAAATATAAACGCAACACTTTTGGTTTTGCTCCCATTTTGTATGAGATGAACTCAAAGATCTAAATCTTTTTCCACATACACAATATCACCATTTCTCTCAAATATTGTTCACAAACCAGTCTAAATCTGTGATAGTGAGCACTTCTCCTTTGCTGAGATAATCCATCCCACCTCACAGGTGTGCCATATCAAGATGCTGATTAGACACCATGATTAGTGCACAGGTGTGCCTTAGACTGCCCACAATAAAAGGCCACTCTGAAAGGTGCAGTTTTATCACACAGCACAATGCCACAGTTGTCGCAAGATTTGAGGGAGCGTGCAATTGGCATGCTGACAGCAGGAATGTCAACCAGAGCTGTTGCTCGTGTATTGAATGTTCATGTCTCTACCATAAGCCGTCTCCAAAGTCGTTTCAGAGAATTTGGCAGTACATCCAACCAGCCTCACAACCGCAGACCACGTGTAACCACACCAGCCCAGGACCTCCACATCCAGCATGTTCACCTCCAAGATCGTCTGAGACCAGCCACTCGGACAGCTGCTGAAACAATCGGTTTGCAAAACCAAAGAATTTCTGCACAAACTGTCAGAAACCATCTCAGGGAAGCTCATCTGCATGCTCGTCGTCCTCATCGGGGTCTCGACCTGACTCCAGTTTGTCATCGTAACCGACTTGAGTGGGCAAATGCTCACATTCGCTGGCATTTGGCACGTTGGAGAGGTGTTCTCTTCACGGATGATGTGAAGGAGATGTGTTGCACTGCATGAGGCAAATGGTGGTCACACCAGATACTGACTGGTATCCCCCCCCAAGAAAACAAAACTGCACCTTTCAGAGTGGCCTTTTATTGTGGGCAGTCTAAGGCACACCTGTGCACTAATCATGGTGTCTAATCAGCATCTTGATATGGCACACCTGTGATGTGGGATGGATTATCTCAGCAAAGGAGAAGTGCTCACTATCACAGATTTAGACTGGTTTGTGAACAATATTTGAGGGAAATGGTGATATTGTGTATGTGGAAAAAGTTTTAGATCTTTGAGTTCATCTCATACAAAATGGGAGCAAAACCAAAAGTGTTGCGTTTATATTTTTGTTGAGTGGATAAGTTTCAAGGTTAAGGTCATCATTTTGGAATTACTGGAAGTGCCCTTGTGTGGTTGACATCATACCTGTCCGATCATTCTCACTGTGTTTTGTATAATGACACTACCTCTAACCTTAGTGACATGAAATTCAGGGTTCCACAGGGATCTGTTTTGGGCACCCTGCTTTTCTCCCTAAGTTCGTCCAGTATGTGAAGTGTGCCACCAGAGGGGAAAATACTTTGGAACATGTTTACTCAAACATAAAATGTGCGTACAAAGTCACTCCCCTCCCCCATCTTGCTGGATCTGACCATCTCTGCCTGGCCCTCACCCCAACCTACACCCCCCTGCTGAGGCAGACAAAGCCACAACGAAAGACAATCCAAACCTGGGTGCTCTGCCAGCTACAGGACTGCTTCTCATGGACTGTATGGGATTTATTTTCCAGCCACAACCTGCAGGAGTACACTGACACTGTATTCTCTTACATTAAGAACTGTGTTGACACTATCAACAAAAGGGTCAGGGTTTTTCCAAACCAGAAACCCTGGATGAACAGTGTAGTCCAGTCCCTATTAAAAAGCCACAACACCACCTTTAAATCAGGGGACAGGGCCCTGTACAGTGCAGCCAGGTCTGACCTGAAAAGAGGCATCAGGGAAGAAAAAGATAGAGGACCACTTCGCTGTGAATGATCCCAGAAAGATGTGGCAGGGAATAAATCATATAACCAGCTACAGAAGCAGCAACCTAGGAAATGGTAGGTCTGACGCCTCGCTGGCAGAGGAGCTGAACCGCTTCTTTGCCCGCTTCAAAGCAGACAGACAAACAGCAACTCCACACCTACCACCCTCCAGCACTAGCACACTAACACTTCAGGAGCACAAGTGCTGAAGGTGGTGAACCCTAGGAAGGCGGCCGGCCCCGATGGTGTACCTGGCAAGGTACTCAAAGCGTGTGCCGACCAACTAGCTGGAGTTTTCACCTGCATCTTTAACCTGTCCCTGTTGCAGGCCATCATTCCACTCTGCCTCTACATCCAGAGGGACTGTGTGGAAAGGGCCAGCTCCATCAGGTTCCTGGGTGTGCAGCTTTCTGACAGCCTCTCCTGGACTGCCAACACCACAGTGGTGGTGAAGAAACCCCAGCAGTGACTCCACTTCCTGAGGGTGCTCAGGAGAAACAATCTGTAGGAGAAGCTGCTGGTGTTGTTCTACAGAGCCACCATCGAGAGCATCCTGACGTACTGCATTACAGCATAGTAGAGGGGGTGCTCAGCAGCAGACAGGAGAGCGCTGCAGAGGGTGATCAAAACGGCCCAGGGGATCACTGGCTGCTCTCTGCCCAGCCTGGAGGACATTGCCAGCTCTTGCTACCTCAGCAGAGCTGCCAGCATCAGCAAAGACACATCCCACCCCAGCAACCAACTGTTTGACCTACTACCCTCCGGCCGACGGTGTAGGTCAATCAAAACTAGGACAAACAGACTCAGGGACAGCTTTCAACCCAGAGCAATCACTGCACTGAGCAATAGCAAACCACATTAATCTGCACTTTTCAAAGTTCTTGTGCAATATCTGTACCCATGTGTAATATTTTCCCATGCAGTATCATCTCACAGTTGTACATAATTCTTGTTTTACATTTTACTTTTGTCCACATTTTATTTTAGTTGTACATATATTTAAATAATTTATTTTGTTAAATTTCATTATCTTTTATTTGGCTAACAATTACTCACAGCTCAGAAAAGCACTTTTTGGGGTTGCACTCAAATCTCGTTGCAATGTAAATTACAATGACAATAAAGGCGATTCTGATATAGCACCCCTTGGGCATATACTGTGGTGTTTTGGGATTGCCTTTCATTATTATGCTGATGATACTCAATTGTACATGTCGATAACTGCTGGTAATGTCATTCATATAAAGTCTTTAGAAGATTGCCTTGCAGCAGTGAGAAGCTGGACATCTAGTAACTTCTTACTTTTAAATTCTGATAAGACTGAAATGATGGTTCTTGGTCCAGTGAGACGTCGGTATCAATTTGACTCAGCTAGCACTTAGCCTGGGGTAATTTTTGATCCTACGTTGTCCTTTGACCTCCACATTAGAGACATTATGAGGACTGCTGTCTTTCATCTGTGAAATACAGTGAAGATTCGCCCCATCCTGTCTATGGCTGATGCTGAGAGTCTGATCCATGTATTTGTCTCTTCCATATTGGATTACTGCAATACGCTATTTTCTGGTTTACCGCAGTCCAGCATTAGGGGTCTTCAGTTGGTTCAAAATGCCACATTACACCCATTTTGGCATTTCTTCACTAGATTTTGAGGTTCTGCTACTAGCCTATAAAATTGTTCACGGACTGGCACCTCCCTACCTCGCTGACATGGTTAAGCCCTATGTACAGACTCGGGCTTTGCGTTCACAGGTTGCAGGACTGCTTTGTGTTCCTAGGGTGAATAAAAAGTGTGCAGGCCACAGAGCCTTTTCTTAGCGTGACCCGGCTCTGTGGAACGATCTCCCTGCACAGGTACGGCAATCGGAATGTGTGGAGATTTTAAAATCCAGATTAAAGACTCATCTTTTGTTTTCGTTAGTATTTTATATTATGTGTTTTCTTTTATTGTTTTTTACTTTTATATGCTTTTATTTTTTTTATTGTGCTTTTTAATCTTTTAATTAATTTTGTTCTGTTTTTGTGTTGTGTGTTGTGTGAAGCGCCCCGTTGTGAATTTTTGAAGGGGATGGTTGGACACAATTTTAATGTAGGAACTATGGTATTTATGTTAATTTTATATCCACCCACACACACACACACACCCACCCACCCACCCACACACACACACACACACACACACACATTACTGGATTCAAAATGGTAAAATACTTTGTATTTATGTTAAAGCATAATACATATTATCATTGCTGATATCTTGCTTTGTGTGGTTGGTCGATATGGAACTGTCTGTGCTTAAGCAATGACCTGACAGGACATGACACATCACATAAAGATCGGGACGTGTTTGTTCATTTTGGGTTCTTTCAGCATGTGTGCCGAAATGATAACGTGCGGCTTTATGAAACAGCAGATGACATGAACAATGTGGAAATCACTACAGGATATGTGGTTGTGGTCACCTTCAGCTTCGCACGCCATCTCCAGTTTTTGTCATTTGTCGTGGGAACATTATCAAAAAAAAAAGTCATCATGGATTTGTAGACGTCCAGACAACAGCCATAATGAACAATGAGTTGGTCTGGACATGTTCTGTTTTCTTATAAAATAAAAGGTGAGCTTCATCAATGCAGCACGATGACTCCACAACTGAACTCCAACACCCTGATATCAGGAACACTTATATGCTACCGACACATATTGTAGCAGTATATTTCAACTCGCAGATGCTGCTGTGTGATGCTGGCTTTACAGCGTCAGGTCACATGACTCTATTAGAAATGCATATTAATTTTCCCTGACAGATGTTATACTATTGGGCAGGTTGAAATGTTTGTTGTTTCTATTCCAGAATTTCCATTGGGTGTCTTCACTGCCATTATTTTTTTAACCCCCACCATGAAATAAGGGGGAGTATTGAAATGGATTCCGTGCAGCGGTGGTGGCCATGAGTGATTAGTGCACTTGGTTTCAGTGCAGCAGGCTCCCGGTTCAAATCCCACCCCTGCCACATTTCTCCATATAATGTGGAGTTGGGTCAGGAAGGGCATCCGGTGTAAAACCTGTGCTAATTTAACATGCAGATCTACCTCAGGTTTGCTGTGGCGACTCCAAGTGCAAACAAGGGAGCAGCCAAAGGGACTTACTATTTAAATGGACTCGGTGCTTCCGTCCGTCCATGCGTTTGTCACATTATGAGCGCTCTACATTTCCCTGTTGCCCCTTTCTGAGACATTACTTACTTGTATCATATTGTAAATGGACACAAATGTGACGTCTACACATATGACTTTGACCCAGATTTCCAAGGACATCTAACATAACGGCCAACAAAGACACCCACCGTCTCACCCCAAAGTGCCACGTTTTCTCTTCAAATATAATTTTGAGAGCTCATGTTTGTACTGAACACCTACAGCAAATCATGTATCCTGACTAACTTTAGCGCACTACACTTGACCTTGAACCTCAGGGCCAAGATCAAACATACAAATGTAAAAAATAGAACTTTTTGGGTATATTTTACTTTCTCAGCATCAAATTTATCTTCTAAATCCTAAATTTGCATTGAACATCTACAGCAAATTAGTCATCCCTGCTCTCTTGAGGCAGCTGCACTTCACCTTGGACATTAGGGTCAAGGTCACGCATGAAAATGAATGAAAACTACTCCTTCCCGTATTGTGTGGCCTTTTCCATTCATTTTTCACTGCCCCCCCACCGTGAAATAGGGGTACCATTGAAATGGCCTCTATGCATTTGTCCATCCTTATTTGTTTAATTTGTCACCATGCTGTCTGTATCAGCATCACAGGCGAGGGATCTCAGCCAAGTATGGCTTGTTAGATGAAATTTTATTTTGGATTTATTTTGTTTTATTTATTTTAAGTTTGCCAGGTCACAAAAAATGCAGTTACTCATCTGGGGGTCTGAAATCCTAGTCTCCTTTGAAGTAGTCTCCTTGGGACTGCACACACTTCTCCCAGTAGTTCTGCCATTGTTGGAAGCATTTCTGGAAGGCCGGTTTTGGAACGGTGTCCAGCTGGGCCACCACGTTCTGCATGATGTCTTCTTGTCACTCAAATCAAGTCCCTTTTAGGGTTATTTTGATCTTGATCTTGAACAGCCAAAAATCAGAAGAAAGTAGGAAGCCTGATGAATCACAGGTGTGCTGTGTTTGGCCATGAACGCCTGAATCAGCTGAGCAGAATGGCCGAGTGCATTGTCATGATGGCACTGACAACTTTTTGCCTCCCACAGATCTGGATGTTTGCGGTGCACAGCATCAACAAGGTGACATAGGATCCTCAGATAATACTCTTTATTTATATTTTGGCCTTCTGGTGTGTACTCATGATGCACCAACCCATGGGAGAAAAAGAAAAGAGTCAGTATGACTGACATTACAGCACACCTGCCATACTTTTTCTGGCCTTGCTAATGTTGGATGTTGCAATTATTGAAATTTGGTTTCAGGGTCGTACCTGTAAACCCATGTCTCATCACCAGTGATGATGGTGTTCGAGAAGTCAGGGTCACTGTTTGTGCATTCCAGCATGTCCTGTGAGACTTCCAGACACAGTTGGTGCTGCTCCACTGTTCGCAGCTTCGGCATGAGTTTCGCTGACTCGCTCTGTGGCCCAAATCCTCTGTCAAAATGGAAAGTACCAAACCTGTGCTCATCCGCACCTCATCCCTAAGTTCTTGGATGGTGACACGACGTTCATCCATGGCCAAAGTCCGTATTCAGTCAATCACTTGGTCATTTTGGCTTGTGGATGGCCTAATGGAACGTGCTTCACTCTTCACTGATGTTGCTGGTGTGACCATTTTTGAAGGGGTTATGCTATGCTATTATTTACGTTATGCTCATTGCATCATGCCAAAAGTCTGCTGAATCTTGCAAATGGTTTTTGTTTGGGTATCACCAAGCTTTTACAATAAGATGAGATAAAGTTTATTGTCCCTCTCTGGGAAATTTGTCTTGGGATGAAGCACAGGAAGCTGCCACAAACAACAAAACCAGACATAAGGGCCACAAAGACAACAAGGACAACAACACAGTGCAAATAAGTACAAGTGCCATAAAATCGCAGTGCAGAACCTGTACAACACAATGCCATAAAACAAACAAACAAACAAACTGCACACCTGCCCCTCCTCCTTCCACAAGATCTTGATGCAATACGTTTGCTCAAGTCGTTTGGTCATATTACAGCAAATGAGAATCCGATGGGTGCTCAGTATATGTGGTCACTCAAGGCTGGCTGCTAGGGACTGATGTGTTCTGCAAGTGGGAAGCATTCACAAACGCACAGTAAGACCATCATTTAATGAGACATATTGATAAGAACAAATAGATCATTTTAAAAGTACAGACAACTTAAGTAGAATAACTTAAGTAGAACAGCTACATGGCTAACTTAAGGGCTACTAGAAGGGAATGCAGTTTTACCATCTGCTCACTTGTTGAAAACTACATGGATCAGATTTTTAACTGTTTATGTTGCGGTAAAGCAGGATTTGATGTAGTTTATGAGGCACAGCTAGCTGATGTGATATCATCCATTTCTGCAAAGCCCAGCGGTGTCACGACAGCTTGTAACTCAGTCTGCACAAATATGTGGTTGCAAGTTGTCCAAAGTTGAACTCGATGTGAAATATCTGATAGGAATGTTTTTCTTCTTCAAATCCAAAATCAAATTATAAGGACATGAATTGAAATTCCCTCTGAAGACGAGTCGCCGTAGCCATCGTTTGGTTAGCCCATTTTCAGCATGCAGGTGTGTGTGCATTGTGTTTTCTGTGTGTGTGTGTGTGTGTGTGTGTGTGAGTGTGTGTGTGTGTGTGTGTGTGTGTGTGCGCACATGGTGCTTTGGCACTTGGAAAGGTGAACTCTTGCTCCTCTCGGTACAGGAAGTGCCTGATTAGTGCTAACGAGAAATGCAGACTGTATTAATGCAACCACACAGCTCTGGGTCCAAGCTTCCCTCCCTGCTGCCATCTGCACTCTCTGCACTCCACCAGACGTCATAAACCCACTGTGGCGCGCTGAGGGGGGGGTCCTGCCATGCACCCAGAACCCCCGTTATGTTCAATCCCACGAAAACACCGATTCCCATCAAACACATATGGTTCGACTTGCGCAGCGAGGAGAGATTTTACACCACATGACAGTACGGAGCACAAACATTTAGGCCCCTAAACAAACACAATTCTTGAGATAAAAACAAACACTGCAGGAACACAAACATTCACACCTACACAGAAACACACTTTCAGTTTCCATCACCGTAGCTTTGAAATGAAACAAATCAGAAGAGGAAGGAGAAGAGGAAGGATGGAAAAATGTTCTGCTGGTGTGCAGGTCTCATTAAATGTTCCTGCAGATGGACAGACAGGGCGTTTTCATGCTGAGATACGGATACCCTCTCCTCTATTCTCTCGACTCCCACCCACACATTAACATGTGTTTCACATTCAAAGCGGAGATGTGCAAACCAACAGCCAGTCGCTCAGTGTGAATGGCAGCCCACTATTCCCCCCCCACTTCTCTCTGTAGTTGTGGGAATTAATTTCCAGAACAGTATTGTGTTTTTGAGGGTTCGTCTCTACCGTCTCAAAGTCAAATATGCAGTACAACCCAATGAGTGACACAAACACATACTAAAGGTTAGTAAATGTACGGAATAATTCCGACAACATTCCTGCATGTGCCGACTGTTAGTGCAGCATATTGTTGGAGTCAGTTGACTGGCTGTTCTCTGAGACATCCTGTGAATTAGCAAGATCCCCAATACGTTGCTGGACAGTGATAGCTGGCCCGTGCACGTGTACTATGAATGGTGTGTGGAGCGAGGGAAAAATGACTGACTTCTTCCCATTGAATTATGGTGTTCATCAGGGATGTGTTCTGGCTCCTACACTGATTTGTGCTTGCATGAACTGGGTGTTGGGTCGGCTTGTAAAAACCCACAGCTGAGGGACTTTTTGTTGGGTGGAAAGGTTTAGTGACACTGACTTTGTGTATGATGGTGTGGATCAGTGGATACCCTGACTGTAGCATGAGAAGCTCAGTAAGTAGTCAGTGTCCAGGTTTGTACTTGTACTGGATCATGACTGAGATCTGCACTCTCAGTGTGACCTTGTGGACTCGACCTTCAGAAGTGTACCTGTATGTAGTCAAAGAGTTGAACCTGTAGAGTAATTTATTATCCCAGCAGCGACATTCACATCTCTGGGTCCTCAGCCTTTGAGATCAAGAGGCCTAGGACAATCTTAAGAGAGTTATGAGGTTGTGGGACAGAGGTGTTTGGTGTAGTACTAGTCAAATCAAATGAAATCAAATCAATTTTATTTATATAGCGCCAAATCACAACAAACAGTTGCCCCAAGGCGCTTTATATTGTAAGGCAAAAACCATACAGTAATTACAGAAAAACCCCAACGGTCAAAACGACCCCCTGTGAACAAGCACTTGGCAACAGTGGGAAGGAAAAACTCCCTTTTAACAGGAAGAAACCTCCAGCAGAACCAGGCTCAGGGAGGGGCAGTCTTCTGCTGGGACTGGTTGGGGCTGAGGGGAGAGAATCAGGAAAAAGACATGCTGTGGAAGAGAGCAGAGATCAATCACTAATGATTAAATGCAGAGTGGTGCATACAGAGCAAAAAGAGAAAGAAACACTCAGTGCATCATGGGAACCCCCCAGCAGTCTACGTCTATAGCAGCATAACTAAGGGATGGTTCAGGGTCACCTGATCCAGCCCTAACTATAAGCTTTAGTAAAAAGGAAAGTTTTAAGCCTAATCTTAAAAGTAGAGAGGGTGTCTGTCTCCCTGATCCGAATTGGGAGCTGGTTCCACAGGAGAGGAGCCTGAAAGTTGAAGGCTCTGCCTCCCATTCTACTCTTAAAAACCCTAGGAACTACAAGTAAGCCTGCAGTCTGAGAGCGAAGCGCTCTATTGGGGTGATATGGTACTATGAGGTCCCTAAGATAAGATGGGACCTGATTATTCAAAACCTTATAAGTAAGAAGAAGAATTTTAAATTATATTCTAGAATTAACAGGAAGCCAATGAAGAGAGGCCAATATGGGTGAAATATGCTCTCTCCTTCTAGTCCCCGTCAGTACTCTAGCTGCAGCATATTGAATTAACTGAAGGCTTTTCAGGGAACATTTAGGACAACCTGATAATAACGAATTACAATAGTCCAGCCTAGAGGAAGTAAATGTATGAATTACTTTTTCAGCATCACTCTGAGACAAGACCTTTCTAATTTTAGAGATATTGCGCAAATGCAAAAAAGCAGTCCTACATATTTGCTTAATATGCGCATTGAAGGACATATCCTGATCAAAAATGACTCCAAGATTTCTCACAGTATTACTAGAGGTCAGGGTAATGCCATCCAGAGTAAGAATCTGGTTAGACACCATGTTTCTAAGATTTGTGGGGCCAAGTACAATAACTTCAGTTTTATCTGAATTTAAAAGCAGGAAATTAGAGGTCATCCATGTCTTTATGTCTGTAAGACAATCCTGCAGTTTAACTAATTGGTGTGTGTCCTCTGACTTCATGGATAGATAAAGCTGGGTATCATCTGTGTAACAATGAAAATTTAAGCAATGCTGTCTAATAATACTGCCTAGGGGAAGCATGTATAAAGTGAATAAAATTGGTCCTAGCACAGAACCTTGCGGAACTCCATAATTAACCTTAGTCTGTGAAGAAGACTCCCCATTTACATGAACAAATTGTAATCTATTAGATAAATATGATTCAAACCACCGCAGCGCAGTGTCTTTATACCTATGGCATGCTCTAATCTCTGTAATAAAATTTTATGGTCAACAGTATCAAAAGTAGCACTGAGGTCTAACAGAACAAGCACAGAGATGAGTCCACTGTCTGAGGCCATAAGAAGATCATTTGTAACCTTCACTAATGCTGTTTCTGTACTATGATGAATTCTAAAACCTGACTGAAACTCTTCAAATAGACCATTCCTCTGCAGATGATCAGTTAGCTGTTTTACAACTACCCTTTCAAGAATTTTTGAGAGAAAAGGAAGGTTGGAGATTGGCCTATAATTAGCTAAGGTAGCTGGGTCAAGTGATGGCTTTTTAAGTAATGGTTTAATTACTGCCACCTTAAAAGCCTGTGGTACATAGCCAACTAATAAAGATAGATTGATTTTCTCTCTCTTTTTCTTCATTCATTAGCTCCTCAAAATATTCCCTCCACACTCTCCTTACTTGTCATCACTTTACCATCTTGTATCCTTTATCACTCTAACCTGCTGCAGATCCTTTCCAGCTGTGTCCCTTTGTCTGGCCAATCAGTACTCTAACCTGCTGCAGATCCTTTCCAGCTGTGTCCCTTTGTCTGGCCAATTAGTACATGTCCTTTTCTCCTTCCTTCCTGTTCAGTTCAAGTACAGCTCACTATATGACTTTTCCTTAGGTTTTACCACTTCTCTTTTCACTTTATGCTGCATCTCCTTGTACTCCTGTCTGCTTTCTTCATCTCTCAGACTATCCCAATTATTTTGTACCAATCTCTTTTTCCCTATGTTTTCCTGGACATCTTTGTCTTCTTGTCTTTCTTCAACTATCCAGATGTCACACCTAGTACCTGCTGCCACCCTGTTGGGCGCACACGGTCAGAGCATCCACAGCCACTTCAGAGACAGTGGGGACACACGGTTAATGTGGCAGGGCATCCAGGCCATCACCAACTACAGGGAAACACCACCTGCCAGTGATGGTGATGCCTCCCTTCCAGATGCGCTGAATGACTTCTACACTTGGTTCAAGACACAGAACAGTGTGGCAGTGAGGAAGACCACCCCTCCTCCTGATGACCAGGTGTTGTGCCTTACAGCAGCTGACATGAGGAAAACTCTATGCAGAGTTGACCCACGGAAAGCTGCTGGACCTGACAACATTCCTGGTAGAGTGCTCAGGGAATGTGCAGACCAGCTAACAGATGTCTGCACTGACATCTTCAACATCTCCCTGAGCAGTGCCACCATCCTAACGTGTCTCAAGGCAACCACCATCATACCTGTGCCAAAGAAGACTTCAGTGTCCTGCCTCAATGACTACCGTCCCGTCGCACTCACATCCATCATCATGAAGTGCTTCGAGAGGCTTGTCATGAGGCACATCAAGACCCTGCTGCCTCCTTCACTAGACCCTCTGCAGTTTGCCTACCGTCCCAACCGCTCAACGGACGACGCCATATCCACTACCCTTCACCTGGCACTCACCCATCTGGACAACAGAGACACTTATGTTTGAATGCTGTTCATTGACTTTAGTTCAGCATTCAACAAATCATTCCCCAGCACCTGATCAGGAAGCTGAACCTACTGGGCCTGAACACTTCCCTCTGTAACTGGATCCTGGACTTCCTGACTGGGAGACCTCAGTCAGTGCGGATCGGACATAACATGTCCAGCACCACCATGCTGAGTACTGGGGCCCCCCAGGGCTGTGTGCTCAGCCCACTGCTGTTCACTTTGCTGACTCACGACTGTGCAGCAATGCATAGCTCGAACCACATCATCAAGTTTGCAGATGATACGACTGTGGTGGGACTCATCAGCAAGAATGACGAGTCAGCATACAGAGAGGAAGTGCTACGGATAATGGGCTGGTGCAGAACCATCATCCTGTCTCTGAACATAGACAAGACCAAAGAGATGGTTGTTGACTTCAGAAGGACAAGGCGTGATCACTCTCCATTGCACATCGACAGCTCTGCTGTGTTGATCGTCAAGAACACCAAGTTTCTTGGAGTTCACCTGGCAGAGGATCTCACCTGGTCCCTCAACACCAGCACCATAACCAAGAAAGCCCAGCAGCGTCTCTCCTTCCTGCAAAGGCTGAAGAAGGCACATCTCCCACCTCCCATCCTCACCACGTTCTACAGAGGAACCATCAAGAGCATCCTGAGCAGCTGTACCACTGCCTGCCTTTGGGAACTGCACCGTATCGGATCGCAAGTCCCTGCAGCGCGTAGTGAGGACGGCTGAGAAGATCATCGTGTCTCTCTTCCCACCATCACAGACATTTACACCACACGCTGCATCCGCAAAGCAACCAGTATTGTGGATGATCACACATACCCCTCACACTCACTCTTCACCATCCTACCGTCTGGAAAAAGGTACCAAAGCATCCGGGCCCTCACGTCCAGACTGTGCAACAGCTTCTTTCCCCAAATAATCAGACTCCTTAACAACCAGAGTCTGGTCTGAACAGTCACACATATTTCATTGACGGAACACACACACACACACACACACACACACACACACACACACACACACACACACACACACACACACACACACACACACACACACACACACACACACACACACACACACACACACACACACACACACACACACACACAATCTCATCTTTTAAGAGTGCAATGTTTATGGTCAATAACTGCTGCTATGTTTTTCACTTTAAAAAAATGGTCACAACCGCACTTTACTGCCTACCTGTATTTATTATTGTTTATCATGATAAATCATAATAATATTCTTTGTAGCACCTTTGGTCCTGGAGGAATGTTGTTTCGTTTCACTGTGTATATGGTTGAAATGACAATAAAAACTACTTGAACTTGAACTTGAACTTGAACTTACCAGCGGTCGGTCCTTGTTAACCCAGGCTTGGACCGACCTTCTTCTTCTTCTTCTTTGTCTTTCGGCTGTTCTTGTTAGGGGTCGCCACAGCAGATCAATCGTTTCCATCTCACCCTGTCCTCTGTATCTTCCTCTGTCACACTAACCACCTGCATGTCCTCTCTCAGCACATCCATGAACCTCCTCTTTGGTCTCCCTCTTCTCCTCCTGCCTGGTGGCTCCATCCTCAGCATCCTTCTCCCTATATACCGTGGGTCCCTCCTCTGCACATGTCCAAACCATCTCAATCTCGCCTCTCTGACTTTGTCTCCAAACCGTCCCACCTGAGCTGTCCCTCTGATATGTTCATTCCTAATCTTGTCCATTCTTGTCACTCCCAAAGAGAATCTCAACATCTTCAGCTCTGCCACCTCCAGCTCTGCCTCCTGTCTTTTTGTTAGTGCCACCGTCTCTAAACCATACAACATAGCTGGTCTCACTACTGTTTTGTAAACTTTCCCCTTCACTCTTGCTGATATTCTTCGGTCACAAATCACTCCTGCCACCTTTCTCCACCCACTCCACCCTGCCTGCACTCTCTTCTTCACCTCTCTACCACACTCTCCATTACTTTGAACAGTGTACCCCAAATATTTAAACCTTAGAAACATGGTGTCTAACCAGATCCTTACTCTGAATGGCATTACCCTGACCTCTAGTAATACTGTGAGAAATCTTGGAGTCATTTTTGATCAGGATATGTCATTCAAAGCGCATATTAAACAAATATGTAGGACTGCTTTTTTGCATTTACGCAATATCTCTAAAATCAGAAAGGTCTTGTCTCAGAGTGATGCTGAAAAACTAATTCATGCATTTATTTCCTCTAGGCTGGACTATTGTAATTCATTATTATCAGGTTGTCCTAAAAGTTCCCTAAAAAGCCTTCAGTTAATTCAAAATGCTGCAGCTAGAGTACTGACGGGGACTAGAAGGAGAGAGCATATCTCACCCATATTGGCCTCTCTTCATTGGCTTCCTGTTAATTCTAGAATAGAATTTAAAATTCTTCTTCTTACTTATAAGGTTTTGAATAATCAGGTCCCATCTTATCTTAGGGACCTCGTAGTACCATATCACCCCAATAGAGCGCTTCGCTCTCAGACTGCAGGCTTACTTGTAGTTCCTAGGGTTTGTAAGAGTAGAATGGGAGGCAGAGCCTTCAGCTTTCAGGCTCCTCTCCTGTGGAACCAGCTCCCAATTCAGATCAGGGAGACAGACACCCTCTCTACTTTTAAGATTAGGCTTAAAACTTTCCTTTTTGCTAAAGCTTATAGTTAGGGCTGGATCAGGTGACCCTGAACCATCCCTTAGTTATGCTGCTATAGACGTAGACTGCTGGGGGGTTCCCATGATGCACTGTTTCTTTCTCTTTTTGCTCTGTATGCACCACTCTGCATTTAATCATTAGTGATCGATCTCTGCTCCCCTCCACAGCATGTCTTTTTCCTGGTTCTCTCCCTCAGCCCCAACCAGTCCCAGCAGAAGACTGCCCCTCCCTGAGCCTGGTTCTGCTGGAGGTTTCTTCCTGTTAAAAGGGAGTTTTTCCTGTCTACTTTCTTCATCTCTCCGACTATCCCAAAACTTTTTCGCCAACCTCTTTCTCCTTATGCTTTCCTGGACCTCTTCATTCCACCACCAAGTCTCCTTGTCTTCCTTCCACTGTCCAGATGTCATACCCAGTACTGCCCTAGCTGTCTCCCTCACCACATCTGCAGTACTTTTCCAGTTGTCCAAAATTGCTTCCCCTCCAACCAGTGCTTCTCTCACTTGCTCGCTAAATTTCACACAACAGTCTTCCTCCTTCAGCTTCCACCATCTGATCCTTTGTTGAGCTCTCACTCTCTTCTTCTTCTTTACCTCTAAAGTCATCCTACAAACAACCATCCTATGCTGTCTAGTGACACTCTCTCCTGCTACCACCTTACAGTCTGTGATTTCTTTTAGCTTGCATCTCCTATAAAGAATGTAGTCCACCTGTGTGCACCTTCCTCCACTCTTATATGTTACCCTGTGCTCCTCCCTTTTCTTAAAGTAGGTATTCACCACAGCCATTTCCATCCTTTTTGCAAAATCAACTACCATCTGTCCTTCCCCATTCCTATCCTTGATACCATATCTACCCATTACTTCCTCATCACCTCTGTTCCCTTCACCAATATGCCCATTGAAGTCTGCTCCTATCACCACTCTTTCATGCTTGGGCACACTCTCCACCACCTCATCTAACACACTCCAGAAATCTTCTTTCTCCTTCATCTCACAACCAACCTGTGGGGCATATGCACTGATGATATTCATCATCACCCCTTCAATTTCCAACTTCACACTCATCACCCTGTCAGACACTCGCTTAACCTCCAACACACTTTTAACATACTCTTCCTTTAAAATGACCCCAACACCATTTCTCTTCCTGTCCTCACCATGGTACAACAACTTGTACCCACCGCCGATGCTCCTGCTCTTACTTCCCTTCCACTTGGTCTCTTGCACACACAATATGTCTACCTTTCTCCTCTCCATCATATCAGCCAGCTCTCTCCCTTTACCAGTCATACTACCAACATTCAAAGTCCCCACTCTCATTTCCACCCTTCTAGTTTTCTTCTTCTCCCGCTGTTCGTGGCAATGTTTTCCTCCTCTTCTTCGTCTTCGCCCAGCAGTAGCCCAATTTCCATCGGCACCCTGTTGGGCAATAGCACCGGTAGCGGACCGATCCGGTATGGGAATTCGATTCTGAGTCTGCATAGTTGGGTTGGCTTGTTTTACGCCGGATGCCCTTCCTGACGCAACCCTCCTCATTTATCCGGGCTTGGGACCGGCACTCAGAATGTACTGGCTGCACACCCCATGTGGCTGAGTTAGGCTTGGACCGACCCCGTATGGAAATTTGATTTGTACTCTGCATATTTATTTTGGCTTGTTTTTTGTCAGATGCCCTTCCTGGCACAAACCTACTCATTTATCTGGACTTGGGGCTGGCACTCAGAGTGTACTGGCTGCACACCCTATGTGGCTGAGATTTGACAAACTTTGTTAACGCCCTGCTTCCTTCTACCTTCCTTACTTAAACGGGGTTGGGATCGGCACTCAGAATGTACTAGCTGCACATCCCGTGTGGCTGAAATGATAGCTCAGAAATGATAGCCTGTAGGAAATGTTGATTTTGGTGATGTCATTTTGGAACCACTCCCCAGAGCCAATTTGCCATTGCATTAAAATGAATTAGAAAACTGGAATTTTTTGCAGCTCAATATTAGTGGTTTTTGTGGACTTTGACAGTGACTATGTTGAGATGGTGAACTGGTGTTTTGTTATAAGGTCCAGCAATAACAGTCATGATGTTTATTAGTTGTATAGTATCCCCAAAGATAAGATTTTTGAGGTTGAAGTGGAAGTGGTTTGCATATGCCTCCTGGAATGAGTGAAGGAATTGCAGCCAAGCACAGGTTGAGAAATAGGCTTCATAAACCACTTGGGTATAAAGGATACTATCTTATCCATTTGTGTGGCCAGCAGAACTCTAACAAAGCATGTTTCCTCTCTTGAAATCATGGAACAGGGCTTATTTTTGTTTTTGCTGCTGTCATGTAAATGAAATGTCGCTGCAATGCTCCACCAGGAGCCGGTGAGTCAGAGAAAGAAGAATTTTATCTGTGTGTTTATAAGTGTGACCACAAAGACAGACAAAGTGACTGCTGTTGGAGTCTTAACAGGAGAAGAACTGTAACAGGAACACTGGCCAGCCCCCACCTATTTAATGGTGTTACCTTACTGGATCAATGACTGTGGATGGACAAATGACATATACAGGCAACTTAAATGTGACGACGTGACGAGATCAGATGTTTACTTACGTCATGTGTTAGTAAAATTTGGAGGTTTTGAAAGGAGGTAATGACTTTGTTTACATACAGAGCTGCGTGGAACCAGAACAGGAACAATATTCTACATGGTTGCTGTGTGCAAACGCAGGAGCACTCGGTGGGATCCATCTCGTATTTATTAATGCTTTGTACTTCTTCAATCTTATGTAGATGTATTTGATGTTTTTCTGAAGTAACCCAGATTAACGTACTGGCTGAAGTCATAGTGTGAAACAGAGTGTAACCGGTCGCAGGCTGAGTGACCTTCAGACAGGTAAATGTCCGTTCTTAAGGTTTCGTAATGATTATGGATAAAATGGCTGTGGATCTTGCTTGCATTTTTCTGAAGCACTCTGGCTTATTTTACTTTTAACAGCTATATCAGGGTCCACAAAAAGTAGAGACTTGGAAGAAATGATTTAGAATCTGGTATATAATTTTTTTTTAAAGATAATGTTGAGTGGAGTGACATATGCCCTTTAACCAATATCCAAACATAGATGAATGCTCCCTGATGATGCAGAAGTGAAGCAGATAGTTGTATGTGCTGTCAGACAAATGACACAGCTGTCAAAAATGAAAAGAAACAAACAACAACAACAAAAAAAACACATCTCCCCACCCGTCACTAAATGACGCAAAGGGAGTCCTTAATTCATCACATCATGGTGCAAAGGCCTATGGACCAACTGTAAAAATGTGACGAGTTGAGAGTAAGAATGTATTGTGTCCAACAAGCCATAACATAGGAAGACTCAGATCCTGTTCAGACTGCGGGGCTGTCAGTCTGGCTGGAGCCACATTGTTTTTTCCTGAATCTGGACAGTACAAATTGGATTTAAGGTGGATTGTTTTTCATTCAGCTCAACCCACGTCTTGGCATTTGAGAAAAACTTGCCAAAGTCTGAGGCACCCGTGGTAAGAATCTGGCCAGCTTGAGGATCATGATCATGATGCCATGATGATATGACAGGCACCAGATCAGGGTTTGGTCCAGTTATTATTTTAAGCCCTGAATTTGGTTGTGACCCAGAAGAAGAAGTTCAAAGTTGAACTGATCAACAATTCAGTATCGACTAATTGTGTGGTGAAGACCACAGATGCACAAATGGACAGACGCACATATATACAAGGCCATTTCCGCCACTCCCCCCACCCCCCAAAAGCAGCAGGAGCTAAAAATCCATCTAACGAGTTGAGATATTGTGTCCCAGACACACAGAGGTGACCACATAACCTCTACCCTCCTCTGCTGGTGGCAGAAGTTAATAAAGGAGCATTTGTGTGTGTGTGAGTGTGTGTGTGTGGGAGGGGGGCGAGCTAGCAGGGGGCCACTGCTGTTTGTCAGAGTGGGCGGATGAGGAGCAGACACACAAACAAACACACTTAAAAAAACAGTCTGACTAGGAAACATGGCATTATACAGTAACGAGGCCGGTCCGAGAGGACAGACAGTCAACACAAACCTGCTCACAGACAAGGGACGCTTGGTGGACTGCCGACAAAGATGGAGGGTGGTGGTGTCCATCTCTCAGACGTTTACCCAGCTGGAGGTTCCAGTTGATCCAGACGCAGTGGTGATGTCAGCTGCCCACCCAAACCTCTGACTTCCTGCTCTTTCTGCAGTGATGTCACAGGCCAGTTGGGGATGTCACGTCCTCATTGCCCCCCCACCCCCACCCCCCAGGACACTGTCCCCTTTCCCTCCACTGTATCCCCCATCCCCGTCCCCCATCTCCCCCTCTTTCACCTCAGCTTCAGTAGTTTGTGTCCTTTTGTGAACTGGGACAGTCGATGAAGCACGTAGCAAAACAGACACAAAACATCCAGCACACAGACATTCAGAGTTTTGGACACATTTACTATCTCAAAAAGCGTTACATTTTCATTTATTTCTGCTGTGACTAAAATATCTGCACCAGATCAAACACATTAAAACATTATTTGGCAAAATAGAATTTAGTTTGTGTGGCATGCC